>NC_137790.1:5683073-6283073 GCF_963383645.1 Muscardinus avellanarius | reverse complement strand
GAAATATTTGTTATAACTTATAAGCTGAAAGTAACTGCTACAGGATTCTCTCCAAGGAGTAACCTGAACAATGATTTAATAAGAGGTTTTTCCCCACTCCAAAAAAAAATAAAATAGAATGACCATCCTAGGATTTATCTGAAAATGGGAGTTTTATTATTATTATCCATAAGTTACTACACATTCTCAGTATCAGCACATCCTTTTTACTATTTGAGAGAGAGAGAGAGTGTGTGTGTGTGTGTGTGTGTGTGTGTGTGTGTGGTTCTGGGGATGGAACCCAGGGGTATTCTACCTCTGAGCTACACCTCCAGGCCTATTTTTTATTTTTTTAATTCCTTATTTTGAAATGGGGTCTAAGCAGCGGAAAGCTTAGGTAGCTGAGGCTGGGCCCTAAACCTGCAATCCTCCTGTCTCAGCCTCCCAAGTACTGGGATTATAAGCGTGTGCCACCACGCCCAGCTAGCACACCCTTTTTAAATAAGTAGAATATAAGACAAGTATCTTTTAAGCCTCATCTTTTAAGTATTTGAAGTCTTTTTCTTAACATGCTGGGTAAATTTAATATTTCAAAGGAAATAAAAATCAAACATGAATACGTTAAAGCCTTTTTTTTCCCCCAAAACCACAAATGAGTTAAATCATTGGACTTTGGACATATACAACCACAGCTTTGTTTAAAAACTCAGTTTTCATATACACCATTAAGTTACTCCAAGTGCAATCATGGAAAGCTATATTACTTATTTCTGGACCAGTTCACATTCACCGTGTAACTCTTTCTTTTTCTAAAGAGAAATACAGACTGATCCTAAACATTAAAGTACATCTGTGCATTAAATCCCTGGGTATCTTGCATTAAATAGAAAAAAGTCAAGCATGTTCTAGTGCTCAGTGTAAACATTTTAACTATCATTTATTTATTTTCCTTACAGGTACTTAGGAGTGTGTGTCGCGTATTCAAAGTTTACCTTAGAAATAGCACCATAACCAAAACACCCGCATGAGAGCGCTTTCCCCACAGCCCTCAGTCTCACTTCAGAAGCGGGGACTCATCATAGCCCATTCTCACTTTTTTCTGATGAAACCAAATCTGATTAAACCAAAATACTCCTTCTATGCATAAGGGCCTAACCATTTTGGACCCAAAAAAAAAAAAAAAAAAAAAAAAGAAAAGAAAGAAAAAAAATTAGTATTTTAGTTCACCAGTCAATCAATGACCGGTTATTTCAATTCGTACAAATAAGAACAGTATTATTAGAGAAGCTGAAACTGTCAAAGTATTGTTTTACCAAAAGAACTTGTGTACTTATGAATGTATTTTATATTTCCTTGTAGATTTTTTGGTACCATTTTACAATGATGGTAAACATAGTTATAACCCTGAGAAAAAATGTAAGAGAAGCGTAGGAAGAGTTTAAATAAAGTCATGGCTCTAACAACTACTGCCAGATCTCTAAAGGAGGGATGTAAAAGGCATCCCATGAATTTTTTCAGGTCAACAAAGACAAATTATCCTCAATCGAACTGTCTACATTACACTTAACAGGAGCTCTCTCTGAGAAGAAGGTTCATGGTTTTGACTGTGTGGTGATAGCAATGAGGCAGGTACCCCCCCTAACTCAACTGTAATGTCCAAAATCGTCCTTCCCCTGGTGTGGGAGTACAGAAAGGGGACCTCCTGCCCCGTCAAACAGAACAGAAAACGAAAGTCAGGAGGAACACTTAGAACAGTCTCTAGTAGCACTGGCCAGAGCCAGGGGCTTTCCTTACTGCCACCACAGAAAACATAGTAGAAAAGAGCTTATTTTGCCTAAAACCAAACCCAATTGAGGCTGAAAACTAAGTTACAGACGCAGATGGTGTAACAGAATCTCACTACTTGCATGTAAACCAGGCAGGCACAAGCGCCCTAGGAACGGCCACTACACGGTTCGGACTAAAGCGTGTGGCTTCAAAATAAGGGTTCTCATTGTGGTACTCGAGTACTGTGATATCTGGGACCTTGTGATAAAGCTTCACTTTAAGTGGATTCCAAAATTATCTTCTCACAAAACATGACAGTTTCTTATATGTAGAGGTCACTAGTACAGATGCTCTTAGTTGCCCCAGCAAAGAACACATGGGACTGCACCTGGCAGCAGAAGTGAGAACAAAGAGGGGAAGAAGGACACTGAACGACTTTCCTACATAGATGCTATCCGCAATTGCACTCTTTAACAAACTCAACTCTATAATCTAATACAGATGGGGAGAACTCTACATAAAACTTAAATACTCTTTTATCCCTGTACATTCTAGTAAAGAACACACGTTCCCTAAGTCTAAGGCACACAAGCTCCTCTGTTTCAGAGTAAGCTATGGAGGAGCAAGATTCTGGCTGAACCCTTTACAATGGAAAGCAACTGACCCTGCACAGAAGACGTGACATTTGTTAGTGCACAACTTACAAGATGCTCTGGCTGCGCTCTGGCTTTAGAGGTTTAAAATATGCACTAAAAAAAACATGAAAAATAATTTACCAGCAATTTATAATTCAAGTTTATATAAAAAAAAAGTGATCGTGTTCTCCTTAAAAAAGAGAGGAAGGGAAGGAGGGAGGGAGGAAGGGGAGAGGAGGAGAGAGGGAGGGAAAGGGAAAACAACTAACCCAACAGCATTTAAAAAGAAAACTGGGAACCACTTCAATGAAAATGACGGAACGTGGAATAGAGCGTTCTACTCAAGTGGCCAGGGGAGGGGTGGCGGTGGGAGGTATCTTGCCTACTAATCATGGTCACACATCCCATGATTACACAATGTCAGTATGCACACAATAGAAATGAAGAATCTGTAAACATAGGTCATGTGAAATTCCTCTCCTACTCCTACAGGACAGGGGTTAGAAACTACCACCTCTAGACACTCAGAAAAGAACTGCATGACACCTGCTACGTAAAGTAATGCTCACTGCTTTTGCTATCAGGACGTCTAGTGTTTAACATCTTTCAAATTCTTGCTCTACAGAGTCGAATACTGTCAAAGTAGATCTGCCCCCAAAATGAAGCATATTTTGGCACCTGTGCTGAATGCTGCTACAAAGACCAGCAAGTGCAAATAAAAACAGTCATGATTCAGTCACATTCATAACTTTTCATAGAAAAATATAAATATATTCCCTGAATTGTAAGACAAAAAATAATCTCAACAGCCAGCTTTCATCATCAATTCCAGTCCTTTCCTCGTTAGAGAACTGGCCTTCCCTCCAGGTCATAAGGCGCAACCACTGAACTCTAGCACATTCTCTAAGCTTCTGTCGTCATCCCCGTCATGGTATCTCACGGTCCTTCTACCCTGGTTTCTCGTTTTGATTTTGGAGCGTCGAAGAACTCTTTTCGATTCTGCATAGTCCACGTCCTCCCAGTCATTATCCTCCACGTTTAACCTAGGACGCTTGCTCTGTCTTTGGCCTCGCACGGTCTTAGCTACGTTAGCTGTAAAAGCTTTACCTTTTCTAAGTACTTTTGCTTTCCCTTTCGTTTTCCTCCTTTTGGTTTTTGTGCTATCAGTACCGTCCACCTCCGACTCCGTTGCAGATCCGCGGTCGGATGACCTGGAGCTGGCGCCGGGCCCGTGCTTCGCACTCCCGGCTGTTTCTGCTGTTCCCGCGTTTCCTAACTCCGGATGCGGTCTCTTCCTGCTCCCTTCTGCCTCTGCGGCTGCTTGCGGATCATCGACCACTTTTGTCTTACTGAAAGGCGCCTTCCCATAGGTTCGGAGTCTTCTGCCATTCCACCTGCGTAGCCCGTAATTCAGTTCTTCTTCAAAGTTATTCTCTGTGGTAGCTTTCTGTGCCCAAGTTGGCTCAGAAGACAGTTTTCTACTCGCCTCGCTCCCGGCAACGTGGCTTTCTGCATCTTCTTCTGAGGACCCAGAGGAGGAAGGCGCGTTTGCTTTGGAAGGTGCGACTGCGTTATCACCACTGGCGTGCCTGCTCCTGTGTTCTGAAGTCCAAACACCTTCCGAGTCCGAGTCTCCGTTTAAGGACTGGCCCGTGTGTTTTGCACTCGCTCCAGAGTCTCGTCCAGGAGGCTGGCCTTCACAGGGAGGCTGTTCATTTGGCACGTCACAGTTTATACCTTCCTCACAATCACTCGAGGTCTTCTTAGCCGTGGCACAGACAAGACGAAGGGGCTTCCTTCTTCCACTTCTGCCTCTAGTGCGTACATTTTCTAAACTGACAAATTCCGTGTTGCTCCTGAGCCTGCTCCTGCTGGCAGCCATCTGAGCACGGCTTCGGCTTCGGGTAACCCTGAGGGCGCCCGTTTTGGCTCCTGACGACTTCTTAGTCACCTTTGAATTGCTCTCTGAGTCACTGGAACAGACCCTTTTCCTGGAGACTTTGCTGCTCTGTTCACTGTCTTGTGATGTACAACCTAAAAATTAAAGTATTTTAATCTTTAATAAAATACATAATTCTAAAGGAATTAAATGTTCAGCATTGAAAACAATTTAAATCCAGAATTCTTATTAGTTTGGAGGGGGATGGCAGTGGATGAGATGGCAGACACCTCTCAACACTGTGAAGTGACCTTCCAGGCCCAGCACTGTTAAGAGTACAGCACATTTGCATGCCCTTAACATAACAGACAATGCTGCTCTTCGGCATGCAAAATAACCACCAGTTTTCAGTCTCCATGAAAACTATCCGAACTCTGCAAGCTTCAATCACACCACTTTTAATCTGAGCTCTAGCCACCTTCTGGTTTTAAACGTAGTCAAGCCACATTTACCAGGAGTTAAACTTCAGCAGTTATTTCACTGCTCTGCACTTCAAGCTATTATGTACAAGGCGGACGAGGACAGTAACTCCTGGTAGAAACACCCAACTCCGCTGCTCCATGAGCGGCTGTCATGGCTGTTGACCACTTCATCGGTCCTACCCTTTCCTTATCTCAAGTGGTCACCACCATGACTCACGCACGTGCTCACCTTGCTTTCCTCAATACGTTACACCCATTACCAAGAGAAGTAAAATCCAATTTATGAAAACAGTAGTTGAGGCTAAGAGTGCTGTGAGGTAGATAAAACTGAGTGTATGTTATCACTAGTTACACACACACGAGAATGTAAGGGATGAAGAGAAAGAGCCCACCATGCCTGGGGCTGGGAGAAACAGCGAGCTAAGAGGCGTCTCACGGGAAACAGTCGGAGTACGCAACAGAAGAAGAGTGGGATTAAGTCAGTGAACACAAGTACATGTTTTCAATTACCTTTGGTAAGCCTGTTTCGTTTTTCTTTTGCTTTGTCACCATCCGAATCTAAATCAGTCTCGGATACGTGATCTGGGAAACACTGAGACACGGCAGGAGGCTCGCGTTCCGGGTGCCCTGAGGCCGGGCGCCGCGGCTCCACTGCGTGAGGTCCACCGCCGTCTCCACCTTTCTCTTCAGAGCCCGAGTCTTCTGAGTCACTGAGGATCTTCGCTTTCTTAGAGAAATTCACATTCTTTCGGCACGTGCTGTTTCCCGGGTCAGAGTCCACTTCCTCGGAAATGCTCTCTGGTGGGAGATTCTGCGGGGAGGCCGAAGGGCCGGCGGTTCTGTTCTGCCCGCTATCTTCATCATGACTTTTAGAATCTTCTTCAGAAGACTCTATTTTAAGAAGTTTTGCTTTGGATGTTGCTGACGTATGGGACTTATAACCATTAGCATGCCAGTTTTTCCGGGCCACTCGCAAACCACTCTCTGACTCGGAATCTCCGCTTTCAGATTCATGAGCAGAATTCCGGACAGCGTGAGCGCTGGACGCTGGCCACGGCCGTCTTTGGACTCGTAGCTCCTCTGCCTCCACTTCTGACCTGAGGCTCTGATCATCTTCAGAATTATGCAGTAACTTTCTTCTAGCCACAGCAGAAGCATTGCGGTGTGGCAGCTTCCTCCCAGAGCATACGCTTTCAGAGCTGGAATTCTCTTCTACATCACTCATTAGCTTTATTTTATTGGCAGCCACAGCAGCGCACTTTCGTAGGACTTTTCGGTTATTTCCAGCTCTGGCTTTTAGAATTCCACCTGTTTCCAATGAATTGTTATCAGAATCACTCAAATAGACTCTCTTTCGAGTAGCTTTTCTGCCACATCCATTTTCTAAAGAAAGAAGACCTAGATTTAAAAATTAACAAGATTAGAAAGAAATTTCTTCAACATTTTCAAGCTATTATTATTATTTAGCTATATACATTTTAAGCTATTATTAGAAAAAAATTTCAACATTTTAAAGCTATTATTAATGTCATCAACATTTTAAGCTATTATTACAATATTATTATAAAGAAATTTCTTAACATTTTAAGCTATTATTATTTACACTAGGAATTTCGTCAATATTTTTAAGCTATTATTATCAACATTTTTAAGCTATTATTTTAAGCTATTATTCTTATTTTTAAGAATAAGGAAATCCTCGTGCTTGGGAGGCTGAGACGACAGGAGGATCACTCAGGTTCAAAGCCAGCCTCGGCTACTTACTGAGGCTCTCAGCAATTTAGCGAGACCTTGTTTCCAAATAAAACTAAAATATAAAATAGGCCTGGGAGCGTAGCCCCGAGGTAGAAGACCCTGGGTTCCATTCCCAGTACCACCAAAAAAATAAATAAATAAAAAAGTAATAATAATAATGAAAACAGTAATTTTCCTTATTCTTAATGCCAAAATTGGTTTCCTTTCTAAATCTGAAAGACCTAACAAACTTTAGTCACAGTCGGTGCATTAATCCGTAACCCGGCCACCAGCTGGAGGCCCTTACCAGCTTTCCTTCGAGCAGCTCTAGTCCTGGTCACCCTGACACTGCTGCCTCTGGACAGCCCACTCCGCAAGGACGACTCCTGAGCTCTTGAGCCCTCTTTACTTTCCTCTGAACTATTTGAAGCTGAAGAGCATGCAGAGGTAGCTAAGGAATCCTCCATTTCGCTTTCTAAGAAAAGCAAAGTGTGAAGTTAGACTCTGTACAAGCAGTTATCTCCTAACGTCATTAACACCATACTAACAACAGACATTTGAAATACGTACAAGGTTGTTTTTTTTTTGGGCGGGTCCGGGGATGGAACCCAGAGGCATCCCACCTCCGAGCTACAGCCCCCACCCTACTTTCTATTCTTTATTTTGAAAGCGGGTCTCACTAAGTTGCAGAGGGCCTTGCTAAGTAGCTGAGACTGTGCGCGAACCGCGATCCTCTGGATCGCAACCTCCCGAATGCTGGGATTACAAGCGTGCGCCACCACACCCAGCTCCACATAATAGAAAATAGGATGAGACAGGTAAAAAAGATTCAATTATGACAGTAAATAGTACTCTAACACCACAAGGCACCAAAATCACTCGGGGCCACACAGAAAAACAGAAGCACCACAGCCTCATCTACACAATGTTAATAATAAAGGGCTGACAGCAGTTACAGCTACACTACCAAAGCAATACACAAACGCCATCAGCTGAGAGCTTACATGACCCTCGATACTTCTTATCTAAAGAGATACAAAAGCCGGGTACAGTAGTATACGCCAGTTATCCCAGTACTTAGGAGCCGAAGACAAAGGAACAGCAAGTTCAAGGCCAGCCTGAACAACACAGCAAAAAACTAAATGGGCTGGGGGTACTGCCTGGAGGTAGAATGCCCCTGGGTTCAATCCCTAGAACAAAAGGTAAAAACTAGGTGAATTACAAAATTATGGGAAATACAATGGAATTCTACTCAGCAATAAAAAACAAAATTTTGTTATTTGCAAGCAAATATAAGGACCAGGAGAACATTACATTAAGTAAGATTAGCCAATCTCAAAGTGAAGGTCATGTATTTTCTCAAATACGCCCAAGCTAGGGAATAAGTGGGATAGCAGAGGACCTTCAGATAATGTAGGAGAAATCTCAGCGGAGCCACGGAGGCGGTCTAAGGGAAGGGCAGGAGGGTCTGTTAGTGGAGACACCGCCTCTATGTGACTATGTGAGTCTCAGCACTCTGTACTGGGCGGGGGTCACCAAGTGCTGTGTGCATGGATGTCAGTGTAAATGTGATTTACATTATGGAACTCTAATGCATCAATAAAAGCAAATTAAAACAAAATTGGAGCCGAGCGTGGTGGCACATGCTTGTAATCCCCGCACTGGGGAGGCTGAGACAAGAGAATCACACAGGTTCGAAGCCACCCTCAGCTACTGAGTGAGGCTCTCAGCAACTTAGTAAGACCTTGTTTCCAAATAAAGTATAAAACAGGTCTGAGAGTATAGCCCAGAGGTAGAAAGCCCCTGGGTTCCACCCCCAGTACCACACACACACACACACACAAAAAAAAAATAGATTCAAATTTGCATAAAATATTATTCCAATATTTGCAAAGCATAGTTCTGATCAAACATATTCTAACTGCTCTGCATTTATTAAATTTTTTTCCTTTTGGTGTGAAGGCCTGTCTTTATTACATTTCCCTCTGATCCTACAGTAACTGAAAACATTACACGTTTGGGTTTTCAACAATGGAATCACAGTGTTTTCTCACCAGAGAGCACAGAATCTTTTCTTAGAGTTATAGATCTACTCCTCCTCTTGCCGCCTGATGACCCTGCTGAATCCGAAGAGTCACCGGAAGTGAGTCCCGAGGAGACACCAGCACTTGTCTTGTGGGCTGCAGCGTACGCCACCCTGCTCGACGCTGGCTGAGAAGGAGAGCCTACCAACTCAGGAATTACTTTAGTCTGAGATTTTAACCGCTTCTGCTTGATATTTCTGGCCAAAGAGATGAACAAAAGAAACAATATTTAACAAAACACAAAGAAACAAGTACTTCAGAGATAAAAATGTATTATCTCTTTATCTAAGAGTAACTTTATGATCAAAATATTAAATGTACTATTAACATCTTATGCTGACATGGATTACTCAAATTTGACATTTTTTTATTCAAATTTCCAATAACGAGTCCTTCAGTTCTTTGGGTAAAATAAGAGTAACCAGTGTCTCTGTAATAAGAGGCATTCATTTATACCTATAAATTTGAGCCTGCTTAAAACACAATTTTCTTTGTAATCTCTTATGTTCCTAAGACAGAGAAGAAACCAACAAAACCTGAACACCCAGCAAAGATTAAAACAGAAAACAACAGACCACAATAGTTCCTTCCCAAGCCCAGCCTGTTTGTGCCTAAGCATCTGTTCACTACGGCCTGCCCCTGCGCTGGAATCACCAGGAAGCAGACTGCAAGCTCCAGGCAAAATACGGGTGTGTGGGAGTGTTTATGTTTGGATAGTCTTATTTTCCTTTAAAAGGAAACAGACTTTTTTTTTTTTTTTTTGGTGGTACTGCGGATGGAATCCTTCTACCTCCGGGCTACATTCCCAGACCTATTTTATATTTTATTTGGAAATAGGGCCTCTTAAGCCAGCGAGGCTGACTTCAAACCTGCGCGATCCTCCTGTCTCCACCTCCCAAGTGCAGGGATTACAAACGTGCGCCACCACGCCTAGCCAAACAGACATTTAAAAGGAGTGTTTAAGCCGGGTATGGTGGTGCATGTTTATAATCCCAGTGCTTGGGAGGCTGAGACAGGAAGATCGCACAGGTTCGAAGCCAGCCTCAGCTACTTTGTGAGGCTCTCAGTAACTTAGTGAGACCCTGTTTCCAAATAAATTATAAAACAGGGCTGGGGGTATAGCCCCCAAGTACTATAAAACAAACAAACAAAAAAACAGGGTGTTTAAACACTTAAGCTTAAAGATATCCACAATTCTTTAAAGCACTATTTATATAATGATAAAGAAAATTCAAGTTTATTATATCAGGTTTTTAACTGCCATTAATACCAACACAGGGCAGATAAATTTTAAAATTTACACTTATAAACTTAACTTTTAACAGTAGGCAAGTTTTAATACCTTAAAAGTAAAAAAGCCAGGCGTAGTGGAGCACGCTTGTAATCCCAGCATCTGGGTGGCTAAGAGAGAAGGATCATGGTTCGTAGACAAGCCTCAGCTACTTAGTGAGGCCCTTTACAACTCAGTGAGACCCTGTTTCAAAAAAAAAAAAAAAAAAGTAAAAAAATAGGGCTGGGAGTGTAGTTCAAAGGTACAGTGTCCCTGGGTTCTATCCCTAGTACCACACACACAAAAAGTAAATAAAAAATAAAATATAGGGCTGGGCTGTCGCTCAGAGGTAGAATGTCCTTGGGTTCCATCCCCAGTAACACACACACACACACACACACACACGCGCGCGCGCGCGAAAGCTTTCTTTCACTTTTTATCTTATATCCTTTTCAAATTTTCCTAATTTAAAGAGAAGAGGTGCCAGGCATGGTGGCACATGCTTGTAATCCCAGTACTTGGGAAAATGAGACAGGAGGATCGCAGGATTGCAGCCAGCCTAAGCTACTTAGTGAGGCCCTCCTAGTGAGACCCTTTCAAAAATAAAGAATAAAAAATAGAGCTAAGGGTGTACCTCAGAGGTAGAATGCTCCTGGGTTCAATTTGCAATACTATAAATAAATAAGGCTTTTTCGATTAAAAAAAATTAAAAATCTGCACAAAAACAGCCAAATCCTGAGAGTCACTTTATAAATAAATGGCTCTTAATGTCAGTCAAGAATTGGACTGGCTGGGGAAGGGAGGACTACCCCGAAGACATTACTGAGTCAACAGTAGGCAGTATATAAGGTATTTGGTTATAACTTGAAGGACGTTCTTGGAAAACCCACACTAAGTATTCACGGGTGAAGAGCATTATATTAAGGAGTCCTTTTCAATGATTCAAAAGAAAAGAAGCACATATATGGCAGAGAAGACCCAGGCATGACGCCCTGCCGCCTAGTGATAGCACCGCCCTCCGCCCAAGGAGGAGTGCGAGTGAGATGGTGCCGGGGCCTGGCGTGCACCTCCAGCGTGCTGCCTTCCCCACAGTCGGGCAATGGGTGGCACATTCGACCAGCGATAACCAAGTGCAGCATGACAGAGAGGCAAGAGAAGACTTAAGTACTCAGTATGAAGTGTGTTTGTGTAAATTCTAAGTCACAAGACAGATGAGCAAGAACTAAGTCCTTTGCCTGATCAACATGACTGTCATATTAATGCTGTTACTACACGCATGAAAGCAGGGACGTGTGTCACCACATTCTCTCACCAAAGAAGTTAAAATATGAAAAGGTGCCAAAACAACCATTTCAGAACTCTGGAAATTAACCAAAGGCAGAACATGAACTGAAAAGTACTTTTTTTGTGTGTGTGTGGTACTGGGGTGGAACCCAGGGGCCTTCTACCTCCGGGCTATACTCCCAGACCTTTTTTGTATTTTATTTGTCAACAGGGTCTCACTAAGTTGCTGAGAGCCTCACTAAGTAGCTGAGGCTGGCTTCGAACCCGTGCGATCCTCCTGTCTCAGCCTCCCAAGCGCGGGGATTACAAGCGTGCGCCACCACGCCTGGCTGAAAAGTACTTAATAAGGAAACACTAAAACTGGGTGAGAGAACTGAGGTTCGTGGCATTCAATTGGGGCTGTTCTCAGGCAGGCAGGAGAAAACACTACTGCTGCTGACTCTGAAACAGGGCCCAGAGCGCCACTGCTCCGGGCCGTGCACTGCAGGAGCAAGCAAAAGTCCACTTTAAAAGAAGATGGAGGGAGGCCGGGGACGTGGCTCACTCGCTAGCCTGGCACACCTTTGCATGCAGGGCTTCGCTCCCACCCCCAGCACTGGAGGAGAAACAAAACTAAACGGGAAGCTGGGCATGGTGATGCCCAGCTTATGCCTGCAATCGCAGTACTTGGGAAGGTGAGGCAGGAGGATCATAGGTTCGAGGACAGCCTCAGAAAGTAGACTTTCATCAACCTAATAAGACCCTGTTTCAAAATAAAAATAAAATATGGCTGGGGGGGTATAGCTCAGAGGAATGCCCCTGGGTGCAATCCCCAGTATCACCACCACCAAAAAATTAAATAAAATGCATTGTGCATTTTATTTTGTTTTTACAACTGATACTAATAAAGTGCATTATATCTAATAAACATTTCTCTTAATCAAATGATCGAAGGCCATAAACAGCATTTACCAAAAGGCTACTTCTTAGGCAAAAGAAAAATAACTTTAATCTTTACTAAAAAATTTAAAATCTGTACAACAGCTCTATATTTAAAAATATATCCGAAGCCGGGCGTGGTGGCGCACGCTCGTCATCCCAGCATTCGGGAGGCTGAGACCAGAGGATCGCAGTTCATGGACAGCCTCAGCTACTTAGTGAGGCTCTCAGCAACTTAGTGAGATCTGGTTTCAAAATAAAGAATAAAAAATAGGGAAGGGGGTGTAGCTCAGAGGTCGAATGTCCCTGGATTCCATTCCCAGACACGCAAAAAAACAGTAAAAAATTAAAAAAATAAAAATAATGCATCTGAGCTATAAAAACTTTTGATTAGTCTTTTATGGATACAGAGCACGCTAAACAAAAGTTAAACATTTTTAGCATAATTAAGTCAAAGCAGCGTCAAAAGCTTAAATAAAACACATGGCACACAGAGCTTGCCGCAGCGGCTTACCTGACGCCCCTGGCACCGCCACAGTTTTGCCTTTGCTTGAACCTCTGGCTTCGTCTAAGTTTGTCATTGAACTTTTGACCAATTTTAAAATCATAAGAGATTTTCTTCATTTTTTCTTCAAATAAGGCAGACAACCTCAATGTCATACTATAAATCTGCAAGGATATAAAAGCAGAACTATAACCATAAACTTTGTGGAGAGGGGGCACTGGGACTGAACCCAGGAGCATTCTATCTCCGAGCTACACTCCCAGCCCTATTTTTTTTTTATTCTTTATTTAGAAACATAGTCAATGTTGCAGAGGAACTAAGTAGCTGCAGCTTACTGTGAACCTGTGATCCTACCTCAGCCTCCCAAGTATGTAATTACAAATGTGTGCCACCACACCCAGCTTAAAGTAGTTTTAATTAAAATCACGGAGTTGATTTATATTTTGATAATTGTAGATAATGGTTAATCGACCATTTCCAATGTGTCCCCTCCCCCAGCCATGATCTGCAAAAACAGGAAATATAAAAAAAAAAAAGACCTCTGCGACATAAGAGAGTAGTTTTATCTTTTTTTTTTTTTTTTTTTTTTGCGGGCCTGGGGATAGAACCCAGGGGACATCTGACCTCCAAGCTACATCCCCTGCCTTATTTTTTTATTCTTTATTTTGAAACAGGGTCTCCCTGAGTTGCTAAGGGCCTCACTAAGTAGCTGAGGCTGTCTGCGAACCGCGATCCTCCTGTCTCAGCCTCCCGAATGCTGGTATTACAAGTGTGCGCCACACCACGCCTGGCTAAGAAAGTAGTTTTAAGTCAAACACCACAATATAGGACTGTCTACATAAATGGATCTCAATTGTTTCTTTTTTCCCCACTTTTACATCAACATGTAAAAACACGTTCCTTCTCTTAGTCTGAAAGCTGGTTCTTTTAAGGCTACTTATTTAGGTAGCAAAAGAAGAGTGTGATTTTGGGGCAATGGAACAAAAGAACTTTTACACCAAACCAGTCTCTATTTGTAGTTTGATTCTGATGCCAGCTATCTCTTATCAATTACAAAAAGACGCCTTGATTCCAAAGGGGGAAAAAAAAATCTTAGGACTTTTAAAACATGTAAGAATTATTTAATTTTTATAATTAAATGAGATCAAATATTTAAAATAATATGCAGCAATACTGGAAACAACTTCTGATCTAACTGTATTTACAGAACTATGATCATCTGAATTCACGTGTGAAAATCACTGTGAAAGTCTAATGTTCACAAGTACTAATCTTCTGCACTACAGTGGATGGGAAAGACATCTCAACACTAAAGAGCTTAAAAAACAGTTTGTGAGATGTATAAATTTTATATGATTCTCACATATGTGTATCTTTGTCAAAAATATGTCAAATACTTGTATAGCTGGGCGAGGTGGCACAAGCCTGTAACTCCAGTATTTGGGAGGCCGAAACAGGAGAATCGCAGGTTCATGGCCAGCTCCAGAAACTTAGCAAGGCCCTCCACAACTGTTTCAAAATAAAAATTTTTTAAAAGGGCTAGGAGCCAGATGTGGTACATGCCTATAACCAGTACTTGAAGACTGAGGTCTCAGGAGGATCGCAGGCGCAAGGCCAGCCCCAAGCAACTAGCGAGACGCAGAGCTGCCTAGCGAGACCCTGCTTGAATACAGCCTCTTCTACATTCTTAGTACTCCCGCACTGGAGGCCATGAGTCTGTCTGTCTCCTAGAGGTGGCAATCTGATTCTTCTATAGGTGCGCTCTTGACACATAAACCAATCAACCTGAGCCCAGGACTCTAAACATCACCTCTATCAATACTGCCCTTACCAGCCAGGCATGGTGGCACATACTTGTAATCCCAGTACTTGGGAGGCTGAGACACTAGGATCATAGGTTCAAGGACAGCCTCAGCAAGTAGTGAGAGATTTTCATCAACTTAGCAAGACCTCATTTCCAAACAGAATAGGGCTGGGCGTGGTGGCACATACTTGTCATCCCAGGATTCGGGAGGCAGAGACTGGAGGATCGCAGTTCATGGAAAGCCTCAGCTACTTAGCGAGAACCTTCGCAATTCAGTGAGACCCTGTTTCAAAAAATAAAAAGACTACAAAAATAAGATCAGGGGTGTAGCTTGGAGGTAGAATGCCCCTGGATTCCATCCCCAGTACTGCAAAAAAACAAAAAAACACAAACTGACAACCAATCAGACAAACCTCCTAGAACAACGAGTGCTGGCAAAGGTGTGGAAAAATCAGAATTCTTCCTTTGTTGGTGGGAATTAAAATGCTGCAGCCATCATGGAAAGCAGTTTAGTGGTGCCTGATAGGTTAGCATCTACGACTTTTTTTGTTTTGTAGTACTGGGGGTGGAACCCTGGGGCTTTCTATCTCCGGGCTACATCCCCAGTCCTACTTTTTATAATTTATTTGAAAACAGAATCTCACTCAGTAGCTGAAGTTGGCTTCGAACCTATGCGATCCTCCTGTCCCCGCCTCCCAAGTGCTGAGATGACAAGGATGCCCACCACACTGGCTGAGCATTGACTTTTATGTGCAAATATTAAAAAGAATTAACAGCAAAGACTGAGGCATGTATCCATATTCCAAACAAAATTCACTACAGCATCTACGGATACGAAGGGCTGAAATTAGGGGCATTCTACCTCTGAGTAACACCCCCAACCCTACTTATTTTTTATTTTGAGCAGGGTCTTGCTAAATAACAGCAATTTTAAATGTCCAAAATGGCCGGGCGTGGTGGCGCACGCTTGTAATCCCCGTGTTTGGGAGGCGGAGACAGGAGGATCACGCAGGTTTGAAGCCAGCCTCGCTGGCTTAAGAGACCTTGTTTCCAAATAAAACATATAAAATAGGTCTGGGAGTGTAGCCTGGAGGAAGAAGGGTTTCCAGGAACCCCAGTGCCACAAAAAAAAAAAAAGTCCAAAATGAAGAAATAGCAGGGTATGGTTGTGCACAACTCTAATTCCAGTACTTGGGAGGCTGGAACAGGAGGATCATAGGCTAGAGAAGAATCTGAGGAATTTAGCAAGACTCTTAACATAGGAAGATCCTGTTCCACAATAAAAGTAAATAAAAGGCTGAAGGTTTCATCCTCAGTACCACACACACACAAAAAAAGCAGAAAGAGCCCGACCTTCCATCAATAGATGAGTGGGTGAAGTGTGTTACACCTGTACAATGGAATGTTATTTGGCCATCAAAAAGGAAATAAGGTTCTGCCACATACCACAACATAGACAAGTCTTTAAGACGTATGAAATTGTGATTCAAAACTTGACACAAAGGACAAGCATGCTATATGGTACAAGGTTTATATGAACATTTAGACATTCACAGAAACAAAACACAGAACGAGCATACCAAGGGCTGAGGGAAGAAGAGAGACGAAGAACCATTATTTAGTGGTGAGAACGTTTCTGTTTGGGGTGGTAAGGTTTTGAAATATTGTGAACGTGATACATCACTGAACTGGATGCTGAAAATGGTCAAAATGACAAATTTTACTACACATATTTAACCATGACTTCTTTGTGTGGGGGGTACTAGGATGGAACCCAGGGGCACTCTTACCTCTGAGCTCCCCCCAGCTCTACTTTACTTTGAAACAGTCTCATTAAGTTGCAGTGGCCTAAAAGCTGCTGCGGCTGGCCACACACCTGCCACCCTGAGGCCCCCTCTCGCCTACCAAGTACAGCTATTACAAGTGCACAACCACACCCAGCTTCACCCAATCTTGAAAATTTGATTGGCTACACCAAACACCATGGTATTATATGCTTTAAATGAATAAATTATATATGTGTCCTCAAATATGTATTTCCTTTAAGGGGAAAAAACAAAAATAAGTTTATTTTCTCTCTGAAAATAAGTCTTAGAAATCATGACTACGACAAAGTCCAAAACTTGAAAAAATGTTAGGCTTGAATGTTAAAATGATCCAGTAAGCAATCTGGATATCAAAGGCATAAAGACTTCCCAAGCTGACACTAACGCAACTCAGGAGAAGGCTTATATTAATCGATGAGGGCAAAGTGGAGCTGAGGCCAAGAGTTCATTAGCAATGCCAGTCACAGATTGCAGACAGAAAATAGAGAGCATTAAACAAGCATTCTACTTCACACCCTGCTTTACAGCAGATCTGAAGTACCGGGCACACTGACTAAAAGGTGATGTTTATGAGAAGTCACAGAGGATGGGACTGGGCATGGTGGTGCACACTTGTAATCCCAGCACTCAGGAGGCAGAGAGGGGAGGATCGGGGCTCGCGGCCAGCCTCAGCTGCTTAGTGAGGCCCTCTGCTACTCAGAGACCCTGTTTCAAAATAAAGGGGAAAAAAAAAAAGGGCTGGGGGTGTAGCTCGGAGGTAGAATGGCCCTGGGTTCCATTGACAGTGCCTCAAAAAAAAAAAAGGTCGTCGCTGAGGATGGGTAAGTATTGCTGTTTATACCTCACCAAGTACTGAAAAATCCAACATAAAACAAAAACCGAAGGGTGTGCTCTCCAGTCACATTCACAGATAAGTCAGATGGCGCGTGTGTCATTGTTCAGCTCCAACGTCAGCACTGTCAGCAGTCCCATGCCTGCTTCACATTTTGCTGTTATTACTTCCAACATCTCCAATCCCCTTCTAAGTGCCCGATAGGCACAGGCGCACGCGTGCACACGCATACACTCGCACTGTCATCAAGTGTGCTCGCGTTGTCCTGGTGCCTGCATTCTCACCGATCTTCATTTTTTCAGAAAACTTTAGGAGCTAATGATAAGCATCCGCCGTGGCACGACAGGGCAACAGGGACGGCTCCGTCCTTATACCGGTCTTACTTAGTAATGAGTTCTCTTTGGTCCAACCTCTACCAACAAGTAAAAAAAGCACACTCTTCATTCATGATATTTTTAATAAACTACTTTAAAAATTACCTTGGATCTTTTGTTTGGCGTATATGCTTTTGCATTGCTAAATATCAATCGGATGTCTTTGCAGAATTCCAGAGGGCTGTCATAATTTCCTGCTTCTAGAGTTTCTCTCACTGTTCCAAAATCCATTGGCGTATCTATAATATCTCGGTAATCCTGGGTTTTAAAAATAATTAGTTCATACATGCACATTTTGCTTTTAAAAATGAAACCACAGAAGACCTCTAAAATATTTAAACTGACAGGGAAGAAAAAAGTTAAAAGGCTGTTAATTCACTAATAATGTTTACACAAGTTGGGCACGATGGAGCCAGGAGTGGTAACGAATGCTTGTAATCCTAATTTTTGGAAGGCCGAGACAAGACTGCAGGTTCGAGGGGAGCCTCAGCAAGTAGTGAGAGCATCATCAACCTCAGGAAGCAGTCTCAAAACAGAAACTTAGAAAGTGGGCTGGGGGTACAGCTGGGAGGTAGAATGTCCCTGGGTTCAATTCCCATTAAAAAAAAAAAAGCTGGGCACGATGGTGCCCACCTAACCCCAGGTGTTGAGAGGCGAGGAGAAGCTCAGGTCTGAGGCCAGCCTCAGCAACTTTGTGAGACCTTGTTTCAAAAGAAAAAGTAAAAAGGCCTCGAGGTATATAGCTTTGAGGGAGAGTGCTTCTGAGTTCGATCTTCAATACCCAAATGTTCATTCTGGCTCGGCATGGTGGCATGTGCCTGTAACCCCAGGATTCGGGAGGCCCAGAAAGGAGGACCCCAAGTTCTAGTCCAGACTCAACGAGCGACTCAGCAAAACCTTAATGTTCACTAAGCTGCGGAGGGTCTTGCTAAGTTGCTTAATAAAAAATAAATAAAAATAAGCTGTTTAATAAAAAAGAAAACTTAGTAAGAACCTATTTTTCAAAATGAAAATCAAAAGAGCTGGGGGTGTAGTTCAGAGATAGCATGCCCCTGGGTTATATTCCCAGTACAAAGAAAAAAAAAATCAATTTTAAAAAGTGTTTCTCAGGACACGGGTGGTTTTACTTCCTGCTCTATCTTCTTCTGTGATTCTGATCTTCCTACAGTAAATCTATGACATTAAAAAATGTCTAGGTCATCTTCCACTCCTGTATGTGAGAAGTGAAGTTCATCCGTTTAGTTTTCTAGTACCGCTGATGGTGCACAGAAAACAGATAACAAATGTAGCTACGGTGAACGAAGCCTAAACTCTTCACTGGCTTAGCGTCTCAGCCAACGTAGCGCTAAGAGAAAGCATGCTAACAGCCTCCTCTCTAAAGTTTCATTTAAATAACTACCCCATCTCCTCATCCCAAACAAGAAAGCCCAAACGCCCAAACAATGGGAACTTACTGGATATTCCACCAAATCAACAGGTTGTCTAAATGGCTCAGAATCTTCACACTGAAAAATTAAGTTCACTAGTTCCTTACACTGTTTCTTCCAGTTGTTTTCAACATAGTTGGTAGCTTTGCCACTCCTTCTTCTCCAGTCATGGACCTAAAAATACAGTTGTATACTGAGTTTTCAGCCTAAGAAAAAAACGATCATGCTAAGGAACATGACTGGTAAAAATACAACTGAGCTGTATTTTTCTCGGTATCAATTGAACTGTGGTTAGACTGTCTAGTGGGAAAAATACTCATTTCTATAAAACCCTAAATCCTGTCACATGTTGTTCTAAACATATATGCCCAGAAACAGTATTTTAAAACTAGCCATTTTTCTAGCTATACTACTCCTGAGTACTGTTCCAAAGGGATCGAAATCAGAAAATTACAGTAATATATGCATACCCATGCTTATAGCAGCACAATTCACAACAGCCAAATTATAGAACCAACCTAGGTGTCCATCAACCAAGAAATGAATTACAAGATTATGAGAAATACACACAACGGAATTCTGCTCAGCAATCAAGAAGAATGAAAAAATGTCATTTGCAGGAAAGCGGCTGGACCTGGAGAGCACCACGCCAAGTGAGATCACCAATCGCAGACAGTGAAGGGTCCTAGGTGTCCTCTCATAAGCAGAAGCCGGGAGTAACTGGGACACCAGAGGGGCTCCAGGGAATGGAGGGGAAACTCCAGTGGAGCCGGGAGGCGGTCGGGGCAGGGCAGGACTCACTGCCCTCGCCATTCAGTGCGTATGTGAGAACACCAACGCCAGCCCCAGTGCCCGCAGGAGGAAGGCGGGCGTGGGGAGGTACGCCCACTATCAGAAAGGCCTACATTATGATGGGAGGCGACACTGCACCAAGAGAAGTGTAAAGTAACATTTTACAATATAAAAAAAAAAATAAAACTAGCCATTTAAAACATTTTCACATAACAAGTTTTTAGGGGAAAATTACATGACAAGCTTTGAAAAGCAAATTGCAACAAGGGCACATTGTCCAGTAAAACGGTTATTCCACACCTTTCCCAAGTTAGTAAAATGTGTTTTGATAAAGTGACAGAATTACAGTCCTACCAAAGATGTTCACACTCTAGTTCTCAAAACCTATAACTAAGCTGGGTGTGGTGGCGCACACTTGTCATCCCAGCATTCAGGAGGCTGAGACAGGAGGATCTTGGTTCGAGGACAGCCTCAGCTACTTAGTGAGGCCCTCTGCAACTTAGTGAGATCCTGTCTCAAAATAAAGAATAAAACGGTCGGGCATGGTGGCGCACGCTTGTAATCCCCGCGCTTGGGAGGTGGAGACAGGAGGATCTCGCAGGTTCGAAGCCAGCCACGCTGGCGTAAGAGACCCTGTTTCAAAAATATAAAATAGGTCTGGGAGTGTAGCCCGGAGGTAGAAGGGCTTCCAGGAACCCCAGTACCACCAATAAAAAAAATAATAGGAAGAAAGAAAGAAAGAAAGAAAGAAAGAACAAACGAACGAAAGAAAGAAGAAAGGAAGGAAAAGAAAAAAATTTGGCTGGGGGTATAGCTCACTGATAGAATGTCCCGAGGTTCCATCCCCAATACAAAAAAAACTCTAGGCCAGGCATGCTGGCACACTCTTATAATCCCAGTACTTAGGCTAAAACAGGAAAATCACAGGTTCACTGCCAGCCTCCACGATTTAGTGAGCCCTCTGCAACTCAGTGAGACCTTGTTTCAAAATAAAGAATAAAAACAGGGCTGGGAGTACAAGCTTGGAGGTAGAATGCCCTGGGTTCCATCCCCAATAATGTGTGCACGTGTGCACGCACACACCAATACCAATTTAAACACCCATAACTAAAGCCAGGCATAATGGTGTATGTCTCTAATCCCAGTACTTGGGAGGCTAAAAGAGGATCACTGCACGTTCAAGGTCAGCTTCTGCAACTTAGCTCTCAGGAACCTGCTGGGAATTTCTTTTCTTTTTCTTTTTTTTTTTTTTTTTTTAAGGTGGGGGAGATGTTTATTTGGTTTCTGGTACTGAGAGTTGAACCCAGAAGAATTCTAACCTTCAAGCTACACCAGCCAGATTTTATTTCTTTTCTTTTCTTTTTTTTTTTTTTGATGGTACTGGGGGTGGAACCCAGGAGCTTTTCTACCTCCAGGCTATATTCCCACACCTATCTTTTTATCTTTTATTTGGGAACAGGGTCTCACTAAGTTGCTAAGAGCCTCACTAAGTAGCTGAGGCTGGCTTTGAACCTGTGCGATCCTCCTGTCTCAGCCTCCCAAGCGTGGGTATTACAAGCGTGCACCACCACGATGGGTTTTTATTTATTTGGAAATAGCAGCTTACTAGGTTGCTGAGAGCCTAAGTTGCTACGGCTGGCTTTGAACCTCTTATCTTCCTGTTTCAGCCTCTCAAGAACTGGGATTACAAGCATGGGTCATTGTGCTTGGCTGAGACAGTTTCAAAAAACAAAAAATAAAAAAGGCTGGGGTGTAGCTCAGAGATAGAAGGCCCCTGGGCTCAATACCCAGTAACATTAAGGGGAAAAAAGAAGAACTATGGATTTTCTTACATGGGAATTGGAACTATGTAGAAAGGATTAAAAATACCGGCAACTTTGAGATGGGAGAAGATAATAAATTAATTGCATGGCCCAGTGAAATCCCCTAAGGGTCGTCATATGGAAGGCAGATTGGTAAGAGTCAAAGAAAGACTGAGAGCGCCAATGCTGCTGGCATGAAGACAGAACAAGAGGGCCGGTGGTCAAGGACCGGGGGCAGCCTCTGGAAGCTGGAGAAGGCAGACCACTCCCCTCCAGGAGGTTGCCTCCCTGCCAACACTATGACAGCCCAGTGAGACTCAGGTCGAACTTCTGATCCAATAAACTGTGGAATAACAGACTTGATAATTTAGGCAACTAGATCTGTCATTTGCTCCAGCAGACAAATGCAGAAACTAAGCCCTGGAGGAGTCCATTTGAAACGAAAATCATGTGCCGGGCGTGGAGGCGCACACTTGTCATCCTCGTGCTTTGGAGGCAGAGACAGGAGGATCGCGCAGGTTTGAATCCAGTCTCGCTGGCTTACGAGACCCTGTTTCCAAATAAAAAAAATAAGCCAGGCGTGGTGGCTCATGCTCGTAATCCCCGCGCTTGGGAGGCGGAGACAGGAGGATCGCGCAGGTTCGAAGCCAGCCACGCTGGCTTACGAGACCCTGTTTCAATATATAAAATAGGTCTGGGAGTGTAGCCCGGAGGTAGAAGGGCTTCCAGGAACCCCAGTACCCCCCACACACACACACACCAAATTAAAAAAAAAAATATTATCCCGGAGGTAGGAAGGTTTCCAGGAACCCCAGTACCATCAAAAAAAAAAAAAAAAAGGAAAGGAAATTATGTTAAAATGGTGTTATCTGGAACAAGCATATGATGAAAAAGTATTTGATTAAAGAAAACGCAAGCCCAGCGTGGTGCCACACACCTGCAATTCTAGTCCTAGGGAGGCTGAGACAGGAGGGTCACAGGTTCGAAGACTGCTCCAGCAACTTGGCAAGGCCTTCAACAACCTATTGAGACCCTGTTTCAAAAACAAAAGATAAAATAGAGCTGAGGGTGTAGCTCAGAGGTAGAATGCCCCTGGGCTCCATCCCAGTACAAAACAAAAAACCCAAACTGAAGGAGCAACAGGATGAATTTAAAAAAAAAAATTTAGGATGAAATTTTAAATGACCGACATTTAATGTTTTAACCTTTTTTTTTTTTTTTTTGGTGGTACTGGGGGTGGAACCCAGAGGCTTTCTACCTCCGGGCTATACTCCCTGACCCATTTTTATATTTTATTTGGAAACAGGGTCTCACTAAGTTGCTGAGAGCCTCACTAAGCAGCTGTGGCTGGCTTTAAGCCTGTGTAATCCTCCTGTCTCAGCCTCCCAAGCGTGGGGATTACATGCATGTGCCACCACGCCCAGCTTGTTTTAACCATTTTTAAGAATGATTTTTTTTTTTTTTTGTGGTACTGGGCCCTTCTACCTCCAGGCTACACTCCCAGACCTATTTTATACTTTTTTATATTTGGAAACAGGGTCTCTTAAGCCAGCTCGGCTGGTTTAGACCTGCCCGATCCTCCTGTCTCTGCCTCCCAAGCGTGGGGATTACAAGCAGGCGCCACCACGCCCGGTTTAAGAATGATTTTTAATTAACCTATTATATTAGAACTTAAAAAAGCTGCTGGTGACACCCCTTTGTTGCACCCAATTCTTGTCTTTCATCATCTTCCCAACAAGCCCATTTCTTTTTCTTTTTTCTTTTCATTTTTCCCGGTGGTGCTCAGGATTGAATCCAGAGGCAGTCTACATCCCTAGCTCTAGTTTATGTTTTATGTCGAAACAGAGTCTCACTAAATTGCTGAGGTTGACTTTGAACCTGCAGTCCTCCTGTCTCAGCCTTCCAAGTACTGTGATTCCGGTGTGCATGAGCACGCGGGCTCCTCTATTTACTTACTTAGACTTCTGCAGTACTGGGTTCTGACCTGACCTCACACTTGACTGGGCTGCATCCGCATCACTTTTTAAACCTTATTTTGAGAGTCTCACAAAATTGCCAAGGAAATCCTTGAACTTGCAATCCTCATGCCTCAGCCAAATGAGGAGCTGGGATTACAAACGTGTACTCCCACACCTGGCACAGATCTCCATTTATTAAACATTTCAGTCACCAAATCATCGTCATTTTCCCCTGGAAAGGTCTCCTCTGTTCGTGTCCACTCCACAAGGGCACATCCCCATCTCCTGTGACAGCTGCGTTACTCCCACTCCACTCATCTGTTCTTGCTGCAAAACTGACCGCAATTCAAATGTAAATGAAACCCCTGGATTTCAATCTGCTCCCAACATAAAAGCCAGACAGAACACCTTGCATCCTGGCTCCACAGCGAGGCCAGTGCATGCCCGGGGACATGCGGATTTTCGTGTCTTTTCTCTGTCTTTGCTCTGATACCCCTCTGCCCCACCTGTTTCCTTGATTGTCCCCATTTCCTCTGCAAATACAGCACAAATCACCTCTCTTGAACTAAACATTTACTAACCAGCGTTTAGTGATTTCTCCTATTTCTCATTAAATATTCAGTATCTATAATTAATTATCTTTTCAAAAACAAATCTAAAATCTAAGGACAAAGACCAGATTTTAAAACGAAGAATAAACTACAATAGCGAATCGTGCAGAGTAACTTACTCTCCTTCTTCCAGAAGATGTTTTAGGAAGATCACTATCATCCTAGGAATAAAAAAAAGAGTACACTAAGTGCTCAGATTCTCATTACAAGTAAAATAATCAATAAAATTATCAAAACACTTGATCTCATCAGGTTTTTTTTTTTTTTTTTTTTTTTGCTGTAATGGGGGTGGAACCCAGGGGCATTCTACTTCTGAGCTACACCCCCAGCCCTCTATTTTAGTCTTTATTTTGAAACATGGTCTCACTGAGTTGCAAAGGGCCTCAATAAGTAGTTGAGGCTGGCCGTGAACCTTGATCCTCCTGTTTCAGCCCCACCACGTCTAGCTCAAATTACATGTTATCAACAAAATCTCAAAAGACAAACTAGTAGGCCTTATCTGTGGCACCCAGGCTTCAAATATCAGCCACCTTAACTAGCTTTTTCACATGTCCTCAGGAAAGGGACCAATCCCAAGCTTCAGGAGCACTGCTGCAGAAAGCTGCTCTGTGTGTTACCTCAACACAAAATACACAAAGCTGCTTCCAGTTTTTATTTCCATCCATAACTTCCCAGAAGCATGCTCTCCTGCAATTCCTAGATTCTGTATTTTATACATTTTCTTATTCTCTAAAACAGTACTGTATCTATTTTTATTTTTATATTAACAAAAAACACAGTAAGAATGTGTGTAGAAATTAACATTATATATTGTCTTAATCCTTCTTGAAAGTCCATTCTAGAGCCTGATTCTGTATGAAGTGAAATCACACAACGATTTTGCTATTTGTCCCTGTACTAATTACATATCAGTATGTACTATCTTGAGTAAGAGATTCAGGCACTTTGAGCAGAGTCAAGTTCATTAACTTTTAATTAAGATTAAACTCAACACTCAGATGTAGAGTGTGTGTGTGTGCGCGCGTGTTCGTGTGTTATATCTGGTATGTGGTATGTATTGAAGTATGTGTGTTTGTGTTTGTGGTGTGTACTAGGGATTGAACCCAGGGGCATTCTGCCTCTAAGCTAAAACCTCAGCCCTGTTTTATTTTTATTTTAAAGCAGGATCTCCTTAGATTGACGAGACTACTTGCTAAAGCTGTCCTCAAACCTACGATCCTCCTGTCTCAGGCTCCCAAGTACTGGGATTATATTAGCGTGCGACATCATTCCCAGTTTCCAAGGTACTTTTTAAAATATAACTTTCACCAGGCGTGGTGGTGCACACTTATAATCCCTGCGCTTGGGAGGCGGAGAGAGGAGGATTGCGCAGGTTCGAAGCCAGCCCCATGGAAATAAAATATAAAATAGGTATGGAAGTGTAGCCTGGAGGTAGGTAGAAGGGTTCCATCCCCAGTACCACCAAAAATATAAATAAATAAAATAAAAAATAACTTTCACTAGTTAAAATTTGGAATGAGAAACATTGCACACCTAAAATGAATCAGTTAAAGATGTATGAATTTATAGCAATCATTGGCTAAACCAAATTACTTCATCAATCATCTAGATAATTAAAAAATGTATCATTTATCAAGTACTCTATTTGCATAGTTCACTGTACTATAACAAAAAGTGATATGAGATAACCAACATTTTTTACTACTCTCACTTTTTAAACTATGGTTTAAAACTAAAGAAAGTCATAAAATTGTCAAACTCCATACCAAATCCTCAGCGTTTTCATCATTTTCAGATGTGTTACATAATTCTGAGATATTTGTACAGTCTTGATTCCTAGAAAATAAATTTTCATGTTAATAGTAATGCAAAACATAGTTACTGTTGCCAAGGATTCTAACTACACATAAAAATAGAAATAGTTCCCCAAACTATATCTAATGTGAGTAAGAATAAGAGGTTTTGACCCAGCCCTCTGTGGAAAAAAACTGGCCATCCTGAGATACTATAGAGTCCTGAAGGCTTTTCTTTTTCCAGCTCACTACATGCAGAAATTAAGCTGGCAATCTAGAAATAACGTATGTATGGCCTCACTGAGTTGAACATAGATAAACTTTCCTAAGTATCAGAACTAGCAGTACTCACACAGTTACGTACCAGGAAAGAAATGATCTGAAGATAAAAGAGAAGGGAAAAAAGGACGTACAAATTACAGCAAATAATATCTTTACCTTGCTGAACAGATAGGAGAAAAATGCTCAAGTATGAATATCTAGGCACAAAGATGACAAAAATGGGTATGTGTTTTCTTGAAGTAGAAAAGGTGATTCTTGGGAAGAGGTAACTAAGAGCCCCCTAGACTGAGGACACAAGGAACCCAAGAATGCCGACAGTAATCAATTTCGTCCACTCTGGGCTGGGTACTGAAAATGATGGCAATGTCTGTGAACTATTTTCTCCTATGTTGAGTCTTCCAAAGAATTTTTATTGCTATATTTAAAAAAAAAAAAAAACTTAGGGTCAGAAACTGCGCATGGTGTGTGTGCTTATAATCCCAGTACTTGGTGGGAGGCTAAGACAGGAGGATTGGGAATTCACAGCCAGCCTCAGCTTAGCAAGGACACTCTGCAACTTAGTGAGACCCTGTTTAAAAATAAAGAATTAAAAATAGGGCTGGGGACATAGTTCAGAGGTAGAATGCCCCTAGGTTCCATCCCTAGTGCCACCAAAAAAAACAAAACACAAAACTTAGGGACATAACAATCCTGAAGCCGAGTCTTTTGTCCAGTCCCAAAGAATGTTCAAATAAGCTTATTAAAATTTGGATCCCAATTTCCACCTCAGTTTTTATTCTATTCCAAATTATTTCCCAGTGCAAGATAATGTGTGAAATATACACACATATGTACACTTACATGAGATATAATGCAATCTAACATGAGAAAACACCTAACAAACCAAATTAAATACTCTAGAAGTGACCATCATTCATAAAAATGCTGAGGTCCTGAAAGAAAAAGGAAGCCTGTGGCACAGACTGGTGAACCCTCAATGTATGAAGATCCTACGTTGACACTGATGGGAAATCCAAATAAATTGTGCACTTCAAAAATCCTGTTGGACAGAGGCTTTTCAACATTTTATAGGCATAACCAAGTTATGTAAAAGTTTAACAAAGGAGAAACAAGATGAAGGGTAGTGGCAACTACTGTGTATGGCATAAACTTATTTCAAATTTTAAAAAAGTAGAAAAAATAATTGTTTCATTTCTTACTACTTTACTAAAATTATAATATGTAAAGAAATCTAAAGTAAAACATTATGGAAGTATAAATGAGAGTAAAAAATGAAAGCTAGGTGGCTGTAAGTAATCTGTAATGTGCAAAGTAACTTTTACACAACATAAGATCACATACTTAATAAACTTTAAAAGCTGGTCAGTTATCTTCTTAGCAGATCTTGCGATTACACTCTCAGGTTCGTTAAATGTTCTGGCATTGTGCTCTATGTATCGGACTTCCCAAATTAACGCAGACAGCCTCCTTCAAAATAAAGCAGGCAAGTTAGGCTTAAAAAACAAAAACAGAAACCAAGTAAAAAATTCAGCATGTTAACAATATGACATAGTAATGAAACCTTAAGTACAAAGTTGAAATAATAACTTCTAATGCTACAGCTTGATCAGCCATCAGCAATGTGACTGGACACCGAAATGCAGAAAATAACTTAAGGATCAAAATCTTAACAAAGCTGGGCGTGGTGGCGCATGCTTGTAATCCCAGCATTTGGGAGGCTGAGACAGGAGGACTGTGGTACGCAGCCAGCCTCAGCTACTTAGTGAGGCCCTTTGCAACCCAGCGAGACCCTGTTTCAAAATAAAGAATAAAAAAAAAATAGGGCTGGGGGTGTAGCTCAGAGGGAAAATGCCCCCTGGGTTTCATCCCCAGTACCGCAAAAAAGAAAAAAAAAAATCTAAAAAGACTACTGAATCACATACAGGAAAACCAACAAAGCAAGCTCCCTTTTCACCAGGCCTAGAGGTACCATCCGAAACTCAATGAAGGTTGGGCATGGTGGCATAGGAT
Organism: Muscardinus avellanarius; assembly: GCF_963383645.1. Classification (NCBI taxonomy): domain Eukaryota; kingdom Metazoa; phylum Chordata; class Mammalia; order Rodentia; family Gliridae; genus Muscardinus; species Muscardinus avellanarius. Next base: position 6,255,025 of record NC_137790.1, on the reverse strand, counting down.
TAAGAAAGGCCAGGAGGATCACAGCTACTTAGTGAGGCCCTCTGCAACTTAGTGAGGCCTTGTTCCAAAAATAAAAAATAAGCCGGGTGTGGTGGCAAACACTTGTAATCCCAGTACCTAGGAGGCTGAGACAGAAGGATCACAGGTTCCCAGGTAGCCTCAGCTACTTAGTGAGACCTTATTTTAAAAAAAGAATAAAAAATTAGGCTGGGGATATAGCTCAGAAGTAGATGTCCCTAGGTTCCATCCCCAGCATGAATGGATGGATGGATAAAATAAAAAATCAGGCTAGGGGTATAGCTCAGAGGTAGAATGTCCCTGGGTTCAATTCCCAGCATTGCACCCCCCCACACAAACACACTCAAATGAAAAAAAATGCCAGTTTTCCTTTCAACTGGCAAAGTGGTCTCAGATTCAGATGCACATTCCAAAGTGTAGCTAGACATAAGGCACACCAGCTATGGACTCAAGGCCTTTGGTGATCATTTCTCCAAATGATAGACTTACAAAGAATAAAATGCCATCAGCTATATTAAAAATCGTCAGGAATAGAAACATTTTAAGAGCTGCACTATAAAAGCCAAATATAAACCGGGTGTGGTGGCGCATGCTTGTAATCACAGTTGGGAGGCGAGACTGGAGGATCATGGTTTGCAGATGACCTCAGCTACTTAGTGAGGCCCTCGATAACTTAGTGAGACTCTGTTTCAAAATAAAGAATAAAAAACAGGGCAGGGAGTGTAGTTTGGAGGTAGAATGCCCCTGGGTTCCATCTCCAGAGCCACATAAAAAAATAAATAAATAAATAAAAAGTAAATATCTCTGGGAAATAATTTCTCATTAAAGATCAAATTCTAAATTTTACTTTTTTTTTTAACTTTTTTTCTTTTATTGTGTGTGGTGCTGGGGATTGAACCCGGAGGCATTCTACTTCTGAACTACAAAGGTAACCTGTATTAACCTATTTTATATCTTATCTGAAAACAGAGTCTCACTAAATTGCTTAGGCTGGCTTTGAAGCTACAATTCTATCTCAGCCTTTCAAGTACTGAAATTACAGGCATACACCACCAAGCTCAGCTTGAATTTTACTTTTAAATAAAGCAATTAAAGAACAGCCTTAACATGAAATCAAAAACAAATATGAACCTTCTTACATTTAATTCTATGAAAAACCCATCACTAAAGACTGAGATTGAAATGTGGTATTCTATCTTATGCCTGGCTCTACCCAAAGGCATCTAACACAACATTTAATCAAAGAGAAAAATAAAACAAAAAATGTTAATTGGCTCCCAAATCTCATTGCAGGTACTATCAACCACTTAATGCCAATTAGTTTGCCTTAGTACAGCCAACACGCTTTTATTTTAGTTTGAAAGTTCACTACTAACCTGTAAAATCGATTAACAAGTCTCATTCGAATGGTGTAAAGATCAGTTGGATAAGCTACTACAGTACAGTACTTCGGATATGTACACAGATCAACCGGGCCTGCAAAAGCTGCTGCTATATCTGTTAGGGAAGAGAGGAATTTTATCACCATATCTCTTACTGCTAAGTGATATTTCCACCGATCACAGAGCTCTTCAACATTACAAAGCAAAAGCAACAAAAAGAAACCGTAAAGAACACGCCGGGCGTGGTGGCGTACGCTTGTAATCCCTGTGCTTGGGAGGCGGAGACAGGAGGAGCGCACAGGTTCGAAACCAGCCGCGCTGGCTTAAGAGACCCTGTTTCCAAATAAAAAAGTATAAAAAATAGGTCTGGGAGTGTAGCCCGGGGGTAGAAAGGTTTCTAGGAACCCCAGTACCACCAAAAAAAAGGGATAGAGAGAGAGAGAAAGACCACAACTTCAAAATTATGCTATTTTTAAATACTTTTATGGAAAACCTAAGAATAAATAAAACAACTTACCCAGATTCAAAAGTTGATCTATTCCACTGATAATCCGGTCACATTCTTCATCTCGTGACTTCTGACCCCATTCCCCTTCTTGTGGTTTATAGAGCAATTTCTCGAGCTCATCTGCTGTGACAGAAATACTCGCTCCTAATTCTTCAGGTGGATCAACTATGAATCCCATTTAAAAAGAAAAGAGGGAAAATAATCAACACCAAAAGACAAATGTATTATGTAATGAAATTCAACTTTCAAAGCCCATTAACTAGGTTATACCTCCACAGTTAAAAATCACGTTCAAATCTGCAACCTTTAAAAACTCATTGCGACTACCCAGGTGTTTAGACTCAGGTATAAGCACAACTACCTATTCTACATTTAAGCTATAATAAAGCTGCATTAAGCTATAAGCACAATCTACCTATTCAAATTTAAAACAAGCTCAATCATTTAAAACAAGAAACAATCCCAGTGTTTCTTCAAAGGGGTAAACAGACCCAGAAATTTTTTTTCTTTTTCTTTTTTGTTGGTACTGGGGATGGAACCTCTGGTCTACACTCCCAAACCTATTTTTATATTTGGAAACAGGGTCTCTTAAGCCAGCTGAGCCTGGCTTCGAACCTGTACGATCTTCCAGTCTCAGCCTCCCAAGCGCAGGGATTACAAGCGTGCGCGACACGCCTGGCTCAGACCCAGAAATTTCTGAAAAGACAATGGAAGCTCCTGAGTAAAAGTTTTAAAAAAGTTTTAAGCTCAAAAGTAACTTTTAAAAAACCAAAAAACAGGGTAAAATAAACCCCAACATGACAAATGGGATATAAAGGAGTACAAAGAAAGCAGAGAAAAATGTTTTAACTTCTAAAATAAAAATAAAGCCCAAAATGTTTTCGCTTATTAAACCTACATTCTAATCCACAGAGAAGCAATGTCAGTGTGCTATTTATTCCTAGCACTCTTCCAAAAGGGGGCAAAAAAACTCAGGAAGAGCATCACCATAACACAGCTTTTAAGTTAAATAAACAGTAAATGGAATGCTTATGGAAATTTTTCTTTTTGAAAATATATCTGTGCAGCCGGGCGTGGTGGCGCACGCTTGTAATCCCAGCATTCGGGAGGCTGAGACCTGGAAGATCGTGGTTTGCGGACAGCCTCAGCTACTTAGTGAGGCCCTTTGCAACTCAGTGAGACCCAGTTTCAAAATAAAGAATAAAAAATAGGCCAGGGGGTGTAGCTCGGAGGTCGAATGCCCCTGGGTTCCATCCCCAGACCCGCAAAAAAAAAAAAAAAAAAAATCTGTGCTAGGTGTGGTGGTGCATGCTTGTAATCCCCGTGCTTGGGAGGCTGAAACAGGAGAATTCCAAAGGTTCGAAGCCAGCCTCAGCAACTTAGTGAGGCTCTCAGCAACTTAGTGAGACCCTGTCTCCAAATAAAGTATAAAATAGGTCTGGGAGTGTAGACCAGAGGTAGAAAAGCCCCTGGGTCCCACCCCAGTACCCCCCCCACACACACACAAAATATATCTATATATGTAAGTGTTAAAACTTTTAACTCATATGTTAAGTTGGGTGTGCTGGCACATGATTTTAAGTACTGAGGAGGCTAAAACACGAGGATCGCTGGTTCAAGGACAGCCTCAACAACTTTGTGAGGCCCTCTGCAACTTAGGAGACCGTTTCAAAATCAAGAATAAAACAGGGCCGGAGTATAGCTTGGAGGGTAGAATGTCCCTGGATTTAATCCCCAGTACTAACAACAAAAAATATCTATCAGTTAAAATTCCTACATATATGTCTTATATAGTTTCAGTTGCTTAATTTTTTTGTGAATACTCTTAACTTTGAGGCTCTGATCTATGAGAACCAAGTTTCAAATAGTCTTACTATTAGCTACAAGAAGAAAAACTGTAAATGTATAAAGGACAAATTATTCCATTTAATGATCTTACAAAAAAAATTATTTCAATTTTCTTTTCTGCATAATCAAGAAGTTGGGGAAAAAAGATATCTTACCGCTCCAAAAAGCCAAAATTATTGTATTTACAATCTATTCCAGAGTCATACTTTCAATGTTTTATCCAAAGGAAAACTAAAGAGGTTGGATGAGCAGAAAACAAAGACCACACAAAAATCATTACCTAACTGGGAATCTGAATCCAAGTCACATCTACACCACCTGGAAACCAGGACACCAGGCAAGATTTTAACTTGTGTCTCAATGTATCTACTTGCTAAAGAGGGTTAATAAAGTTTCTACCTCTTAGGGTGGTTAAAATACTTCCTAGCATAGCCAGGTACTCAGTAGTTAACTAGGATCTGTTTCTGGACAAGATAGAACAAATACTACATATAGCACGCAGACTACAAAAAAATGCAGACCAAGTATAAAAACAAAGATTTTCAACACAATGTGCATTAGACAAAGGACAAGAATTACACAGAGAGAAAAATCCAATTAGTTGAGTCCCATGACTGTACCAGCTTGCCGCGAAAGAACAGGACCCCCTGTGCAGAGAGGAGCCAGGTGGGGCGAGGGCCCACCTGAGGCAGCAGGCAGAAGCAGTTCCCAGCACAGAGGACCGAGAGGAGAGCACGGCCACAAGCTCACGTACAAGTACTGTGTTTAATACAGATCACCCTATAGGTGAGAAAAATGTCAGGAGGCCAAGGAAAGAGGCAAATGAAAGATTGGGAAGAGTGAGGCATGCCACTCGAGAGCCAGAAACCACACCCGTTTCTCACCAGCCAGACTGGAACACTTCCTGATTCACAGAGCACTGGACTGACCCATAGAAAGGGCCGTGCCTTAATGCGAAATACTTAGCTCCAGGCTCGGCATTGCTCCCATCTCAATGAACAAAACTAATTTAACTGTGTCACGGAAAAAAAGGACAGGAATATAAAAATATATAGCACCCAACAAGCCAGTGGGGGTGGGCACGCCTGTCATCCCAGCATTTGGGAGGTAGACACACAGGAGGATCACAGTTCACGGCCAGCCTCAGCTACTTAGTGAGGCCCTCTGCAACTCAGTGAGACCCCGTTTCAAATTAAAAATAAAAAGAGGGCTGGGGTATAGCTCAGAAATAGAATGCCCATGGGTTCTATCCCCAAGTCAGTAATATATATATATATAAAAATTAATAAACTTAAAGACATGACAATGGAAACTATACAAAATCAAACAATGAAAAGACAATATAGTAGAACAAAAGAATTTTCACAGAATCAGACAGTAAGGAACAGTAGAAATCATGGATAACCCAATTTAAAAACGAGCACACTGAGTCTGGATGAATATTTCTCCAAAGAAGATCCAGAAATGACCAATAAGCAAATGAAAAGAAGATATAACTAAAAAAAAAAAATGTTGCTCAGATATGAGGAAAACCAGAATACACATACTATGTTTGGGAATGCAAACTGGTACCACTGTTGTGATATGACAAGGAATAAAACATAAGTTCTGGAAGGACATGACCCTTATTAAGTTCAGTAAATACTAACGATAAAAGAAAGATTGGAGCTGGAAGTGGTAGCGCACGCTTGTAATCCCAGCATTCGGGAGGCTGAGACCATAGGTTCACGGCCAGCCTCAGCTACTTAGTGAGGCCCTTTGCAACTCAGTGAGACCCTGTTTCAAAATAAAGAAACAAAATAGGGCAGGTGGTGTAGCTTAGAGGTCAGATGCCCCTGGGTTCCATCCCCAGACCCACAAAAAGAAGAATAATTTAAAAAGCTTGGTAATCCAAATCCAGAGGAAAGAGATATATGGTAGTCTTTCAAAAGGGATGAGCAAGCCCGGCGTGGTGCCGCACGCTAGTCACCCCAGCATCCGGGAGGCTGAGAAAGAAGGATCGCAGCTGGAAGACAGCCTCAGCTACTTAGTGAGGCCCTTTGCAACTCAGTGAGACCGTTTCAAAATAAAGACTTAAAATAGGGCTGGCATGTAGCTTGAAGGTAGAATGCCCCTGGGTTCCATCCCCAGTACCACAAAAGAAAAAAGAAAAAAGTGGTTAAGAGGGAAATAATTCAGAATCTAAAATATGCAATAAAGACAACTTCCAGGAATGGTGGTGCACGCCGTAACCCTAGTACTTGAGCGGCTGAGACAGCATTGCAGGTCTGCGGCCAGCCACGGCAACATAGCAAGGCCCTCTACAACGTAATGCCCTGTTTAAAACACTAGGGCTGTGTGTAGCTCAGAGACAAGGCCCTGGGCTCTATCCTCAGTAACAAACAAACAATCAGAAAGACAACCCAACAGTACAAGAGAAGTATCCACACTTGACTAGAGAAAGGAGGAGGAAACCATGTGCCGGTGGCGGCGGAAGCGGGACGGCGCGCACCAGAGGACGGGCTGCTTCCAAGAAGGAGCAGACAATCCAACAGCAGGGCGGGGGACAGGAAGCGGAGGGGGAAGTCGCGCCATCTTCTCCTCGCAGGAAAGGAAGAGCAATAGAAGAAGGACAGGCACAGGAAGGAGGGGCAACACGAAGGTCAGGAAGGGTTTAAATTGGGTTACATGATAATGACAGCAAGCTCCAAGCTGAATTCTAAAGTTAGGAGGAAACGAGAAAGACACGGGAGTCTCGTCAGCCTCTAACAAAGTTCTGAGTCACTACAATCACTTGAATACAATTATAAAACAATATAAAGATAAACATTTCGGTTATTTAGAAAATATATACCATTATCAGGAATTGGTTCCATGTCCCAAGGGCTAAGTTTTTCAATTTCAGTATTGTCCCACCTGTTTACAAAAAACAATAAAACTTTGGTTAGCCGTTCATAAAAAACAAGCTGTACACAACAGCAAGGACTTTGTCAGTGTGGTGGCGCACGCTTGTAATCCCAGTACTTGGGAGGCTAAGACAGGAGGATCCAGGTTCGAAGCCAGCCTCAGCAGCTTAGTGAGGTTGTCAGCAACTTAGCAAGACCCTGTTTCCAAATAAAATATAAAGCAGGTTTGAGGTGGGCACACGCTTGTAATACTAGCATTCAAGAAGGCAGAGACTGGAGGATCACGGTTCGCAGATAGCCTCAGCTACTTAGTGACACGGCCCTTCACAATTCAGCGAGACCCTGTTTTAAATATATATAAAAATACGGCTGGAGGGTGCAGCTCAGATGTAGAATGTCTCTGAGTTCCGTCCCCAGTACTGCCCCCCCCCCAAAAAAAAAATAGTGCCGGGGGTACGTATCTGAGGTAGAGGTCTCTGGGTTCCATCCATTACTGCAAAAAAAAAACAAACAAACAAAAAAAAAAACAAAAAAAAAACAACCCACAATAGGGCTGAGGGTGTAGCTCAGAGGTATAATGCCCCTGGGTTTCATCCCCAGTACTGCAAAAAATAAAAAATAAAAATAAATAAAACAAGCCAGGCGTGGTGGCGCACGCTTGTAATCCCAGCATTCGGGAGGCTGAGACTGGAGGATAGAGGTTCGCGGACAGCCTCAGCTACTTAGTGAGGTCCTCTGCAATTCAGTGAGACCTGGTTTCAAAATAAAGAATAAAAAATAGGGCAGGGGGTGTATCTCAGAGGTTGAATGCCCCTGGGTTCCATCCCCAAACCCGCAAAAAAAAATAAATAAATAAAATAAAATAAATAAATAAATAAAACAGGTCTAGAGGTGTAGCTTGGAGGTAGAAGGCCCCTGGGTTCCATCCCCTGTATCACACACAAATAAAAAAAGCAAGGCTTCTGTTATGAAAGTAAAGAATACAAAATATGAAAAACTCATTTTAACATGAAAAATTTAAATATAAACATTAAGATTTTTAGAAGAAGCTGGCCATGTTTGCGCATGCTTGTAATCCCAGCATTCAAGAAGCTGAGACCCGAGGATCACGGTTCATGGACAGCCTCAGCTACTTAAGTGAGGTCCTTTGAAACTCAGTGAGACCCTATTTCAAAATAAAGAATTAAAAAATAGAGCTGAAGTATAGCTCAGAATGCCTCTAGGTTCCATCGCCAGTACCACAAAAAAAAAAAAAAAAGATTTTTAGAATAATATATTATTAATGCCGGATGTGATGGCAAACATGCGTAATCCCAGTACTTGGGAGGCTGAGACAAGGGAATTGCAGGTTCGGTGAGGCCACCCCCGCAACTTAATGAGACCATGTTTCAAAATAAAGAATATAAACTAAGGCTGGGGGTGTAGGTCAGAGGGAGAATGCCCGTGGGTTCCATCCTCAGTACTGCAATAAGTAAATAAATATCTAAATAAATAATAAATAGGGCTAGGGGTATAGCTCAAAGGCAGCGTGTTCCTTTCAATCCTCAGTACCAAAAAAGAAAAAGAAAAAGAAAAATGTAGGTCAGGGCCCATGATGATGGTGCATGCCTGTAATCCCAATACTTGGGAGGCTGAGACAGGAAGATCACAGATTCAAGGTCACCCTCAGCAACATAGTGAGACCCTATATTTCAAACTAAAAAGTAAAACAGAGCTGAGGGACATAGCTCAGGAGGTAGAATACCTCTAGGTTCAATCTCCAATAACAGCAAAAGAATATATCTTGTCTAAAAAGAAAACCAGAAATTCTGCACAACCTGTGCTCAGAGTAAGCAAAGAATAAAAAGCTTTACAATGTGGGCTTCACACCACAGCCAGTGGTTTTTATTCGATAGCCAAGAGAAAGGCTGAGAGTCTTGGAAGATTATATAAATATCTACTTGTGAATGGTGACCCTAACAATATTAGGTAAACCAAGCAGGAAGAGAGCTGGGTGTGGTGGCACACGCTCATAATCCCAGTACTTGGGAGGCTGAGACAGAAGGATCACAGGTTCATGGCCAGACTCAGCTACTTAGTGAGGTTCTCCACAACTTAGTGAGAATCGATTTATAAATAAATAAATAAATAAATAAATAAATAAATAAATAAAGCAAGCTAGGGGTGTAGCTCAGTGGTAGAGTGCCCCTGGGTTCAATTCCAAGTTCTGGGGGAAAAAAATAGATTAGGAGGCTACAAAAATAACCCCCAAGAAGCAAGCAGAACATGAAGCAACACTGGTATTAGTCAACTGAAAAGATATGTCTGTGAGACATTTCAGAGGTCAGACTGACATGATTAAATGACAAAACTATACATAACATGAAATGTGTAATTCATACAACATGCCATAATTGTAGACAAATAGTTTTCATCTTATACAAACCTAACAATATAACACTGAAAATGACTATCAGGATACTGTGGCTGATAGGGCTCTTGACTTAACACTGTTCCAAACCACCACGCATCATCGATGATAGATCGGAATCGGTCACCTACAAGAGAAATGGCCAAGTCTGAGGCCTTTCATTGGTAACATTAATGACATTTTTTCTCTATAGCATACTATAGACAAAACAGCAAAGTATAATTTTATTTTGATGAGCTATCCTTCCAAGCTGCTCAATCTTCAGTGATAAAATATGTTAAGAAGAGATACTACACTCCTCAGTGTGCTCAAGATAAATGGCCATACAATATAACACAACAGCCAGGAGCGGTGGCGCACACTCTTCTGGTACTTGGGAGGCTGAGAAAGGAGGACTGCAGGTTCTCAGCCAGCCTCAGCTACTTATTGAGGCCCTCTGCAACTTAGTGAGACCCCGTTTCAAAATAAAAAATTACAAAAAGGGGAGGAGAAAGGGTTGAGGTATAGCTTGGAGATAAAGTATCCTTGAGTTTGATTCATGGTACCAAAATAAAAAAGCCAAACTCAACACTTGAGTTCTAGAGATGGCACTGGATACTTAGCAGTAAAATATGTGCATCTGTGAAATCACATTCACCAATTATATTTTGAGATGAATGACCTACACAGTCTAAAGAAGAGAATACTCCTTATTTGGTGTGCTGGCGCACACTTGTAATCCCAATACTTGGGAGACTAAGACCTCTCGGGAGGATCACAGGTTCGTGGCCAGCCTCAGCAACTTAGTGAGGCTCTCTCAGTGAGGGTCTCCCTGAGTTGCAAAGGGCCTAAGTAGCTGAGGCTGTGCTCGAACCTTGATTCTCCTATCTCAGTCTCTCAAATGCTGGGATTACAAGCACACACCACCACACCTGGCTAAATTCTTTACTTCTTAAAGAACTGGTTTCATCAAGTCATCCCCATTTAAGACTAAGTTGTTATATCATTGATCGAAATTTTCTTGCCAAAATATTTTTGGTGTGAATTTTGAAGTTATTTCCAATCTTTTGATCATTTTAGATTCTGAGACAATAATTATTGTATATCACTGTTACACTAAAAGAGTCAGTACCAATTAATAATATGACCAAAGCAAAATATAATTAAAAGATCACTTAATGTTTCTTTTGAGTGTGTTTATTCATACCATAATTAAGTGTGCCACAGACAAAAAAGGTAAATCAACAAAATACAAAATTTTTAAAGCCATATAAACTCAATAAGGACAGACTTACAAGGCTGCCAATTTCTCTGTCTTGCTTCATCATAAAATTGACGCAACACAAGAAAGTCAATAACATCTGGCATATCATGATATCTAAAGAAAATTAAAAAATAATTACCTATAATAGGATATGGCTGACAGCAACATTATATATACAAAAGAAACACATAGGAGCTATGTGTGAATTCTAAACTTCTCACTAGCTGTATTTCAAAACAGTAACAATAACCCTCTAATAGTGGATTTTATTTAACCCCTCATTTCTTAAATATTAATAATGCAGTATATAAAACTGCATTTTACATTCCTTTTCTTCATTTCTAGTCTTCAAAATACATAAGGTAAGCTAGGCGTGGTGGCACATGCTTGTAATCCCGGTACTTGGGAGGCTCAGACAGGAGGATCACGCGGGCTCGAAGCCAGCCTCAGTGAGACCCTGTTTCTAAATGAAAGTATAAAGTAGATCTGGGAGTGTAACCCAGAGGTAGAAGGCCCATCCCCAGTACCACAAAAACAGACTAACAAACCAACCAACCCCAGCAGGTACACTTGACACACACAATTGGAATTCGCCACATTCCCAGGGCTCAAGAGCCACACATGATTAGCGGTTATCACAATGAACAACACGGTAGAGCAAATTATCCACTCTAAAAATCTCTCAAAAATAAAAGCAGAAACAATTTGCAAGACAGGTCCGACTTCTCAAGAATGTAACAGAAAACCATATAAAACAGACTGCCATGCCTACCCAATAGACTTATAATACTGATTGTGGGTTCCATCCATCAAAATTCAACCCTCATCTTAGGATGTCCACAAGACTCCACTAGATACCCTACAGACAGAACCAGGCATGTTGGTACACACCTGTAATCCCAGTACTTAGGAGGCTGGGAAAAGAGAATCGCAAATTCAAGGCCAGCTCCAGAAACTTAGGCCCTCTACAACTTAGTGAGACCCAGTTTCAGTAATAAAAAAAAAATAGGGGCTGGGCATGGTGGCACACGCTTGTAATCCCAGCATTTGGGAGGCAAGACTGGAGGATCGTGGTTTGCAGACCACCTCAGCTACTTAGTGAGGCCCTCCGCAACTTAGTGAGACCCTGTTTCAAAATAAAGAATAAAAAATAGGGCAGGGGGTGTAGCTCGGAGGTTGAATGTCCCTGGGTTTCATCCCCAGACCCGAAAAAAGGTAAACTAAATAAATAAATAATAATAAATAAATTAAAATAGGGCTGGGGTGTGCTTAGAAGTAGAGTGCCCTGGGCTCCATCCCAGGAACACACACACACACACACACACACACACACACACACACACACACACACACACACGGAGGGTAAGGGCACAATAATCACCAAGATGGGAAAACCTAAATCCAAATAATTCCATTAAGAATTAACCATACAATACAAGCCGGGCGTGGTGGCGCACGCTTATAATCCCTGGGCTTAGGAGGCTGAGACAGGAGGATCACGCAGGTTTGAAGCCAGCCTTAGCTGGCTTAAGAGACCCTGTCTCCAAATAAAATATAAAATAGGTCTGGGAGTGTAGCCCAGAGGTAGAGGGCCCCTGGGTTCACAAAAAAAAAAAAAAAATCTATACATACCTAATAGAGAAAGATTTATCCATCAATCTTCCAGTTGCTGGATCTATAAATCCTAGTTTGAGGCAACAGAGCGTAGGGGGCCCAACCTCATATCGTATTCCAACTATTTTAACTAATTCTTGATCCTTTAACAGACATTTTAAAAAAATGGTTAAAATAAAGCAGTCAATAATGTAATTGTCCATATAATGCTGAATTCAGCAAACTTATCACTTCAGCTACCAAACCAGCAAACAAGTTCAATTTACCTTTAAATGCAATCATTTTAGCTAATTTCCATATTGCACAAAGACATTTTATACAGCTTCTAATATAAGAAATATAGTCAGCTTTAGAAAGTCAGTATACTGACTCCAAGAAATACACTATAAAAATTTAATAATTAAAACACAAATAACTCACTCTTTAAAGACAACCATTATTAACAGTCTAACAGTTTCTTCAAGCTGTCTAATTTGTATACACATTTTTACTTATATAAGTTTGAATTATGCAATCAAAATGTGTAAGCATTTGGCTTATTCATAATTATCCTTCAAAAACTAGGTATTAGCCAGGCGTGGTGGCGCACACTTGTAATCCCAGTACTTGTAAGGCTGAGACAGAAGGATCATGGTTCGCGGATAGCCTCAGCTGCTGGTGAGGCCCTCTGCAACTCAGTGAGACTCTGTTTCAAATAAAATAATAAAAATTAGGGCTGTAGCTTGGGAGGTAGAATGCCCCTAGTTTCAATCTCCAGTACTGGCGGAGGGGGAGTTGAAGTCTACGGCTTGTTCACATTCAACTAGGAGCAGGCTCATCAGGCAATTCAAATTATCCTGCCACTACTGCAGGTGTGCAGAATGACAGAGCTCCACAAGAACTGACTCTGGGACTCTAGGACTCTCAACATGGGAAAGGCTGTGATCTGCAAACACCGACTCCATGAATAATGAAGAATAACTACACTTAGGTGCCCTGTAATAGAAACATGAACTTCCAGATTATATAAGGCCAAATGCATAGAACAAAGCCACAAGGTTGACTCCAAGTATGAAGAATAGTTATCTTTGCTAAAATAGTTTTCTGCATTTTCTAAGTTATGAAAAGTATCAAGACATAAAAATACAATGCTACTCCATGGATAATCATCATTGACATGTTAATATTTTTCTTTTGGTTACAAATGTAGTCAATAAAATCTTGCTTTAATCAAAAACAGAATCTGACATCCCAATTTTCCTCTTATTAATACATTATGAAAATGTACCATCAAATGATGAGAAAGCATTGTATTCTTCATAAATATACAAGCACTTCTGCTTTCTTCCTAGACTACCAGAAGTAAAGTCATTAATGTAAAAGGCCTAGAAATTTTTCAGCTTCAATTTCTATCCCCAAAGTGCCCTCCAGAAAGTGTGGACCGCACCACATATTCTGGCAACAATCTGAACAACTTAACAAATCAGTCTTTGCTACTTGCTCAAATGTATCAATTCTTTAACCAAAACAAGAAAAATTGTGGAAAGGTAATTACTGATTGGTTTTATTATGTATAAGGTTAAAGTTCCTTCCAATTTTATTGTTTTAAATTAATTCTTTGAAAAATGCCATGTGTATAAATATTTAAGGCCAATAATACACAATGCTACACACTGCCTTCTTGAGACTGTGTTGCTGGGTCTCACATTGTACTTGTACACTGCCAGCTAACAGTATAGAAACACTATCTACTGGAAAACCACCTAACAGGGTCTAAAGAGTTCACAGATAAAAACGGATCTTTTTAAATGAGAGAAATGAAATGTGGCGGATCTTAAACGTAACTCTCCTTTGCGCGGACACTTGATAGTTCTACTGACTTAGTGAGGCCCTGGCCTACCCTGAGATCCATTCTCCTCCATGGCTCCTTGCTGGGCTTCAGTTCATAAATGTTGTTTCTCCTGACGGCTTCAATGTAAGCTTCATGTCCCTGTCGAAAATAGATAACCTACACAAAGGAAGGAGACATTTACACTTAATAGAAAGCTAACAGGCAACAGAAATTTTGCTTATATTCCTGTTTTTAAATTTTAGAATTCTCACTTCATCACCCATTTGAGGAACAAAGGGAGACTTTCGAAGAGCAGTGTCAGTAATCCAAACTGGAGGGTGAAATTCATATAGATGTTCCATATTTGCCAGCTCTGTGGGAGTCATCCTCCGCAAACTCTACCAAGGGAAAAGAGAACAAAGTTCAATCACAAAGAAAAGGGCGGGCAGGTGCCGGAGCCTTCGCCACACGGTGTGGGCGGCCGGGAGCCGGCGGCGGAGCACACAGGAATGTTGGAGTTGCCCACGGCGAAGTCCACCCAAATGCCCGCGTAATGAACAGCCGAGGGCGTGTATGTATTTTTGCATGCGGTGAAAGGAACGCCTTTTGAAACTCCGGGGTGAAGCGAGGCTCCTAACTCATTGGAACAATTGGCCTATGGAGTACAGTTTACATCTTCACGCAAGGTTTTCACAATCTCTCCAATTATTCTATATTTTCTGGCAAGTGTTTTACAAAGTATGATCCGACTCACTTCATCCTAAACACGGCGTCTCTCCTGAGTGTGCTTATTCTGAAAATGCCACAACTGCATGGCGTGTGGGTCTTTGGGGTTAGTAAGTATTGAAATGTTATGAAACTGGACAGAAATTTTTACAACCACTGAGTTTCCTATGAGGAAGGAGTAGTTAGTTAACTGCTCCCTTTCTGAGAGAATGTGACATGAGAGGTATCTCACTGGAGACCAACTGCTGCTTCTTCATATGCTGCCTTCGAGTGCAGAATGCTGGTAAAAGATGCCTCTGTTTAATGCATCGAGTATACTGCTAGAGAGGGTTAAAAGGCGGGCTGGACAGGCCCAGCTTCTAAGTTAATGGCAGTACAGTAAGGATGTAGTAGATAAACCCAAGAGGTCTATAAGAAACTGGAAGCAGCTCAACCTGAAAGGACGGGCATTATGTTAGGAGAAGACATTTTCCAGTCGTTCGTTCCTAGTCAGTTCACGGATTTACCTGCGCACCAGAATCGTCTCGACCCACGTGATTGCAGGCTGTTTTCATTACTGCCTTATATAGGAGGATATGGACCCTTGTTTTACGTAATCCAGCTCCCACCTTATTAGTGCACTTTTTGGCTTTGTTGGCTTGGTACTGCATGTTGACAGATGAAGTCACTTTTGCTTTATTACATTATAGAGTTCATGAAGGTCTACCTTTGTGACTGATTAGGGATAGGAAACAGCCAGGTGTCTGAGTCAGCATTCTATATTTGAAACAAAGTGGGGGTTACTTTTCCAGACATCAGGCTGCTAAACCAATTAAGAAAATAATTTATTTCAAGCACTTAGAGTAGATAGTAGTAAAGATAGTAGTAGAAAGTAGTAAAGCGCGACGTGTATCATCGGGCTAGACAGTAAAGGGCCTTAGGGCTGATTCTCCACTCTTACTGCTGGAGAATAACCATCACCTCTCGGGGACACTTAGCAGCCAGCGCTGGGAGAGCATGGGGCAAGGAACCGAAGCCACACCGAGAGCCACAAGCACAATGGGGAGAGCACAATCTAGCCTCCAAGCCCAGCAAAACGTGCCTGCAAGCTTGTGAGCCACAGCCCCCCAGGTAACCCTAACCCTAACCACAGCTCCCACATACCCTAACCACCAGACCATGAGGGGATGCTGGTTCTTATACACACCTTAATTTAGGGCACTCTGTGACCCTAAAATTACCCTACTCTACCCTAGAGTAAAACAGACTTAACACTTTTTTAATTTTTTTTTTTTTTTTTTTTTTTTTTGCGGTACTAGGGATGGGAGCCAGGGCATTCTACCTCCGAGCTATACCCCCAGCCCTATTTTTTATTCTTTATTTTGAAACAAGGTCTCGCTAAGTTGCAGAGGGCCTCACTAAGGAGCTGAGCCTGCCTGCAAATCTGGATCCTCCTGTCTCCTAAGTACTAGGATTACAAGCATGGCCACCACATACAGCTCAGACTTAGCATCTTTAAATAATGACAATCAGGGTAGGGAAGTCACACAGTGGCCGAGCACCTGCCTACCACATGCTGCTTGTGAGGACCTGGGTTCAATCCCTAGTACTGCTTGAAAAAAAGCTCCCATATGCCTATCAGGCTGAGAAAGGAGGACTGGCAGGTTGGACAACAGCCTTAGCAACTTAGTTACACTGAACAACCTAGCAAGTCCCTGTTTCAAATAAAAACCTAAAAAGGACTGCGAATATAGCTCAGAGGTAGAAAGCCCCAGGTTCAAGGCCCAATACAATACATAAACACACACTTACACCTACATGAAATGCCTATGTACACTGTAACTATAATAAAATAGTGGCTATGTAACAATTGTAAATATTACTAACAAATGAGGAAAGAACTTTTAGATTAAATATAGCAAAGTGGCCAGACTTGTAATCCCCACGCTTGGAAGGCAGAGACAGGAGGATCGCACAGGTTCGAAGCCATCCGTGCTGGCTTAAGAGACCCTGTTTCCAAAATAAAAAGTACAAAAATAGGTTTGGGAGTGTAGCCCGGAGGTAGAAGGGTTTCCAGGAACCCCAGTACCACCAAAAAACAACAACAAAAAAAAAAGTAAAATAAAATAAAAAAATAAAAACCAGCAAAGTGGCAGTAACAGACATATCAAAACATAGTGCCTTAAAATGCCCTGAGGTCTATTTTTGTTGCTGAAATTGACAGGAGTTATTATGGTAGCATTTTGAACAACATTAAGCTTTCCCTACAAGTTTTAGATCTGGAAAAGTTTAAGAGTCAAGCCCATTTCTCAGAGAGTTAATGAGAGAGAAGGACAACTCAGACAGGAGAATCGAAGATTCAAGGACAATCTCAGCAACAAGTGAGACTTATCAACCTAGCACGATCCTGTTTCAAAATAAAAAAAAATAATAAGCAGCCAGGCGTGGTGATGCACGCTTGTAATCCCCGCGCTTGGGAGGCTGAGACAGGAGGAACACACAGGTTCGAAGCCAGCCTCAGCTACTTAGTGAGGCTCTCAGCAACTTAGTGAGACCCTGTTTCCAAAAAAAGTATAAAAAATGGTCTGGAAGAAAATGGTCTGGAAGAAAAGCCCCTGGATTCCACCCCAGTATCACAATTAATTAATTAAACCATAAAAAATAAAAAAAAATAAAATAGAGCTGGGGATATAGCTCAGAGGTAAAATGTCCCTGGGCTGAATCCCCAGTACACACAAAAATTAAAGTAGCTTTTTTCAGAATAGGTTTACTTTTTACATTTGAATTCTACTCACTTAACACTGTTAATAATGAGATATGGGCAGGTAATGTAGCTTAGGGGTAAAGTACGTGCCCTGTATGCATGACGTTCCTGGGTTTCATCCCCAGCACTACCAAAAAGAAAGAAAAATGGAAGTTCCAATTTCCCAGAGATTTCTGGTTACTAAATATGGAAAACAACGTGTCTATAAAAACGTAAATACATGTTACTATTAAAAATATGCTTTCTTACCTCTCTTCTAGGCTTACTTTCTTTCCTTCTCTTCCGTCTTCTTTTTGGAGGGGATAAGTTGTCAGCAGACATTTCATCTTCTGAACTACTACAAAATCTGGTGATTCGTCGACGACATGATGCTCGCAATGGAGGCTGCAAATTGATTCCTGCATCTGCTATCCAGTCAGAGTATCTAGATGAAGAGTCACTGGAAGAGGAAAATGTTTCAAGTTGCATGAGACCAGAATCTAAGCACTAACAGCAAACTAATCATGAGATGCTGAGGGGAAGGGAGAGTGGAGAAAGACAGAAGGGAGAGCTCGGCCAGACTTAACCTGAGCATGCCGCCCACTGTACCAGCCAAGACTAGAGTCACCAAAGGTCATGGCAGAGACACATCCTCCCTGATGTGGGCCTGCAGAATCTTTTCTGTTTGCTTAATTATACTATCACTGAGAGCTTAAAATAAGACCACTTCCAGAAAAATGAAGATAAAGTTAAGCAAATAGTAAAGACCATACAAAACTCGAAGAGGAGCCCCTACTGTGCTGCTGCAAGAGGCCAAGCTATAAGGTACAGACTAGTCATTTTAACTGGAACAACAAGCCACAATGGATACACTGAGAAACCAAAAGAAAGCACCTGTCCAAGTGGGGGCCAAGGAGCCAATAATCTCAGCCACACCCTGGAAAGTAAATGAGGAAACCAGCAACTGGATGAAAATCAGCTTCCCAAAACAGAAAAGGATGATCAAAGTCTCTAACTGGGCCATCCTTGGCCCAGATTCAAACACACACTTCTCGATTTCCAGGGGTCTTTTCAAACAGGGCATGGTGACACACGCCTGTCATCCTAGAAATTGGGAGGCTGAGACAGGAGAATCACAGGTTCAAACCCAGCCTCAGCAAATAAGACTCTCATCAACCTAATAAGACTGTTTCAAACTAAACATAAAATAGGGCTTAGTGTGTGGCTTAGAGGTAAATGCCCCAGGGCTCAATCCCTAGTACCATAAGATAAATAAATAATTTGAAAACACCTGTCTAAAGGGTATTTATTATTAAAATAGCTGTTTATAAAAATTATAAGAGGGCTAGGTTACAGCTTGATGGTAGGCTCCCTACCAACACGCATGAGGCCCTGACCTCAATTCCCAGTTCCATAAACAAATAGTCTAAGAACTGCCGTATACAGATAAAACTCAATAAAAGTTTAAATAAAGTACAATGAATAAAGACACACATAGCAGAAGAGTGGCTGCCATGAGATGGGGAGAGGAGTGGCGTGGGGAACTATTTAGTGGGTATACAGTTTCAGTTCTGCAAGACTAACGGGGTTCTGGAGTTTGATGAACAGTGAATGCACTTACCATTACCAACTGCCTGCACACTCAGAAGATGATATTTTGTTATTATTTCATCAAAATTAAAAGAAAACTTCATAAAGAACAATGAGTATGCCTATGTTCTAAAACACTGTAGAGGCTTCTAATTATAACAGAGTAAAAGATGAAGAGAAATGTGTAACTGTGGCTTAGAGCAAGAAATTCTCAATAAAAACAAATTGCAAAAGGAAGGAGATTTAACTGGTGTTAAATTTTCTAAACATGGATATAGATGATTGTGTAGATAAGAGATAGTAATGCCCAGGTTTGGGGCTCTAGCATCTAACAAGATGAAAGTGACATCTTCCAGGATGAGGACAGACTGACATTCTGGTACCATGAAATGTAGATGCCAAACTAAAGAAAACTATGTTTAAATTAAAAAAAAAAAAAAAAAAATACTAGCCAGTGTGGTGGCACACACTTGTAACCCCAGTACTTGAGAGGTTGAGACAAGAGGATCACACGTTCACACCCAGCCTCAGCATTTTAGCAAGGCCTTCAGCAACTCAGTGAGACCCTGTTTCAAAATAAAAAATAAGCCAGGGCCAGGCGTGGTGGCACACACTTATAATCCCAGTACTTAGGAAGCTGAGACAGGAGGTTTGCAGCCAGTCTCAGCTACGTAACAAAGCCCTCCGCAACTTAGTGAAGCCCTGTTTCAAAAGTAAAGAAAAAATAGGGCTAAAGGTGTAGCTCCGAGATAAAATGTCCAAATTCAATCCCCAGTAATGCAAAAAGAAATTAGTAAGGTAAAATAAAATAGGACTGTGGTTTAGCTTGGAGGCAGAATACCCCTGGATTCAATCCCCAGTACCGTAAGTAAATTAACTGATTAATTAATTAGTTAATTATAGGACTCAGGGTATAGCTCAGAGGCAGAAGGTCTCTGGGTTCAGTTCCTAATACCACACACACAATAAAAATTATACACATACAAACAAATACTGATGGTCTTACCACCAAGCTTTGAAAGCTGTTTTTAAAAGGGGACATACTCCTTTTTAAATGCAACTCAAGACTAAATATTTTAGTATACATTAATTAACTCAATTGAGTTAAATGCTACAGTCAAGTAAAAATTCTCAGAATATTTCCATAAGAACAGTTATTAGACTCCCTCTCCTTTCAAATATATAAAACTCAGTGTCAATCTGTTCTGTATCTGCAAACTCTTCACAGCTCCAAGTCTATGACTAAAACTTACAAGGTGAAAATAATTAAAAGCCTATACCTTGAACTTTCGCTGTAACTTTCACTTTTTCGATCACTCTTCCACTCTTCTTCCTCTGAAGAACAAGAACCTTCGCTCTGATCACAGGACGTCTCCTAATTTGAGAGGAAGGAAAAAGATCTTATTCCTTTAAATCATGTAACACGTCAAAAAAACTCAACACAATCTTCCCCCAAACACTAAGTCACCTATTAACAGCAATATATGATTAATATAAGCATGTAAAAAAAAAAAATCCTCTCTTTACTATAACCCTATTCTTCCTAAGGCATACATGAAACAAGAAAATTTGAAGCCAGGCATGGTGGTGCATGTGTGTAATCCCAGTACTTGGGAGGCTGAGACAGGGCCAGCCTCAGCAACTTAGTGAGGCCCCTTGCAACATGGTGAGACCTTGTTTCAAAATAAAGAAATAAAACAGGACTGAGGGTGTAGCTCTGAGGGAGAATGCCCTTAGGTTCAAACCACAGTGCCAAAAAGAGTCAAGCAAAGGGCTTAGACAGAGTTTTTAGATGCACAAGTTAAAGCAAAAGTGATGACAGAAAATAAATAGCAAAGTAATGTCACTAAAATTTAAAGCATTTCTGTTCAGAGGACGCTACCAAAGTAGTAAAAAGACTAGCCAGGCGTGGTGGCACATACTTGTAAATCCAGAATTTGGGAGGCAGAGCTACTTAGTAAGGCCCTTTGCAACTCAGTGAGACCCTGTCTCAAAATAAAGAAAAAAAAAACAAAAAAAATAGGGCTGTGGTATAGCTCAGACATAGAATGCCCTTGGGTTGTATTCCTCGTACCACAAAAAAAAAAAAAAAAAAAGACTATCCATAGAATGGGAGAAAATATTTCCAAGTCATATCTGAGGAAATAGTAAATGGTGCAAGCTCTTAAATTTTAAACACAGAGCCACCAAACAAGCCAACAAATCAACTCTTAAGTATATACCCAAAGGAGCTAAAAACATGTCCAAAAAGAAACCTATACATGAAAGTTCACTGGCAGCATGATTCATGAGAGTCAAAAAGTAGAAACACAATGTTTACAGCTGATAAATGGATAAATAAAAAGTGGTATAATGTAAAAATATATGTATCAGGTAAAAAAAAAAAAAAACATTATGCTACATGCAAAAACCCAGTAATAAGATCATATTGTATAATTCCATTTATACGAAATGTCTAACATAGGGAAAAAACATAAAATATATTAGTAGCTTCTCAAGAGGTGGAAGTGAAGCAGGAAATGAGGAGTGACTGCAAATTCATACATGAGTAGACAGTTTCTTTTAGAAGTTAAGAAAATGCTTAAAATTAAACAATGGTAAAGATGGCAGAGCTGTAAATATGGCAGGTTACTGTTTCAACAAAGATGTTGAAAAGCTTTTATTTAAAAAAAAAAATTCAAGCCGGGTAAAATGGCATGAACCCATAGTACCAACAACTTAGGAGACAGAGGCCGAAAAACCATTGAGCCCAAGGACCCAAGGCCAGCCCTGGCTATCAGCAAGGTTCTGCGACATACGCCCCCAATATCAAACAGTGAAATCTCATTTACTTTCAGGAAAATCCTGTATTTTTACATAAATTTGGGATGGATTTAAAGAAACAAATTCATTAAGATTATAGTATATATTTTAGCATTATTCTATACTCACATGTCTTACGGAGCCTGAAGACTCGTTTCCAGATGACAACTCACATCGGCCAACGTTTCTTCTACGGTAACTTGGGTACTTACGCCTACATGTCCTCTGTCTAGACTGAGACACCAAAACCACTGATTCCGACTGAAAAAAAGGAACATACAGGTGGAAATAACTAGATAAGGAAAGAATCGACAAAACGGCCTTCTATCAGGGTCATGAAAAAATTAAGGCAAAAATTAAAAGCATAAAATGTATGAACTAAGCCAGGCGTGGTGGCGCATGCCTATAATCCCAGTATTTAGGAGGATGAAACAGGATTGCAGGGTCAAGGACAGCCTCAGAAAGTATCAAGACTTACCAACAAAGCAAGACCCTGTTTCAAAATAAAACATAGAAGCTAGGCATGGTGGTGGTGCACGCCTATAATCCAGTACACAGAGGCAGAGACAGGAGGATCACAAGTTCAAGGACAGCCTCAGCAAATAGTGAGACTCTAATCAACTTGGGAGACCCTATTTTCTTTTGTTTTTCTTTTGTTTTTCTTTTTTTTTTTTTTTTGCAATACCAGGGATGAAACCCAGGGGCACTTTACCTCCGAGCTATACCCCAGACCCATTTTTTATTCTTAATTTTGAAACAAGGACTCACACTAAGTTGCTGAGGGCCTATGTAGCTAAGGCTGGCCTCGAGCCCATGATGTCTCAGCCTCTCAAGCACTAGGATTACAAGCATGCACTACCACACCTGCCTGAGACCGTATTTTCAAATAAGAAATAGACTGAGTTTATGGCTCAGAGGCTGAAGTCCCTGGGTTCTACCCAGTACTGTGTGTGTGTGTGTGTGTGTGTGTGTGTGTGTGTGTGTGTGTGTGTGTGTATGAAAATAAAATAAGGCTGGGGTGTAGCTCAGAGGTAGAATGCCATTGGGTTCAACCTCCAATACTGAAAGTAAAGAAAAAAAAAGTAAATACCCTTGAGCAAGTGATACTTTTGTCCCATACTATTCAAGTTTGGTATTTTCACCTTTAAGGACCGTATAAGACATAAGAAGCCAGGCTTGTAATCCAGGGACTTGGGAGGCAGAGACAGAAGGATCACACAGGTTCGAAGCCAGCCGCGCTAGCTAAAGAGACCATTTCCAAATAAAAAAGTATAAAAAACAGGTCTGGGAGTGTAGCCCAGAGGTAGAAGGGTTTCCAGGAACCCCAGTGCCACCAAAACAAGCACCTTCACACTGATGGGCACAGGCAACATTCCTCAGGTCTTCAAACTTCTCCTTCCCAACAACGGTGCAGGCTTAGGCCCACTATTCAAATCCCCAAGACCTTGCGACAAAAACACTGCACTTCAGAAGAAAAGTTACTGACACTTCTATAAATCAAAAAGAACTATCACACTGGCGTGGTGGTGCACATTTGTAATCCCAGCACCGAGGAGGCTGAAAGAGGAGGATCGCTATTCAAGTACAGCCACAGCTACTTAGTGAGGCCCTTGGCAACTCAGTGAGACCTGTTTCAAAATAAATAATCAGAAATAGGGCTGGGAATGTGGCTCGAAGGTAGAATGAATGCCCCTGGGGCTCCATCCTTAGTACTGCAAAAACAACAACAATAATAATAATTAATAATAAAGTCTAGTTTAATTTCTAATGTGCTTATTAAAAAAAAAAAGATTTTATACTACCGTCTGTGAAAGCTGAAGAGTCTTCCTTTTTCTTCCTATTACATAAAGATTTCTTTCTTCCTCACCTTTCTCTATGCGGAAGTCTTCCAACTTTCTGCAAAATTAAATACCCAATTATATTAGTTATCAAACCTCTATAAATTTTAATCATGATACTAGGAATTCTAATTTTATATATTTTTATTTAATACACAAAATTCCTCAAGTTAGAAATTTAGCTTGTTTTTTCAGGGGTCTTTTTCCTTTGTCTTTGGAACTGGAGAGCGATTTCAAAGCATCACTCTTACAAACCAAGCGCTTTGTCACTGAGCTATACCCAGCCCCTAAAAATTTAATAGGAACATAAATACAAGGTCAAAGCAGCCAAGAGGTTCTATTTTTCATATTTCATACAAAAATATTCATTTGTATTCTAACTGACCCTATTAGGGCTACTTCAAAAGGGATACTACAAGCCAGGCACAGTGGCACATTCTTTTAATCTCAGTTCTTAGAAGATTAAAGGAAACAGGAGGGTCACAGGTTTGAGGACAATAGCCTTAACAACAAGAAAAATAAAAAGCAAGCTGGACATGGTGGTGTGCACTTGTAATGAGATAGGAGGATCGCAGGTTCACAGCCAGCCTCAACAACATAGCAAGACTCTGATCAACCTAGCGAGATCCTATTTAAACACAAATATTAAAGGGCGGGGAGTCAAAGTCAATCACTGAGCGAAACATGAGAAGGGAGGGGGAGGGAGCGGGGGGGGGGGGAATTGGGGAAGGGCCAAATGAGTGATGTGTGCATGCGTGCCTCCACCATCTTGTACGCCATTAAGATGCATGACTACAGTGCACCAATAAAGGGGGAGCCTGGAGATGTAGGGCAAAGGTAGAATGCCCCTGGGTTCAATGCACACATACAGACAGACATCGCAAGCAACAAGCAAAAGAATACTGCAGGTCCTCATGAGGGTCATCTTCGACTGTGTGCAATTTCACTTTTAAATGAGGTGGTCAACTTTGAAAAGAGGAAATGTAGAAGAGCAAAGAGTACATAGGCAGTCTCTTCACGCTTTGAAAATGAACACAATTCCCACTGTTACTGGATGAAGTAAACAGCATGCCTAAACTCCAGCCCGTGATGTCCTCGATTAGAAGTTGTACTGTATATGCTCACAGTTCAGAGCAGGGTCCTTTATCTTCACCTTACATTGTTCACACTGCACATAAAATACTTTAATGGTCAAAAAACAAAATTTTCTCTTCGTTTTTATAAAAATAAAACACTAAGCATTATGGGAAAATGCATGAATTCACGCTTTTTTCCACTGTAGGGTTGTTGCTAATCACACAGATCACCGCTCAGTTTCTCCCTTGTAAACAATGCTTTTGTTCGTACAAATGATACTGTGGCAGACAAAAGACTGACTTGCAAAATCCATTCTACATTTCTTCCTTAGAAACAGAATCCCACCACCAAGCACACTTGTACTCCCAGCATTTGGGAGGCTGAGACCGGAGGATCACGGTTCAGACAGCCTCAACTACTTAGTAAGGCCTTTTGCAGCTCAGTAAGACCCTGTTTCAAAATAAAGAATAAAAACTAGGGCTGGAGGGTGTAGCTTGGAGGCTAGTAGAATGCCCCTGGGTTCCATCCCCAGAACCACCAAAAAAAATAAAAAGAAAACCCCAAATTGACCTAGGTTTCTTGATGCCTTATATAAAAAATGCATCACCCAGTCTAGTTTTACTAGCTTAATTTGGATGAACAAAAATATTCAGCTCACTGAATTATGAGTAGCAATGCCATGTAACTGCTGAAAGATGGTTCCTTGTCTAGACATGCCCCCTTTGACTTCTGCTCCCCTTCCGCCTTCAGTCCTGAACCTCAAGGCACAACACAGACACTGTCAAGTGATGGCTAGAGCTTCAGCAGCTACCTGGGATTGATAAGAACTTAAAAGCGGAAGCCAAGCTCTACAAGGAACATGAAGACCACAGGCGGGCCAAGTCCCTGGATTAACTGGAGAACCACAGTTCCAGCCTTAAATGGTTTCCAGTCTTCCTTCAGGTAAAAGAAGTGCTCTATGTTTACGGAACCCTCCTTCAGGTCTTTCACTCCTGAGGCCTATTTGCTTCCCTCAATTTTGACAATTAAAAGTATCCCAGCCGGGCGTGGTGGCGCACGCTTGTAATCCCCATGCTTGGGAGGCGGAAACAGGAGGATCGCGCAGGTTCGAAGCCAGCTGCGTGCGCTGGCTTAGGAGACCCTGTTTCCAAATAAAAATGTAAAAATAGGTCTGGGAATATAGCCCGGAGGAAGAAGGGCTTCCAGGTACCCCAGTACCACCAAAAAATAATAATAATTAATAATAATAATAATAATAATAATAATAATAAAGTTAAAAATAATAAAATAAAAAAGTCTGGGAGTGTAGCCCGGAGGTAGAAGGGCTTCCAGGAACCCCAGTACAAAAAAAAAAAGTATCCCAAAATGACACTTTTGGTGTGTTCATCACGAATCTGAGACACAAACGTAACAATCATAAGCAGGGCGCGGTGGCACACACTTGTAATTGCAGTGTTTAGGAGGTTGAGACAGAAGGAAAGCAAGTTCACAGCAAGCCTCAAGTATATTGGAGTAAACTTTTTAAAATATCCAAAATAAATCAAGAGCCCTTGATAGAGCAGAAATGTCACCTAATTGTCACCTAAGTTAACGAATCTAGGCATTAATGGGCACTTAAACCTAAAACCACAAAATAATAATGTGTACACTGAAAGAAACAAAAATTAAGAAATAATTTTTCAAAAAGCTGAAAACATTTATGATACTTGAGACACTGAGTAAATAAATACTGGCTTGCTGGTAGGATATTGGATCATACTGAGAACTTTTTGGTTTTTTTTTTTTTTTTTTTTTTTTTTTGCAGTACTGGGGATTGAACCCAGGGACATTTTACCTCCAAGGTACACCCTAGCCCTATATTTTATTCTTTATTTTGCAACAATTTCTCACTAAGTTAGGGAAAGCCTAAGTAGCTGAATGGCCCGAACCTGCGATCCTCCTTTCTCAGCCTCTCAAGTACTGGGATTTCAAGCATATGCCACCAGGCCCAGCTAGAAACTATTTTTTCAAGGTATGATAAAGGCATTGTGATTATTTTAATACAAGTCCCCATTAAATAACTTGGAGAAAATTATATGTCTGGAATATCCTTCAAAATAATACTGAAAAGAGAAAAACTGGTATTCGTATAGATGAAACAAAACTGGCTATGAAAAATTAACCACAGCAAAAAAAAATATGAATAAACTGATTTTTGAACCATAATTAAAACAGATTTCCACCCATTACTAAAATATATTTATGATTACTTACACAATAAAGTAACAGGAGTGTAAATAAGCACATGAATATATTTTCACCAATAAAAGCAATGTAAGTAGATATCCTGAAACAAACCTAAGTATGCCCAGTGGTACCTCTGGTACAACCACTCTCCGTCTCCAGGCCTGCAGGTCACGTTCTGTGGCGATCTGACTCCGTGGTGCGTTTTGATGCATCTGGCGGACACCTTCAACTTGCCCGCTACGACGCAGACCAATATTTGGAGGAGATTGTATGTCTAAGCTTAGTCTTCTAAAACCTAAGAAAATTTTTCAAGAAATGATTCTGAAATAATTTCAAATTAGTATACAACTAACAAGCACACATTCCTCCTACTAAAATATGTTAGAGGCAAATTAATATTCATCTAACATATACATACATACCTCCCACTAAAATATGTTAGAGATAAATTAATATTTTAACATATAAAGCACACACATTCCTCCTACAAGTCCTGCTTGTTAAGGACTCAGTAGATCCAACCTACTGAAAAAACTCTTAAGACAAATCTTAATATGTCTAAGAACAAACTGTAGAATACGGAAAAAACATTATGTTAAACTTCCATTTCAATTTTTACTAGGCTTTGAAATTGTCAGACATGCACATGTTTTCCATTATGTTTGCATTTATCAAAAATAACGTGCTTTCTTTGAAACTGCAAACTAAAAACGTCTTTGGAAAAATTAGTATTAAAGCTGGCCATGGTGGCAGATGCCTGTAATCCTAGTACTTGGGAGACTGAGACAGGAGGGTTTCCTGTCTGAAGCCAGCCTCAGCAACTTAGGGAAACCCTCTCACCTTGGTGAGAGCCTGTTTCAAAATAAAAAATAAAAGATGGCTTGGGGTGTAGCTCAGAGATAAGAATGCCCCCAGCTTCAATCCATGCCCCCCTCAAAAAAGAAAAAAACCTAGCACTGAAGACACAGACTCCTCAAATCAAGGTGACTTTATGAAACAAGCTCTGTAACAACATTAACGGCGACTCTCAGGAGACAATCTGAACCCAAAGGCAGGCAGAATGTAGGAAGAGAAAAGCAAGACGTACAAGAACACATATGCACGTGGTTCCTCCTCCCTTCCCACGATGTGCTAAGGACAGAGCAGCAAATGTTGAGTGTTCTTGCCCTCAGGTTCAACTCCCTCCACCACGAGAAACGATCAGACAAGCCAAAACTGAGAGGCAACCAGTGAAATAACAGGACCAAACTCCTCAGATGTGCCAGTACTGCTAGAAAACTTTTTCTGGGTTTTTTATTTTGTGTCTGTGTATGGTATGGGGGATCAAACCCATTGGCAGTCTACCTCTGAGCTACACCTCCAACCATATTTTATTTTTATTTTGAAAAGGGTTTCACTAGGTTGACAAGAGTCTCACTACTTGGTGAGACTGTCCTCGAACCCTCAATCCTCCTGTCCAACCTCCCAAGCACTAGGATTACAGGCATGCGCCACCACACCCAATTCAGGAAGCTTTTCTAGATTAAAAAAGACATAAGCCAACCGGGCGTGGTGGCACAAGTTTTTAATCCTAGTACTTAGGAGGCTGAGACAGGAGGATTACAGGTTCGCAGTCAGCCTCAGCAACTTGTGAGGCACTCCCGAACTTCGTGAGACACTGTTTTGAAATAAAGAATAAAAAAAAAAAAAAATCAGGCTGGGAGTGGAGCTCAGAAGTACAATACCCATGGGTCCCACCCGGTAACACTAAAAAAAAAAAAAAAAAAAAAAAAAAAAAAAAGATGTAATCCAGGCATGGTGGTGCATGTTTATAATCCCAGTACTTAGGATTACTCCTGAGACAGGAGATCACAGGTTCGTAACTAGCCTCAGCTACTTAGTGAGGTTCTCCACAACTTAGTGTGACCCTAATTCAAAATAAAAAATAGGGCTGGGGCGGTGCTTGGAGGTAGAACGCCTCTGGGTTCAATCCCCAGTACCGCAAAAAATGAAAAATAAAAAAATAAAAATAGCAGGCTGTGGATACAGCTCAATGGCCCAGCACTGGCCAGGCACATGTAAAAACCTGGGTTCAGTAGTAGTATGCACTGAGCAAGCCTCGCTAATCCTACATCTTAAAAGCGTCAAGAGCAATACCAAGAACACTGGTGCGACGTCATGGGGACTCCAGAGAGCGCTACTGCACAGAAGCTCCTGAGCAGAGCCACTGCATACGGCTGTAGAAGAGTAGTTCCTGGGTTTTTTAGATTCAGGATGAAGCGTTAAGAAAAAGATATCTCAGGTCTTCAACTCACTATCAAATGCTGATTAAGTAAGCAAAACAGATTTTCAAAAACAAAATGTTAAAACAAGAGGAAGCTAGAAGCATAATTTTCCTTAAAAAAAAAAAAAAAAAAACTTTGTCATTAGATTCCATTTCAATACCCTAATTTCAGAGAAAAACAGGCTGTATTAGCCTCACGGTACAAACAAAAAAGCTATTTATAAAACTCCAGTAGCAAAAACCAATTATTGCATGAAGTCTTCCTGAGGGCACGCAGCTCATTTACTCTGACGTCGGCGTGGCCCCCGAGGGTGGCATGTGTCTGGTACCTCTGCGCGGCGTCTCCTCGCCGGCGGGAGGCCCGCCTGGACCCGCGTCCTGGCCAGTTCCCATCTGCTCCTCCTGCTGCTGCTGCAGTTGCCGGATCATCCCATCAAGAGCGCTGTGCTCCGGGCTCCGGTCACCATTGTCACTCGTTTGTAGGCTTATAATTTGCTCGATTACCTCTCCATCACCTGCAAATTCAATTCATGGGGGTATGTGATTATAATATACATGAGCAGGAAAAAAATAAATAAAACCTCCGTAGTCAACAATTAAAAATGCACTAACAAGCCAGGCGTGGTGGCACATGCTTGTAATCCCTGTGCTTGGGAGGCTGAGACAGGAGGATTGCACAAGTTCGAAGCTAGCCTCAGCTAAGTGAGGCTCTCAGCATCTTAGGGAGACCCTGTTTCCAAATAAAGTATAAAATAGGTTCTGGGAGTATAGCCCAGAGGTTTAGAAAAGTCCCTGGGTTCCATCCCCAGTACCACCACCAACAACAACAACAAAAAACACTAACAAGCCAGGTGTGGTGGCGCACCCTTGTAATCCCAGAAGCCAGAGGATCGCAGTTTGAAGACAGCCTCAGCTACTTAGTGAAGCCCACCACAACTAAGTGAGACCCTGTTTCAAAATAAAGAATAAAATATAGGGCGGGGGGAGGGGGCTTGGAGGTAGAATGCCCCTGGGTTCCATCCCCAGACACACACACACACACACACACACACACACACACACACACACACTGCGCTAATAGCTAGCATGGTGGAACACAATTGTAATCTCAGTACTTGAGAGGCTGACATAGGAGGATCAGAGGTTCAATGCCAGCCTCAGCAACTTGTGAAGCCCTCTGCAACTTAGTGAGACACCATTTCAAAATATATTAAAAAATAAGGCTGAGGGTATAGCTTGGAAGTAGAATGCCCCTGGTTCCATCCCAACTACCACACACACACACAAAAATGCATAAACAGGAAAGCTGTCTTGGTGGCATAAACTTGTAATCCCAGAAGCACACGCTTATAATCTTAGTACTTGGGAGGCTGAGACAGGACGATCACAGGTTTGAAGCCAGCCTCAGCAACTTAGTGAGACCCTCAGTAACTTAATGAGACCATTTCAAAGTAAAAATAAACTACAATAAAGAAGGGGTATGGCTCAGAGGTAAAATACCCCGAGTTCAATCCCTAGTACCTCAAAAAAAAAGAACCTCAGAGACCTGTGGTTACCATTAATTATACCAACATATGTGTAATAAAATCCTGAGCAAAAAGAAATAAAGAAATATTGGCTAAACCCCTCCCCTCCAAATCTAATGAGAAAAAAGATACTATTTCAAAATAAAATAGGGCTTAGGGCATATAGCTCAGAGTTATAATGGGTCCGATCCTCAGTACAAAAAAAAGAGAGAAGTACATTACAGGGCTGGGGATGTAGCATTCTTGAGGTCCTGGGTTCCACCCCCCAGAGAGGAAAAAATAATTAATAACAGTCAAAATTTCTGTTCTCAAACAAAAACCAGTTAGGAAAGATACCATATACATAATTAAACAACTCACTGAAATATTCAAAACTATACCCTTCTAGCCCGACATGGTGGCGCACGCTTGTCATCCTAGCATCCGGGAGGCTGAGACCAGAGGATCGCGGTTCGCGGACAGCCTCAGCTACTTAGTGAGGCCCTCCGCAACTTAGTGAGACCCTGTTTCAAAATAAAGGATAAAAAATAGGGCAGGGGGTATAGCTTGGAGGTCAAATGCCTCTGGGTTCCATCTCCAGAACCGAAAAAAAAAAAAGAAAGTCCCCATCTGTTAAAGTACTAAGTGCCACAAAACCCGTAACACCACAGCCTATGCGATCTGGGAGGATGGAGGCGGCAGGGCACAGAAGCCCACTTCTGCAAAGCATTCACATGCTGCTACATGCGAGCACCTTCCTTCAGACTTGACACAGTTCACTGGAACATGTGTGTGTGTGTGTGTGTGTGTGTGTGAGAGAGAGAGAGAGAGAGAGAGGGAGGGAGGGAGGGAGGGAGGGAGGGAGGGAGGGATGGATGGATGGATGGATGGATGGATGGAGGGAGGGATGGATGGCGTCTTGCTCTGTTCTCCAGACTGGGCTCAAACACAATCCTTCTGCTTCAGCCTCCCAAATACCTGGAGCCACAGTGTGCTTCCCTGCACCTGCGCACGGCCTGCCAGGTTACTCAAGACATTTGGTATGGCAGACAGCGAGGAGGAGGGAAGGCCAATACAGAGAAAAGGAGCAACATTTAAGTTTCTGCTCTATTATGGAGGAAGAGGAGAGCGAGCAGGTACAGAGAACACTGTTTACATGCCTGCCTTTCTCCCAAGCTTGCAGAGCTCTCTCTTGGATAGGTTTTTTTTATTTTTGGTGGTACTGGGGTTCCTGGAAACCCTTCCGCGGGCTACACTCCCAGACCTATTTTTTATATTTTTATTTGGAACAGGGTCTCTTAAACCAGCCAGGGACTTGAACCTGCCCGATCCTCCTGTCTCCGCCTCCCAAGCGCGGGGATTACAAACGTGCGCCACCACGCCCGGTGCTTTGGATAGGTTCTTTAGCAGAGTCAGTACCCTTAATTTTTACTGCAAGCACGGATTTTTTAAAGTCATTGCTTTTTTTTTTTTTTTTTTTTTGGTGGTACTGGGGATGGAGCCCTTCTACCTCCAGGCTACACTCCCAGACCTATTTTTTATATTTTATTTGGAAACAGGCTCTCTTAAGCCAGCAAGGCTGGCTTCAAATATGCACGATCCTCCTGTCTCCACCTCCCTAGCGCGGGAATTACAAGCGTGAGCCACCACGCCCAGCCTTCAAATAAAACCTTTTCAAAGAAATTTTAATAAGTTCATGATTAGTGTTCATGGAAAAAATGTTAAGATAGAGTTAGCCAGGTGTGGTGGGGCACGCTTGTAATACCAGTACTTGGGAGGCTGAGACAGGAGGATAAGGTTTCGCAACCGACCTCAGCTACTTAGTGAGACCCTCCACAACTCAGTGAGACCCTGTTTCCAAATAAAGAATAAAAATAGGTCTGGGGGTACAGCTTAGAGGTAGAATGCCCCTAGGTTCTATCCTTAATGCTTAAATATGTATAAATATAACTTTCATGAAAAAAATCCCACATCATCCTACCATAAGATGCATCTCCTCTGAACAATAACTTAATACATACCACCCACACCCCATTTCTCACATCCAGTTTAAAAAAAAAAATAAAGATATAACTTGACACAATACTAACAAATGCAGGAACAAGAAAATATCCTCACATTGGACAGGGTGGCCACCTACACACCACTACCCAAGCGTTGTGAGAATGTGTTGTCACACACACAATTTTGTGAGTGTGTGTATGTGTGTGAAGGTGAATTCAGAGACATCCTACCTTTGCGCTACACTCCCAGCCCTATTTTTTAGGTTCAAACAGTGTCTCACTAAATTGCTGAGGCTGTCCATGAACCGTGATCCTCCTCCATCTCAGCCTCCCAAGTGCTGGGATTACAAGCGTGCCCACCACACCTGGCTCAATGAATTTCTATGACTCCAAAGTGAACTGAAAGAGCAAGAAGAGCCATGTAAGCCAGGTGCACAGCTGTGCTCAGTGCCTCGGAAGCTGAGACAGGAGGACTGCCCCCAAGAGCATTCCACGCTAAGCTCCACACAGCCCTTTGTATTTATTCTGAAATAGGGTCTCACTATTGCTGAGGGTCTTCCTGGCCTCAGACCTGCAATTCTCCTAGCTCAATAGTCTCCCACGTACTGAGATTACAGAGGAGCACCAACATGCCTGACCATACTTTTTTTCCATTTACTTTTTTTTTTTGGTACTGGGGATTGAGCCCAGGGGCATTCTGCCTCTGAGCTACACCCCCAGCCCTATTTTATTTTTATTTTGAAACAAGGTCTCACTAGGTTGATGAGTCCCAATACTGGCTGAGGCTGTTTTCGAACCTGCGATCCTATTTCAGCCTCCCAAGTACTAGTATTACAAGCATGAGCCACCACGCCCAGATTCCATTAACCATTTTTTAATTAAAGTTTTCTGTGGATAACTGGAAACACGGAAAAGCAAAATCAGATACAACTTAGTGAGGCCCTCCATGACTTAACGAGACCCAAATAACTGGTAAACCTAAAAGTATAGAAGTTCCCTAATTATTTTCTTTAAATTTTAAGAAGACGACGACTTTTCACTTACTTGTGGCAACATAGCCTAGCTGTGGGACCAAGTGTTCATCTGCACAGTTTTCTCGACCTGGCACTAATCTCTGGTACTTAGTTGGATGAGGGTTTCCGTCCACGTCTACCAGGAACGGTGGCGGCATGAGGTGAGGAGCCTGCTGAGTCTGCTCGTCTAAGACATAGTTGTTAGAATCCCGAATCAGTGGTCGGTAGTCGGTATGGAAGAACATCTGATCGGGAATCTAGGAAAGCCAAGTTCACAGAAAGACACTCTGAGCTTTCAGCATGTTAAAGAAAACAAATACTCAATAGTCAATTAAAATTAAAGCACAAGCATCAGACCAGCAAAGCTAGACTATTTCCACACCATGTCTCATTACTTATTCTACATGCTACAAGAAAGCATTAAAAATGACCTTTTCATATGGTTTGCTGCATCCAAAACCAAATATCAGAAGGTGCCCATGAGAGTCTGTACAGGCAAAATGCTGTCCATCCTGTGAAAACTTACAGTCAAACACAGCTCCGTGTCCTTGTCCCTCGATCTACAAAACCAGAGGGAAAGAAATCAAGACCAAGTCAATGCAAGTACTTTTGCTGCACGGATAACTCGCCACAAAAGATGCCCTCTGGATGCCCCCCAAACACCCACACACAGCTGGGGAGTGAACTCAGGGCTGTGCGCATGCGGGGCAAGCACTCTACCACTGAGCTAAACCGCTATCCCCCTAAAAGAAATTTAAACAATTTTACTTTAAGCATATTAACCAATAATAACCTAAAAAGATCCTGAGAGATCTTGTTTATTTGTTTTATTTTGGTTTGGGCAGTACTGGGGATGGAACCCAAGGGCATTCTACCTCCGAGCTACACTCCCAGCCCTATTTTTTATTCTTTATTTTGAAACAGGGTTTCACTGAGTTGCAAAGGGCCTCACTAAGGAGCTGAGGCTGGTTGAGAACCTTGATCCTCCTGTCTCGGCCTCCCAAATGCTGGGATTACAAGTGTGCACCACCACGCTTAATTTCTTACCAGCATATGAAAAGCAATTTCACAAACTTTTGTTTTAATAGATAATAAAAGACTAGTAACTTCCTCTTTTCTGGAACTTAATGAGGGCTCTGCACAAACTAAAATGACTGACAACCCTGCAAAAATGGTTGCCAAGTCTCAAGGATGCCTGTCAGTCAAGTGGCTGCAGCTCCCACACTTCAAGCCCACGACCTCAGGAAGGGTGGCGCAAAGAGCATCCGTGTACACAGAGTCTCTTGTGCTGGTTCTCCTCCTTTCAGCTGTAAGCTGTACTGAGTTTTAGCTTCACCAAGCTATGGTTAGGTTAGCTCTTTGGTTAGTGCTACAGTGTAGAACTGTGTTTTTAGTTGCTGGACCTATACTTCTCCCGGATCTAAGGTTCCCCAAGTACTGAGGTTACAGGCACGCGCCACAGACCAGCTTCTTTGTTGTGTTTTATTTTTATTTTTATTTTTTGTGTGGGTCTGGGGATGGAACCCAGGGGCATTCGACCTCCGAGGTACAGCCCCTGCTTTATTTTTTATTCTTTATTTTGAAGCCGGGTCTCACTGAGTTGCGGAGGGCCTCACTAAGTAGCTGAGGCTGTCCGCGAACCGCAATCCTCCGGTCTCAGCCTCCCGAATGCTGGGATTACAAGTGTGCGCCACCACGCCTGGCTACATGCCAGCTTCTTAATGAGCTGGTTTTTGTGTGTGGTGCTGGGATGGAACCCAGGGGCATTCAACCTTCAGGCTACACCCCAGCCCTATTTTATAATTTATTTGGAAACAGGGTCTCACTAAGTTGCTGAGAGCCTCACTAAGCTGCTGAGAACCTGCGACCTGCTGAGACGCTGGCTTAGAACCTGCGACCCTCCTATCCAGCCTGTCAAAGAGATTACAAGCGTTCTCCACCACGCTCAGCTCTACTTTTTATTCTTTATGCTAAAACAGGGACTAATTTGTGGAGGGCCTCACTAAGTAGTCAAGGATGGCCACGAACCTGCAACCCTGTCTCAGCCTCCCAAGTACTGGGATTACAGGATGCACCACCACACCCAGCTATGAGACTTTTTTAGAGTGCCTTTAATATTAACAAATAATCTACTGTTTCTTAAGGTTTTAAGAATTATCCAGTTTTAGCATACTGAACAAAAACTTAAGGTAATTTTTTTAAAAACTTAATGAGAACAACACAGACTACTAGGATGAATTTTAATCAAAGATCTACTCTCACCAATGTTCATTACACTTTGATTTATAGCTCAATATAAATTCTGAAGAGTAATTTCATGAAATTTATCTTATACATAGAGTCTCAAGGCCAGACGTGGTGGTTCACTCCTGTAATCTGAGTACTTGGGAGGCTGAGATAGGAGGATTACAGGTTCAAGGCAAGACTCAACAAAGAGTTAAGACTTTCAACAGCCTAGAGAGATCCTTTTTTTTTTTTTTTTTTGTATTGAGGATTGAACCCAGAGGCATCCTACCTCCAAGCTATACCCTCAGACCAATTTTTTTTTTCCTTATTTGGTAACAGGGTTTCACTACATTGCTGAGAGCAGAGCCTCTTTAAGTTGCTGGGACTGGTTCTGAACCTGTCATCTTCCTGTCTCAGCCCCCAAGTACTGGGATTACAAATATGAACCACCACACTAAGCAT
The DNA here is from genome assembly GCF_963383645.1 of Muscardinus avellanarius. NCBI lineage: Eukaryota > Metazoa > Chordata > Mammalia > Rodentia > Gliridae > Muscardinus > Muscardinus avellanarius. Next base: position 6,218,854 of record NC_137790.1, on the reverse strand, counting down.
TGAGACACTGTTTCAAAATAAAACTGGGTTAGGAGTGTGGCTCAGAGGTAGAATGCTCCTGGGTTCAATCCCCAGGACCAAAATAAACTTTCAAGGCTAGCCTAGAAAATTTTACAAGATCTGGAAAAAAAACAACTGAATCAAAATAAAAATAAAAAATGCAGACGAGCATGGTGGCGCACATTTGTAATCCCAGCATTCAGGAGACTGAGATAGGAGGATCACAGTTTGAGGACAGCCTCAGCTACTTAGTGAGGCCCTTTGCAACTCAGTGAGATCCTGGTTCAAAATAAAGAATAAAAAATAGGGCTGGAGGTATAGCTCAGAGGTAGAATGTCCCTGGGTTCCATCCCCAGTGCCAAAAAAAAAAAAAAAAAAAAAAAAAGAAAGAAGCTGGGCATGGTGGCACATGCTTTTAATCCTAGTACTTGGGAGGCTGAGACAAGAGGATCTCGTTTTGCAGACAGCTTCAGCTATTTAGTGAGACCTTCTGCAACTTAATGAGACCTTCTTTCAAAATAAAGAATAAAAAATAGAGCTGGGCTATAGATCAGAGGTAGAATACCCCTGGGCTCCATTCCCAACACCACACACACACACACACACACACACACACACACACACACACACACACACAGCAGTAACAGCCTATAATATCAATACTTGAGAAGCTAACAAAGGAGGACTGCAGATTCAAGACCAACCTCAGCAACCTAGTGAGACCCTAGGTCTGGAGGACTAGGAGTATAGCTCCAAGCTAGAATGCCAGTGGGTTCAGTCCCCAGTAAACACACACACAGTATTAATAATCTAATCATGAAGACACACAAGACCAAAACTGAAGGACTTCTATAACTTGTATACACTCATCAAAACTTAAACAGGAGGCCACATGTGATGGTGTTGGGTTCCATCCCCAGTAACACACACACACACACACACACACACACACACACACACACACACACGGGAAAGAGCTAGGTATGATGGTGCACACCTAGAATCCCAGTACCTGGGACAGTGAGATAGGAAAATTCAAGGTTCAAGCCAGCCTGGATAACTTAGACTATTTCAAAAGTAAGAAGTTTTAAAAGGGTTAAGGGTATAGCTCGATGTAGAACGCTCCTGGGTTCATTCTCAACACCAAAATAAAATTAAAAAACAAAAGGTAAGGAGAAAAGAAAAAGACTGAAGAACTATTAAAGATTAAAAACCAGAGAGATATAGCCATTTATCGCACAACATGATCTCTTGAGTTAAGATTCTGGTCCTGGGCCAACTGACAAAATTTAAATATAAACTTGGATTAAATAATGCTATTTTATCCATGTCAAATTTGCTAATTAATAACTATATTATGGTTATGTAAGAAAAATTCTAAAACTACACAACAGGATCTTAATTTGGTTCTAGAATATATTTAATTGCAAAAGATAAGGATCTAATGTTGTTTGACCCCAGATGTCAGTAGGAATGTGTACTGAATATTACCTGTTTACTAAATATTGTTACTGTTAATTATTTTTTATGCTCTTATTTATTATGAAATATTTCAGTAAATTCAACTCATAAAGCCAAGTCCTTGAGAGACTGAGGCAGGAGGAGTGGAAGCTCCAGACCAGCCTCAGTAACTTAGTGAGACCGTGCTTCAAAATGAAAATTAAAACCGGGCTGGGATGTAATTTGGACGTATTATACCCCTGGCATTCAGTCTCCAGTACCACACACACAAGTTTTTCAACTAGTAAAGTAGTTTTATAATTACAATTTGCCAATTCAAACATACTGACAGGCCAGGCGTGGTGGCGCACACTTGTAATCCCAGCACTTGGGAGGCTGAGAGAGGAAGATTGCGGTTCATGGGCAGCCTCAGCTACTTACTGAGGCCCTCCGCAACTGAGTGAGATCCTGGTTCAAAATAAAAATAAAAAGTAGGGCTGGGGGTGCAGTTTGGAGGTAGAATGCCCCTAGGCTTTATCACTTAGTACCACAGAAAAAAATAATAAAACTTTAAAAACTAAACATACTAACAGGTATGTATTCACACACAAAAACCTAAAGAGACTCGTGAAGTTCTTTTCCTCATATAAAACCATTATACAAAGAATCTGGTGTATGCATTCATATATATAGCTGTCAAATACAGACTTCACCCTGATTTCTAGAAAAACCAACCACCGAAACACATGGTGCGCTTCTGAGCAGCCTCACAGCACAAACACCGGACACGCGGGCGCGCGAGGACGCGCGTCACTGGGCTCACCGTGTTAAAATAGTGCTTCAGCTTGGCGCCTTTTGTAATGTCCCATATAAATATGCTGCCATCGTGTCCTGCAGACAACATAATTCTGGAATCAAAGGGATGTGTCTCCAAAACAAATACTTCATCAGCATGTCCCTTTATTCAACAAAGTCATAACATTAAGGAGGGTTTACAAGTTAGACAAAAATTAAAAATAAAAAGCACACATCCTGTCACACAGCATATGGCCTTTAGCCACTGACAATGACTTACATTACATATGATAATTTCATTTGATAATTTAAATAAAACAATTTTAGTATTTTAATTCCACATTTCTACAAACAAGCATTCAAAAGGTCTGACTTGACAAACGTATAAAAACCACCTACCAGTAAGTTATGAAGCAGCTGTCCCGTGTAAGAATCCCATACTTTGAGGACATGATCATTGACGGCCGTGACGACAATGCTATCGTTACGATTCCAAGCGATCATTGTTACTTTGGGTTTCATAAACCTTTCCTCCTCTGAAGATAAGTCTCTAACAAAAATACACACAACGTGCAAACTCATTTGCATGGCAAGACCGGTACATGTACACCCCCATCGATGCGACCGCACTACACAGGGTGCGGGACGGTACATGTACACCCCCATCGATGCGACCGCACTACACAGGGTGCGGGACGGTACACCTGCAGACCAAGCTGCGGGGAAGGCAGAAAGGCCTCAAGTTTGAATCCAGCCTCAGCAACCTGGCAAACCCTGTTTCAAAATTAACAATAAAAAAGGCTGAGGGTGTAGCTCAATGGTACAACAACCTGGGTTTAATCCCCAGTACCAGGCGGAAAAAGTATAACAGTAACTGAAGAAATCCAATTCACGTGCCCTATGGAAGGTGCATTCCAACTGGTCCATGGCCAATTGTCTAGAAACACTTGAGAGCAAAAACAGGGGGAGAGGAAGCAGTGCAGTGACTGAAGGCAGGTCTGTGGGTAACACTGCTACATATGCAAGCAAAGCTTTTCCTCTTTATTTACTTCTCTTGACCTCAAGCCTATATTGCTAACACTTACTTTCAACTCTTTTTGCAAAGAAGAAAATGAAAGAAATTCTAGGAAGAGTAAAAGAAATTAACATTCAAAGGCAGGCATGGTGGCGCAGGCTTGTAATCCCAGATCCGGGGAGGATGGCGGGTTCAAGGCCAGCCTCCGCTACTTAGTGAGGCCCTCCACAACTTAGTGAGACCCTGTTTCAAAATATGGAATACAAAATAGGGCTGGGAGAGTAGCTCAGATATGGAATGCCCCTGGGTTCAATCTCCAGTACTGTTAAAAAAAAAAAAGTAATCTTCATATCCCCAATGTCTAGACAGCTACCCGACACCCTGACTGGTTAAACAGGAAGTGAGAGTGCGCTCCTCTCTTTATACTCCCCAATCTCGCGGCCCGTGAGGAGCCTTGAATAAACATCTGCAATGCCTTTCAGCCTTTAGAAAAGTAAGCCAGAGTCGCTCTGTAAGTAGAGTACTCAGCAGTCAACAGTGGGAGGGATGGGAAAGGCCTAACTGGTCTGCAATTCCAACTGTTTCTAAGAAATAAGCACCTTTTTAAGGCACTTTTTTCTTTTTTGCAGTACTGAGGATTGAATCCAGGGGTACTCTACCTCAAGCTACACTCCTACATCCCACCCTTATTTTTTATTCTTATTTTGAAACAGGGCCTCACTAAGTAGCTGAGGCTGGCCACCAACCTGCGATCCTCGTGTGTCAGCCTCCCAAGTCTGAGACTACAAGCGTGCGCCACCACACTTGGCTCTACTGCACTTTAATTAACAAAGGAAAGAGGTACAAGAACAAGAAATGAGTGCTACAGAACAACTACCTATGTAAGCATAAAAACACAGAAGAGAGCACGCCTAACTAGAATGGCCAGGGGAAAGTAATCAGAGGTAAAACAAAACAAACTCTTCAAACTGAAAGGCTTTCCCAAGTAATTACTATGAACTCACTAACAAACACTGCGTTTCATCAGGCCAGTAAGCCAAGAAAGGCACAAAACAAGCACGTCCATCTATTTTTACAGAAGACAATTTTTAAGATTTGAAAGCAGTAAAACTCTAAGTGCACTATTATCATGAAGGGAACTATAAGAAAAACTTGCTCCATTAAAAAAGTATGACAGGCCGGGCGTGGTGGCGCACGCTTGTAATCCCCGTAGTTGGGAGGCTGAGACAGGAGGATCGCACAGGTTCGAAGCCAGCCTCAGCTACTTACTGAGGCTCTCAGCAACTTAGTGAGACCCTGTTTCCAATAAAATAGAAAATAGGTCTCGGAGTATAGCCCAGAGGTAGAAAGCTTCTAGGTTCCACCCCCAGCACCACCAAAAATAAATAAATAAATAAATAAAAAGTATGGCAGGAAAAAACTGAACAGCTTTCAGTCTCACAAAGTTTATGCAAGTTGTGTGGACCTTAGTAGCCGAGGCTACTGTGCACCACGATCCTCCTGTCTGGGCCTGCCAAATTCTGGGATTACAAGCGTGCAGCACCACGCCCGGCAGCAAGTTTTGATATTATTACTCTTATTTGGCTAATAACTGTTCAGGGGTGAATGGAATTTCAAATTATACTCACTCCCATTTCTCCTCATTATTAAACTAAGGACAGATGTTTTTTAATATTCAGACATACCATTTTTATTTGATGAAGGGATTTTTTTCATTTATAAGCAAGAATTACCAGCCAAGTGTGGTGGCGCACGCTTGTAATCCCAGGACTTGAGAGGCTGAGACGGGAGGATCACAAGTTTGAGGCCACTCTCAATAACTAAGTGAGGCCTTCTGCAACTTAGTGAGACAGTTCCAAAAAATAAAATACAATAGGGCTGGGGGTGTAGCTAAGAGCAAGAATGCTGCTGAGTTCAATAGCCAGTACTGTATTAAAAAAAAAAGGGCTATCAATAATCAATTTCCAATATATATTCTTCCCACTCACCACAGGTATTTCCACAAAAACATTAAGATTAAATATGAATATTCATGACAGACACGATTTGCTTGTGTGTGCATGTATGTGCATGTGTGTGCATCTGGCAACTCCCAGAGACTGCTAGCTGTAAGCTACACCAGCACCCCACCCGTCTTATTTTCCTTTCCATTTTCCAACAGGGCCTCACTCAGCTGCTGGGGCTGGCCATGCACCTGCAATCTTCCTGTCTCGATCCTCCACATACTGGGATTACAGGCTTGCATCACCATGCCCAGCTACATACTGGGATTACAGGCTTGCATCACCATGCCCAGCTACACGATCATTTTCAAAATGTGGCACCTATTACAAAATATCAACATGTCTCAGAAACCCCAGCCGGCAAATGTGTCAAGTTAAATATAAGAAATAAACTCTTGAGTAAAAGCTATGGCTTTGTTTCCACAGTAATGTGGTATTTACAATGGACAAAAAACATTAGAATGCCCACTGTAGGCCACACGGTGCAAAAAAGCTTACACGGCACTACTTAAAAATTCCCAGGCAGGCCAGCCAGCCATGATATGGACACCTGTCACCCCAGGACCTGGGAGGAGACAGGGAGAGCAAACGGTGTAGGCCTGCCTCAACAAATCAGTGTGACTTTTTCTAAATAAAAAATAAAGAGGGGCCGGGCGTGGTGGTGCACGCTTGTAATCCCCGCGCTTGGGAGGCGGAGACAGGAGGACTGTGCAGGTTCAAAGCCAGTCTCTCTGGCTTAAGAGACCCTGCTTCCAAATGAAAATGTAAAAATAGGTCTGGGAGTGTAGCCCGGAGGTAGAAGGGCTTCCAGGAACCCCAGTACCACCAAAAAAATAAGGGCTGGGAGTATAGCCCATAGGAAGAATGCTCCTGGGTTCAACCCCCAGAACCAATAAATAAATTAATCTCACAGGAGTGCCTAAAGACATGTAGTCTCATTTAAGAGATAATGAAACAGAATTGAAAATATTAAATGAAGCCGGGAGTGGTGGCGCACCCTTGTAATCCCTGTGCTTGGGAGGCGGAGACAGGAGGATCACGCAGGTTTGAAGCCTCACTGGCTTAAGAGACCCCGTTTCCAAATAAAAATATAAAAAATGGGTGCCTGGGAGTGTAGCCTGGAGGTAGAAGGGTTTCCAGGAACCCCAGTACCACCAAAAAATTTTATTTATATATATATATGTTTTGTTTTTTTTTAAATGAAGCTGGGCCCAGTGGCACAAGCCTGTAATCCCAGTACTTGGGAAGACAAAGATTTAAGTTTGAGGCCAGCCTCATCAACTTAGTGAGATCCTGTTCCAAAATAAAAAGGGAGAGGGATGTAGTTTAGAGGCAAAATACCCCTGGGTTTCTTTCTTTCTTTTTGGTACTAGAAATTGAGCATCGAACCCAGGGGCATTCTACCCCTGGTGTGCTGGTATCCCAGAGAGCGAGAACAAGCAAGGGCGCCCGCACACTGAGCGCAGTTACGAGTGCCATTAAAACCAAGGTCACTCCAAAAGCTGCATTTTTCTACCACACATACTGCCTCTGGTCAATACATATGAACCAAAAAAGCTTTAAAACTTAAAATACTTCTCGTAGAAAGTGCCTACTCATCTCAAAGATGGTTAAAACATGTCTGCAGTGCTACTGAGGCAAGGACTAACAAACACGCCTTCAAAGCTGTGTACAGGCCAGCGCAGTTTGCTTACTAAAGACTCAACAGAGGGCTTCTGCCTCCAAGCTACACTGCCTGTCCTTTTATTTTTATTTTTTATTTATTTATTTTTATTTGGTGGTACTGGGGTGGAACCCAGAGCCTTTCTATCTCCAGGCTATACTCCCAGACCAATTTTATACTTTATTTGGAAACAGGGTCTCACTAAGTTGCTGAAAGCCTAAGTAGCTGAGGCTGGTTTCGAACCTGCGTGATCCTCCTGTCTCAGCCTCCCAAGCGCAAGGATTATAAGCGTGCACCAACACGCCCGGCCTCCCTGTCCTTTTTTTATTTTGAAACAGGGTAGTGTTAAATTTCTCGGGTTGGCCTTGAACCTGAGATCGTCCTATCTAAGCATGCCAAGTCCTGGGTTACAGGCCTATGCCACCACACCTGTCTATAAGCCAATATTTAGCAAGCTAAAATTCTCATTCAAGCCAATCTTTAATATGTTAACAATAAAGTATGTGTTTATTCTCCATCCTAGCTCTAAGCTAGCTTTTTTTTTTTTTTGTAATTCCAAATATTCTATCTATAGAAAAGTAAAATTTCTACACTTGACATACTTTGAGTAAACTGTATCTTTTTTTTTTCCCCCCCCGAGGGTCTGGGGATGGAACCCAGAGGCATTCGACCTTCAAGCTACACCCCCTGCCCTATTTTTTATTCTTTTTTTTTTTTTTTTTTTTTTTGGTGGTTGGTACTGAGGATGGAACCCAGAGGCTTTCTAAGTCCGGGCTATACTCCCAGACCTACTTTATATTTTTATTTGGAAAAAAGGTCTTACTAAGTTACTAAGAGCCTCACTAAGTAGCTGAGGCTGGATTCGAACCTGTGCGATCCTCTTGTCTCAGCCTCCCAAGCAAAGGGAATACAAGCGTGCGCCACCATGTTCGACTTTTTTATTCTTTATTTTGATACAGGGTCTCACTGAGTTGCAAAGGGCCTAAGTAGTAGTGAATCGCGATCCTCTTGTCTCAGCCTCCCAAATGCTGGGATTACAAGAGTGCACCACCACACCCAGCTCCCCAGTCTAATTTTATTTTTATTTTGAAACAGAGGGTTGCTAGGTTGATGAGAGCCTCACACTTACTAAGACTGTCCTATAATCAACAATCCTTCTCTTTTGGCCTCCCAAATACTGAGATTAGAGGTGTGCGCTGCTGTGCCTGGCTTACAGTTTTTTTTATTTATGAGGTTTTATATGCAAAACCTAAAAAGGTGGCCAATACAATGTATGTACATATTTTACTTTCCTATATTAATCTGAATACAGAAGACAGAAACATTTGATCAGATATGCAGTAGGCAGCTATTAAGATCACAGCTCTAGCCGGACATCGTGGCGCACACTTGGGAGGCTGAGACAGGAGGATCGCACAGGTTCGAAGCCAGCCTCAGCTACTTAGTGAGTCTCTCAGCAATTTAGTGAGACCCTGTTTCCAAATAAAATAGAAAATAGGTCTGGGAATATAGCCCGGAGGTAGAAAGCCTATGGGTTCCACCCTAGTACCACCAAAACAAAAAAAAAAAATCATAGCTCTTCTTGGGTGCTCACATTCCCCCTTGACAAAATGACCAATGTATGACTGGGAGAGGTGGTAAAGAGAGGGGGGTTATGATTCTTCTATTTATAACAATCTCAACTTACCCTGAGATTCTGGTAGCCATATCCAATAAAATGCTTCTCCATTCTAACTGCTCAAATCTCCAAATCCGTGCTGTTCCATCTCTGCTGCCACTTAGGAACCTTAAACATTAGAAAAAGATGTACTTTCATACTTGCTATAATTAAAATCACCAAGCAAAACAAATTCTTTTATATTTTTTTGCAGCACTGTGGATGGAACCCAGGGGCATTCTACCTCTGAGCTATACCACCCCCAGCCCTATGTTTTATTCTTTTATTTTAAAACAAAGTCACTGAGTTGCAAAGGGCTCACTAAGTAGCTGAAGCTGTCTGCAAATCACGATCCTCCAGTCTCAGGCCTCCCAAATGCTGGGATTACAAGCGTGTGCCACCACGCCCAGCAAAACAAATTCTTAATGTAACTCTTCTGACAAATCTCCAGGAGTTAATTCAAAAGACAGGTTATAGTCAGATGTAGTGGAGCAAGCTTGTAATCCCAGTACCTGGGAGGCTGAGACAGGAGGCCTTATCAGTACTGACTCATCACCTTGCTGAGACCCTGTCTCAGAACAAAAACAGAGCCAGGCGTGGTGGTGCACGCTGTAACCCAGCATTCGGGAGGCGGAGACTAGAGGATCATGGTTCGCAGACAGCCTCAGCTGTTCAGTGAGGTCCTTCGCAACTCAGTGAGACTGTTTCAAAAAATAAAGGAACTAAAAATAGGGCGGGGGATGTAGCTCAGAGGTACAACGCCGCTGGGTTCCATCCCCAGTACCGCAAAAATAAATAAATAAAAATAAAAGTAGGGCAGGGTGTACTCGGAGGTAGAATGGCAGGTGAGCTCACTCTCCAGCATCAAAAGCCAGGTTATTTAGGATGTATGTGAATGGGGGTCTGGCTTGGCACTGTCTGCCTGGCACAGCTAAACAACACCCTGTAAACTCAATCAATAGCCTTTCAAGACTGAGTTTTGAGAGGACAATGTAAAAGAAGTACCTGGAGAAGAAAAAGAATATAGTAAAAATTAAAGACCAGAAAGATCCCCATAAAAGCAAAAACTCCATTTTAAGCTTTTTTTTTTTTTTTTTTTGGGGGGGGGGTACTGGGGTTCCTGGAAGCCCTTTTACCGCCAGGATACAGTCCCAGACCTATTATTACTTTTTTTTTTTTTTTTAATTTGGAAACAGGGTCTCCTAAGCCAGCGCACGCAGCTGGCTTCAAACCTGCGCGATCCTCCTGTCTCTGCCACCACGCCCGGCTCATTTTAAGCATCTTATTTAAGTTCTAATTAATTCATGCTGGACACTGTGTAAAATTAATCTATTAGAAACAAAGGGAAGCTGGGCGTGGTGGCATATGCTTATAATCCCAGTATTGGGAGGCTGAGACAGGAGGACCACGGGATCACAGCCAGCTTCAGCAATTTAGTGAGGCCCTCCACAACTTAGTGAGACCCTATTTCAAAATAAAGAATAAAACAGGGCTGAGGGGAAGGGTATAGCTCAGAGGTAGAATGCCCACAGATTCAATTCCCATTACCACTCAAAAAAGAAAACAAAAAAGCGAAGGTACACCCTGGGGGCAAAAGAGGGTATAATCTTGAGAAATAATTTCACTGCAGATGCACAGTGGTTGATTATAAAAGATTTTTAATTTAAAAAAAAAAAACTAGCCGGGCGTGGTGGCGCACGCTTGTAATCCCCGCGCTTGGGAGGCAGAGACAGGAGGATCGCGCAGGTTCGAAGCCAGCCACGCGCGCTGGCTTAGGAGACCCTGTTTCCAAATAAAAATGTAAAAATAGGTCTGGGAGTGTAGCCCGGAGGTAGAAGAACTTCCAGGAACCCCAGTACCACCAAAAAAATAAATAAGTAAGTAAATAAATAAATAAATAAATAAATAAATAAATAAAACTAAAGCAGGAGGAATTTAATCATCTTTACATCTAATTTTTTAGTCAGTCAGACATCCACCCAACTTTTAGTCCCCAAAATTAGCAAACACTTTAATTTTGTTTGACCGTACCCTAGATACTTTTTATTCAGTTAATATTTTTATTGATAATACCCATGATATACAAAGTGATAGTTCCACAGCTAACAGCTATGTGTTTTACACTTCAAAATTTTTAAGAGTAGATTTTAAATATTATCATTAGAAAAAAATGTGTGAGGTGACATATTAATTAGTTGGCTCAATCATTCCACAAGGTTAAGTATATATTAAAACATTAATATTGCATCCCATAAATATAATAATAGGAAGGGGGAGATACAAAGTGATATATTTACTATACTAATATGTAGCATATTACATTTGCTTAAAATACACACAAAAATACAAATACACTTACCGATCACCATTGTTACAAAACTGAATACTATCTACTTTATCCTAAAGGGGAAAAAAACAAATACACAAATGATTATGTACACAATTTGTAATTTAAAAAAAAAAACTTTCAGTTTAACAATAGATCTGCCCTTCTGTGCATAACCCAGTAATTCAAAATGTATCACACTTTTTTTTTTTTTTGGTGGTACTGGGGTTCCTGGAAACCCTTCTACCTCCAGGCTACACTCCCAGACCTATTTTATACTTTTTTTTATTTGGAAACAGGGTCTCTTAAGCACGGGATTACAAGCATGCGCCACCACGCCCAGCCCGGCATCATACGTTCAAATGCAAAGATTAAACAAGAATCAAAGGAACCCATGAAGACACAGTTCTCATTTCCAAGACCGGTCCACGCAGCAGGAAAAGGCCTGCATTTACATTAGAGTTCTACTTAAAATTACGTGTTTAAAGTGATTACGTAGAAATGGAAAGGAACGTGTGGAAAGTGATCAACTGAGAACAAGGAGATTTTCACTGTGATTATATAAAGGGAACTATTAGCCGGGCGTGGTGGCGCACGCTTGTAATCCCAGCATTCAGGTGGCTGAGAAAGGAAGAGCATGGTTCGTGGACAGCCTCAGCTACTTAGTGAGGCCCTGATTCAAAATAAAGAATAAAAGCCGGGCGTGGTGGCGCAGCTTGTAATCCCCGCGCTTGGGAGGCGGAGACAGGAGGATCGCGCAGGTTCGAAGCCAGCGGCGCTGGCTTAAGAGACCCTGTTGACAAATAAAAATATAAAAATGGGTCTGGGAGTATTGCCCGGAGGTAGGAAGGTTTCCAGGAACCCCAGTACCACCACCAAAAAAATAAAGAAAGAAAAAAAGAATTAAAAACAGGGCTAGGAGTGTAGCCCGGAGATAGAATGTCCCTGGGATCCATCCCTAGTACCACAAAAAAATAAAGAGAACTATTTCTTTTAAAGTGATTTGAATCTGTGTTTATCAAGTAACCTCTTGATGTGGACTGCCTTTCCTGAAACTTCCTATAAAAAAGGCCCTGACCCTCATCCAGAAAACACAGTTCTCTTTCTATACAAAAGAGTACTCTAACTTCATCCCAAAATAGCCTGCTTAGGAAAGCAGGCCCATTTGAAATCAGACCATCTAGACAACTGTCATCAGAAAGATTCTGGACTTGAAACCAAAATGCCTACTGTAAAATACTACGCCCTCAAGGAGCTGCTGGGCTGCCATAGCATCCCTCCTGCTTAAGTGCAATTCCTCCCATGTGTACGTTTAGAACTGAAATAACAAAAACCATTTTGTACCTGAATCTTTTTCTTTTCTTTTTTTGTGGATCTGGGGATGGACCCCAGGGGCATTCTACCTCCAAGCTACACCCCATCCCCATTTGTTATTCTTTATTATGAAACAGGGTCTCACTGAGTTGCAGAGGGCCTCACTAAGTAGCTGAGGCTGTCCGCGAACCGCGATCCTCCATTCTCAGCCTCCGAATGCTGTGATGACAAGCATGCGCCACCACGCCTGGCTTTGCAATCCTCCTTTCAGAGCCTCCCAAGTACTAGGATTACTGGCATGTGCTTCCATATCCAACTTTAATTTCACGTTTTAAAATGTAATAAAAGAGAATCCAAAAACCTTTAAAATAACTATGCGCTTGTAACCCCAGCGCTTGAAAGGCTGCAACAGGAGGATCGCAGGTTTGGAGCCAGCCTCAGCAGCTTAGTGAAGCTCTCAGCAACTTAGTGACACCGTTTCCAAATAAAATATAAAACAGTCCTGGGAATGTAGCCTGGAGGTAGAAGGCTGAGTTGCAAAGGACCCCACTGAGTAGCTGCGGCTGTCCGCAAACCACGATCCTGTCTCAGCCTCCTGAACACTGGGGATTACAAGCATGCGCCACAACACCAGGCTAAAATTAATTCCTTAAACAGAAAAAAAACTAAAATACAATAAAATGAGAACAGTAACACTCCCCCTTAGCAATAATATTATTAACAATCTACAGAATTTTAAAACAAGAATGCTTACAGTGTGGTTTTCAAGTTCTGCGATTTTTTCAGGTGCTTCAAAACCCAAAAAGTACATTCTGATTACATGATCAGTACTACCTGTAGCTAAAAACATACCACCTGAAAAGAAGATGTAAAGGTTTAAACATCCAGCTTACAATAAGTACTTAAAAAATAAAATTTCTGTATTTAAAACGTCTTATTCAAAGTATTTATCTCACTAGATCTGTCTTGTCTTCTCTTTTGCTGTATGTGGGGGTACTGGGGATTGATTGAATCCAGAGGCATTCTACTTTCAAGCTACACCGCCAGCCCTATTTTATTTGTTGTACTAGGAATTGAACCCACCAGGGGCATTCTTCCACTGAGCTACACCTACAGCCCTTTTTTTGTTTATTTTGAAACAGGGTTTAACATAAGTTATGGAGAACCTAAGTAGCTGAGGCTGCAAACATACGATCCTCCTGCCGCAGCCGGAGCACTGGGATTACAAGCGTGCACCACCACGCCCAGCAATTTTTTTCCCCCAGTACTGGGGATTTAATCCAGGAGCACTAACCTCCGGGCTACACCCCCAGCCCTATTTTTATTTTTTTATTTCTGAAACAGAGTCTCACTAAGTTACAGAGGGCCTCAATAAGTAGCTGAGGCTGGCCTCAAACGTGCGATACTTCTCTCTCAGCCTCCCAAGAACTGGGATTACAAGCGTGCGCCACTATGCTGGGCCCCTGCTTTTATTTTATTTTGAAACAGTGTCTTGCTGAGGTGAAGAGAGTCTCACTACTTGCTGAGGCTGTCCTCCTGTCTCAGCCTCCCAAATACTGAGATTACTCTTACAATACACTGAAATTGAATATCTGTGCAAATAGATAAGACATGTATACCACTTTTCCAAGCTTTTACACAGAGCCGTAATTAATGCATATAAGAACTTAAACTATATAAGAGCTTTAACTATATAGAACTGACTAAATCCATTTTCTAACTCACTATGTAAAGAATTCATAAGTGTATACACAAGGTTGGTTGAATCTGGAGGTGCTCACACTCGCCGACTTTGCTGGGTGTGGCAAGCTACATACCACCCACTTCACGCCAGTGCTTTGAACACGTGGAACAAAGGGGCTCTACCCCACACACAGCCCACACGCCTGAGCCTCGCTGTGGACTACACAGCTCATCTGTTGACGTTTCCAGACTGGAGGAAGAAGTCTCTGACCTACTCCCTCACCCTCCAAACAAGTTACCACACAAGTTCACTGTATGAGAAAAGAAAAAGGGGATAATTCCACCAAGACAGGTATGGACAGCGAATGCAAACTAACACACACACACTTAAGACTTTCCAAAGCTCCAGCTTGGTGTAGCACACGGGACTGCACGGCACAGGAGCAAGCCGCGTGCACACCGCGGCCTCCCTTTTGCCAGGCATCGCTCACCCAGGGCAGAGAAAGGCTGGATGAGGGAGAAGACAAGAAAACACCTAAGAAAACCAACATCAGAAGTCATTCACTGAGCCGGGCCTGGTGGAGCACGCATGTAATCAATCACAGTACTTGGGAGGCTGACGTAAAGGATGGCTCCTGGAGACCAGCTCAGCAACCTAGTGAGACTCTGCTTCAAAGACAAAGGGCCAGATGTGGTGGCACATGCCTGTCATCCCAGCACTTGGGAGGCTGACACAGGAGGAGCGCAGGTTGGAAGACCGCTTCAGCAAGTAGTAAGACTCACTGACCGAGTGAAAGCCTGTGTCAAAATAAGAGAATAGAATAGGGCCAGGGGTAGAGCCGGAGTTAGAATGCCTCTGGCTCCATCCCCAGTACCACAAAGAAGAAAAAGAGGAAAAGGCTGGAAGCGTAGCTCAGAGGTAAAACGCTTCTGGATTTGATCCTAGTGCTAAGGAAAAGTCATTTACCACCTCTCTGATAAAGATTCATAGCAGTAATGCAGTCATTCAATAAATGAAAAAAAAAAATTACCAAGCAAGTTATCTTACCAACACTAAAAGAAGAACAAAGCATTTGAACACCTGGCCGAGGCTTTTCGGTAAACTTCAGTGGGCGTGGACTTTAAAAGAAGATGACATTGGTTGTTTTAATATACATCAACACATCTGGAATGTTCACTTTAATCAGGCTTATGTATATATCATAGTACCTTCTCATATACTAAGTATCCGAATATGTCCCCTTTTTGTGTGGTACTGGGAATTGAACCCAGGCACATTTTTTCTCCTCAGCCCCTTTTTACTTTTTTTGTGTGTGTGGGTCTGGGGATGGAACCCAGGGTCATTCGACCTCCGAGCTACACCCCCTGCCCTAGGTTTTATTCTTTATTTTGAAACCGGGTCTCACTGAGATGCAGAGGGCCTCACTAAGTAGCTGGCACTGTCTGCAAACCGCAATCCTTTGGTCTCAGCCTCCCAAATGCTGGAATTACAAGCGTGCGCCATCACCAGAGTTGCTAAGGGCCTTGCCAAATTGCTGAGGAAAGCCTCGAACCTGTGATCTTCCCGCCTAAGCCTCCCAAGTACTGGGATGACAGGCATGCACCACCATGCCAGCTACATACCAAATATTTCTATAGATGCTACTATATCCAGGTAAGTTTTTGTGGTTGTTGTTCTTTACAGAGCTGGGGGTGAAATCCAGGGGCATTCTACCTCTGGGCTACATCCTATTGTTTATTCTTTTATGTTGAAACAAGGTCTCACTGAGTCGCAGAGGGAGGGCCTCACCTAGTACCTAAGGCTGGCCGCAAGCCTGTGACCCTGTCTCAGCCTCCCAAGTACTGGGTTATTGTGCACTACCACGCCAGCTTCCAGGCAGGTTTTAAAAGACAAAGTCCCATCTTTATGCAAACCCTAGTGACCCTACTGACCGCTTTCTTAACTGAGGTGAATGAAGGTCAGAGAATCTAGGTGAACCCAGTACCAAGGCAAACGGCAGGGCACCGCGCCTGCAACAGAATGAGCAGGAGCCACCCTACACAGTCACTGTTCAAAAGCCAAATGATGTGGGTGCAGTGGCACATGCCAGCAGTCCAAGGTACTCAAAACGGAGGCAGGAACATGGCTGAACCCAGGTTCAAGGCCAGGCTGGACAACAGGGCAAGACCCTGCCTCAAAAAAAAAAAAAGAGAGAATTTTTTTTTTTTTTTTTTTTTTTGTGGTGCTGGGGATGGAACCCAGAGGCTTTCTACCTTCAGGGTACACTCCCAGACCTATTTTCTATTTTATTTGTAAACAGGGTCTCACTAAGTTGCTGAGAGCCTCACTAAGTAGCTGAGGCTGGCTTCGAACCTGTGTGATCCTCCTCTCAGCCTCCCAACCGCTGGGATTACAAGTGCGCGCCACCACGCCCGGCGGAGAGAAAAACTAATTTTATTTCTTTGAGCCCTTACGTTCCCAAAGTGAAGAATACTGCCTCCTTAGAGGAGGCCACTGTAACAAAAAATATATATAAACACACAAATTTGTCACTACATCTTATTTATTTAAAGAAAGTAATTTCTCAGGAGGCATTGAGTAATTTTTCCCTGAAAAGAGAATAGTCAGGCAAAATAAGTTTGGGAACCTCTGCAACTCAATAAATACTAAGTACTGTATTAACATGTAGTCAGGTATGGTAGTGCATATGTATAATACTAATACTTGGAGAATGAGACAGGAGGATCACAGGTTCGCAACCAACCTCAGCAATTTAGTGAGGCCCTCTACAACTCAGTGAGACCCTGTTTCAAATAAAATAGAGCCAGGGATATAGCTAGGGGTAGAATGCCCCTGGGTTCAATCCCTAGTACCACCAAAAAAAAAAAAAAAAAAAAAAAGAAAGAAAAAAGAAAAAGGGAGGATTGCAGATTCAAGGCCAGCCTCACCAACTTAGCAAAGCTCAGCAACTTAGTGAGACCATGTTTCAAAATTAAAAATCAAGCCGGAGCCGGGCGTGGTGGCGCATGCTTGTAATCCCAGCATTTGGGATACTGAGACCAGAGGATTGCGGTTCGCAGACAGCCTCAGCTACTTAGTGAGGCCCTCTGCAACTCAGTGAGACCCGGTTTCAAAATAAAGAATAAAAAATAAGGCAGGGAGTGTAGCTCGGTGGTTGAATGCCCCTTGGTCCCAATCCCAGACCCGCAAAAGAAAAAAAAAAAAAAATCAAGCCGGGCGTGGTGGCACACGCTTGTAATCCCCAGCATTTGGGAGGCTGAGACCTGAGGATCGCGGTTTGCGGACAGCCTCAGCTACTTAATGAGGCCCTCCCCCTCCGCAACTTAGAGAGACCCTGTTTCACAATGAAGAATAAAAAGTAAGTCATGCCGGGCGTGGTGGCGCACGCTTGTAATCCCCGCACTTGGGAGGCGGAGACAGGAGGATCGCACAGGTTCGAAGCCAGCCGTGCGCTGGCTTAGGAGACCCTGTTTCCAAAATGAAAATGTAAAAATAGGTCTGGGAGTGTAGCCCCGAGGTAGAAGGGCTTCCAGGAACCCCAGTACCACCAAAATAAATAAATAAATAAGTCAGGAGGTATAGCTCGGAGGTCAAATGTCTGTGGGTTCCATCCCCAGAACCGCAAAAAAAACAAAAACAAATTAAAAATCAAAGAGCTCAGAACCCAGCAACTTAGTGAAATATGTTTCAAAATTTAAAATTAAGCACGACGTGGTGGCGCACGCTTGTCATCCCAGTCTTGGGAGGCTGAGACAGGAGGACTGAGGTTCACGGCCAGCCTCAGCTACCCAATCAGACCCTTTGCAACTCAGTGTGACCCTGATTCAAAATAAAGGAGATAAAATAGGACTGGGAGCATAGCTCAGAGGTATAATGCCCCTGGGTTCCAAAAGAATCAGAAATAAAAAATCAGGCTTGGAAGATGTAGCTCGGAGGTAGAATGTTCCTGAGTTAAATCCCCAGTTGTGTGTGTGTGTGTGTGTGTGTGTGTGTGTGTGTGTGTGTGTGTATGTGTGTGTGTGTTAATGGGGACTGTGAACCCAGGGGCATTCTACCTCTAAGTTACACCACCCAGCCCAACTTTTTATTCTTTATTTTGAAACAGGGTCTCACTAAGTTGCTGAGGGCCTCATTAAGCAGCTTAGGCTAGCTTCGAACCCCAGTCCCCAGTTTCTGGAAAAAAAATAAAAAATGAGGCTTGGAGTTGTATCTCAGGAGTAGAATGCCCCTGGGTTATGTACTAAAATATGCCTGGCCAGTGCATTAAAAAAAAAAAAAAAAAAGGCTGCAGGTATAGGTCAGAGAAAGAACATCCCTGGGTTCAATACCCAATACCAAAATAGAAAAAGAAAATCACAAATTTTTTTTGAAATATACAACTTTCCTAGTAATTGAATCATGTATTTTTTTTTTTCAGTACTGAAGACTGAACCCAGAGGCATATTAACTCTGAGCTACATCCCCAGCCCAATCTTATTCTTTATTTTAAAACAGGGTCTCACTAAGCTGCAGAGGCTGGTCACAAACCCGGATCCTCCTGTCTCAGCCTCCCAAGTACAGGAATTACAAGCGTATGCCACCACGCCTGGCAAATCATGTACTACTTTAAAACTTATTTATTTTTTATTTACTTTTTGGTGGTACTGGGCTTTCTACCTCTGGGCTCTTCTCCCAGACCTATTTTATACTTTTTTGGAGACAGGGTCTCACTAAGTTGCTGAGAGCCTCACTAAGTAGCTGAGGCTGGCTTTGAACCTGCGCGATCCTCCCGTCTCAGCCTCCCAAGCGCTGGGATGACAAGTGTGCGCCACCACACTGGCTACTTTTAAATTTAAATGAAAGATTCAGTTACTCAACTCTATGAGCCACACCTGAAGTGCAGTGGTCACACACAGTTGCTACCACACCACACAGAGGATACCAATGGGTCTATATTCCAGTTCACATGATTCTCAAATGCTCTTGCCTGAATTTCTGACTGCGTACCTAACTGTACATTACTGCTTTTGTTTTGTTTGTATTGGTAGTGCTGGGAATGGACCCAGGGGTGCTCTCCTCGCCTCAGCCCTATTTTTGTGGTTATTGAAACAGGGTCTTGCTAAGTTATCACACACTGGTCTCCTCCTGCCTTAGCCTCCCAATTCCTGGGATTATACATAGTTTGGCTCATTTCTGATATCATAAAACATGTTTCACATACATTTTTTTTTTTTTTGGTAGTACTGGAGGTGAAAACCAGGGGCCTTCTACCTCCAGGTTATACTCCCAGCCCTATTTTTTATTTTATTTGGAAACAGGGTCTCACTAAGTTGCTGAGAGCCTCACTAAGTAGCTGAGGCTGGCTTTGAACCTGTGCGATCCTCCTGTCTCAGCCTCCCAAGCACGGGGATTACAAGCGTGCACCACCATGCCCGGCTCTCTCACATATATCTTATTTCCCTTCATTTACACAAAAATGTATTCATGAAAACACAAAAGCTATGCTCTTTTTACATATTCAACTACCTAATGAATTTTAAAAAGTAAACAGTCAATACACATGTTATATATAATAAAAATTAAGTTCAAAAGTAAAAAGGCAAGCACTACATGTAATTTTTTATAGTCAAACTTCATTTCATTGCATGAAATAACTGCATTAAAGAAGAAAACTTGTTACATAAAGTCACTTACCTAAATTTCAGGGATTCTAAATCCCACTGCCAAAAGCAAACTGTTCCATCAGCACCAGTGGACACCATATACCTCTGAGAGCCTTTGGCCATTGGGCTAAACTAAAAGACAATAAAGCACATAACTCAGTTTCTAGAACTTCTACTTAAATTACAGTGTAACAGTTTAATAAAGGTTACTCAGTTGACACTCTACTGAAGTAAATTACAAGGAAGCCAAGCTATAGATGATGCCTATGATGCCAGTACTCGGGAGGCTGGGACAGAAGAACCACAGGTTCAAAGACAGCCTCGGCAACTTAGCAAGACCTAGCTTCCAAATAAAAAATATAACTGCGGGTGTAGCTCAGAGGTAGAATGCCCCTAGGTTCAATCCCCAATACCACAAAAATAAATAAATAAAAGACAATTTTCAAAGCCATTAGCAAGCAGAAAACAGGAGTGGCGGCGTAAACCTGCAATCCCAAAGGTTGCAGCAGGAGGATCACAGGCTTGAAGTCAAACTCCACAATCTAGCAAGACCATCGAACTTCCCCAGATCTTATTTCAAAATAAAAAACAAACTGGGCTTGGGGGGGGGGGTGTAGATCTCCAACACTTCCCCAATACAGAAAACAACAGCCAGAAAAACTCTGACATAGTAAGATCCAGTCTATGCCATATCCCAAAACGTCAACAATTAGAACTATTAGTTGCAGGGTGTGGTGGCGCACATTTGTAATCCCAGTACTTGGGAGGCTGAGAAAGGAGGATGCGGGTTCGTGGCCAGGCTCAGCTCCCTAGTGAGGCCCTCCACAACTTAGTGAGACCCTGTTTCAAAATAAAGAATAAAAAATAGGGTTGGGGTATGGCTTGGAGGTAGAATCCCCTGGGTTCCATTCCCAGTACTAAAACAGGTACCTTGAAAGAATGACTAATGTAATGACCAGTGTAAGAAATAAAGTCCAAATATAGACACTACAAGATAAAGCTGCCATCTCAAATATGACAGGAACCATGTGCCACAGAACACACCTGTAATCCCTAAGGATGGTGAGTTTGAAGCCAGCCTTAGATATGTAGCCAGACCCAGCCTCAAACTGAAAAGTGAAAAGGGCTGGGAATGTAGCTTAATGGGGTACAGTGGCCTGGGTTCAATACTCAAAGCCGCCAAAAACAGGACTCCCAAAATTGGCAGTGTACACAAATGCTATTTCAACAACTGTGGAATAATCTCGTAGGAGGAGCCTCACGGCTTATACTGCACCACCAGGACACATTCCAAATACATCAACTACTTCAATATTTCTACAGTGAAACCAAGCCGGGCATGACAGCACACACCCATTATCCCAGTACTTGGAAGACAGACCATTCACAGGTTTGAGGACAGCCTCAAGCAATGTAGCAAGACCCTTTTCAGAACAGAAAAAATAGGGCTGTTCCTGGGTCCAATTCCCAGTACCACAGCCAGGCGTGGTGGTTTATGCTTGTAATCCTAGTACCTTGGGAGGCTGAAACTGGAGGATCACAGAATCAAGGACAGTCTCGGCAATTTACTGAGGCTCTCAAGCAACCTAATGAGAGCCTGTTTCAAAATAAAAATTAAGTCAGGCCAGGGTGTAGCTCAGAGGTAGAATGTCCCTGGGTTCAATCCTTTGCCACAAAAAAAAAAAAAAAGTGGGGTATAGCTCAGAGGGAGAATGCCCCAGGATTCAATCCTCAGTACCATCACAAAAAAACAAACAAACAAACGAAGACAAATATAATCTTTGCATTCAGGAAAAATAAAGGAACTAACTGCCGGCTTCTCATAGAAGCAACAGACTCTCAAAAAAGAAGCCATCTGTGAAGCCATCAGGTCAAAGTTCCAGTATATCAGATATTTATTTATAATAGTATCCTTCCACGATGGAAGTATCAATAATGATATTTTTCTCTTGATTATCTAAATTTAAAATAGACCTTATAAGATGGGCGTAGTGGCACAAGCTTGTAATTCCAGTATACTTGGGAGGCTGAGACAGGAAGATCCAGGTTCGAAGCGAGGCTCAGCTACTTAGTGAGGCTCTCAGCAACTTAGTGAGACCCAGTTTCCTAATAAAATATAAAATAGGTCTGGGAGTGTAGCCTGGAGGTAGAAAGAATGTGGGTACCATCCCAGTACCACAAAAAGAAAAAATAGATCATATAAACCAGACGAAGTGGCACACACTTTTAATCCCATTATTGGGAGGCTAAGACAGGAGGGTCAAAGGTTCGAAGCCAGCCTCAGCAACACAGAGACCCCGTTTCCAAATAAAAAATTAAAATGGGTCTGGAGATATAGCCAGAGGTAGAAGGCCCACCGTAAAAAATAAAAATAACCGGGCGTGGTGGCACACACTTGTAATCCCAGCCTCTAGGAGGCTGAGACAGGAGGATCACGGTTCACGGACAGCCTCGGCTACTTAGTGAGGCCCTTTGTAACTCAGTGAGACCCTGTTTCAAAATAAAAAAAAAAACAAAAAAAATAGGGCTACGGGGTATAGCTTGGAGGTAGAATGCCCCTGGATTCCAACCCCAGTACTGCAAAAAAAAATATACATATATATAGATCATATGATGATTACTAAGCATCTTACTATTCTCAATTCCAATCCCAAGAGTTTTAAAGGCCAAGGCAGTAATGCACTAAGGAGAGCTTTACCTGCAACGATGTAATTGAGCCCGTGTGTCCCTGGAGCACGGCGACCGGGGCGCAGGTTCTCAAGCACCACACTCTAATGATTTTATCACAGCTCCCTGCAGCAATCATTGTATTCTCATAGTTTACCGCCATGTCTGAAATTTCCGCAGAATGACCCCTTAGTGTAGATAAGAGGCGGCCGTTGTGTGTAGACCAAATCTTCACCAAACAGTCATCCGAACCCTAAGAAAAATAGACCCACACATGAATGCCAGTGTAAGTCTTTAGATAATTTTGTGAAAATATCCCTTATAGAGCACCCAAAATAAGTATCTGGAACTCCTCCCCTATTTCAACTGTAGAATACTCTAAGTTATGGTTCTTGTGGTCAGAACATATGCAATCGTTTTTTTTTTCCAAAGCAAAGAAAGTGTACATAAAGATATTGTGAAGTTATTATTTGTTTTTAGTCTTTTTTCTTTACAGGTTTGGAGATATAACCCAGGGGTATTCGACCTCCGAGCTACACCCCCAGCCCTATTTTTTTTTTTTTTTTTTTGTGGTACTGGGGTTCCTGGAAGCCCTTCTACCTCCGGGCTACACTCTCAGACATATTTTATATTTTTGAAACAGGGTCTCTTAATGCCAGCGCGGCTGGCTTCGAACCTGCGCGATCCTGTCTCCGCCTCCCAAGCGCGTGCGCCACCACGCCCAGCCCCCAGTCCTATTTTTATGGAGATGGGACCCAGGGGTATTCGACCTCCGAGCTACACCCCTACCCTATATTTATTCTTTATTTGGAAACAGGGTCTAAGTTGCAGAGGGCCTCACTAACAGCTGAGGCTGTCAGCAAACCCCGATCCTCCGGTCTCAGCCTCCCAAATGCTGGGATTACAAGTGTGCACACCACACCGGGCTTTTATTCTTTATTTGGAAACAGGGTCTAAGTTGCGGAGGGCCTAAGTAGCTGAGACTGTCCACGAACCACAACCATCCGGTCTCAGCCTCCCGAATGCTGAGATTACAAGTGTGTGCCACCACGCCTGGCTAGTTGTATAACTTAAATCACATTATAATTTCCCCCACAATTTTCTACCAAGTAAAAAGCCCAATTACAAGTCCCTGCTCAGTCAGGTGTGGTGGCACATGCCTGTAATCCCAGTACTCAGGTTCGAGGCCGGCCTCAGCTACTTAAGCCTCAGCTACATGGTGAGACTCTGCTTCAAAATGAAAATGAAATAGGGCCGGGTTGTAGCTCAGAGGTAGAAAGCCCCTGGGTTCCACCCCCAGGACCAAAAGAAAAGTCCTTGCCCAACTATCAATTAACAATGGCAAGACCTTAGTCTAACTTGCCAAGCTAAATAATTTGTGTTAGGACAGATCTAGATTCCTAGCCCAAGAAACATGATGAAGTAGTAATCTCAAAAATGAAAAACTAGTGGGAAAAGAGCCCTTACTTCAAATAACCAAATAACAGTCTCAAATTTACAGTTCCAAGCCTGGTGTGGTGGCACATGCTTGTAATCCTAGCATTTGGGAAGCTGAGACACAAGGACCGTGGTTCATAGACAGCCTCAGATACTTAGTGAGGCCCTTTGCAACTCAGTGAGACCCTGTTTTAAAACAAAGAATAAAAAACAGGGCTAAGGATGTAGCTCGGAGGTAGAATGCCCCTGAGTTCCATCCCAGTACCGCAAAAAATAATAAATAAAAATTTACAGTTTCAGCCAGCACTCAGCACTCCATCAATCTCACACTTGCAAAACAAAAATTAAACTACCAACCCATCCTAATTTTCCTTTAAAAACATCAAAAAGAGCCAGGCGTAGTGGCGCACGCTTATAATCCCAGATTTCGGGAGGCTGAGAACCAGAGAATCACAGTTTGCGGACAGTCTCAGCTACTTAGTGAGGCCCTCCGCAACTTAGTGAGACCCTGTTTCAAAATAGAAAGAATAAAAAATAGGACAGGGGGTGTAGCTCAAAGGTCGAATGCCCCTGGGTTCTATCCCCAGACCTGCAAAAAAAAAAAAAAAAAAAAAAAATCAAAAGGTTTATTAGACACCAATTATTTATAGTTTGCTAATAACTACATGGAAGCAAAAAGGTGGTTTTTTTGTCTTTCTTTGGTACTGGATGTACCAAAAGAATTGAACCCAGGGGCATTCTACTTCCAAGCTACATTCCATCCCTTTTTACTGTGTTTTTTTGGTTTGTTTTTTGGGTTTTTTTTTGGCAGGTCTAGGGATGGAACCCAGGGACATTCGACCTACAAGCTACACCCCTGCCCTATTTTTTTTTTTTAATTCTTTATTTTGAAATAGGGTCTAAGTTGCAGAGGGTCCCACTAAGTAGTAGTTGAGACTGTCCGTGAACCACCATCCTCCAGTCTCAGCCTCCTGAATGCTGGGATTACAAGCGTGTGCCACCACACCGAGCAACTTCTTTTTTTTTTTTTTTTTTTTGGTGGTACTGGGGTTCCTGGAAACCCGAACTCCAGGCCAGCGAGGCTGGCTTCAAACCTGCGCGATCCTCCTGTCTCTGCCTCCCAAGCACTGGGATTACAAGCGCGTGCCACCACGCCCACCCCATCCCCCCACCCCTGCTTTTTTTTTTTTTGGGGGGGGGTTGGTACTAGGGATATTACCCAGGGGCTTTCTACCTCCAAGCTATACTCTCAGATCTATTTCATATTTTATTTGGAAACAGGGTCTCACCAAGTTGCTGAGAGCCTAAGTAGCTGAGGCTGGCTTCGAGCCTGTGCGATCCTCCGGTCTCAGCCTCCCAAGCACAGGGATTACAAACAGCAAGCCCTTTTTATTTATTTACTTATTTTTTTCCCCCTTGGTGGTACTGGGGGTGGAACTCAGAAGCTTTCTAGCTCTGGGCTATACTCCCAGACCTATTGTTTTAATATTTTATTTTTAAACAAGGTCAGCCGGGCGTGGTAGCGCACGCTTATAATCCCAGCATTCTGGAGGCTGAGACCTGGAGGATCACGGTTCGTGGACAGCCTCAGCTACTTAGTAGGCCGTCTGCAACTCAGTGAGACCTGGTTTCAAAATAAAGAATAAAAAATAGGGCAGGGGGTGTAGCTAGGAGGTCGAATGCCCCTGGGTTCCATCCCCAGACCCGCAAAAAAATAAAAAAATAAAAAATAGCCGGGCGTGGTGGCACACGCATGTAAACCCCGCGCTTGGGAGGCAGAGACAGGTGGATCGCGCAGGTTCAAAGCCAGCCGCACGCGCTGGCTTAGAAGACCCTGTTTCCAAATAAAAATATAAAAATAGGTCTGGGAGTGTAGCCCGGAAGTAGAAGGGCTTCCAGGAACCCCAGTACCACCAAAAATAAAAAAATTAAAAAAAATAAAAAAGTAAGTTAATTCTCTAAGTCTAGAACAAGCTAGAGAAGAAGTATTAGATGTGTTTGTTTCTGGCAGTACTGAGGTTGAACCCATGATCTCACAAGGATGTGCAGAGCTACGTTCCCGGGGATGGGTGGTATGTGTGTGTGTGCGTGTGTGTGCGTGTGTGTGTGTTTTACTGGAAGACTGCCTAGGGGTGTTCCACCTCTGAGCAACATCTCCCACACCCTATTTATTTTTTATCTTGAGGGCCTAAATTGCTGAGGATAGCCTGGAAACTGATAGCCTTCTGTCTCGGTCTCCTAAGTACCAGAATTACAGACATGCTCCACCAACCCAGCTTCCTCGCTCTATTTACTTTTTGTTTTGTTTTGCAGTACTGGGGATGGAACCCAGGGTTCTACCTCCAAGCAACACCCCCAGCCCTAATTTTTATTATTTTGAAATAGGGTCTAAGTTGCAAAGGGCCTAAGTAGCTGAGGCTGACCAATCCTCTGGTTTCAGCTTCCCAAATGCTGGAATTATAAAGTGTGCCACCACACCTAGCTATCCTATTTATTTTGAGAGTGTCATGCTAAATTCCTAAGGCTGACCTAGAACTTGCAATCTTCCTGCCACAAGATGCCAGAACCTAGGATTACAGGTGTGTGCCTGTAAATATATATATATGTATATATATATATATATATATATATATACACACACACATACATCAATAACACACACACACTTTTTCTTTAAGCATTATTAGTAATCATGATTAAGAACTACTACTCTATGGCCAGGTGTGGTGCCGCACGCTTGTAATCCCAGTCCTTAGGAGGCTGAGACAGGAGGATCACGCAGGTTCAAAGCCAGCCTCAGTAGCTTAGTGAGGCTCTCAGCAACTTAGACACTGTTTCAAAATAAAATATAAAATATGTCTGGGAGTGTAGCCAGAGGTAAAAAGTCCCTGGGCTCAATCACCAGTACCACAAAAAAATAAAAAAAGAACCACTACTCTAGCCTGGGCATGATGGTGCACGCTTATAATCCCAGCATTCAGGAGGCTGAGACAGGAGGATCTCAATTTGCAGACAGCCTCAGCTACTTAGTGAGGTCCTCTGCAACTCAGTGAGACCCTGTTTCAAAATAAATAATAAGAAAATAGGGCTGGGATCCGGGCGTGGTGACGCACGCTTGTAATCCCAGCACTTGGGAGGCTGAGAAAGGAAGATCCCACAGGTTCAAAGCCAGCCTCAGCTACTTAGCGAGGCTCTCAGCAACTTAATGAGACCCTGTTTCCAAATAAAGTATAAAATAGGTCTAAGAGTATAGCCCAGAGGTAGAAAAGCCCCTGGGTTCCACATCCAGTACCACAAAAATAAACAAATAAATAAATAAATGTAAAGAATAAAAAATAGAGCTGGGGGTGTAGCTTGGAGGTAGAATGTGCCTGGGTTCCAATCCCAGTACCGTAAAAAAAAGGAACCACTGCTCTAACTCAAGTGTCTCTCCAAACAGCACACAGTCGTGACTATCTGCTGCTGAATCACTTGAGGTACTTATTAAAAACAAACCCATGGGCCCCACACCACCTACTTGGTCAAATTCTCTGATGATGGGAAACAGAATCTACACATCTTAAATCTGATTCTGAGATGACTCTGAGGCACACTGAAGTGCTCCGGATGGTACCAAATTGAGTTTAAAATGGCAACTCACTGTAAAGATTCTATGTCCTGTCCTATCAAACGCTACACAGTAAACAGCAGACAGGTGTCCGAGAATCCTTCTGTGCATTTTTATATGCTGATACATAGTTCCTGGGAATGCTGTGCTAAAAGTAGAACACCCTGTGAGTTGTTTTCCTCGATGTATCTCCACTAGGAAATAAAAACAAAAATAATTAAGAGGAAGCCAGTATTTCTGTAACAAAGAAAAACTTCCAAACAATTTCCAGAGGGTCACGGATCTATCCTAAGGACACACGTTTCTCTCAATGTTACTCTACTACATATGATTTTTATTAATTCCATTTGTGCTTACTTTAAGAAACAATACATCTGAAACCCGATCGCTATTACTACTTAAAAGCAACAGCACGCAGTCAGCACTCCCCTCAAGCTTTACGTAGCCTCTGTCAAGTGTCAAGCACCAAGAGGAGCGCAGGCGCGCGAGGCCGGCCTCACTTACCAAGGCTGGGTGGGGAGCCATAATTCACCGGCATTTCAGGAGGCCTTCCTCTGTGAAGAGCAGCAAAGGCAGAGCCCTTCCAAACTGTGTGCCTGCAGTCTTTAAAATGAATTTTAGATACACATAAAATCTTGAAAGTTAACCCCAAGAAAGATTTTATAGAATACTTACGTATATTGTAACAAACTGTTTATTCAAAGTTTTACCAACTAATGTACTTTAACAGAAAAGCCCTGCAGGTTTATTGACTATTTCCGGAGGCAGAGAACTGAAGACATCTCAGATACAGCGGCGGCGACAGCCAACATTGTGCAGCACTTACAGTTCACAAAGTGCTTCCACGTACATCATCTCATCGAGTCCTCACAACAACCCTGTGAGGTAGGTACGGCCACGGCCTGCGCGTGAGGTAACTGAGGCTCAGAGGTTCCCGGGCCTTAGGCCCGCAGCAAGTGACGAGGAAAGAGGGCCACAGCAGCACACCTCCTCCAAGTCCCACTGAATGGCAAATGAGGGTTGATTTTTCAGTGCAAAATTATAGAGTATTCAAAGGTGAAAGATCTTACAACGCAGCCAACTTTTCAGCAATGGAAACTTTTATAAAAAAAACTTTAATTTATTTGATTGATACAAAACTCCTTAATTTAACTTGTTCGGTTTTAAAATTAATTTGGCCGATACTGCCATGACTTTAGTCTCCTTGGGCCGTATTGGCAAATTAAACAGCTTTCCTTTTGTTTTAGGATCACAGACCGCCCTTGACGGAAGACCATGTATGTAGGATCTGAGTCTGAACACTAATTCTTACGTCCCATCCCTCTTTGACCTACAAGCAAATGCAGTAAGGAGAAAGTCTGCCCTCCTCTACAGGAGACCATGAGCAGTCATGCCGCGCTAGCCATCGGCGTCTTCGCAACTGAAGGACAAGGGAGGGAGGCATCCTATAAACCCCACTGAGCCTCGGGTGCCCCAAACCAACAGGCATATATGTTTTACATGGATGGAGTCATTACCTCATCATGACCAAAAAGCAGTTACAAGATATCCTCTCAGAGAAACAAGGCCCTACCCTAGGCAGCCTGCTCAGGTGTATTCTAGGGTCTGCCAGGTCTAAAGCAGTGCTCATCACAACACAAGGACAGTGGGCTTGACACGAGGGGAAAAAGAAACAGGCTCCCATGTTACCCTTATACAACAGCCTACAATAATTACAAAGTGAACAGCGACACGGAGATGAAGAGTATGAACATTTCCTGATCAGAGCCATGTGTCCTGCTAGAGAGCACTGAACGACTAGGGCTGGCACCGGAGGAAGGTGGTTCTGCAGGTGTCACACCGGGTGCGTCTAAGAGGTAGCGTCACAAAGCAACAGCTCTTAACAACACAGTCCGAGGTGACCCTCAGGATCAGGAGAAACAAGCCGCCCATTAGCAGTTCAGCCACAGGTGCACACAGATCATATCACATACACATACTTAGTCTAAGTCGTTTATACCAAGCTAACAGAAAAAGAAGAGCAATTTTAAACATTTTGCTAGCATATAACTTGAAAAAAAAAGTAAATGAATGAAAAAGAACCATGCAAGTTTACATTTTTGGTGCTTGTTTCCAAACTGCTACCAAATTTAGAAAATCACTTCTCCTGATAACAAAGGGCTTTTGAAATCTAGATATCAAAGAGTTTATTAGACACATACAATTACATTCAAGGAAGTTAGGAATGACCTACAAAATGAAAAATTAAAACTCACATAGATAAAACCTCAAACACAACTCAGAATAAATTCCAGCTTTCAGCTTAACATCTATATCTTTATCAATTTTTTAAATGCAGAAGGACCCATTAGACACTCATGTTATAAGATTCAATGTTCTATGCTAAGTGCAGAAAACTTTATAGTCCACAACATGATTTAGAGTTACATGTCACCTTTCTTTCACAATGCTTACATGACTTCACAATTATAATAATTAAGCTATTGATACAAAGCAGAACACTTCTTCAAATTAAGGTACCTTTTGCTGTACGAAGCAAAGACTGCCTTCCTGCACCAAGTAAAGAAGTGACTCTTGAAATACTGGGTGGAACTTCTTTATCCAGCATAGGGCCGATGCGCTGGCAGATTTGCAACAGGTGATCAGGAGCCACATGCTTATTGGACAAGACCTGGTCGGAAAGTTAAGTTTTAATAACACTATTTTAAATATCGAAAAAACTTTAAATATCTAGGAATATGCCCGACAAATGTGAAATGTGAAAATTACAAAACATGCTGAAACAAAGTAACACTAAACTGCCTGTAGATCCAAACCCATTTCAATAAAAATTCAAGCACAACAGAGTTTGGAAAAATTGACCATTTTGCTCTAAAATTAGTATGCAAATGACATAGAAAAGCCAAAACATCTTAGAAAGAGCACAAAGTTCCAGGGCTAACAGTATCTGATTTCAAGACCTGTCATAAAGCTACAGAAATCAAAAGACCATGGTACTGATATATAAAGAGATTGATGAAATGAATTATCCAGGAGACCTAAAAATGGTACTTGGACCATCGCCCCCCCCCCTGCAGTACTAAGGACTGAACCCAAGAGCATTCTACCTCCAAGCTACATCCCTAGCCCTATTTTATTATTATTTTCTGAAACCAGATCTCATTAAGTTGCCGAGAGCCTCACCAAGTAGCTGAAGCTGGCTGAGAACCTGCGATCCTCCTATCTCGGCCTCCTAAATACTGGGATTACAAGCGTGTGCCACCACACCGGGCTAGACTACTCATTTTTGACAAAGATGCAAAAGCAATTCAATGGATAAAAGATACTCTTATCAACAAATGGCGCTTGTACAACTGATTTCCATTTGCCAAAAGTACAAAACACTGGGTTTGACCCACACTTCATAGTATTAACAAAGCTCACCTCAAGGATCATGCGTAAGAAACAACCAGAAAACTCCCAGTGACAAAGCATCTGAGACTCTTCATAACCTGGGGCTAGGGGGAGATTTCTAACACCAAAGAAACACGCCATAAAAGAACAAACCACTGAAAGAAGGCTCCATTAACACTGACTTCTTTCCAACAGCACTGTTCAGAGAATGAAGACTGCTAGCGAATGGCAGAAAATGAAGAACCCGCATCCGCAATACATCAACAACTCACACCTCGGAGTTCTCAATACCCGTATCTCAACAATATTCAAAACTCAGCAGCCAAATTCTAAACCTGAACACAAGAACTGAACCGACACATCATCGGATAAAGTAATACAATCATCAACACCATCAGAGACTGACCAGACCAAGTTTGACAAAAATGTGGAGCTGCTAAAGAAAATATAAAACACGGTGACAGGGCTGGCGTATAGCCCTGTGAAAGATAGGCCGCCTGCCTAGTAGGCTCCAGGTCCTGGGTTTAAGCCCCACAACCACCAAAAGGAAAAAAATGACAACTTTTGAAAACATTTTAGCAGTGTCTATACACGTGATACATACAAGGCTGGGCGTGGTGGCGCAAGCTTGTATGGAATATCAGTACTCGGGAGGCTGCGGCAGGAAGATCGCAGGTTATGGGCCAGCCTCAGCTACTTAGTGAGGCCCTTCGCAACTTGGTGAGACTCCATTTCAAAATAAAGATTTAAAAAATAGGGCTGGGTGTGTAGCCCGGAGGTAGAAGGCCCCCTGGGTTCAATTCAATCCCCAGTACTGCAAAAATAAAAAAACGATACATACAAATTGGGTGTGGTGGCAAAGACCTGTAATCCCACTACAGGACTGCAAGACTAAGACATGAGAACCACGGGCTTGCTATTACTGTTATGTAAACTGTAAAGCCATTCTGCCATGTTCACAGCACACCACTGAGAACTGTTATTATTCCCTTCATATAGATCAAGCAGAGATTAAGAAACCTAGTGTAAACCAGGCGTGGTGGCTCATGTTTGTAGTCCCAGCATTTGGGAGGCTGAGACCAGACCATCCAGGCTCTCTGCAACTTGGTGAGACACTGTTTCAAAATAAAGAATAAAAAATAGGGCAGGTGGTGTAGCTCGTGGCTGAATGCCCCCTGGGTTCCATCCCCAACCCCCCACACACACACACACACACAAAATCTAGTATAATACTCAAGACAGAATTACAGTCACAGTCGGGCATGGTGGTGCACACTTGTAATTCCTGCCCTTGGGAGGCTGAGACAGGAGGATCGCACGGGTTTGAAGCCAGCCTCAGCTACTGAGTGAGGCTCTCAGCAACTTAGTGAGACCGTTTCCAAATAAAAATATAAAATAGGTCTGGGAGCCAGGCATGGTGGCACCTTGTAATCTCTGCCCTTAGAAGGCTGAGACAGGAGGATCGGGTTCAAAGCCACCCCCAGTACCATCAAAAAAAAAAAAAAAAAAAAAAGAACCAAGATTTCATTCAGCCACCATCAAAACTCAAGCTTCAGCTGGCCATGGTGGCGCACGCTTGTAATCCCCACATGCTTGGGAGGATGAGACCAGAGAATCGCACAAGTTCGAAGCCAGCCTCAGCTACTGAGTGAGGCTCTCAATAATTCAGTGAGACCATTTCCAAATAAAGTATAAAATAGGCCTGGGAGGATAGCCTGGGGGTAGAAAAGCCCCTGGGTTCCATCCCCAGTACCATAAAAAAAATATACATATATATTCCAACAAGTCAGGCATAGTGGGCCATGCTTACAATCCCAGCATTCAGGAGTCAGAGACCAGAGGATCACAGTTCACTGGTAGCCTCAGCTACTTAGGCCCTTCGCAACTCAGTGAGACCCTATTTCAAAAAATAGAAACACTGGGCATGGTGGCGCACACTTGTAATCCTAGCATCCGGGAGGCAGAGACTGGAGGATCACGGTTTGGTTTGTGGACAGCCTCCCCTACTTAGTGAGGCCCTCCACAACTTAGTGAAACCCTGTTTCAAAATAAAGAATAAAAAATAGCGTAGGAGGTGTAGCTCAGAGGTCCAATGCCTCTGGGTTTCATCCTCAGACCCACAAAAAAAAAATAATAAATAAAATATATAAATAGACTAAAAAATAGGGCTGAGGGTGTAGCTTGGAAGTAGAATGCCCCTGGGTTCCATCCCCAGTACTGCAAATAAATAAATAAATAAATAAATAAATAAATAAATAAATAAATAAAATATTCCAATATATAAGCCAGGGGCAGTGGCACACACTTGTACTTGGGAGACAGACCGGATGATCCTTCAAGGCCAACCTCAACAATTTAGTGAGGCCCTCTGCAACTCAGCAAGACTCTGTTTTAAAATAAAAAATAAGCCGGGCGTGGTGGCGCACGCTTGTAATCCCCGCGCTTGGGAGGCTGAGACAGGAGGATCCCACAGGTTCCAAGCCAGCCTCAGCTACTTAGTGAGGCTCTCAGCAACTTAGTGAGACTCTGTTTCCAAATAAAATATAAAATAGGTCTGGGAGTATAGCCCGGAGGTAGAAAGCCTCTGGGTTCCACCCCCAGTACCACCAAAAATAAATAAAATAAAATAAAATAAAATATAGGGCTGGGAGTGTAGCTCTGAAGTAAAATGCCCCTGGGTTCCATCACTAGTAGCAGGGGAAAAAAATTCCAGAATATTAACCAGTGAAATCAATGGCTATCTCAAATGGTACACAACAGGACACACCTGTTATCACAGATAACTCAGGAGGCTGAAGGAGAAGGGTCATAAAGTTTGAGGCCAGTCTGGTCAATTCAGCGAAATCTTTCTCAAAACTAAAATATTTACCAGGTGTATGTGGAAACAGGGTCTCTTAAGCCAGCGAGGCTGGCTCCAAACCAGCGTGATCCTCCTGTCTCTACCTCCCAACCACGGGGATTACAAGCGCGTGCCACCACGCCCAGCAAAAAACTTTTAAACTTTAAAAAAAAAATACTGGGAATGAGCCGGGCATGGTGGCACACACTTGTAATCCCAGCATTCGGGAGGCAGAGACCAGAGGATCACAGTTCACGGACAGCCTCAGCTACTTAGTGAGGCCCTGTTTCAAAATAAAAACTAAGAAATAGGGCAGGGGGTATAGGGCAGGGGGTATAGCTCGGAGGTCAAATGGCTCTGGGTTCCATCCCCAAACCCACAAAAAAATAAAATAAAAGGAATGGAACCCAGGGGCATGCTACCTCCGAGCTATACTCCAGCTGTAATTTTTGTTCTTTATTTTGTTTGAAACAAGGTCTCACTGAGTTGCCGAGGGCCTAAGTAGCTGAGGCTGTCTGCGAACCATGATCCTCCTGTCTCAGCCTCCCGAATGCTGGGGTTATAAGCATGCGCCACCACACTGGTTTTAAACTTATTTTTTAGTGGTACTAGGGGTGGAACCCAGGATCTTTTCTACCCCCAGGCTATCCTCCCACACCTATTTTATGCTTTATTTGGAAACAGGGTCTCACTAAATTGCTGAGAGCCTCACTCAGTAGCTGAGGCTGGCTTCGGACCTGTGCGATCCTCCTGTCTCAGCCTCCAAAGTGCGGGGATGACAAGCGCGCGCCACCACGCCCGGCTAAACTTATTTTAAAAGCAACTACTGTAATTGTTCCAAAAGTTCAGTTAAGGTAGGAGTGGTGGCACACACCTATAAACCCAGTAGTTTGGAGGCTGAAAAAGGAGACTTGCAGGCTCAAGGCCAGCCTTCGCAACTTGGCGAGCCTCTCAGCAACGAGACCTTATTTTGTAGCAAAAAATTAAAAGGGCTGACGGGCGTAGTGGAGAAGATATTCTGCCTGTTAGAAATCTTTGAGTCTGAGCCGGGCGTGGTGGCACACGCTTGTAATCCCAGCATTTGGGAGGCTGAGACGGGAGGATCGCGGTTCGTAGACTGCCTCAGCTTCACAGTGAGGTTCTTTTCAGCGAGACTCTGTTTCAAAATAAAGAATAATAAATAGAGCAGGAGATACAGCTCGGAGGTAGAATGCCCCTGGGTTCCGCCCCCAGACCTGCAAATAAATAAATAAATAAATAGGGCTGAGGGTAGAAAGCTTGAGGGCAGAATGCTCAATATCCATATTCTATCAATGATGCTTTTGATTCACTGCTAAGGCTACTTTACATCATGAACAGGACCAAAACAATACAACAGAGCCAATAACAAATAATCCCTTGTTTTAGGGATGGGGTACTGGGAACTGAACCAGGAGCGTCCTGCCTCCAGGCTTCATCCCCAGCCCTCTTTATTATTATTATTTTTAAACAGGATTGTTAGCTTGTTGAGTCTCACTACATTGCTGAGGTTATCCTAAAACCTGGATCCTCCTCTCTCAGCCTCCCAAGTTTGGGGCACAGGTTTCCCTTAACCTAAAAAATAAAAATAAAAACCTTGGAGTGACAGGCCTCACAAGAGGCTAAGACAGGAGGACCGAAAGTTGGTATCAGGCTCAGAAACTTAGCAAGATCCAGTTTCAAAATTAAGAATAAAGCCGAGCGTGGTGGCACGGACTTGTAGTCTCAGTACTTGGAAGGATAAGACAGGAGAATCACAGGTTTGCAGCCTGCATCAGCAAGTTAGTGAGACCCTGCTTCCAAATAAAAAAATATGATAGAGCTGGGGGTATAGGCTAGATATAGAAGACCCCTGGGTTCCATCCCCAGTAACACAAAAAATAAAGGAAATGAATGAAAGAAACAAACAAGGCTGGGGTGCAGCTCAGAATGCCCTGGGTTCAAGCCCCAGCACCAAAACAATAAACTCAGTGCTAGAGCACTCCCCTGGGTGTGGCTCAGGGGCAGAGCACCAAAAAACACTCGAAATACTCAACTGTAGAAGACAAACTTGGCCTTCACGCAGAATTTTCAGAACTGAATTCACTCTCTTTAGACTGTTCACTTAAAAATAAGTCCAAGAAAGCAAATATTAAAACTGTTACTTCCAACAAGCTTTAAGTGCCAACCCTGGCTGGGGTGTGGCTGTGCTAGGGAGCTATACCACTCTGAAACCCGACCAAAAATAGATGGCAAACACCCTGGCTAACTCCTTTTTATATTTAATACAAGAATGAATATATTCTACTACCTTCTGCTTACAGGTCTTAGAACCCTAGCAAAAGTTCATTGAGACTCATCTTTTTTTCATATATTTTCTTATACAAAATCCTGAACATGACCTGCAACTTAAGAAATCCTTGGTTCTAATATACAAATTGTCAAAAATAGGAAGCCAGGCAAAGTGGTGCATGTCTATAATCCCAAGCACTTGGGAGAATCACAGATTCCAGGCTTTTAGCAACTTAGCAAGCCCTTGTTTCAAAAATAAGAAAGTTAGCCAGGTGTGGTGGTGAACCGTTATAATCTCAGTACTTGGGAGACTGTGACAGGAGGATCGCTGGTTTGAGGACAGCCTCAGCAAGTAGTGAGATTCTCATCAGCCTA
Source organism: Muscardinus avellanarius (assembly GCF_963383645.1). Classification (NCBI taxonomy): domain Eukaryota; kingdom Metazoa; phylum Chordata; class Mammalia; order Rodentia; family Gliridae; genus Muscardinus; species Muscardinus avellanarius. Next base: position 6,182,708 of record NC_137790.1, on the reverse strand, counting down.
GCAAAAGCCTGTTTCAAAATTAAAAAGAAACAAAAGTAAAGCTGGGACTGTAGCTCAGAGCCAGAATGTCCCCAGTACCGAAAATAAAAAACTAAAAAGTGCTAGGGATGTCGCTCAATGATAGTAGTATGCCCTGGGTTAAATTCCCAGTGCCCCTAAAGAAAAAAAAAATTTTTTTTTCCTTAAAACATTATTCCACTAAGGACAAATTCTCGCAATTGCTAAAACCGAATTAGGAGAGTAAGAGCAACTTCACAGGTTCACAAACTATTTAAAAAAAAAAAAAAAAGCGAGAAATGTAACCAACAGTAGCACCGCTCCAAAAGAGAAATTTAAAAAAACTGGCTATGGCCAGCCAAAAGCCAACAAGATGGGAGCGTAGCACTCATCCAAGCGGATCGACCTCTTTAAGCGTTCCACAAATATCGTACGGCTCAGGGCAGCCAAGGTATTGGGGTGGCAGAGCCACGCTGCAGCCACGCAATCTTTTCATCACGCTGCTGAGGGGGGGAAAAAAAAGAAAAAAGAAAAGAAAAAAAGAAACAAGCAAAGCCTTAAGACTCGGCAGGACTCCCGCTCCACCTTCAGAAACCGATGACTCTTATTCCTGGGGAACAAGTGGTTGCAAGCGCGGGGCGGGGCAGACGGACGGGCAGCCAATCGGAGCCGGCCTGACGAGCCGGGCCGCGCGGCGCCGCGATGCAAGCGGCCCGCTGAGTGGCTGGCGGGCGGCCCCACCGGGACACCCCCGCCCCCCGGGCCCGGGCGCCCCACCGCCGCCCCCGGCCCGCGTCCCGCCCGAGCCCACCCGGCGGGCGCGGGCGGCCGGGCCTCACCAGCTCCTCGTAGCTCCTGCTGTGCTCGTTGCCCTCCCAGTCCAGCCGCTTCGGCAACAGCTGCGGAGACAGAGAGGCGCGTGAGCCGCGGCGGCGGCGGGCGGCGGCGGGCGGGGGCGGGCGGCACCCACCTGGTACTGCTCCAGCTCCTGCACCAGCACCTGCGCGGCAGAGAGCGGGTCAGCGCGGCCGCGACCCCGCCCCCCCCCGCCCGCGCCCGCGCTCACCTGGGCGGCTCCGCGGCACGGGCCGGCCGACAGGTACCGCGCGATCAGGAAGTACAGCTCTGCGGAGACAGGGGCGTCAGGCCGGGCGGCGGCGCCGGGCGGGGCGGGGCGGGCGCCGCGCTTACCCGACTCGATGAGGGGCACCGGGCGCCGCGCGGGCGAGGACTCCGCCATGGCCGGGCGGGCGCGGGGCGGGCGCGGAGCGTGTGGCCGCCGAGGCCTGGCCGCGCCGGCGTCCCCTGGCTCAGGCGCGCGCCGCCGCCATGCCGTGCGCGCCGCCGCCGCCGACGCCTCCGCGGCCCGGAAGTAGGCCGGCCGAAAGTAGTCCGTGCCGCGGGGGGCGCAGGGACACGGCGCCGCGGCCGCGCTCGCTGCGCGCGCTCGCCCCGCCCCGCCCCGCCCCGCCCCGCCGACGGCCGCCTGCGCCCAGCCCCGGGCGGCTGTGGCGGGCGCGCGCGGGGCGCGGGGGCGCGCGCGGCCGGATCCCTGCGCGGGTGATGCGGCCCGGCCTTTGTGCGGCGGCGGCGGCGCGGGGCCGGGACGCGCTGTCGCCCCCGCCGCGAGCCAGGGCGCCGCCGGGGACCTTCGGCCCGGGTCAGCCGGGCCTGCGGCGGCCGGACACGGCGCGCCCCGGGGACCTGCAGCCGCACTGCTGGCTGGAGCGGCAGGCCCAGGGCAGAGCGCCGCCGCCCAAGGACGAGCCCAGGACACCGAGCTGCAGCCCCGGCCCCGAGATAGAGGGCCGCGCGTGTCCACCCGGGGAGAGCGGCCCCCGGCCGCGACGGCTCAGCCCGACTGGGCCGAGGACGCAGAGCAAGGGGACCCGCAAGAGCAGCCTCCCCAGGAACACAAGCTAGAAACCGGGGAACGACGGGTCCTTGGAGGCCAGTAATAAGATGTGAGGTCGTGGGGGTGGACCCAGGCCAGAGAGTCCCCTTGATTGCCAGGTTAGGCCGGGTGTGGCGGCCGAGACAGGATCACAGGTTCAAGGACAGCCCACCCGACCCAGCAAGACTCAGCGACGCAGCGTGACCATGTTTTAAAAACAAAAAAAATAAGCCGGGCGTGGTGGCGCACGCGTGTAATCCCAGCATTTGGGAGGCTGAGACAGGAGGATCAAGGTTCGCAGACAGCCTCAGCTACTCAGTGAGGCCCTTTGCTACTCAGTGAGACCCTGTTTCAAAATAAAGAATACAAAATGGGGCTGGGGGTGTAGCTCAAAGGAAGAATGTCCCTGGGTTCCAATCCTGGTATCGCAAAAAAAGAAAGAATGAAAAAGAGGGTTGGGGGTATATCTTGGAAGTAGAATGCTTCTGAGCTTCATCCCCAGTACCGCAAAGAAATAAAAATAAAAAAATAAAAGGGCCGTGAATGTAGCTCAGAGGTAGATTGCCCCTGGGTTCAATGCCCGGAACCACCAACAAAAAAAGCTTTTGTTTTTCTATGCTGGGCTTCTGAATGAACGGGAATCTTTCCTTGAGCATGTGGGGTGTGGCCTGTTCTGAGCCCTGAGTACAGCAGTGAGCAAAACAAATCCCTGTTTCGGTGCAGTGACATCGACCTTCTCACGCCTAGCATGGGGCCTCACAGCACATTAAATGCAAGGCTTCGGGTCTTTCTCTGGGGCGGCACTCGCCACCTGGACCTATTCCTGGCCCTGCGAGCTAATAGATGTGAACCCGGAGCAAGTCGCAATTTTCCTCGCCTGTAAACTAGCTAATGTCTGTGCCTACCTCCTGTGGCAGTGAGGGCTTAATGAAGTCACAGCGTTCCTAGCGTGGCCTGAGCGCCCCGCAGCTGGCGCTCATTATGGACACCGAGTAGAGAGTGCTTAAGGACAATCTAAGCACGTGTGGGCCGGTGCCCCGTTAATCCCGCAGAGCTGCGGAGTGGTGGGGTTAGAAGATGAAGGAATGGGCCACAGCGGCGGCACTCGCAAAAACCTGTGGTGTCTCAAACAGACGTGAGCCAATGGGGACGAGGTGTAGGGCAGGCAGAAGGGAGAAATGGTAGGGACGTTTGGGTTGCAGGCATCTCAACTATTCAAATGAACATGAAAGACATGAATTTTTTTTTTTTTTTGCGGCACAGCATGGAACCCAGGGGCATTCTACCTCCAAGCTACACACACCCCCCCCAGCCCTATTTTTATTCTATATTTTGAAACAGGGTCTCACTGAGTTGCAAAGGGCCTCGCTACGTAGCTGAGGCTGGCCGCAAACCTGGATCCTCCTCCTGTCTCAGCCTCCCGAATGCTGGGATGACAAGTGTGCGCCACCAGGCCCAGCTGTGAAATGTCATTTCAAGTGTAAAGAACTCAGGTTTGGTAGGACTGCTCAGGTGACCTTGGAGTAGGAAGTTGAACAACTGGAGGGCAGTAAGCCAGGAGAGATGAATCAGAGGAGGCCGGGCAATCACTCAGTAAACCCCTAAGACAGAAAAGCAATGGAGATGCATTCAGGTGGTCCGAGGATGGAAAGAAGAGGGCCAGGTTGAGGCGGAATAAGAATCACAGAATTCTCAAGTTTGGGACGTAGTGGGTAAAAGCCATGCCACCAACTAAGATAGGGCGCACACTGTAGCTAAGGCGTCCAGATGGCTAACTGCAGCCAGTCATAGTGATTTACCCCGTATTCCCAGTACTTGCGAGGCTAAGACAGGAGGATTGACAGGTTTGAGGCCAGCCTCAGCAAAGTACTGAAACAGCAACTTAGTGAGATCCCTGCTTCAAATATGAAAAAAAAAGAGAGGCTGAGGATATAGCCCAGAGGTAGAATGGGTTCAATCCTCAGTACCACCAAAAAAAAAAAAAGTTAGCTGCTTGGAACAACTTGATTACTTGAAGTTACAGCTCATATATTCCTGTGGTGTGTTCTGATGCTACAAGATTGCTAAAGTTTGCAAATGACAAAGACATGAGAGAATTTAAGCTTTCCAAGATTGACCAGGAGTTGTGTATTTCATCTGGTTAACAACGTCATAAAGAAAAGGCCCCCAAAAGATACAAGAACTTCTGTCCCAAACACTGGTCATGGTCTGGAATTTCAGTTCCAGTGCAGTGCAGCCATGAAATCAGAGCTGTTGGCACAAGTCTTCCTTTGCTGGAGTCCTTTTACAGCTTAGCCTGACGTCCATCACGAAGCCCAGCCAAGATTTAACTTGGCAGATATGGTGGCAGACGCTTGTAATCCCAGTACTTGGGAGGCTGAGACAGGAGGATACAGGCTCAGCTGCTTAGTGAGGCCCTGTTTCAAAATAAAGACTAAAAAATAAGGCTGGCGGTGTAGCTCAGAGGTAGAATGCCCCTGGGTTTGAACCCCAGTACCTCAAAAAAAAATTAATTTGATTTTGTTTCATTTCTTTGTACAGTACTGGGAATTGAACCCAGGGCTATTCTACCACTGAGCTACACCCCCAGCCCTTTTTTATTTTCTATTGAACCTGCAAGTCTCCTATCTCAGCCTCCCAAATACTAGGATTACAGGTGTGTGTAACTACACCCAGCTCCATCCAAGATTTTAAACGGACTCAAAGATTTCTTTTTTTTTTTTTCTTTCAGTATGGAGGATGGAACCCAGGGGCATTCTACGTCCGAGCTACACCCCCAGCCCTATTTTTTATTTTTAAACAGAGTCTCACTGAAAAGGGCCTCACTATGTAGCTGAGGCTGTCCATGGCCCGCGATCCTCCTGTCTCAGCCTCCCAAATGCTGAGGGTTCCAAGCGTGCACCACCACACCTGGTTCAGACTCAGTTTTGTAACAGGCAGAGTATTTTCTCCATTCGGCTCCCAAGTGACAGAGACTCAGGTAGGACTCACAAATCCCTATCAGGAGGGGGAATAGGAAATATACCCTGCATCATCAACTCAATAATGGATACCTGCCGGAGGTAGTATTCAAACAAGGCTGAAATCCTGTGTCTCACACAAATAAGTGCAAGTCATTCCAAACACACATGCTGTAGCGGCGTAGTGGCGCACGCTTGGAATCCCAGCATTAGGGAGGATGAAACCAGAGGATCGTGGTTCGTGGACAGCCTCAGCTACTTAGTGAGGCTCTTCGCAACTCAGTGAGACCCTGTTTCAAAAATAAAAAGACGAAGCCAGGCACGGTGGTGCACGCTTGTAAGTAATGCCAGCACTTGGGAGGCTGAGACAGGAGGATCGCATGGGTTCGAAGCCAGCCTCAGCTACTTAGTGAGTCTCTCCGGAACTCGGTGAGATCCTGTTTCTAAATAAAATATGAAATAGGTCTGGGAGTGTAGCTTAGAGGTAGAAAGCCCCTGGGTTCCATCCTCAGTACCACAAAAAAGAAATGAATAAAAATTAAAAAAAAAAACTAAAAAATAGGGCTGGGGGTGTAGCTCAGAGATAAAATGCCCCTGGGCTCAATTCCTAATACAACAAAACAAAGAGATTCTGTAGAGAGCTGGGTGTGGCAATGCAAGCCAGTAATCCCAGCATTTGAGAGGCTGAGACGGATCGTGGCCAGCGGGTCGTGGCCAGCCTCGGCAACTTAATGAGACCCTGTTTCAAAATGAAAGAACTGAGAATGCGCCTCCAAGGTAGAACGCCCCCGGTTTAATCCCCAGTACCACACAGGAAGAAAAGGGGGAAGTATATGGACAGCTAAGTTAGCAGAAAGTTGGTTGGTAGCCAATAGTGGTGGCGCACGCTTGTCATCCCAGCATTTGGATAACGGTTCGCAGACAGCCTCAGCTACTTAGTGAGGCTCTCTGCAACTCTGTGAAACCCTGCTTCAAAATAAAGAATAAAAAATAGGGCTGGAGGTGGAGCTGGGAGGTAGAGTGCCCCTGGGTTCCATCCCTAGTACCGCAAAAGATAAGACGGTTGGGAGACAAGGGCCCCAAACTCCCAGCCAGTGATGATAGGCTGGAGTGCGGTCACCCCTCCAGTGGGGGTGGGCGAGGTGCGTCTTGGAGACAGCAGCGATGCTTCAGTCTTGGCACGCAGTGCGCATGCGGATCCCAGAAACGGGTCCTAGGCAAGTACGGTTAACATGCCCACTTCACCATGAGAAAGCTAAAGCCCAGAGAGAGAAGGCCGGCCCGAGGGAAGACGGTAAGTAAGCAGCGCCAGGCTGCAGGCCCGAGGCAAGCACAGCGCTGAGTGATTCATCTCCCCCGCCACGGCTCACAGAGCAGAGAAAGCGCTGGAGCAGCAGGAGATTTACACAAGGTTGCACAACCAGCACAGGAGAGCTGAATTTTTTCAAGTTCTGGGGATTGAACCCTGGTGCATTCTATCTCTGAGCTACACCCCCAACCCTTTTTAGTTTTTATTTTGAAACAGAGCCTCACTAGGTTAATGAGAGTCTCAGCACTTGCTGAAGCTGTCCTCAAATGGCGATCCTTCTACGTCTTCCAAGTACTGAGATTATAAGCATGTGCCACGATGCCTGCCTAGAGAGCTGAAATTTGAAAACCCATTCCATGAGTAAGTACATGATCTCATTTATCACAAACAACTGTTTCATTCAATTAGTCCCACTTTCTTTTTTCCTTTCTACCTCTGGGCTATCCTCCCAGACCTATTTTATATTTTATTTGGAATCAGGGTCTCACTGAGTTGCAAAGGGCCTCACTAAGTAGCTGAGGCTGACTGTGAACCAGGATCCTCCAGTCTCGGCCTCCCGAATGCTGGGATGACAAGGATGCACCACCACACCCAGCTTTCTTTCTTTTTTGTTTTTTCTTTTTGGTTTTTTTTTGTTGTTGTTGTTGTTTTTTGGTTTTTGGTTTTTTTGTGTGTGTGGTGGATGGAACCTAGGAGCATTCTACCTCTGAGCTACACCCCCAACCCAATTTTCTTCTTTTGTTTTTGTTTGTGGTTCTGAGGATTCACCCCAGTGGCATTCTACCTCTGAGCAATACCCCCCAGTCCTATTTTATACTTATTTTGAAACAGTCTCAGTAGCTTGATGCAAGCCTCACCTTTGCTGAGGCTGTCCTTGAACCTGCCAGTCTCCTATCCCAGCCTCCCAAGTACTAGGATTACAAGCGAGCATCACCATGCCCAGCTGTCTTATTTTGATACAGGGTCTCACTAAGTTGTAGGGAGCCTCACTAAGTCGCTGAGGCTGGCCACGAACCTGCGATCCTCCTGTCTCAGCCTCCCAAGTGCTGGGGTTGCAAGCGTGCACCACCACGCCCAGCTCAGTTATTCCCACTTTACGGATGAGGAGACTAGAAAGTTGCCTGAGTGAAGATAAAAAAAACCTAAACAGAACGCAGTGGGGCCTTCCATGTCACCTCGTAGGAAGCCCCAAACATGAAGGGTGAAAAGCTGGTCTGGAAAAGTTAGCAAGCCTGGCTGCTTCCAACGATTTACTTAAGAGTGGGCGCACGCTTGAAATCCCAGGATTTGGGAGGCTGAAACAAGAGAATCCAGGTTCACAGGCAGTCTCAGCTACTTGGGCCCTTTGCAACTCAAATGAGATCCTGTTTCAAAATAAAGAATAAAAAATAGGGATGGGGGTGTAGCTCAGAGGTAGAGTGCCCGTGGGTTCCATCCCCAGCACCACAATACATACATATTAATTAAAAAGGGGATCTGGGTGTGTGGCTTCGTATAATGTCCTTGGGTTCAATGCCCAGTGCCAAAAGTAAAAATAAGAAGAGCTGGTTACAGCTCAGAAGCAGAGTTTCCTTTGATTCTGTCCCAGTACAAAAAACAAGGTAGACTACGTCAATTTGAAAGGCAAAATTACAAGAGACTGGGTACAGTGGTGCATGCCTATAATCCAGCTACTCTGGAGGCTGAGGCAGGAGATTCATAAATTTGATCATGCTAGCAGGTGCAAGACCCTGGGTTTTATCCTCAGTAAAAAAAAAGAGAGAGAGAGCCGGGCATGGTGGTGCACGCTTGTAATCCCTGTACTTGGGAGGCTGAGACAGGAGGATCACGCAAGTTCAAAGCCAGCCTCAGCTAGTGAGGCTCTCGGCAACTTATTGAGATCCTGTTTCCAAATAAAATATAAAATAGGTCTGGGAGTGTAGCCCAGAGGTAAAAAGCCCCTGGATTCTATCCCCAGTACCAAAAAAAAAAAAAAAAGAGGGAGAGAGAGAGAGAAAGAGAAGGAAATCTGTGGGCAGTGGAGATCATGCAAAGAAAATTAGATACATAATTCAAAGTCTAATTATACCCTGATGCAAATTTATGTTGACTGAATTTCAGCTTGCTCAGGAGGCCTTGGCAACAGGTGTACAATATCAGCCTAGTTCTGGGGGCCGGAAAGTAACCATGTCAGTGGACCTACGTAACAGTGGTACCACGACTAGACTCAGCCCCTGGAAGGCTCAGTCCAGCTCACACTGGCTCATTCACTCTAGAACAGTATGGAAGGCCTTCTCTAAGGCCCACACCCTGCGTAAAGACTCCTGGGCTTCGCTAGATAAATCCCCTAGGAAAGGAAGGGTGACCGTGTCCGCGGGTTTTCAGAGGACCTTGGAATGAAGAGCGCAGGGACCTGCCCTCCTGGTGGGCCGTGGGCAGCTGGACCTGGCGGCCAGTGGCAGGCCCCTTCCCACCCGCCGCCCGTGTCTTCTTTCCCTCACGACTCCCCTTCTCTCTAAGTCTAACCCTGCCAGCTGTGCCCTTGACGCTGCCGGGCCCTGCCTGGCTCAGCAGATTGTTTGCACATGTTTATCCTCCCCCCCCAGCGGGTGCCTCTCCTTGCCCCTGGCTCCTGCCCTCTTGGTTCCCAGCTCGCAGGCATTGGCCCTCGTCTGTCGCCAAGTCGTCCCACTTCCGACTTTGAAGTGTTTCTTACAGCGCTGGAGCAAGCGCAGTGCGGCTGGACCAGCCCTCGGGAATGTGGGAACTGGATCCAGGATGTGTCTGCGTGTGGATGGCAGCGTGAAGCAACCTCTGACTCAGTCGTTTTGTTCATTGTTTAATAAACTTTTTTTTTTGTACTGGGGATTGGACTCTGGCATTCCACCTCCTAGATGTGCACCTAGCCCTTTTATAACTCTGTGTGTGTGTGTGTGTGTGTGTGTGTGTGTGTGTGTGTTACTGGGACGGAACCCAGGAGCATTCTACCTCCAAGCTACAACCCCAGCCCTATTTTATCTTTATTTATTTATTTTGGGAACTGGGGACGGTTGAGAGACACCCCCAGCCCTAATTTCTTCTTTTTTTTTTTTCTTTTGCGGTGCTGAGGATGGAACCCAGGGGCATTCTACCTCCGAGCTACACCCCCAGCCCTATTTTTTTTTTCAGCTTTATAACTTTTATTTGGCTTTCCGTGGTTAGTTCTCATGCATTTGACTGTCTGCAGATTTTTGAAGGTGGTAACGGGAACGTAGGTGACCAAGGTGTAAAGTTTGTTGGGTGAATCATCATCCTCATCCCGCTTTCTGGACAATCGCGCACGAATCCGATATGGCGCGTTCCTGATTCCTTTGGCCCAGACGGCTTTGTTGAGCCTGGTATCGATCCGCACATCTGGAGTCCCCATCTCCCTCATGGCAAATTTCTGGATCTCCTTGAGTGCCCAAGGGGCACGCTTCTTGAAACCCAGTCCGTGGATGCGCTTGTGAATACTGATGGTGCACCCCCGCGTCACCACCTCGTTGATGGCAGAATGCCCCTTCTTCTTCTCGCCACCCTTTTTTGCTGGAGCCATTTTGCCAGGCCCAAGTTGGAAAGGAAGAGGGCAATGGATTGTCTTTATTTTTTATTTTGAAACGGTCTCACTGAGTTGCAAGGGCCTCGCTAAGTAGCTGAGGCTGGCAGTGAACCTCGATTCTCCTGTCTCAGTCTCCCGAATGCTGGGATGACAACCTATTCCTGGCTGGCTCACATGATTTTTACACCATAGGTCTTCCAATTTAGGAAGGTGAGGGTAAGCACAAGATTTATTACACCTAGCATAAGCAAGATAGAGAAAGCAAAAAAAAAAAAAAAAGCCATTAAATCACAAGCCACACCTCATTCTGTAAATGGCCCAGAAAGAGGCTCTCACTTATTCACCTTAGGGAGAGCTCCTGGGTGGTGACTCCAGGCTCTCCAGATTGTTTAGGGAACAGTTCCATTTACTTAAAAAAAAAAAAAAAAAAGGCTGGTCTTGTCTTTATTTTTTTTTGGGGGGGGGTTACTGGGGATGGAACCCAGAGGCTTTCTACCTCTGGGCTATACTCCCAAGACCTTTATATATATATATATATATTTTTTTTTTTTTTTTTTTTTGAAACAGGGTCTCACTAAGTTGCTGAGAGCCTCACTAAGTAGCTGAGGCTGGCTTCGAACCTGTGCAATCCTCCTGTCTCAGCCTCTCAAGTGCAGGGATTACAAGCGTGTGCCACCACGCCCGGCCTGAGGCTGGCTTTGAATATGTGCAATCCTCCATCTCAGCCTCCCAAACTCGGTGATTACAGGTATGCATCACCACACCTGGCTGGCTGGCTTGCTTATTTATTTATTTATTTATTTATTTTTGCGGTACTGGGGATGGAACCCAGGGGCATTCAACTTCTGATCTACACACTGGGCCATACTTTTTATTCTTTATTTTGAAACAGGGTCTCACTGAATCGCAAAGGGCCTCACTAACTAGTAGCTGAGGCTGTCCTCGAACTGTGATCTCCTGTCTCAGCCTCCCAAATGCTAGGATTATAAGCATGCGCCACCACGCCTGGCTCCTTAAGTACAATTTAGTATATTATTTGTTTCTTCAGGCTTTTCTCATTCCATATCACCTTAAACCCAAACTCCTGGTTTTCGTTTTAAATCTGCTTGGTGATAGGTCGGGTCCCTCCCTTCCCCCACAAGACCCCGCAGCAGGGACAGGAGGCGGAACCCCGGAAGCCAGAGCGGGGATGCTGCGAGACTCCAGACGTCACGGGGCAGACTCTAGACATCGCAAGACTACAGGTGTCACGAGAGGACCAGCATTCCCACGCCGCTAGCTCCACCCCAAGACCCCGGCTATATAAATACCCTCGCTTCCTCTCTGCTGCATGACTCTGCCGACCGCCTCGCTGATGGGTCATCGGTCCCTTCCTTCCCCCACGGTTGGCAGATCTCACCCGAAGGTGCCAGCTGATTAAAGAGTCCTTTAATAACTTGGCTGATGTTTGCCTCCTTCACGACCCCCAACTCAATGCCAACATTACACTTGGGAGCAGGCGTGATGCCAAGTGCCTGTAATCCCAGTATTTGGCAGACTGAGACAGGTTCAAGGCCGGCCTCGGCAATTTAGTGAGACACTATTTCAAAGTTTAAAAAAAATGCCGGGCATGGTGGTGCACGCTTGTAATCCCAGAGTTTGGGAGGCTGACACCGGAGGATCGCAGTTCATGGACAGCCTCAGCTACTTAGGCCCTCTGCAACTCAGTGAGACCCGGTTTCAAAATAAAGAATAAAAAATAGGGCAGGGAGTATAGCTCGGAGGTTGAATGTCCCTGGATTCCATCCCCAGACCCGCAAAAAAATAAAAATAAAAAATAAAAAAATACTGATACACAAGGATCCCAGGTTCGTGAGCAGCCTCATCAACTTAGTGAGGCCCTCTGCACCTTAGGGACCCCATTTGAAAATAAAATACAATGAAATAGGGCAGGAGGTGTAGTGTAGAGGGAGGTTATCCCTGGGTCCAGTCCTCAGTACTAAAAACAGAAAGCTGCATGGATCATTCTGCTTTCTACCCTGCTCCTGCTCCTCGTCCAGGATGGCTGTGAGTGCCACACGGTGGACCTGCTGGCCCTGTTTCCAAGAGCATGCGGTGGCCAGGCGTGGAGGTGCATGTTTGTCATCCCAGTACTTGGGGGGCTGAGACAGGAGGATCGCAGTTTGTGGCCAGCCTCAGCTACTTAGTGAGGCCCTCTGCAACTCAGTGAGATCCTATTCCAAAATAAAGAATAAAAAATAGGGCTGGTGGCGTGGCTCAGAGTTAGAATGTCCCTAGGTTCAATCCTCAGTACCACAAAAAAAAACCCTCCTGCTTCTTCCTGCGTCCTGTTACTATCTAGTCTCCGCAAGTAGCTGCAGAAATACTGTCCCTGCCAGCCTCAGAAATGGAGTGAAGTTCTCTGCAATTTAGCAAGACACTGTTTCAAAATACAAAATAGTGTGGGGTGTGGTGGCCCACGCTTGTAATCCCAGCATTTGGGAAGCTGAGACAGGAGGATCACGGTTCACAGACAGCTACTTAGGCCCTTTACAATCAGTGAGACCCTGTTTTCAAATAAAGAATAAAAGCAGGGCGTGGTGGCGCACGCTTATAATCCCAGCATTTGGGAGGCTGAGACCGGAGGATCGCGGTTCGTGGCCAGCCTCAGCTACTTAGTGAGGTCCTCCATAACTTAGTGAGAAACCTGTTTCAAAATAAAGAATAAAAAAGAGCTAGAATGCCCCTGGGTTCCATCCTCGGTACCGAAAATAAATAAATAAATAAATAAAGCTCGGGGTGTAGCTCAGAGGTAGAATGTCATTGGGTTCCATCCCCAGCACCACAAACCCAAACCAAACCTCCTGCCCTGGCTCCTTTCTAACCCAGCCGGAAGCGCAGGCTGTGGAAGGCGCAACAGGACCCGACCCGTCCATCCTTCCTTTTCACTCTGCCCCCAGGCCTGCTGCCTCTTCTACAGGAATGCTCTTCCCTAGAAAAACAACCGGCCTCAGTCTCCACCCTCCCTTCAAGTTTCCACCACGGTTCAGTGAGCTCCCCCTGTCTTACCCTAAATTAAACTAAAACTCAGCCTTGCTGTACCGCTTCCCTCCAGAGCACGCTGACCTCCTCACCTACTGCAAATTTTGCCCCCTTGTCTCACTTGTCTATCTCTTCCAATTCTACGAAAGCAGGCAGATATCCGTGCCTGTCTTGCTTCCCAGAGACATCACAGGGCCCGCCGTACAGCAGGCACGCAGGCCCTCAGGTTTTTCCCCAGCGTCTCCCTGGAGACACTGCTCCACCGGGCAGCCCCTCAAATAGAAGGTGGTCACGGTTTCACCATTCGCTCGTGAGTCTCCGGTCTGCCAGGTGTGGTGGCTCACGTTTGTAATCCCAGCAGTGAGGCCCTCTGCAACTCAGTGAGAACTTGTTTCAAAATAAAGAATAAAAAATAGGGCTGGGGGTGTAGTTTGGAGGTAGAAGGCCCCTGGGTTCCATCCCTAGTACTGAAAAAAAAAAAAAAAAGTCTCTGGGCCAGTGTGGTTGGTTTTAGATCCCAAGCTGCCCCTGACCTTTATTTTGAAACAGGGTCTCACTGAATTGCAAAGGTTATCATTAAGTACCTGAGACTGTTTGTGAACCATGATCCTCCTGTCTCAGCCTCTCAATGCTGGAATTACAAGCATGCACCACCATGCCCGGCTTCTGGGGCTTTACATACTTCTCCAAGTCCCAGAGGCAGATTTCTGGGCTTTGCATGGTGTATTTGTCTTTGTTTTTGTTTTGTTAGTGGTGGTGGTTTTTTTTTTTTTTTTTTTTTTTTTGCGGGTCTGGGGATGGAACCCAGGGCCATTCAACCTCTGAGCTACACCCCCTGCCCTATTTTTCTATTCTTCATTTTGAAACAGGGTCTCACTGAGTTGCAGAGGGCCTAAGTAGCTGAGGCTGGCCGCGAACCGCGATCCTCCGGTCTCAGCCTCCCAAATGCTGGGATGACAAGTGTGCGCCCCACCCCAGGCTGCATGGTGTATTTGCACAGTCCTTGAGACACTTTCCTGAACTCCAGGAAATCTGGGATTGTTTATCAGCAGAAACAACTGGAGTCTCCTGAAGCCCCGTCAGCTCAGGAGGCTTCTAATCCCATTATCACTTGACATTCGGGAGATCCGGTTTTCCCAGGAGTTTGGGAAGTTAACATCTGTTGCCATACAGAAAATGGCCCTGGCTTGGCCCTAGTCTGCCTGCTGTTTTCCACCTTCTAATTTATGACCCGTCCCCCACTGCCAGTGGCCTCTTTACAAGCCTCCCCACCACCATCCCCCGGCCCTCGGGTGGCCCCAGGGTCTCCCTGATCGTAAAGTTGAGGAAACAGACTTCTGGTCTAGTCTGCACACAGCCTTTGGGGCCGAAGAGAGGGAGGAGACAATCCCAGCATCCAAAGCAAGTCTAAAGAAGGAAAAGAAAGGAAGGAGGTGCTGGGGGAGGCTGCGGAGGAAGAGGATTCCAATGTCACTGCCCCAGGGGAGCTTCTCCCCGCAGGGTATGAATTGTGCAATGTGGAAAGGAAGCTGGGTGCCTACAACTCAGCCGTTCTGTATTAATTAATTTATTTATTTATTGCAGTACTGGGAATGCCACCACACCCATCATTTTTTTTTTTTTTTTTTTTGCGGTACTGGGGATGGATCTCAGGAGCATTCTACCTCCGGGCTATAGCCCCAGCCCTATTTTTTTTATCCTTTATTTTGAAATAGGGCCTCACTAAGTTGCAGAGGGCCTCAGTAAGTAGCTGAGGCTGTCTGTGAACCATGATCCTCCTTCTGTCTTAGCCTCCCAAATGCTGGGGTTACAAGCTGGTACCACCACGCCTGGCTCTATTTTTATATTTATTTATTTATTTATTTATTTATTTATTTATTTATTTACGGTACTGGGGGTGAAACCCAGGAACATTCTACCTCCAAGCTGACATTGGGTGGCTCAGGTCCTTCAGATAATGTTTAATCACAGTAATAACCTACTCTGGTCAACCTAGAGAAAGCTTCCTGGTCCTTCTTTTTACTCATGGGTGAAAGATATTTGGCGCATCCCCCTGTCGCACAGAGACACGCGGAGATCCATAATATGATATGGATGGCTTTATTCGTGGGAGGTCGGCCTCCAGCCCCCGCGTGCACGTGGGGGCTGGTGAAGGAGAGTGGTCTCTCCATCTCTGTCGGGCTCCCCTCCGAACTCTGAACTCGCTTCTTCCAGACTGGGAGGCGGGAGGCGTGGTCCCCTCTCGGAATCACCGGGCTCCGCCTCCTAGCTTCCCGCCCTGCCCCTTTGTGGGGCAGGGGCAGCTCTAACCTTTCAATGGGCAGTTCAGGCTTAGAGTAGGTAAAGAAACCCATAGTTGTTACGAGCATACAAAATATGTGTCAAAAATGTTGTGAGTATATGAAATACATGTCAGGATATAGGTATAGTATACGGACAGATGGACTGGCCAGATATGCAAAGAAGGGCAGAAGAAGGATGTAACTGACATGCCCAAGACAAATTAACAGACACACACCCTGGGCACACATTCATAGTATGAAACAGCTGGGAAAGCAAGATGACAGTTGAAGCAATGGACCTATGTAATCAGTGACATCAATTCAGGGTATTTATGACCTGGCAAATGGCCAGACCAGTGGCTCTGACCCACTGTCTATGAGGCTGAAAGCTAGCCCGGCCAGGGGAGGGGCTGCCAGACGATTCCTCTAGATGACAGTTGGGCTCATCCCCGTCTGATTCTCCAGACATCGAGCTCTGCACCTTGACCATCGACAATAGCTGTGACAGCAATCCTGAACCTAGGTTACCGCGGAGACCCGTTTGCCTCAGGTAACCAAATGCTATCTGGCCAATGGCTTAGAGGATGGGAGTGTAATGAGTATTGTAAAATAACTGAGTATTCATGAAAGGAATTAAGTGTGACCCATCAATCTCGCCACTGTGTCAATATGACTCATAACAATAGTCCAGCACAAAACCATCTTTTTTTTTTTTTTTTTTTTTTGGTACTGGGGATTGAGCCCAGGGGCATTCTACCTCCAAGCTACACTCTCAGAGCCCCTACTTTTTATTCTATATTTTGAAAGGGTCTCACTGAGTGTAAATGGCCTCACTAAGTAGCTGAAGCTGTCCATGAACTGTGATCCTCCTGTCTCAGCCTCCCAAATGCTGGGATGACAAGCATGCGCCACCACGCCCGGCTTCTGAGGCTTTTGATCATTAAAACAAAATGCAAGCCGGGCGTGGTGGCGCATGCTTGTCATCCCCGCGCTTGGGAGGCTGAGACAGGAGGATCGCACAGTTTCGAAGCCAGCTTCAGCTACTTTGTGAGGGTCTCAGCAACTTAGTGAGACTCTGTTTCCAAATAAAGTATAAAATAGGTCTGGGAGTATAGCCTGGAAGTAGAAAAGCCCCTGGGTTCCACCTCCAGTACCACCAAAAAATTAAAAAAATTTTTAAAAATAACATGAAGGACAGAGAGAGAGGTACTCTGCATTGTAACAGCTGCTGCTCCTCCTGCCTGAGTGCCTACCAAGGCTCTGACTACTTTTTACATTTTGAAAATTAATACCAAAGCAATTTTCTAATACCAGCACAGATATAAATATTGGTAAAAATTAGGTTAAAATGATTTGGGTAAGCCAGGCGTGGTGACGCATGCTTGTAATCCCAGTACTTGGGATTCTGAGACAGGAGGATCAGGTTTGTGGCCAGCCTCGGCTACTTAGTGAAGTTTCTGCAACTTAGTGGAAACCCTGTTTCAAAATAAAGAATAAAAACCAGGGCTGGGGTGTAGTTTGGGAGTAGAATGCCCCTGGGTTCAATCCTCAGTACCACCAAAAAACGAATTTGGGGCTGGAGAACCTCACGCCTCAAATCTTGTGTTAACTACCCACTTCTTCCCTGAAGGTGCCCACTGAGAGCTGTACATAGAAGACACCAGCTGCGAGCAGCCCTTGGCCACATCAGAGCCGTTTCCAGTGAGTGATCTAGGCTCTACCCAGGAAAAATTATTTGTTCAAACCAGGAATTCTTTGAAGACAGACCAAAGCAACCGAGAAGTGGCAAAGTTGGTGTGGGGGGCACAGCGTCCCCACACCTGGTGTGTGTACCAATATTGGGAAGAGGCTTCAAAATGTATTAATGAACCAGTATTGGGAAAGATTTTCAATTTTTCTTTTTTTTCTTTTTGGTGGTACTGGGGTTCCTGGAAGCCCTTCTACCTCTGGGCTACACTCCCAGACCTATTTTTTTTATATATTTTTATTTGGAAACAGGGTCTCTTAAGCCAGCGCGGCTGGCTTCGAACCTGCGCGATCCTCCTGTCTCCACCTCCCAAGCGTGGGGATTACAAGCGTGCGCCACCACACCCGGCTCAATTTTTCAAATGTATCTTTGGTAGTAAAGAAGCCAGGAGCTTCAGACAAAGAAGGTGCAGGATTCCAGGGACCAAGAGAGATTAGCAAGACAACAGAGATAGGTTTAGGGCTGTGAGGAGCCATTAAGACTTTCCCCTAGATTAATGTCTCTGACTCAGCTGACTGTCCTTCTCCCAGAGTCAACAAGGTTTGGGGAGAAGATCAGGTGGCGATGGCACGAGGATATTGATTAATCTACCTGTATGTGCTTTGGATTGGTCTGTATTGTATTCCGGTGGTGATAGCACGAGAATGTTGATTGACCTGTAACTGTGTATAAGTACTCTGGAAAAACAAACCCAGCGTCGGCGCAATAAAGATGAGATTGACCCAGAAGTAGGCGTCAGCGCAATGGAGAATACTGACCCAGGTGTAGTTGTCAACCCGTAGGAAATATTGACCCAAGAACAGGGGTCAGCCAGTAGAGATAGTAGGCTGGTGGCTCCCCCACATTAAAATAAATTAAATATTCTGAGAATCAGGTTTTTAGAATTAAAAATTCTTCGTCCTCACACCTCTCTTCAGAACCCATACTCTTGCTGGCTGGCTCCAGCACAGGGCCTTTTCCATTATAAAGATAAGATTTCCCAAGGAAGTGGAAGTATGCCATGAACCTTCAGGAGAACCCACACTTCGATAATCATGAGAGGATGCCGTGATGATCGATTCATACATTTGGGGGCTTAGGGCAACAGGACAGACCTGCAGGAAGGAATCCCCACATCAAAAGACTGGCCCCAGAGGAGGCAGATCTTTGTGGGTTAGGAGACTGGCTATAAGATTACTCTGGGTCCAGAAATCTTCAGTGAATTCGTTCGAAACCCCCCTCCCCATGACATTCCTGAATATCATGGGGCTGTAACTGTCTTCTGCATTTCTATCTTTTTTAAAATTAATTAATTAATTAATTTATGGTGGTACTGGGGTTTCTGGAAGCCATTCTACCTCTGGGCTACACTCCCAGACCTATTTTATATTTTTTTATTTGGAAACAGGGTCTCTTAAGCCAGCACTGCTGGCTTTGAACCTTCCCGATCCTCCTGTCTCCGCCTCCCAAGCACGGGGATTACAAGCGTGCGCCACCACGCCCGGCTATTTCTATCTTTTTAATAAACTCATTTAAATCTTCAGCAAAAGTCCAGGCTATTACATATCTATCCTTAGCTCAGGACAAGAACCTGCGGTTTTATGGGAATAGTCTTGGGGAGCCTAACAAAGGTCCCCAGGGACAGTTCTCCCAAACCGTAACAGTGTGTGCACCCAGGGCCTGGAGAGGCGCACCCTTAGCTGGAGAGGCCCGTGGCAGGGACTTCCAGAGCCATGGTTACTGTGCCTGGCAGATCTTTCTAGCTACAAGACAACAAAAGACTCAGTGTGCCTGGGATCGCAACGTGCCCGGAATCTGGGTATTGGGAGACTAAGACAAGAGGATCACAGGTTCATGGCCAGCCTCAGCAACGTAGTGAGGGCCTGTTTCTAAATAAAATAATAAAATAGGGCTAGAGGTGTAACTCAGAGGTAGCATGCCCCTGGGTTCAATTCCCAACACACACACACACACACACACACACACACACACACACACAGGCTTGGTGAGCCCCTTTTCAGCCCCCAAATGTATCTTATCTGTGTGTGTGTGTGTGTGTGTGTGTGTGTGTGTGTGTGTGTGTCTGGGGATGGAACCCAGAGGCCTTCTACCTTTGGGCTACACTCCCAGACCTGTTTTCTATTTTATTTGGAAACAGGGTCTCACTAAGTTGCTGAGGTCCTCACTAATTTGAGTGCTGGCTTCGAACCCACACAATCCTCCTGTCTCAGCCTCCCAAGTGCTGGGATTACAAGCATGTGCCACCACGCCCGGCTGGCTCCCCACCTGTGCTTTAGAAGCACTGGGCTCTGCACAGGTTGGTTGGTTTCCAGCAGGCCTTTAAGACAGCACAGCAGGGCACAACACACAGACCACCCCGTGTGTTCTTGTTAAACACACATCACAACACAGTTCCTGCCATCACAGCGGGTGGAGAATTACCAGGAGTTGGTGTGTCTGTTATAATTTTTGAATATACTAAATTTTTATAACATGAACACTTATGGAAAGGTTCAATTTCTTACAACTTACACAACAAGCTTTGCCCATATCTAGCTTCATGAATGTTACACTTCCCATGGAATTTAATTAAAAAGCCTTTGCAAAGAACAAGTTACAGGAGTGTTAGGTTCTGGACCCCCATATGGGACAGGGGCGGGGCTGACCCGCCTCCTTACCCTGCAAGTTCCCACGGAAAGCCACTCCCCTTTGATAAAAAGGGGAACGCGGCGATCTCGAGACACAGAAGCGTGTGGGACAGAGAGATTTCTGCACTCGTGGAAGGCTCTCTTCCACGCATCCCCCCTCACCCCCACCCCGCACCCGCGACACGGGGGTGGGGGAGGGAGCTGCCTGGGACTAATGGGCTGATCTAATAAAGACTTATGCCGCCTGCATGGCCGATCTCGCGTGTCTGTGGAACTCTTGCAACCATACAAGGAGAACATCTTGTTCTTTGCAGCAAATAAAAACTCAAACTCTATTTTATGCTGAAAAAGAAATGGAATATGTATAGATTTACCTTAAATGGGATTTGGGTCCCAAAAGGCTAATGCTTTTTTTTTTTTTTTTTTTATATCTAGGATTGAACCCAGGGGGGGGGGGCTCCTCCAAGCTACATCCCCAGCCCTGTTTTATTTTGTTTTATTTTGTTATTTTAGTTTACTTTTTTGTGGAACTGGGGATTGAACCCAAAGACATTCTACTTTTTTTTCTTTTTTCTTTTTCTTTTATGCGGGTCTGGGGATGGAACCCAGGGGCATTCTACCTTTGAGCTGCACCCCCAGCCCTATTTTTTATTCTTTATTTTGAAACCAGGTCTCACTGAGTTGCAGAGGGCCTCACTAAGTAGCTGAGGCTGTCCGCGAACTACGATCCTCCTGTCTCAGGCTCCCAATTGCTGGGATTACAAGCGTGTGCACCAAGCCTGGCATGATATTCTACTTTTGAGTTACACTGCCAGCCCAATTTTATTTCTTATTTGGAAACAGGTTCTTGCTAGGTTGATTGAAAAAACTCTTACTACTTGCTGAGGCTGTCCTCAAACCTGTGATCCTACTGTCTCAGCCTCCCAAGTACAGGGATTGCAGGCGTGTACCACCATGCTCAGCCCGTGTTTTATTATGTTTATTTATTTACTAAGGTACTGAGGATTGAACTCAAGGGCATTCTACCTCTGAGCTACATCCCCAGCCCTATTTTTGTGTGTGTATATAGTACTGGGGATGGAACCCAGGGGCATTCTACCTCAGAGCTACACCCCAGCCCTATTTATTTATTTATTTATTTGGTGGTACTGGGGGTGGAACCCAGGGGCTTTTCTACCTCCGAGCTATACTCCCAGACCTATTTTATACTTTATTTGGAAACAGGGTCTCACTAAGTTGCTGAGAGCCTAAGTAGCTGAGGCTGGCTTTGAACCTGTGTGATCCTCCTTTCTCAGTGAGGAGGTAGAAGGAAATAGGCAGATAGGGAAAAGGCCTCGGTAGAAAAAGCTCATTTCCTGAGTTTCCTGAGTTTCCTGAGGGGTGACAAATGCCTGAAACTCCAAAGGCTCAGAGATAAGAAGGCCAGAGCTTCACAAAGCCATCCTGAGTTTCCTAATCAACAAACCCACTGAGCAAGTCTGGCATTCCTGAAAGGAGACCCTTCAAAGGACTTGCAGATGCCCTATGCAAATTCTCCTTGGAATCCCAAAGTTACCCTCACCAAAAACGGACTTGCAAGCATGGACTAGGCTAGTCCGATGACAAATTGGGGACTTTCCCTCTCGGTACCCCCTCCCCTTTTGGGGAGCTGTTCTCTCTCACAGGTCGTGTTGGCCCTGAGAGAAGGCAGAGTGCATCTGAGAGCATGTGACCTGAGGCCTCTGCTGGACATCAAGGCTGGCCAGGCTCCTAGGGGTGACCTGTACCTCTTTTCTGGCAGATCACATGGCCACTTTTCTCTATTTCCCTTCTGGCAGATCGCGTGGACTCTGGAAGAAAGCAGCCTGCACCTGAAAGCAATTGGCTTGGGCTACTCTCAATACTGTCCTGAAGGCAGCTGCTGGACCCAGAGTTCCAGCCCCTTTGAGGGTGTTCAGCCACCCTTCTCCCCATTCCCTGCTGCTTCCATTAAACCTTTTACTCCCCTTCCTGAGGTCCGCGGGTGTCATTCTTCGCTTACCGTAGACAAGAACTCGTCTGGTTTCTTCTCAAGAAACCCCCGTTTCATCAGCCTCCCAAGTGCTGGGATTACAAGCGTGCACAACCACACCTGGTTCCCAGCCCTAATTTTTATTCTTTATTTTGAAACAGGGTCTCACTGAGTTACTAAGGGCCTAAGTAGCTGAGGCTGTCCAGGAACCGCGATCCTCTCAAGCCTCCCAAATGCTGGGATGACAAGCGTGCTCCACCACTTCTGGCCTAGTTTTTAATCTTTATTTTGAAACAGGGTCTCATTAAATTGCAGAGGGCCTCGCTAAGTAGCTGAGTTTGACTACAAACCCACAATCCTCCTGTCTCAGCTTCCCAAGTACTGAGATTACAAGCATGTACCACCGCGCCTGGCTCAGTTTTGCTTTTTATTTGGAAATGAAACGGGGGTTTCTTGAGAGAAAACCCGCGTTTCCTCAAGGTGAAACGGAGTTCCCTAAGAAGGGACTCGACATTTCTTACCAAGTTCTTGTCTACGGAGAGCGAAGAATGACACCCGCAGACCTCAGGAAGGGGAGTAGAAGGTTTATTGGAAACAGCAGGGACTGGGGTAAGGGTGGCTGAACACCCCCAAAGGGGCTGGAGCTCTGGGTCCAGCAGCTGCCTTCAGGACAGTATTGAGAGTAGCCCGAGCCGAATTGCCTTCAGGTGCAGGCTGCTTTCTTCCAGAGTCCACAGGATCTGCCAGAAGGGAATAGAGAAAAGTGGCCGAACACCCCATGGGGCGGTTGGAACTCCAGGGTCCAGTAGCTGCCTTCAGGTCACTACCCGAGTGTTGCCCAGCCAAGTGCTGTCAATTACAAACTACTTTCTCCCAGAGTTCACGCGATCTGCCAGAAAAGAGGTACAGGTCACCCCTAGGGGCCTGGCCAGCCTTGATGTCCAGCAGAGGCCTTCAGGTCACTACTCGAGAGTTACCCTGATACAATGTCCTCTTGATGCTATGCGAGATGCCTCCCATAAGGTGGTTAATTATGATAAGCTCAGGGAAATCACCCAGGGTCCAAACGAAAACCCAGCAGTTTTTCTTAACCGGTTGCGAGAGGCCCTTACACGCTATACCCGTCTAGATCCATCCTCTGAGGCAGGCTCGATCATATTGGCCACCCATTTCATTGGGCAAGCGGCTCCTGACATAAGAAAAAAGCTAAAGAAAGCTGAGGATGGCCCGCAGACCCCTGTTCGAGATTTGATGAACATGGCATTTATTTATTTATTTATTTTTTTATTTTTTATTGGTGCACTGTATTCATACATCATAGTAGGATACATACTTTTGTAGACATACTTGCACACTTTTCCCAGTCAGCCCCCACCCAATCTCCACCCCGTTCCCTCCCCATCCCTCCCTCCCATGCTTGGCTTAGTAGTTGACATCTAGTATTATGGCAATTTACCTAAAATTAAAAATGGTAATCTCACATAACAGTTTCATTTGTCTGATACCAAGCTTTTGATGACTTAAAGATGACATTTCAATATTTCTTTTTGCTTTCTTTCTTACCAGAGAATATTTTTTTTCTATTTTTTAGGTGAAACTATCATATATTTATATATTTATTTTTCAGAAAAAAATCTATCCTAATATGGAATATGGACTCTAGGTACCCAAAACGATCTTGAAAAAGAACAAAGCTAGAAGATATATATTTTCTGATTTCAAACCATATAAAGCTACAATAATTGAAACAGTGTAGTACTATTCTAAAGGCAGATATATAAACCATTGGAGTTAAATAAAAGCCTAGAGCTAAATTCTTCCCTATATTGTCAAGTTATTTTTGACAAGGTTTCCACGAACATTTGGCGGTGGAAATATTAATCTTTTAACTAAATATTGTTAAAAAATAATAATTACATGGAAAAGAATAAAGTTGGACCCTTACCTAATCCCATATACAAATATTAACTCAAAATAGATAAAAGACCTAAATATAAATCTTTTTTTTTTTTTTGCCCCTATGAAATACTTTATGGAAGACCTTTCCTAACTTCAGATCCTGTCACTGATTCAAAAACACAAGAAATGATTAAATATGTAATTAATTTGTTTTTTTTTTACAAATTTTTTTTTTTGGTGGTACTAGGGGTGAAATATAAATCTTAAGACTATAAACTTTTAGGAGAAAATCTGGGTCATTAAACCTCACAACATTGAAATTGGCAGTGATTTCTTGGTTATGATTTCAATGGCACAGGCAACAGAAGCGTATACAAACTCCCTAAAAAATAAAAAAAAAATATTGTATATCCAAAGACAATGTAAACAGAGTTAACAGTTACTAATAGAATGGGATAAAATATTTCCAATTGCTATATCTGAAGGTATATTAAGATTCCAACTAGAAATCCTAAAAATTAACAACAATAAAGGCAAACAATACCCTTTAGAGATAGGTAAAAGACTAACATAAATAATGAATCTCCACAGATAACCAATCTTAGTTGTCTGTTGGATGGAAAATCTTGTTTCTCTAGTTCTGGTGTGTGTTACCTATTTCTTCTTTGTAGTTAATCTCTTTGAGTATTTTCTCTAGCGCTGGTTTTGAAGACATAAATTCCTTCAGTTTCTGTTTGTCATGGAAGCTTCTTATTTCTCCATCTAATTTGATAGAAAGTTTTGCTGGGTAGGAAATTTTTGGCTGGAAGTTGTTTTCTTTCAGAATTAGGAATATGTTACTCCAAGCCCTTCTGGCTCTCATGACTTGGTTTGGGAAGTCTGGAGTGATTCTAATTGGTTTGCCTCTGAATGTCACTTGGCCCTTTGCTTTTGTTGCCTTTAAGATTCTCTGCTTGGCTTCCACATTGGTCATTTTGACAATTATGTGGCGTGGGGATCCTCTTCTCCGATCCTGTCTAAAGGGAGTTCTATAAGTTTCCTGGACCTGTGTATCAACCTCTTGCTCTATGTTTGGAAAATTTTCTGCTATTACTTCCTTGAAGAGATTGTTGATCCCTTTGGTTTCACTTTCTTTTCCCTCCTCTATTCCAATTATTCTTAGGTTAGCTCTCTTAAAATGGGCCCATATTTCTTCAATATCAGATTCCTGCTGTCGGATATTTTTTCTAGATTAGAAACTATGCGTTCATTTTTGGAGTGATCATCTTCTAAGAGTGAGATTCTGTTCTCCATGTGTTCTAATCGGTTGTTTGTGCTTTGAATTGAGACCTTTACTTTATTAATTGCATCCTTTATCTTTTTTGGCTCTCTCTGAGTTCTTTTCGAAGCACCTCTATTATTTCTACAGTTATTTTCCTGATTTGATCTTCTAGAAATCTCTGATTTTCAGTTTTATCAGGTTCTGATGTTGTGGGGTTGTGTGCATTCATTGCTCCAGTATTATTCCTCTTTCCCATGATTTTGGATGTTTGTGCCTTCTCTGGGTTCTTCCCTTGGGTCACTACGACTTCACTTAAGGTGTTCTGGATCTCGAGTCAGTAGTATCTCAGACCCCACTACTCCTTTACTGGGTTTTATCACAGAGTCTCCGACCCAGAGTCGATAGAGGCTGCTTTAGACTGTGGGAGGTGCCAGGTTGCACGTTCTCCTATGGTGTGATATCTCTGCCACCGCCCCTCCCCCACTGGGTCAAGTCCCAGGGAGTACAGTACTGGGATTTCTCCTCTGTGGCCCACAATTTGACTCACTGTTCTTGAGTGCGCAGATGTAGCTGTACTGGCCTCGCTGAATTCGCTGCTGCTGCCGCCGGTGGCAATATGGCGCCGCTGCTACACCCTCAGCTATGGGGCTGGCGTTTTCTTCTTGGTTTTGATTTCGACTCTGAATCCCTGCATCGTGTGCTGAGCTCAGCCACTGGGAGCTTTAGACGCTCTCTGCGTGGAGAAATCCCGCCTGGCTGTTCCGCAGTGGCTCCCCTCGGCTTGCTGTAGCCGTCCCGTGAATTCGCTGGTGCCACGGGCAGTATGGCGCTGCTGCCGCGTCTGCTGCGTCCTCGGGCGCGAGGCCGGTGTATCTCCTCTGTGGCTCTGTTCTCAGTCCGCTTTCTCTCTGGAGCCTGGTGATTTTTTGTTTCACTGGTGATGGTGTTTTCTGGCTATGAAAGGCTCTGATTTTGTGGTAATGGAGATTTGTTGTTAGCGGGGCAGCCCTGAGGCCGGAGGAGGAAGGGCAGCGCTCTGGGTGGCAAGCGCCACCCAGGAGAGGATGACAGTAAAGACAACCACCTCCAGGAGCCTGTTTCAGGTGTGGAGTAAATGGCCATTGGAAAGGCGAGTGTCCTTTAAAAAGCGGTGGACCTCAGGTACCTCACTACAGGGGGTCTACCCTTCTGGACAAGGACCCGCCGCTGGCCCTATTTGGTCTGACCAAGGACTGACAGCTCCTGGAATCCCTCGTCCTCCTTCCTCTATCTTCCTTGCTGGCCCAGGGTAACTACAGGTACAGGGTAAGCCAGTTTCCTCTTTGGTGGCCTGCTCGATCTTTCAGGCCTTAGTCTCCTTCTCAAATCTCGGTCCAGGGTGATGACGGCAAGGACAAATTCTCTTGCACGGTGTTGGGATCCACTAAACTTTGTTTCTTTTGACATAACACTCTTTGATGTTTATATTTTAGCAGGTCCACTTGTTTACATACTATGGTGCTCTCCCTCCTCGGATGCCAAATTGCCTAAGTATTAAACTTCTAAAATGGGTAACTGATGCTCCTAATGCAGTAACAGGTGTTTGACCAGACAAATCCATACTCACTCAAGGCTGAAAAGAGTGGTGTGGGTCTGCTTCGGGAGTTGCTGCTATTAATAACTCTGGTCTAATGAAAAACTGCTAACGGGGCGGTAGACGTTCTCCTCAGGAAAATGCTGCTATTTAAGTTAGTGACTATTTAAGTTAAGTTAGTGACTATTTAAGTTAAGATCTAGTGACTGCCTTGTATCTAAAAGAGCTCCTGCCCAGCCTGGGTTCTGCTCTCACAATTTTCTTTTTCTTTAATAGCACCTTGCCTGTTAGTCTTCTCAAAGCAAACCAGTCACCGAGCTCTCCAGGGTAACCTCCAACTCTCGCTGATTCTGAGAGGTGATTCCGAGAGGGCACCACGCCTCCCGGTCAGGAAGAAGCAAGTTCAGAGTTCGGAGAGGAGCTCTGAGAGACAGACAGAGACGGGCTCTCCCCCACCAGCCCCTGCGCGGGGGCTGGCGGCCACTTTCCCACGAATAAAGGCATCCATAATATCTACTATGGATCTCCGCGTGTCTCTGTGCGAATGGGGGACACGCCATTTATCTTTCATGCCCGAGCCATGTGCCCTCAGATGCACTCTGCCTTCTCTCAGGGCCAACACGACCTGACCTGCGAGAGAGAGAACAGCTCCCCAAAAGGGGAGGGGGTCCCGAGCGGGAAAGTCCCCCCTTTGCCATCCGACTGGTCAATGCCTGACCACTTGCAAGTCCGTTTGTGGTTAGGGTGACTGTTGGGATTCCAAGGAGAATTTGCATAGGGCATTTGCAAGTCCTTTGAAGGGTCTCCTTTCAGGAATGCCAGACTTGCTTGGTGGGTTTGTTGATTAGGAAACTCAGGATGGCTTTGTGAAGCTCTGATCCTTCTTATCTCTGAGCCTTTGGTGTTTCAGGCATTTGTCGCCCCTCAGGAAACTCAGGAAATAGCTTTTTTCTACCGAGGCCTTTTCCCTATCTGCCTATTTCCTTCTACCTCCTCAGAAAAAGCGCTTCACTGAGTTGGTGAGAGATTCATTACATTGGTAAGGCTGTTCTCAAACCTGCGGTCCTCCATCCCGGACTCCCAAGTACAGGGATTACAGGCTTGTACAACCATGCCCAGCTAGGCTAATGCTGCTGTGGCTTTTTTGTTTGTTGGTTGGTTGGTACTGGAGATGGAATCCAGGGGCATCCTACCTCTGAGCTACACCCCGACCTATATTTATTCTTTATTTTGAAACAGAGTCTCACTGAGTTGCAAAGGGCCTAAGTAGCTGAGGCTGTCTGCGAAGGTGATTCTCCCTTGTCAGCCTCCCAAATGCTGGGATTACAAGCGTGCGCCACCACACCCGGCTTCTGTTTTAAGTTTATAGCACAGAATAAGGAGCAGCCCAGTCCTCTGCCATTATCTTCAGTCTCACAGCTTTTCAAGAATTCTAGTTGCACGGCTATCTCAACAAGGAGGGAATGGATTGACAAGCAATTATCATTTTCTCCAGTTGCAAAGACTGCAGCTGTGAACTGGCAGGTACGTAAAGCAGGAGACACAGAACCTGCCCCGCAGTGTTCACTCAAACCCGTTCCAGAGCCTCCTAAGCTCCCCCAGAGCCCGAGGCACAGAAGACACTGCTCACACTCAACAAGGGGCCATCAGGTTTTGGGGGGGGGGCTGGGTTTGGAACCCAGGGGCATTCAACCTTCGGGCTACACTTCCTGCCCTATTTTGTATTTTTATTGTGAAACAGGGTCTCACTAAGTTGAAGAGGGACTCACTGAGTATCTGAGGCTGTCTGCAAACCTCAGTCCTCCTGTATCAGCCTCCTGAATGCTGGGTTTACAAGTGTGAGCCACCACGCCCGGCTCCGTCAGGTTTTTACCCTTCCAGACCCTCTTTCCCACCTGAAATTTCTAAAAGCCTCTTGTTCTGACAGCAGATACAAAGTTTGTGACTTTCTTTTCTTTCTTTTCCTTCCTTCCTTTCTTTTTTTTTCTTTTGTGTGTGTGGGGGGGTACTAGGAATGGAACCCAGGGGCTTTTCTACCTTTGGGCTATACTACCAGACCCATTTTTATACTTTATTTGCAAACGGGGTCTCACTAAGTTGCTGAGAGCCTAAGTAGCTGAGGCTGGCTTTGAACCTGTGCGATCCTCCTGTCTCCGCATCCCAAGCGCCGGGATTACAAGCGTGCGCCACCACGCCCAGATTTATTTATTTATTTATTTATTTATTTATTTATTTGTGTGTGTGGTACTGGGGATGGAACCCAGGGGCCATCTACCTCTGGGCTATATCCCTGACCTATTTTATATTTTATTTGGAAAGAGGTTCTCACTAAGTTGCTGAGAGCCTCACTAAGAAGCTGAGGCTGGCTTTGAACCTGTGATCCTCCTGTCTCAGCCTCCCAAGTACTGAGATTAAAAATGTACACCAAAGCCAGGTGTGCTGACATAGGCTTGCAATCCCAGTATTTGAGAGGCTGAGACAGGAGGATCACAGTTTGCAGACAGCCTCAGCTATTTAGTGAGGCCCTTTGCAATTCAGTGAGACCCTGTTTCAAAATAAAGAATAAAAAATAGGGCTGGGGTGTAGCTTGGAAAATAGGGCTGGGGTGTAGCTTGGAGGTAGAATGCCCTGATTCCATCCCCAGCATCACACACACACACACACACACACACACACACACACACACACAAAAGTGTGCTGTAATTTAAAACTTTCTGTGTGTGCATACTGGGGATGGAATCCAAGGGCATTCTACCTCTGAGCTAAACTTCCAGCACTATTTTATTTTTTTATTTATGTATTTATTATTTACTTATTTTGTGGTGCTAGGGTTTGAACCCAGGGGAAATCTACCTCAAAACTGTACCCTAGCCCTATTTTATTTTTTATTAATTTTTTTGTTGTGGTACTGAGAATGAAATCCAGTACCACAAAATAAACATTAACCAAACATGTAGAAGGTGGATATACTTGTTGGATCCATAAGCCTCATTCCAGAACTGATTTATTATCAATATACTGCTTTTGAACATTTTATATATGCATACTTGGGATTGAACCCAGGGGCATTCTACCTCCGAGCTACACCCCCAGCCCTATTTTTTATTCTTTATTTGGTGATACTGGGGGTGGAACCCGGAGGCTTTCTACCTCCGGGCTATACTCCCAGACCTTTTTTTTTTTTTTTAATTTGGAAACAGGATCTCACTAAGTTGCTGAGAGCCTCACTAAGTAGCTGAGGCTGGCTTCAAACCCATGCGATCCTCCTGTCTCAGCCTCTCAAGCGCGGAGATTACAAGTTTATTCTTTATTTGGAAACAGGGTATCACTGAGTTGAAAAAGGGTCTCACTAAGTTGCAAAGGGTATAGCTAATTTGCAAAAGGCATCGCTAAGTAGCTTTAAGGCTGTCCATGAACCACAATCCCCCTGTCTCAGTCTCCCAAATGCTGGAATTACAAGCATGAGCCACAAGGCCCGGCTTGAAAACCCTATTTTTTTTTAACTTTTAAATTTTATTTTATTTTATTTTTTTTTGCAGTACTGGGAATGGAACTCAGGGGCATTCTACCTCTAAGCTACACCCCCAGCCCTATTTTTTATTCTTTATTTTGAAACAGGACCTCACTAAGTAGCTGAGGCTGTCCTCAAACCACCAACCTTCTGTCTCAGCCTCCCAAATGCTAGGATTACAAGTGTGTGCCACCATGCTGGACTTCTATTTTTTTTTTTTTAAGTAGAGTCTCACTAAGTTACTGAAGGTCTCACTAAATTGCTGAGGCCGACCTCAAACCTACAATCATCCTGTCTCAACCTCCCAAATACCAGGATTGCAGGTGTGCACTACCACACACAGCTTTATACACTTTTTCTATATACATGTATTTTGTGTGTGTGTGTGTATGTGTGTGTGTGTGTGTGTGTGTGTGTGTGTGTGTGGTACTGGGGATGGAACCCAGGGGTTTTCTACCTCTGGGCTACACTCCCAAACCTATTTTATATTTTATTTGGAAACAGGGTCTCACTAAGTTGCTGAGAGCCTCACTAAGTAGCTGAGACTGGCTTTGAACCCGTGTGATCCTCCTGTCTCAGCCTCCCAAGCACGGGGATTATATGCGTGTGCCACCACGCCTGGCTATACATGTATATTTTGATAGAAGTTTATATTAAAAGAAAAGAAGGATGGCTGTGGTGGCGCACACTTGGAATCCCAGCTTTGGGGAGGATGAACCTGGAGGATTGCGATTCGCAGACAGCCTCAGCTACTTAGTGAGGCCCTTTGCAACTTAGACCCTGTTTCAAAATAAAGAATGAAAAATAGGGCTGGGGGTATAGCTCTGAGGTAGATTATCCCTGGATTCCATCCCCAGTACTGAAGGAAAAAAAAAACAACAGGTGGGACATGGTGACTCACTCTTGTAATCCCAGTACTTGGGAGGCTGAGACAGGAGGATCACAGTTCATGGACAGCCTCAGCTACTTAGTGAGGTCCTTTGCAACTCAGTGAGACCCTGTTTCAAAATAAAGAATGAAAAATAGGGGCCGGGTGTGGTGGTGAACACTTATAATTCCTGCGTTTAGGAGGCTGAGACAGGAGGATCGTGCAGGTTCAAAGCCAGCCTCAGCTACTTAGTGAGGCTCTCGGCAACTTAGTGAGACCCTGTTTCCAAATAAAATATAAAATAGGTCTGGGAATATAGCTTGGAGGTAGAAAGCCTCTGGGTTCCACCCCCAGTACCACCAAAAAAAAAAATAAAAATAAAAAAGGGGGCTGGAGGTATAGTTCGGAGGTAGAATGCCCCTGGGTTCTATCCCTAGTACTGGAAAAAAAAAAAAAATATATATATATATATTTTTTTACATATATATGTATATATATGTATGTGTATATATATGTATATATGTGTGTATATATGTATGTGTATATATATGTATATATATATATATATATATATATATATATATATATATATATATATGGCTAGGGATGTAGTGTAGCTTGGAGGAATTCGATCCTGGGTTCAATCCCCACTACTGCAAAAGAAAAATTAGAAAAAAAAAGAGAGATAAAAAGGGAAATTCTGTCGTGCTTGTGGGAGTTAGAATGTCCTTCCAAAGATATCTACATCCTATTTCCTCGGATGGAATGTGAATGTATTATATTACATGGCAAAAATGAGGTTGACCAGAGCTTGGGAGGCTGTGACAGGAGGATCGCACAGGTTCGAAGCCAGCCTCAGCTACTTAGAAAGGCTCTCAGCAACTTAAATCCTGTTTCCAAATAAAGTATAAAATAGGTCTGGGATATAGCCCAGGGGTAGAAAAGCCCCTGGGTTCCACCCCCACGACCACACACAAAAAATGACTTTGAGTTTGTGGGTGCAGTTAAGGATCTCACGGTGGCGAAACTGTCCTGGATTGTCCGGCTGGCCCCCATATAATTACAGGGCTCCTTATGAGAAGGAGGCAGGAATGTCCGCATCAGAAGGCAAAGGTGGCAAGGGCATGGGACAGGCAGCTGGTTAACCACTTCTGGGACCACGTGTGGTCTTGCTGTCAGATGCTGGAGCCTGGACTAGGGGGCCAGCAACTGGGTCCAGCAGAAGGACACAGAGCAGGGAAGGCCTTCCCCGCCTCCACCTGTGAGGACGTGAGTCCTGGGGAGAAGAGAACACTCTTTGTCCAAGTCCCCCTCAGCCCCGCAGTCAGAGACGGCTGGGCGAATCCGGGAGAGGCGAGCAGCCCAGGAGGTTCAGGCCGTGGCTGGACCAGACTCGCCTCGCTGGTCACTGGCTCCCATCAGCGTACTCTCCGTCCTCTCCCCCCTCCACTGCAGAACAGTGACGTCTTCTGCCCTCACTCTAATCCTATTAGGTGAACGCAAATGCAGGCGCTCAACCGCTGCTCTGGAAAGCTCAAATATGATTAGCATAAGGGGAACATTTTCTAGCTGTAGGTAAGGTAGACCCTGCCAAAATCAACCCTGCCTTTCAATGTCTGATTCAAGGGGCAAATATTTCTCCATGGCAACCCTGCAACCTAAATTTAGATACCTCGGCAATGTTTTGAAAGTATTTATTTCACGGTAAATGTATTGCCAAGCATAGCGACCGCAAAGCGGGAGCGCAGCCATATCTTAGGAACAAATGGGGTTGTCTCTTTCTGCTGTCGTTTTGCTTTTTTTTTCCCTTCAGCTTTTTATTTTGAATATTCTCAAACCTATATAACGATTAACTGAATGGAATAATAGGATTTCTTTGTTCCACTCTTCCAATTTTTCTGTAGGTTTGAGAATATTACATACATATATATTATATACATATGTATATACATAAAATGCATAATACATAATACATATTATAATACACATAATAATACATAAATGTATTCATATATTGAATCACTTGAAATTAGGTTGTACACATCATGACCCTGGACATTGTGCAGTGATCACCCATTTTTGTTTTACAATCAGTAAAGCTGCTATTGTGGGAAGACACACATCGTGGGTGTTCCATGTCTTAGAAGTCAGAACGCTTATGGTCCACCCCTCCTCCCTCCCTTTCTGAACCTGGAAATGTACCTCTCAGCTACATTCCCAGCCCTTTTATTTTTATTTGAAACAGGGGCTCACTAAGTTGCCTAGGCTGGCCTTGAACTTGTGATCCTCCTACCTCATTCTCCTGAGTGATTGGGATCACAGGCATGGGTCACTGGCTGTTTCTATCAATAATATATATGTAATATATATTATATATTATTATATTATATGTAATTATATATAATAATATAAATTATATATACACGTGTGTAAATATATATATGTGATAGATATGTGTGTATATATATGTGTGTGTGGATAACATATACACTTATGCACACACATGCATATGTATGTACATTTCTTTTTTTGTTTTTTCTTAGTTTTCTTTTTTCTTTTTTTTTGGTATGGGGATGGAACCCAGGGCCATTCTATCTCTGAGCTACACTCCCAGCCCTACTTTTTATTTATTTTTTTATTTTTTGGTGGTACGGTGGGTGGAACCCAGGGTCTTTCTACCTCCGGGCTATACTCCCAGACCTATTTTATATTTTATTTGGAAACAGGGTCTCACTAAGTTGCTGAGAGCCTCACTGAGTAGATAAGGTTGGCTTCAAACCTGTGCGATCCTCCTGTCTTGGCCTCCCAAGCTCTGGGATTACAAGCGTGCGCCACCACGCCTAGCTTATTCTTTATTTTTGAAACAGGGTGTCACTGAGTTGCACAGGGCCTAAGTAGCTGAGGCTGTCCACGAACTGCGATCTTCCTGTCCTAGCCTCCCAAATACTGGGATTACAAGTGTGCACCAACATGCCTGGTTTGACATAATTTTCTGTGTGTGTGAGGTACTTGGGGTGGAACCCAGAGGCATTTTACCTCCAAGTTACACTCCCAACCCTAGTTTTTATTATTTTTTGGGGGGGTACCGGGGATCAAATTCAGGGGAAGTCTACCTCCAAGCTATACCTCTAGCCCTAATTTTTTTTTATTCTTTGTTTTGAAACAGGGTCTCACTGAGTTGCAAAGAGCCTCACTAAGTAGCTGAGGCTATTGCTCATAAACCTGATCCTCTGTCTCAACCTCCCAAATGCTGGGATTACAAACTTGTACCACCATGCCCGGCTAACTGGTTTGACATAATTTCTTTTTTCAGTACTGGGGGTGGAACCTAGGGGCATTCTACCTTCGAGCTATATCCCCAGCCCTATTTTTATTCTTTATTTTGAGGTCTCACTGATTTTCAAAGGAACTTACTAAGTAGCTGAGGCTGGCCATGAACCATGATCCTGTTTAAGCCTCCCAAATGTTGGGATTACAAGTGTGTGCCACTTATTTTGAAACAGGGTCTCACTGAGTTGCAAAGGACCTCACTAAGTAGCTGAGGCTGGCCATGAACCTGTGATCCTCCAGTCTCTGCCTCCTAAATGCTAAGATTACATGCATGCACCACCACGCCCAGCTCTTCTACAATTTTTATGTATATAATACGTTCCATTTGTCACAATTTCTTCAGCGATTAACGAGGAAGGTTTTCACAGTTCTTAGGGAATTTACTTGAGAAGGAGGGTACAAGATCTTAGGCTCATCTTTTACTTTTTTCCTATGGTTCCCCAAAACAATAAAGGTGTAGAGATGGGGAAGGGCTAAACGAGTGCTGTATACATGTATGACTCTACCATCTTGCACCCCACTAAGATGTACGACAAGCCAGGCATGGTGGTGCACGCTTGTAGGCAGGTTCACAGCCAGACTCAGCTACTTAGTAAGGCCCTCCAAAACTTAATGAGACCCTGTTTCAAAATAATAATGATTAAAGAAAAAAAGGCTGGGCGTGGTGGTGCACGCTTGTAATACCTGTGCTTGGGAGGCAGAGAAAGGAGGATCGCGCAGGTTCTAAGCCAGCCTTGCTGGCTTAAGAGGCCCTGTTTCCAAATAAAAATATAAAAAATAAGTGTCTGGAGTGTAGCCCAGAGGTAGAAGGGTTTCCAGGAACTCCAGTACCACCAATAAATAAATAAATAAATAGGGCTGGGGATGTCACTCGGAGGTAGAATGCCCCTGGGTTCAAACCTCAGTACCACACACACACACAAAGATATATGACAAAAATGCGCTAATAAAAAAACTGTAGTGAGTGCCGGGCGTGGTGGCGCACGCTTGTAATCCCCACGCTTGGGAGGCAGAGACAGGAGGATTGCGGGTTCGAAGCCAGCCGCACTGGGTTAAGAGATTGTTTCCAAATTAAAAATATAAAATAGTTCTGGGAGTGTAGCCTGAAAGTAGAAGGCCCCTGGGTTCCATCCCCAGTACCACAAAAAAAAAAAAAAAAAAAAAAAAGGTGTAGTGAATGTGAAGGAGGTTTTATGTTTAGAAAGCAGAATTTGCCAATTTTAATTTGACCAATCACCTACTGAGAGCTGGTCGAGCTTTTATCGTTGTCCACCATTATGAAAGAATATGCCATTAGCATCTTTGTCACTAAAGAAGTACAAGACAAAGCCAGGCGTGGTGGCGCACACTTGTAATCCCAGCATTTGGAGGCTGAGACCAGAGGATCGCGGTTCGCCGACAGCCTCAGCTACTTAGTGAGGCCCTCTGCAACTCAGTGAGATCCTGTTTCAAAATAAAGAATTAAAAAATTGGGCAGGAGGTGTAGCTCGGAGGTCAAATGCCCCTGGGTTCATCCCTAGACCCGCAAAAAAAAAAAAAAAATGTATAAGACAGTATGTGCCTCTTTAGTACAGGACAGTATGAAGAATGGTATGGCTAAGATGTGGAAAATATATTTATTTACTTATTTATGTGTGTGTGGGAGTACCAGAGGTTGAACTAAGGACATTCTGCCTCTGAGCTAAACTCCTGGCCCTGTTTTATTTTTATTTTGAAAGAAGACAGTATGAGAAAGGGCATTAGTAAGACATGAAAAATATATTATTTATTTATTCATGTGTGTAAACCTCTAAGATACACCACCAGCCCTGCCTTATTTATTTATTTATTTATTTATTTATTTACTTATTATTTTGTGGTGCTGGAGATTAAACCCAGGGCATTCTACCTCCAAGCTACACCCCAGCCCTATTTTTTATTCTTTATTTTGAAACAGGGTCTCACTAAGTTGCAGAGGGCCTCACTAAGTAGCTGAAGCTGGCCGTGAACCTGGAACCTGTCTCAGCCTCCCAAGTACTTGAATTTCAAGTGTGCACCACCACACCCGGCTATTTTTTATTTTGAAACAGGGTCTCAGGTTGCTGAGGGCCTGCCTCACTAAGTAGCTGAGGCTGGCTGCAAACCCGGATCCTCCTGTCTCAGCCTCCCAATTACTAGGATTACAAACGTGTGCCACCATGTCTGGCTTGCTTGCTTTTATTTTTTTGTGTAGTACTGGGGGTGGAACCCAGGGGCTTTCTACCTCCGGGCTATCCTCCCAGACCTATTTTATACTTTATTTGGAAACAGGGTCTAAGTTGCTGAGAGCCTCACTAAGTAGCTGAGGCTGGCTTCGAACCTGCGCGATCCTCCTGTCTCAGCCTCCCAAGAGCTGGTATTACAAGCGTGCATCACCACGCCTGGCCTCTTTATTTTGAAGCAGAGTCTTGCTATGTTGATGAGTGTCACTACTTGCTGAGGCTGTTCTTGAACCTGTGATCCTCCTGTTTCAGTCTTCCAAGCACTGGAAGCCACTATGCCTGACTGCAGCTTTATTTTTAATAGCAAGGGGTGGGAGATAGGAAACAACCTAGATGTCCATCTACAGAAGAATGAGAGCTGGGCGTGGTGGCGCACGCTTGTAATCCCCGCGCTTGGGAGGCTGAAACAGGAGGATCGCACAGGTTCGAAGCCAGCCTCAGCTACCGAGTGAGGCTCTCAGCAACTTAGCGAGACCCTGTTTCCAAATAAAGTATAAAATAGGTCTGGGTGTATAGCCCGGAGGTAGAAAGCCCCTGGGTTCCACTCCCAGTACCACCAAAAATAAAGATAAAAATAGAAGAATGAGCAAACATCATAGTATATTCATGTATTGGCTCCCAACTCAACAATAAAAATGAATAACTGGTGTGCAATAGCTTCAGTGAATTTCAAAAGCATCACTGTGCGTGGAGGGCGCATACAGTAAGACTCCATTGACAAAAAGTTCTAGAACAGGCAGCACTAACGTACAGGGGAAACACGGAAGCCTTGGATGGGGAGGGGCGAGGACTGCATGGCCAGGAGGCCCGGGCACCCTCCAGGGTGCTGATATTCTGTCCTGATGGGGGTTGAGGGCATGCAGGTGCATCTCATCAAACAGGAAACTTGAGATTTGTATATCTCACCAGATGCACATTTGAACTCGAAAGGAAAAAAATAGAACCATAAACAAATATTGAACTTTAATAATATATGTGCTGAGGTTTTAGGGGAACTGCACTGGTGACTTGCAGCTTACTTTAAAACACATACAAAAGAAAATAGAATCGGTGATGGGAGATGACTAGATGGATAGTTACATAGATAAAAGCAAGTCCAGGAACTTCAAACACTATAGAATCTAGCTGCTAAGCACTGTGAGAGCTCTCTAAAAAGACTAAGAGCTGGGTGTTGTGGCACACACTTGTAATCACAGTACTTGTAAAGCTGAGATGGGAAGATCGCAGGTTCCCGGCCAGCCTCAGCTAATGAGGCCCTCCGCATCTTAGTGAGATCCTGTTTCAAAATAAAGAATAAAAAATAGGGCTGGGAGCCGGTCATGGTGGCGCACGCTTGTAATCCCTGCATTTGGGAGGCTGAGACAGGAGGATAGTGGTTCACGGCCAGCTTCAGCTACTTAGGCTCTCCGTATGATAGTGAGATCCTGTTTCAAAATAAAGAATAAAAAATAGGGCAGGGGGTGTAGCCCAGAGGTTGAATGCTCCTGGGTTCCATCACCAGACCCGACAAAAAAATTATATATATATATATATATATATAGCCTGGCATGGTGGCACATCCTTGTAATCCCAGTACTTTGGAGGCTGAGACAGGAGGATCGCAGGTTCACAACCAGCCTTAGCTACTTAGTGAAGCTCTCTGCAACTTAGTGAGACCCTGTTTCAAAATAAGGAATAAATATAGGGCTGGGGGTGTAGCTTGGAGGTAGAATGCCCCTGGGTTCCATCCCTAGTATCATACACACACACAAAATTAAAAATAAGAGTTCAAAATCTAGCAAGGCAGCTCTCAACTGGTCAATGTGCATCTACTATGGTTTCTTATCTAAAATGTGAAAGTGATTCTTCTCTTGTGGTGGTGCCATTTTTTTTCTTTTTTTTTTTTTGTGTGGTACTGGGGTATGAGTTACATCTCCAGCCCTATTTTTTTATTCTTTATTTTCAAACAGGGACTCATTGAGTTACAATGGGCCCCTCACTAAGTAGCTGAGGCTGGCTGTGAGCTGAGCCATGATCCTCCTGTCTCGGCCTCCCAAATGCGGAGATTACTCGCATGTGTCGCCACACCCAGCTGGCCCTGACATTCTCATTAGGCAATGCACTGAAAACACTGTGTGCGACAGGACTTCGCAGGTGCGCAATTAAAGGAAAGATTTTTTTTTTGTGGTACCCGGGATTGAATCCAGGGGCATTTTATCTCCGAACTACATCCCCAGTCTGATTTTTTATTCTTTATTTTGAAACAGGATCTCACTAAGTTGCAGAGGGTCTAAGTAGCCGAGGCTGGCGCAAACCTGCGATCCTCCTGTCTCAGCCTCCCAAGTACTGGGATTACAAGCCTGCGCCACCACACCCAGCTATAAAGGGAAACTTTTTTTTTTTTTTTTTTTTTTGCGGGTCTGGGGATGGAACCCAGGGGCATTCTACCTCTGAGCTACACCCCCTGCCCTATTTTTTATTTTTTATTTTGAAACCGGGTCTCACTGAGTTGCAAAGGGCCTCACTAAGTAGCTGAGGTTGTCCGCAAACCACGATCCACCGGGTCTCAGCCTCCAGAATGCTGGGATTACAAGTGTGCGTCACCACGCCCGGCTAAAGGGAAACTTTTATCTTCTTATTAGTGACTATAATTTAGGAGAAAATCAACAGTAAATATCCATTTGGACTAGGAAAAGCTGAGGAGGTACTAGTACTAGGGATTAAACCCAGGGGCGTTGTATCTCTGAGCTACACCCTAGCCCATTTTATTTACATTTGGATACAGAATCTCACCAAGTTGCTGAGTCTCTCAGAGTTGCTGGGGTTGGCTCTGAATGTGATCCTTCTGTCTCAATCTCTCAAGCACTGGGATATTTTAATAATCACTGGGCGCGATCCCCCAGGCCTATTTTAATTTTTATTTTGAAACAGGGTTTTACTTGCTGAGCAGGTGGTGCAGGTCTATGATCCCAGTACTTTGGGGGGCTGGGACAGGATGGTCACAGCTCAAGTCCAGTTTACACAATTTTGTGAGACTCAGCAAAATCCAGGGAGACTGTTTTAAGCGTGTGTGTGGTATTGGGGATGGAACTCCGGGACATTCTACCTCTGAGCTACACCCTCAGCCCTATTTTTTATTCTTTATTTTAAAACAGGGTCTCACTAAATTGTAAAGGGCCTAAGTAGCTGAGGCTGTCCTTGACCCACAATCCTGTCTCAGCCTCCCAAATGCTGGAACAAGGTCTCACTAGGTTGCTGAGAGTTTCACCCAATTGCTGAGGCTGCCTTTAAACCCATGATCCTGTCTCAGCCTCCCAAATGTTAGGATTACAAGTGTGCGCCACCACACCTGGCTTTACCTTATTTTTACTGGATATTTTTGTGGCATTAGCATCTGAAGACAATATGCGACCTAAAAGGTGAACTGGCCACATTATATTATAAAATCCTGCAGCTTCCTGGTGAACTTCTATTTGAGGCTAAAAAAAATGTGTAAAATTTCAAAATAGACATTTTTTTTCTGTTCCTAATGCAAATTTCTTGTGCATTTCACTCAACTGTTTATAGTTTTTTTTTTTTTTTTTTTTTTTTTTTTTTTTGTGTGTGTGTGTGTGTGATACTGGGAATTCAACCCAGAGGCCGCCTACCTCTGTCCTATACTCCTAGCCCCATCTCATTTGCAAACAGAATCTTGCAAAGATGCTGAGCCTAAGCTGCTGAGGCTTGCCAAGAACCTGTGACCCCTGCCTCAGACTCCCAAGTCCTGGGATTACAGGTGTGCGCCACAATGCCGTTTATCATAGATTTTTTTTTTTTTTTTTGGTGGTACTGGGGATGGAACCTAGGGGCCTTCTACCTCTGAGCTACACTCTCAGACCTATTTATACTTTATTTGGAAACAGGGTCTCTTATGCCAGCAAGGCTGGCTTCGGACCTGCGCGATCCTCCTGTCTCAGCCTCCCAAGCGCGGGGATTACAAGCGTGCGCCTCCACGCTCAGCTATAGATTAAAAAAAAAAAAACAAACGTATATGGCCTAGTGGCACATGCCTGTAATCCCAGTACTTGGGGGCTGAAATGGGAGGATTGCAGGCTTAAAGACAGCTTCAGCAGTAGTTAAGACTCTCATCAACCAGTGGGACCTTGTTTCAAAATAAAAATAGGTCTGGGGATGTAGTTCAGAGGTAGAATGCCCCTGGGCTTCCATACACACACACATACTTTAAAAATCCCCAATTTATTTATTTATTATCATTATTATTTTTGGTGGTACTGGGGTTCCTGGGAGCCCTTCTACCCTGAGCTACACTCCCAGACCTATTTTATTTTTGGAAACAGGGTCTCTTAAACCAGCACGGCTGGCTTTGAACCTGCACTATCCTCCTGTCTCTTCCTCCCAAGCGCGGGGATTACAAGCGTGCACCACCACGCCTGGCTAAAATATCCCCAATTTAAAAGTTTTTTTTTTTGTGTGTGGTACTGGGGATTGAACCCAAGGGCATTCTACCTCCAAACTACACCCCCCTGGTCCTATTTATTATTTTTGTGTGTGGTACTAGGGAATGAATCCAGGGGCCTTCTACCTCCAAGCTACACCCCAGACCTATTTTTTAATGTTTATTTTTGCAGAATAGGGGATGGAACCCAGGGGCATTCTACCTCTGAACAACACCCCCAACCCTATTTATTCTTTACTTTAAAACAGGTTCTCACCGAGTTGCAAAAGACCTATGTAGCTGAAGCTGTCTTTGGACCGCGATCCTCATCTCAGCCTTCCAAATGCTGGGGTTACAAGTGTGCACTACCACGCCTGGCTTAATTTTTATTCTGAAACATGGTCTAAGCTGCAGGTGGCTTCATTAAGTAGCTAAGGCAGGCTGTGATCCTCCTGTCTCAGTCTCCCAAGCACTGGGATTACAAGTGTGCACCACCAAGCCTGGATTAAACATTTTCTTTTTGGTAATGGTAGTGAACCCAGGGGCATTTTGTCTCTGAGCTACAACCCTAGCCTATTTTTTGGTCTCACTAAATTATTCCAGTGACCTTGAACCTTCAGTCCTGTCTCAGCCTCCCAAATACTGGGATTAGAGAAGTGCCACCTTGCCTGGCTTTGTTGAACTGGGGATTGAGCCCAAGGATATTCCTACCTCTGGGACATTCTACACCCCAGCTCTATTTTTGTTTTGAAATTGGGTCTTGCTAGGTTGAGTTTCATTACTTATTGAGCCTGTCCTTGAACCCGTGATCTCATCTCAGCCTCCCAAGTACAAACACTGTCCCTGGCTCTTCATGTGAAAAGGATAGAAACCTTAGGTAACCATTACCATACTCCTGAATTATTAGATATAACGTTTTTTTTTTTTTTTTTTGGTGGTACTGGGGTTCCTGGAAGCCCTTCTACCTCAGGGCTACACTCCCAGACCTATTTCTTTTTTTTACATTTTATTTTGGAAACAGGGTCTCCTAAGCCAGCGCGCGTGGCTGGCTTCAAACTTACACGATCCTCCTGTCTGCCTCCCAAGCATGGGGATTACAAGCGTGTGCCACCACGCCCGGCGATATAACAAGATTTTAAAGTACTTCCATTCTGATTTTCTATTTCTTTATGCCACCAATAAGCCAAAACTCCTTACCTTTCCTTGAGAAAAATTATTCGTTTGTGTGTGGTACTGAGGATTGGACCCAGGGCCTTATCTCTAGCATTTTATTTTGTGCTTGTGAACCCAGGACCATTTACCCCTGAGCTACACCCCCAGCCCAATTTTTTTCCCTTTACTTTTGAAGGGTCTAAGTTACAGAGCCTAAGTAGCTGAGCTGTGAACCTGGATTCTCCTGTCTCAGCCTCCCAAGTACTAGGATTACAAGTGTGTGCCAACACGCCCGGCATCTAGTACTTTTTTTGGCAGTACCAGGGATGGAACCTAGGGGCATCCTACCTCCGAGCTACACCCCCAGCCCTGTTTTTTAGTCTTTTTATTTTTGAAACAGGGTCTAAGTTGCAAAGGGCCTAAGTAGCTGAGGCTGCCCACGAACCACGATCCTCCGGTCTAAGCTTCCTAAATGCTGGGATTACAAGCGTGTGCCACCATGCCCAGCTCCAGCACTTTAAACTGGCCTTGCTAAACTGCTGAGACTGGTGGAGAACCTGTGACCCTCCATTCTCAAACCTCCTACATACTGGGATGAAAAGTGTCATGTCTGGTTCTCTTGTAGCTTTGAGACATCCCTTTTAATTTCTACAAATAAGCACTAGAGAGATTCTGGCATTAACTGTTAGGTATTTTTTTGGCGGTACTGGGGGTGGAACCCAGGAGTTTTTCTACCTCAGGGCTATACTCCCAGACCTATACTTTATTTGGAAACAAGGTTTCACGAAGTTGTTGAGAGCCTAAGTAGCTGAGGCCAGCTTTGAACCTGTGTGATCCTCCTGTCTCAGCCTCCTAAGCACTGGGATTAGAAGTGTGTGCTACCATGCCCGGCTGTTAGGTATTGACACAAGGAAGTGTCTATATTGTTTTAATTTCACAAACTCACAGATTATGGTGGCACAGGCCTGTAATCTCAGTATTTGAGAGGCTGAGAGAAGAGGATTACAGGTTTGAGGACAGCCTCAGCAAGTCATCAGACTCATCAAACTAGCAAGACTGTTTCACTACAATATAGGGTTGGGGGTATAGTTTCGAGGTAGAATGCCCCCCAGTACTACCGTGGGGGGAGGGATCATCACAAACTCCCACAGTAACCTGTTTCGGGCCTCCACAGTGCATGACTTTTAGGACCGGAAAGCTGGTCTCTACTCTCCCGGGGTTTGTCAAGGCCCTCAGGGTGCCTGTTCCTCACATCTGCTTTCTGTAGCTTATTCTCCACACACTGACAGTCCTGCAGAACCACGATTCCCCCAGGGATCCTGCTCTAAAAGCATCCATCTACCCATCAGTTCACTGGCAAAAACCGCATTAGAGAGAAGTCTAAGCCGTTTCAAACTCTTTAACAGCAACTTTGGGCAAGTCCTTCTCTGGCGGTTTCCACTTTTGCCAAACTGCTGCAAAGGCCCTACACCACCTCTCAAGATTTCCAAGGGCCAGCAGGGCATGTGGGCACGCTTGTGATCCCAGCACTTGGGAGGCTGAGACAGTGGGACTGCGGTTCGAGGCCAGCCTCAGCTACTTAGTGAGGCCCTCTGCAACACAGTGAGACCCTGTTTCAAAATAAAGAATAAATAGGGCTGGGGTGCAGCTTGGACGTAGAATGCCCAAGTTCCACCGCCAGTACCCCCCACACAAAAATAAATAAAAGATAAATTAGAAGATCAAATATGGTGATTCTCTAAATCAAACGTAGAGCTGAGCCACATGCTTCCAAACATTGTCATTATTGAGATTTATTGGTTGTCAAGGATCAGTTCACAGACACTTCACTTTGTACACATGTAACTCACGTACCGAAAATCTAAAAAGCCTCATATTGTGATTCCTTTTCAGTTACTCCAGTGAATTTCCAGCTTCAAATTTGGAGGCAAATTTTCACAAGAGGTATCAAGTGCCATATCTTAAAATGCTGATAAGCTGTTAAGCCTCACCAATTCACAATTTATATCATATACACTACATATGCAAATTTCCAATCTTTCACAGCACATAAAGAAAATTATTAAGAAAACTGGACTACCACGACCAAAGATGTTACAGAACACGTTGCTCTGACAGGGCGATGACCAGGGAGTGGTTTTCTTGAGGAAGCAATTCTAATCAAAAGTAACATGGAGACAGAACTTAAGATACTCAAGACATTAAATGCGTGACTGCGACTCCAGATTCCCACTTAGTATGCTTTGTTTTGTAGGATATAAAACTAACCCCCGCCTATGGAATGTTAGGCTGACACCAAAGACAGTCGAAGCCGCCCACAATCCAATAGCCCACTATTTTCTGGTTGTACCAAAAAAATACGACAACCAGCAAATGGTTTCACCTCTAAAAAAAATCATTTACACTTAAAAAATGGGATGAGGTGGGATTCCCTCCTTCTTAAAAATGTTTCTAGTGCTACTAAAAAACTTGCATTTACAAAATAGTTGATAAAAATATTCCTCTGGATTGTACAAGAAGGGAGCCGGGAAGCAGTGACAGACACGGTGTGGGATTAATCCATTAATCCGACGGGGCTTCTTTCTCTTCGGCTTCGTCAGAAGCTGGACACTGCAAACCAGAGCAAAAGCAACGGGCAAACGTGACTTCAGGGCCACTGTTATCTTTTAGATCTTCAGTATTAACACAATGTAGGCTTTATTTATGAGGAACTGGGGATTGCACCCAGGGGCATTCTACCTCTGAGCTACACCCCAGCCCTACTTCATTCTTCTACTTTGAAACAAGGTCTAAGCTGCAGAGGGTCCCAGCTGAATTGCTGAGGATGGCGCTTAACCTGTAATCCTCCCGTCTCAGCCGCCTAAGTACTGGGGACCATGCGCCACCACGCCCGGCTACAAGTTACATAAAACCTACATCATGGCTGGATGTGACAAAGAACAT
Organism: Muscardinus avellanarius; assembly: GCF_963383645.1. Classification (NCBI taxonomy): domain Eukaryota; kingdom Metazoa; phylum Chordata; class Mammalia; order Rodentia; family Gliridae; genus Muscardinus; species Muscardinus avellanarius. The sequence goes on along the minus strand of NC_137790.1, from coordinate 6,138,134 downwards.
TTGCAATCCCAGTACTTGGGAAGCCGAGACAGGAGGATCTCAGGTTTACAGCCAGCCTCAGTTAAAATATAAAGTTTAACTCAGTTTAAAAATAAAGAAAAAAAATAGCTAGCTAGGCATGGTGGCGCATGTACTAATCCTAGTAGTACTTGAAAGGATGAGACGAATTACAAGTTTGTGGCCAGCACCAGCTACTTAGTGAGGCCGTCTGCAACTTAGTAAGACCCTGTTTCAAAATAAAGGATAAAAAATAGTTGATCTTCATTGGCAGATACTACATTACTAAGTTTACATGTTCTTGCTAAGATCTGTAACCCCAAAATCAATACTCATGACAGGCAGTGTTGAGATGCAGCCACAAAACAGTAAAAAATTGTCTGATTCCGCAAACTTCAGAGAATACACAGATAAACCCATTATCATAATAGTCTCTGAGTGAGAAAAATCAAACTTTAATTTATGATGACTTAAAATCCTAGAACCATGTCTGAAGGCAATAGGAGGAACAGTCATCAACAGCAAAGCTCTGAGCGGCTCGATGGTCTGCAGCCTCACCTCAGTTCTAGTGTGTAAAGGACCCTTCCTGGGGCTCACTTGTTGCCATGGATTTATAGTATGTCGGTACTTTTTTGTTTATTTTGCTATTAATATCACCCCCCAAGTATTGTGTCTAAGTGAAGCAAAGTGCTGCTAAATACAAGAAATTTGAAATACTTTACAGCGAGCCGGAAAGCCTCACTCAGGCAACAGTTGGTGTTACGTACGGATAGTTTAATATTCAAGTGATGGCATATATTTAAAAAAGGCATCTCTAAATACAACTGTAAAAATCTAACCCTGGATTTGGCCCAGGTGCAATGGTTCGACATTTGTGGCCACATTAAACCACGGTGAGTCTTTAAGACAATCACCTGCAATGTGGTAACGTGCCAGACAGTGAAGACGTTCCTTTACAATTGAGCTAGATCAGGAGTGGCTTTCTTCTTGGTATTGGGGGTCAAACCCAGGGACATTCTACCTCCTTAGAACCCCAACCCTATTTGATTCTGAAAGAGTCTATAAATTGCGAATGGCCTAAGCAGCTGAGGCTGGCTGTGAAACTGTGACCCTCCTGTCTCGGCCTCCTAAGTACTGAGATTACAAACGTGCATCACCACACTCAGCTAGTAATGACTTTAAATTGCATATGTGACATGCAGTAAGAATCAAGAAGCAAAAGCTGACTAGCTGAAATAAATTGTGATTATAAATCTCCTAATTTAGTACTGCCTAGCACATACAAAGCCCTGGGCTAGAAGCTAGTACAGCAAAAACAAAATCAAGCCAGGCATGGTGGTTCACGCTTATAATCTAGTACTGAGAGGCTGAGACAGGAGGACCACAGGCTTGAGGCCAGCCGCAGCAGTTTAGACTGAGGACATAGCTCAGAGGTAGAACGCCCCTGTGCTTAACCCCGAGCCTGTCTGTACCTGCCTCTCTTACTCGCCCCCCACTCTGACCTCCTCGCTTTTCGTCTCTCCGTTTTCTGCAGGCAGGTCTTCTTTAGTCTCTTGATTAGCCACTTCGGCTTGTTTCCCCTTCACTCCCCTCTTCTCTTTTGTTTGCACTTTTTTGTCCGAAGATTTATCCTGTAAAAGACGAAGATATTCAAAGTATAAATGGTACATTTAATTTTCTGATGATACAATGCTCTGTCAATGCTGTCTTACAGATCAACAAGCCAACCGAGTTTTTTTTATGTGCGTGTGATCCTGGGATTAAGCCCAGGGCTATTTACCTCCAACCTACACACCCAGACCCATTCTTTATTTTTTATTTTGAAACTGAATCTCATTAGGTTGATCAAGAGTCTCACTACAGGCCGGGCGTGGTGACGCACGCCTGTAATCCCTGCACCTGGGAGGCTGAGACAGGAGGATTGCACAGGTTCGAAGCCAGCCTCAGCTACTTAGTGAGACCCTGTTTCCAAATAAAATATAAAAAAGGTCTGGGAGTGTAGCCCGGAGGTAGAAAGCCTCTGGGTTCCACCCCCAGTACCACCAAAAAAAAAAAAGGTCTCATTACTTGCTGAAGCTATTGTGGAATCTGAGATCTCAGCTTCCCAAGTACTGGATTACATGTCAACTTGAGTTTTAGACACTACCTTTTACATGAGATAACTTAAGATTCACCCAGTAATCAGGACAACAGAGTTTGCTAAGACTTAGAGGAGCACTTGCATGTCAAGCCTCATTAGCCCTAATAGCTGACAGTCAAGCCGGATCCACACCCCCACTATCCTGTAATTCCACACAAAACAAAGAGAAGGCAGGAGACGTATCTTCCCAATGTACCCCTAACCAACCCCCAAAATGTCTTTCAAGCAGTAACTTCTTACTCTCATGTTAAGACCATTCACCTCAACAAAGCACCACGCTATACGGCCATGCTGACTACTCTGCTAGTTAATCCCTTGGTATCCCATGAGTAGCGTAAAGGGCAACTCTGAGCTCTATCGTTCTCGTTTAGGTGTATGAAGAAACTGAAAAGCAAAGGTATTAATATGATGCTGTAACTTGAAACATTAGTATGTGCAAAATTTAAACTATTTTAAAGAAATATGCAACCATATTTTGGGGTATCATCAGTGGGGAAGAAGCGCAACAAAATTCTAACGTTAATTTGCTCTAAGGATTAAAAACAGCTAAATTAAGTTAGGTTACTTTACTAGTAGGCTGTATACAAGATTCCTATGGAGACGACCAGTCGCTTGTGTAAGATGATCATTAAACACAGGCAAGTAAGCATGGCGTGGTGGCGCACGCTTGTAATCCCAGTACTTGGGAGGCTGAGACAGGAGGATCACAGGTTCAAGGCTGGCCTCAGCTACTTAGTGAGGCCCTCCAAAACTAAAGAATAAAAAATAGGGCTGGCGGGTGTAGCTCAGACGTAGAATGGCACTGAGTTCAATCCTCAGTACTGGGGGTCGGGGGGAAGAGCAGGCAGATCTTACAATTTTAATGTTATAGGGGGAAAATCACTGTAACTTCTGGGCATTGTTTCAAACAGACAACACGAGGACTATTAACTTGAAGCATCTCCATAAATATATTTAGGTCAACAACCTACACTGCTACCAAAGCATCACAATTGCATCTGTATTTAAAAAATGTTCTTTTTGTAATTTTTTTTTTTTTTTTGGTGGTACTGAGGATGGAACCCAGAGGCTTTCTACCTCTGGGCTATATTCCCAGACCCATTTTATATTTTATTTGGAAACAGGGTCTAAGTTGCTGAGAGCCTCACTAAGTAGCTGAGCCTGGCTTTGAACCTGTGCGATCCTCCTGTCTCAGCCTCCCAAGCGCAGGGGTTACAAGCGTGCGCCACCATGCCCGGCTTCTTTTTGTAATTTGATTTAATGTTTCTTTAGTTGTAATAATCACTATCCCCAAAATAAGAAACCTTAAAGTTAAATACATGGTGCAATCCCAATTCTTGGGAGGCTGAGACAGAACTGCAGGTTTGACACCAGGCTAAGCAAACAAATGAGACTTGACTCAACCTAGGGAGACCCTGTTTCCAAATACTAAAATAGGGCTGGGAGGATACCTCAAAGACAGGACATCCCTCAGTTCAATCCCCAGTACCACAAAAATAAAAAGTAAAATAGGGCTGGAAGCACAGCTTGGAGGTAGAATGCCTCTGGGTTCCATCCCTAGCCCCCCCCACACACACACAAAATAGATGGGCACAGCGGCACATGCCTGAATTCCAGCTAGTCAAGAGGTCGGCAAATTCAAGGACAGCCTAGGCAACTTAATGAGATGTTTCAAAATAAAAAGGGCCGGGCGTGGTGGCCCAGGCTTGTAATCCCAGCATTTGGGAGGCTGAGACAGGAGGATCGCGGTTCACAAACAGCCCCAGGTACTTAGTGAGGTCCTCGGCAACTTAGTGAGAACCTGTTTCAAAATAAAGAATAAAAAACTTAGGTCAGGGGAGGTGGCTTGGAGGTCAAACGCCCCTGGGTTCCATCCCTGGACCTGCAAAAAATAAGTAAATAAATAAAAAAAAAAGGGCCAGGGAAGCACATTCCTGCACACCTATAATTCCAGTGTGCACAAGCCCGAGACAGGAGGACTGCTGGTTTGAGGCCATCCTCAACAACTTAGCAAGACAGTTTCAAAATAAAAAGGGGCTGGGGCCTACCTCAGAGGTAGAATGTCTCTGGGTTCAACCCCCAGCACCAAATTAACAAAACAAGAGAGACAGAAAAAGGGCTGGGGAAGTAGCTCAGTGATTGAACACCTTCAGTGATTGAACACCTTTAGGTCCAAAGTACCGCACACAAAGTAAAATATGCATTAGTATTCTGACTTGCAATAGTACACATGTAACCATCAGTAGTGCCAAGTGGTGGCTAGGGCTGTAGCTCAGTGCGTGAGAATTTGCACCAACAAGGTTCTGGAGTTCAAATCCCAGTACACCCGCCAACAAAGAAAAGAACACTAGGAAGCTGAACGCAATAAAGTACATACAGTTTCCCTGAGTAGGCTTCAGTCTTTTAAATACATTAAAGTGTGGTGGCGCACGCTTGTAATCCTCGTGCTTGGGAGGCCGAGACAGGAGGATCGCAGGTTTGCTGCCAGCCTCGGCCACTTAGGAGCTCGTTAGGCCAAGACTAATCTGTCAACTTTCTTACACACAACTGCACTGGCAAAGAAAATAGAAATACTGACTCTGGATCAACTCCTGTCCCAGATAACATCTATCTTGGCTTGAGAACTATGTAAGAAAAAAAAAACTACATTCCCCAGCCCTAGTTTGGCTCTACTGTTGTGTTTGTGTGGTACTGGGGATGGAGCCCAGGGGCATTCTACCTCTGAGCTCCACCCCCAGCCCAATTTTTTATTCTTTATTTTGAAACAGGGTCTTGCTGAGTTGCAGAGGGCCTCACTAAGAGCTGAGGCTGTCTGCGAACCAGGACCCTCCTGTCTCAGCCTCCCTAATGCTAGGATTACAAGCGTGCGCCACCATGGCCACCACGCACGACTCTATTGCTATTTTTTTTGACCCCGAGGACTGATCCCGGTTGTATTCTCCCACAAAGCTAGAACCCCCAGCCTTCTCCCAAACTTTTTTTTTCTTGCGGTACCGGGGATGGAACCTAGCTACCTCTGAGCTACAACCCAGCCCTACTTTTTTTTTCTTTATTTCGAAACAGGGTCTCACAGAGTTGCAAAGGGCCTAAGTAGCTGAGGCTGGCCGCGAACCGCGTTTCCCCATCTCAGCCTCCCGAATGCTGGGATTACAATCGTGCGCCACCACGCCTGGCTCCCCCAGGTCTCTCCCTACATCGCTGAGGCCGCCCCCGGGGCAATCTTGTGCTACCGTGCCGTCTATGAGTGCTAAATATAAAATACGAGCTTGCAAGAACGGAGTAGTATCGGCCTTAACGTACGTTCACAAAGACAATTCCTCTGAAACCCAGGTAGCTCCTACCTTGTGGACTCCGGTTTCCTAAGCCCTGCCGCGCCATGGACGTCAGGCACGCCACTCCCATCACCCAGAACGATGCATCCACGTTGCCCACGGCAGATGCACGTTCCGAAGCCACTCTTACAGAGCCACGGACTCGGGGAAGGCCCGCACAGCCGCAGCGCGGCGCCGCCTGCCCTCGGGAGCCCTCGGGAAGCGTGGACGCCTACCTTTCCCGCCGCCTTCTTGGGCTTCGCCTCCGCTCTGGCCGGGGCGGGCTTCTGAAAGGCAAAAGCGGCGTCAGCGGCGGGCCGAGGCCGGCCGCCCGCGCCCCGGGGCTCGCTGCATACTTACGGCGGACAGCCGCGCCGACCTCCGCTTGGGCTGCGGGAGAGAAAAGGCGGCTGAGCGGGCGGGAGCGCGCCCGCCCCCCCGGCCCCCCGACCCCCGGCGCGCGCTCACCTCCTCCTGGGCCGCGCCGTCCGCCGAGCTGACCTGCGGGGAAGCAGGGACAGTGGGCCGCCGCCGCCGCCCGCCCGCCGCCCGCCCCAGAACAAAGCCCGCCGCCGCGCCCCGGGCCTCCCGCGCGGCCGCCTCACCTTCCTCTTGGGCATCCTGGCGGCGCGGGGCTGCGGGGCTGCGGGGCTGCGGGCCGGGCGCGGGGCCTTCCGAAGCTGCGCTGCCGGCCGCCGCCGCCGCTCCCGCCGCACGAGCTGCTGGGACCCGCGGCGGGGGCGGTGGGAGAACCGGATGGAACCGGATTGCCAGCCCGCCCCCTCCCCCCCCGCGCCCCCGCCGGCCGGGCCGCCCCCCGCCCCCATTGGCTGCGCGGCCCACCGCGCCGCAGCCCGCGCCCCGCATAGGCGAGGCGGGCCGTCACTCGACGCCGCCGCCCCGCCCCCGCGCCCGCGCCCCCACCCGGCGGGCGTCTCGCGGGCCCCAGACCCGGGCGCAGGGGGGCGGGCCCGGGGGCCGCCCGGCCTCGCGGTAGTTTGTTTGAAGCGGGGCCGCAAAGTGCGGTCTGCGTGCTGATTGGCCCGAGCCCGTCACGTGGGCGCGGGTGGCCGTCCACCATCTCCCGGCATGCCTGGGGTCTCGCGAGTCCTGCCGGCCGCGGGGCCGTGGCCCTCCGCCCCCCCCCTTCCCGGTGGCTTGGGCGCCGGCTTTTATGGGTAGGCCCATAGATTGGTAAGGGAGAGCCAGAACGCGCACTCGAACAGCAAGTTTCCCATGTTTGAGGACAAGAAAGGCTCGCTGGGCTCCGCAGGCCTGTGCGAGGCGGGGCCTGGTGCGCAGGCGCGGGCGGCGAGGTCGTGGGAAGGGGAGCGCGGCCGGCGGGCGCGACGCCACTGCGCAGGCGCGGCTTCCCGCGCACTTCCCTGCCCCGGGGCGCCTAGCACAATGGGCGCTTCGGTGTGGCTGCTTGGCTTTCTCCAGGCCCCTGGAGCAGCGACTGCTGCAGGATGGTTTGAGGATTCGGGTGGCTCTTAAGCATTGGTCTGCAATGCTTGGTCCCCTCCTACCTCTTCTGAAGTGTGTGCGAAAAGAGCACCTGCCCCATTTGTTTCATTAGTGGTACTGGATATTAAATCTAGGGCGTTCTGCTACTAGTTATTTTTTATTTCCTTTTCTTTCCCTGTGTGGTACTGGGAGTTGAACCGAGGGATGTTCCAACTCCGGGTTACACATTTGTATATTGAAACGGGCGTCTTAGTTGCTGAGGCTGGTCCCGAACCTGGGATCCTCCTGGCTCAGCCTCCCAAGTACTGGATTTACAAGCGTGCATCACCATGCCCAGCTTATTATTTGGTTTTTAAACAGGGTCTTGCTGATGAGGCTGGCTTCAAATCTGCTATTCCCCTGTACTCAGCCTCCCAAGTACTGGGATTATAGGCGTGTGCCACCATGCCGGACGGACAATACCTTTTAAAGTTAAACACGTTCTCTAATTTAGTAATTCCACTCCTAGAAATAGTCTCAACAAAATGCTTGCTTTCACCAGAAGTCAGAAAGTAGGATATTTCTGGCTGAACTATTTGTTATACTCCCAAACTGGAAGCAACATAAATACTCATCAACAGAAGGATGGATGGATAGATGGAAGACGGTCAGCCACGAAAACGAGCCATCTGCAGCCACATGTAACAACACGTGTGAATCGTACGGTGATAAAAGGAAGATGCCCAAATACAGCACGGACGGTGTGATTCTGTCCATACAGTGTTCTAAAACAGACAAAACTAGTCCGTTAAAAGACAGAATAGGCTGAACGTGGTGGCGCACGCCTGTAATCCCAACATTCGGGAGGCTGAGACAGGAGGATCAAGCAGGTTCGAAGCCAGCCTCAGCTGGTTTAAGAGACCCTGTTTCCAAATAAAATATAAAATAGGTCTGTGAGTGTAGCCCGGAGGTAGAAGGCCCCTGGGTTCCATCCCCAGTACCACAATAAAAAAAGAAAAAGAATAAAAAAGAGGGCTGGGAGTGTAGCTCAGAGGTAGAATGCATCTGGGTTCCATCCCCAGTACCTCAAAAAAAAAATTTTTTTTTAATAAAGAATAAAAGGTAGGGCAGGGGTGTAGCTAGGAGGTTGAATGCCTTTGGGTTCTATCCTCCGACCTCCATCCTTGGACCCGCAAAAAAAAAAAATAAGTGTAGCTTAGAGGTAGAATGCACTGGGTTCCAGCACCAGTACCACATACAAAAGAAAAGTAAGTGAAAAGTTAAAAAATAAAACTTGTGGTAAAAGAGCTTTAACCATCTTGACCATGTTTTAGTCTCTACAGAAAGAAGAATGAAAAACACAAGAATTTATGGAACGTGCGGGGCACCATCATACAAATTTTAGGAATTCTTTTTTTTTTTTTTTTCCAATCTATTGTCAAGCTATTTTTTTTTAATTTTATTTTATTGGTGCACTGTATTCATACATCATAGTGGGATACAAACTTTTGTAGACATACATGCACACATCGCCCAGTCAGCCCCCACCCGATCCCCACCCCATTCTCTCCCCATCCCTCCCTCCCATGCTTGGCTTAGTGGTTGACATCTAGTATTATAGCAATTTATCCAAAATTAAAAATGATAATCTCACATAACAGTTTCATTTGTCTGATACCAAGCTTTTGATGACTTAAAGATAACATTTCAATATTTCTTTTTGCTTTCTTTCTTACCAGAGAATATTTTTTTCTTTTTTTTAGGTGAAACTATCATATATTTATTTTTCAGAAAAAAAATCTATCCTGATATGGAATATGGACTCTAGATACCCAAAACAATCTTGAAGCAAAAACAAAGCTAGAAGATGTATATTTTCTGATTTCAAACCATATAAAGCTACAATAATTGAAACAGTGTAGTACTGTTCTAAAGGCAGATATATAGACCATTGGAGTTAAATACAAGCCTAGAGCTAACTTCTTCCCCATATTGTCAAGTTATTTTTGACAAGGTTTCCACGAAGATTTGGTGGTGGAAATAATAATCTTTTAACTAAATATTGTTGAAAAATAATAATTACATGGAAAAGAATAAAATTGGACCCTTACCTAATCCCACATACAAGTATTAACTCAAACTAGATAAAAGACCTAAATATAAATCTTAAGACTATAAACTTTTAGGAGAAAATCTGGGTCATAAAACCTCACAACATTGAAATTGGCAGTGATTTCTTGGATATGATTTCAATGGCACAGGCAACAGAAGAGTATACAAACTCCCTAAAAAATAAAAGAAAATATTGTATATCCAAAGACAATGTAAACAGAGTTAACAGTTACTAATAGAATTGGATAAAATATTTCCAAATGCTATATCTGAAGGTATATTAATATTCCAACTAGAAATCCTAAAAATTAACAACAATAAAGGCAAACAATACAATTTAGAGATAGGTAACAGACTAACATAAATAATGAATCTCCACAGATAACCAATCTTAGTTGTCTGTTGGATGGAAAATCTTGTTTCTCTGGTTCTGGTGTGTGTTACCTATTTCTTCTTTGTAGTTAATCTCTTTGAGTATTTTCTCTAGCGCTGGTTTTGAAGACATAAATTCCTTCAGTTTCTGTTTGTCATGGAAGCTTCTTATTTCTCCATCTAATTTGATAGAAAGTTTTGCTGGATAGGAAATTTTTGGCTGGAAGTTGTTTTCTTTCAGAGTTTGGAATATGTTACTCCAAGCCCTTCTGGCTCTCATGACTTGGTTTGGGAAGTCTGGAGTGATTCTAATTGGTTTGCCTCTGAATGTCACTTGGCCCTTTGTTTTTGTTGCCTTTAAGATTCTCTGCTTGGCTTCCACATTGGTCATTTTGACAATTATATGACGTGGGGATCCTCTTCTCGGATCCTGTCTAAAGGGAGTTCTATAAGTTTCCTGGATCTGTGTATCAACCTCTTGCTCTATATTTGGAAAATTTTCTGCTATTACTTCCTTGAAGAGATTGTTGATCCCTTTGGTATCACTTTCTTTTCCCTCCTCTATTCCAATTATTCTTAGGTTAGCTCTCTTAAGATGGGCCCATATTTCTTCAATATCAGATTCCTGCTGTTGGATATCTTTTTCTAGATTAGAAACTATGCATTCATTTTTGGATTGCTCATCTTCTAAGAGCGAGATTCTGTTCTCCATGTGGTCTAATCGGTTGTTTGTGCTTTGAATTGAGGCCTTTACTTCATTAATTGCATCCTTTATCTCTTTTTGGCTCTCTCTGAGTTCTTTTCGAAGCACCTCTATTATTTCTACAGTTATTTTCCTGATTTGATCTTCTAGAAATCTCTGATTTTCTGTTTTATCAGGTTCTGATGTTGTGGGGTTGTGCACATTCATTACTTCAGTGTTATTCCTCTTTCCCATGATTTCGGAGGTTTGTGCCTTCTCTGGGTTCTTCCCTTGGGTCACTATGGCTTCACTTAAGGTGCTCTGGATCTCGAGTCTGTATTATCTCAGACCCCACTACTCCTTTACTGGGTTGTATCACAGAGTCTCCGACCCAGGGAGTCGATAGAGGCTGCTTTAAACTATGGGGGGTGCCAGGTTGCACGTTCTCCTATGGTGTGATATCTCTGCCACCACCACTCCCTCACTGGGTCAAGTCCCAGGAGGCCCAATACTGCGATTTCTCCTCTGTGGCCCGCAATTTGACTCACTGTTCTTGAGTACGCAGATGTAGCTGTACTGGACTCGGTGAATTCACTGCTGCTGCCGCCGCCGGTGGCAATATGGCGCCTCTGCCATGCCCTCGGCCATGAGGCTGGCGTATTTTTTCTTCTCTGGTTTTGATTTCCACTCTGAATCCCTGCAGCGTGTGCTGAGCTCAGCCACTGGGAGCTTTAAATGCTGTCTGCGCCGAAAGATCCCGCCTGGCTGTTCCGCATCGGCTCACCTCGGCTTGCTGTAGCCGTCCGCTGAGTTCGCCGCTGCCGCCGGCAGAATGGCACTGCTGCCGCGTCCTCGGGCGCGTGTGTCTCCTCTGTGGCCCTGAGCTCTGTTCTCAGTCCGCTTTCTCTCTGGAGCCTGGTGGTTTTTTTGTTTTTCTGGTGATGGTGTTTTCTGGCTATGAAAGGCGCTCTTTTTGTGGTAATGGAGATTGGTTGTTAGCGGGACTCTTAAGCCCCGCTTTTCTCGGTCGCCATCTTCCCGGAAGTCCCTTAGGAATTCTAAAAAGAGCAGAGAAAGAGAAAAGAGTTTACTTAGTAAAAAAATAACAAAACTCTGAAGTATATAGACGTAAACACTCAGCTCTGTGACGCTCGAAACGCTCTGCATATTATGAAGAGATCTCTTCACCGGGACATGTGACCATGTTGTCAGAAGTCCAACACAGCGCGTGTAGAGGACGGCAAGGGGAGCGTCACAAGAGAACTGCCATGACAGGAGTGGATTCCTCAGCAGAAGACTGGCAGGCCGGAACAGTGGGTGATGTGTGCAGGGTACTGCTCCTGGCCTTCACACCTGAGCAGCTGCGTGGCAGACACAGCTTCCAAAGCTGTGTCAAGCGGCTGTGTAAAATGAAAGCGATTAGCAACAAAGAAACCCGCTTGAAGGAGAAAACTCACCAGCAAAGGTAAGCACATGGTCAAATTCAAAGTACGCTAGTTCTGTAGTTGTGGGGTATAAGTCACTTTTAACTTTATTATAAACATTACAAGAACAATATAAGTACTTGACCATTATATTAATATAATGATAAGTACTCACTGTATCATATTAGCATTTAATTCAATAAATGAAACAAAAAATAATTCAAAAGCTACGCATGGTGGCACGAGCTTATAATCCTAGTACTTGGGAGGCTAAAACAAGAGGATTACATGTCCGAGGTCAGCGTTAGCAATTTAGCAAGGCTCTCAGCAACTTAGACTCTGTAAATAAAAAATAAAGCCAGAGCCGGGCGTGGTGGTGCACGCTTGTAATCCCCGCGCTTGGGAGGTGGAGACAGGAGGATCGCATGGGTTCGAAGTGAGCCTCAGCTACTTAGTGAGGCTCTCAGCAACTTAGTGAGGCTCTCAGCAACTTAGTGAGACCCTGTTTCCAAATAAAATATAAAAAAGGTCTGGGAGTATAGCCCGGAGGTAGAAAGCCTCTGGGTTCCACCCCCAGTACCACCAAAAATAAAAATAAAAATAAAGCCAGGCATAGTGGCTCACGCTTGTAATCCCAGCATTTGGGAGGCTGAGACTGGAGGATCGTGGTTCACGGACAGCCTCAGCTACTTAGTGAGGCCCTTTGCAACTCAGTGAGACCCTGTTTCAAAATAAAGAATAAAAAATAGGGCTGGGATGTAGCTCAGAGGTAGAATATCCCTGGGTTCCATCCCCAGTATTACAAAATAAATGAATAAATAAATAATTAATATAATAGGGCTGCTGGGGGGAGGGGTAGCTCAGAGGTAGAATGCTCTGGGTTTGATCCCCAGCACCACAAAAAAATAAATAAAAAATTATAGCTCCAAAATTGTTAATAAATACATAATAGAAAAGATGTAAGTTGTGATAGCAGTGACATGAATGTGTGCATGAGGACAGATGTACAACCGTAGGTTTTACATGCACCTGAAATTGAGCTCTCGCTTAGATTTATGACTGTGTTTTATAGGAGCATTATGGGAATATAAAACCTTTGTAGGAGGTAAATAAATATAAAGGGAGGGAACATAACCAAGGATGACAGAGAGAGAGGAAGAAAGGAACTACCAAACAGAAAACAGTTAACAGAAGGGCACTGTTAGTACATCTGTCATGAGCTGGGTGTGGGGCACACATCTGTAATCCCAGTACTCGTGGGGGACTGAGACAGGAGGATCACAGGTTTGAGAACAGCCTCAGCAACTCAGTGAGGCCCTCAGGCACCTAGCAGACTCTTATTTCAAAACAAAAATAAGAGCCTGGTATGGTGGTGCATTCCTATAATCCCAGAACTCTGGAGGCTGAGACAGGAGGATCCTCGGTTTGAGGCTAGCTTCAGCAAGTAGTGAAACTCTCAGGAACCTAGCAAGATCCTGTTTCAAAATAAAAAATAGGGCTGGAGTCAGACGTCATAGCACACGCCTTATAATCCCAGTACTTGGGAGGCTGAGACAGGAGGGTCGCAGGTATCAAAGCCAGCTTTAGTAGCTTAGTGAGACCCTGTTTCCAAATAAAATATACAATAGGTTTGGAGGTATAGCCCTAGTACCACAGGAGGGAAAAAAATAGGGATGGAGGTATAGCTCAGAGGTAGAACGCCCCTGGGTTCCATCCCTAGTACTGCGCATGTGCGCGCGCACACACACGTCTTTATATAGCAATAATTTAAATGAAAATAGATTTCATTCTGTAATCAAAATACCTACAAGTTACTCACTTTACCTGAGATTGAGGATGAAAGGAATGGAAAAAGATATTCTGTGCAACAGTAACCCGAAGACAGCATGGGTGGTCATATTAGGTAAAACAGGCCAGGCATGATGGCACACGCTTGTAGTCCAGTACTTGGGAGGCTGAGCAGGTGGATTTCAGATTTGCATCCAGCCTCAGCAACTTAGGCCATCTGCAACTCAGTGGGAACCTATTTCAAAATAAAAATAGGGCTGAGGGTATAGCTTGGAGGTAGAATGCCCTGGGTGCAATCTTCAGTATCACCAAAAGAAAAAAAAAGAAAAGAAGATAAACAGGCTTCAAGTAAAAAATATCACAAGGAAAAAAGGTCATTTTACAATGATAAGCTGTTACTTCATCAAGAGGATGACACAGCGTATATGTGCCCAACATCAGCGCACTTAAATATATAAAGCCCTTAAATATGCATCTAAATATACAAAACTGAATTGAAGGGGAAAATAATACTAATATAATAATAGGAAGTTCAGTACGCATTAGATCGGGGTGCACGCCTGTAATCCCAGTACTTCAGAGCTGAGACAGGAGGATCACAGTTTTTTAATTTTTATTTTTTTGGTACTGGTAATTGAACCTAGGGGCATTTTACCTCTGAGCTACGCCCTTAGCCCTTTTTTTTTGGGGGGGGGCTGTGGATGGAACCCAGGGACATTCAACCTCAGAGCTACACCCCCTGCCCTATTTTTTATTCTTTTTCATTTGAAACGGGGTCTAAATAAGTTGCAGAGGGCCTCACTAAGTATCTGAGGGTGTCCGCAAACCTCCATCCTCCTGTCTCAGCCTCCTGAATACTGGGATTACAAGCATGTGCCACCATGCCTGGCTGCCAGTTCTATTTTTTTTTTTTTTTTTCTTTTTTGGTGGTACTGGGGGTGGAACCCAGAGGCTTTCTACCTCTGGACTATACCCCCAGACCTCTTTTATATTTTATTTGGAAACAGGGTCTCACTAAGTTGCTGAAAGCCTCACTAAGTAGCTGAGGCTGGCTTGGAACCCGTGTGATCCTCCTGTCTCAGCCTCCCAAATGCGGGGATTACAAGCGTGCGCCACCATGCCTGGCTCCCAGTCCTATTTTTTATTTATTTTGAAACAGGGTCTCACTAAGTTGCAGAAGGCCTCACTAAGTAGCTGAGACAGGCTGCGAACCTGCGATCCTCCTGTCTCCCAAGTACTGGGATTACAAATGTGTACCACCACACCCAGCTAGGATCACAGGTTTAAGGACCGTCTCAGCAATTTTGCAAGACCCTCTGAACTTAGGAGACCCTGTTTCAAAATAAAATAAATAAAAGCAGGGCATGTTCACGCACACTTGTGACCCCAGTACTTGGGAGGCTGTGACAGCAGGAGCTCAGGTTCTAGGCCAGCCTCAGCTACTTAGTGAGGCCTCTGCAATTTATTGAGACCCTGTTTCAAAATAAAGAATAAGCTGGGCGTGGTGGTGCACGCTTGTAATCCCAGCATTCAGGAGGCTAAAACCGGAGGATCACGGTTCACAGACAACCTCAGTTACTTAGGCCCTCTACAACTTAGTAAGACCCTGTTTCAAAAATAAAGAATAAAAAATAGGGTAGAGGTTGTAACTTGGAGGTTGAATGCCCCTGATTCCACCCTGCAAAAAAAAAAAAAAAAAAAAAAAGCCGGGCATGGGGGCACACACTTGGAATCTCAGCATTTGGGAGGCTGAGACAGGAGAATCCTGGTTCGCAGGCAGCCTCAGCTCCTTAGGCCCTCTGCAACTCAGTGAAACCCTGTTTCAAAATAAAGAATAAAAAATTGGGCTGGCAGTGTAGCTCAGAGGTAGAATGCCTCTAGGTTCAATCCCCAGTACTGCAAAATAATAATAATAATAACAGTAATAATAATAATAGTAATAATAACAATAATAAAGCAGGGCTGTGGATGTAGCTCAGAGGTAGAGAGCCCCTAGGTTCAAGCCCCAGTACCAACACACACACACACACACCCCAGAAGCATGAGACTTGAACACTCTAGACCGGTGGACCAAACAGACACACACAGAACATTCCACCCAACCTGAGCACAGAACACATAGAACATTCTCCAGGAATTATGTATAGGTCCACAAGACACAATTTAAGCAATGTAAGACTGTCATAGCAATTTAAGACTGAAATAATTTCAACTATCTTTTCCAAATAAAATGGGATAAAAGTAAAAATCAGTAGGAAGAAAGCTGGAAAACTCCCATGTGTGTGATAATTCAGCAACACGTTCCTGAGCAGCCAATAAATCACAAGAGTACAGAAGGAGCTGGCCGTGGTGTTGCAGTTCGCGGACAGCCTCAGCTACTTAGTGAGGCTCTTTGCAACTAGTAAGACTCTATCTCAAAATGAAAAATTAAAACTAGGGCTGGGGGTGTAGCTCGGAGGTAGAATGCACCTGGGTTTCATTCCCAGTACCGCAAAAAAAAAAAAAAAAAAAAAAAAAAGGAATTAAAAAAATAAGCCAAAGGTTTTCTTTCTTTCTTTCTCTCTTTCTTTCTTTCTTTCTTTCTTTTTTTGTACTGGACATCAATCCCAGGGCATTGTACTTGCAAGGCAAGTGCTTTATCACTGAGCTACATCCCAGCCCCCAACCAAAAGATAGCTTAAGACCAATGAAGATGGTAACCCAGCACACCGCAACTCATGGGATGCTGTCATAGTTGTTCTAAGAGGAACACGGATTGCAATAAATGCCTACATTAAGAAAAAAGAAAGATCCAACTTTACATATTAGGGAACCAGAAAAAAAAAGAACAAATTAAGTCCAAGTCAACAGTAAGAAAGAAATATTTGAGCCGGGCATGGTGGTGCACGCCTATAATCCCAGCATTCAGGAGGCCAAGACAGGAGGATCGTGGTTTGCAGCCAGCCTCAGCTGTTATTAGTGAGGCCCTTTGCAACTCAGTGAGACCCTGTTTCAAAATAAAGAATAAAAAATAGGGCTGGTGGTATACCTCGGGGGTAGAATGTCCCTGGGTTCTACCCCCAGTACCAAAAAAAAAAAAAATAATAATATTTGAGCTGAGAGAAAAGAGAACAGAAGAACGAGACAGAACTGACAGCCTGTGTCTCTGGTGCACGCTCAAATTCCTTCCCTCAGGTAAGCCGAGGCCCCCAGCCTCGAGCGGAGCCTCTCTTCCCACTCTGGGAGCCCCTCACACCCTTCTCAGGATGATCTCCTGAGCTCAGAGCCTGGCTGCAGCTGGACTCTGCCGGAGGGGTGGTTATGGAGGAGAGCAGGCTCTGGCCCTTTGCTAATCAGCTCAGCAGTCATCTGCCAGCCAACACAGGAATTCACAGAAAGAATTCACTCACTGCTACGGCTTAGTTGTGGGCCACATCTATCCCCCTTTTATTCTACTTCCAAGATACACTGCCAGCCATATTTTTTATTTTTATTTTTATTTATTTATTTATTTTTTTTGCGAGTCTGGGGATGGAACCCAGGGGCATTTGACCTCCGAGCCACATCCCCTGCCCTATTTTTATTCTTTATTTTGAAACAGGGTCTCACTAAGTTGCGGAGGGCCTAAGTAGTTGAGGCTGTCCGCAAACCGGGATCCTCCGGTTTCAGCCTCCTGAATGCTGAGATTAAAAGTGTGTGCCACCACGCCACCGGCTATTTTTTAAAATTTTAATTAAATTATTATTATTTTTTGCATTACTGGGGGTGGAACCTAGGGGCATTCTACCTCCATGCTGCACCCCCAGCCCTATTTTTTATTCTTTATTTTAAAACAAGATCTCACTCTACCTCAGAGGGCCTCACTATGTAGCTGTGAAGCACAGTCCTCCTGTCTCAGCCTCCCATATGCTGGGATTACAAGCTGCACCACCACGCTCAGCAGTTATTTATTTTTTGAAATGGTCTTGAACCCAGAGGCATTCTACCTCCAAGATATACTTCCAACCTGATGTTATTTCTTATTTGGAAACAGGATCTCACTAAGTTGCAGAGGGCCTAAGTTGCTGAGGCCGGCTGCTAACCGGTGGTCCTCCTGTCTCAGCCTCCCAAGGACTAGGATTACAAGCATGTATCACTATGTCCAGCTAATTTTTTTTTTCAGTACTGAGGATGGATCTCAGGGGCATTCTATGCTGAAGCTACATTCCCAGTCCTATTTTTATTCATTTCAAAACAGGGTCTCACTAAGTTTTGGAGAGTCTCACTAAGTAGCTGAGGCTGGCCATGAGCCTGCGATCCTCCTGTCTCTCAAGTACTGGGATTACAAGTGTGCGCCACCACGCCTGGCTTAATTTTTTGTTTTAAAACAGGGTCTCACCCAGAATCGGGGCCTCCCATGAGGCAAAGCCGCTGCTTGAGCCAGGGAGGTCTGGATCAGTCCACCGGGTAGCCAGGCCACTACTGGGGCCGTCAAGAGTGGGATGGGTACTTGCAACACGGCATGCACAGAGAAATATCGCAGAAAATAAAAAACAGATGCTTCCCCTAATCAGCAATAACTAGGAGGAAAGGGGCAACAGGAAGAGGTCGAGCTATAGAAAGGACCCTATAGTGAAGCAACTAAGGTGACCAATCAGATGGTATGGAATAGGGGAGGACGGAGCCTCTTTAAAACGCAGGAGGTACATAAACAAATGTATCAAAGTTAATCACCAAATAAGCATGGGATCGAGGGAGGGGGAGGAAATGGGATGGGGGCTGGATGAGGGCTAATTGGATGATGTGTGCTTGTATATCCTCTCAAGTCTTGTATTCCAATGTGATATATGATTACAATGCACCAATTAAAAAATAAATAAAAATAAAAAATAAAACAGGGTCTCACTAGGTAGCTGAGAGTCTCGCTAAATTACTGAGGCTGAACCTCCAGTCTTACGGCTCAGCCTCCCAAGTACTGGTATTCCCGGCATTTACCACCATGCCAGCTGAAGTTTTCTTTTATTCTTTTTTTTTTTTTTGTGGGTCTGGGGATGGAACCCGGGGGCATTCTCTGAGCTACACCCCCTGCCCTGTTTTTTCTTCTTTATTTTGAAACAGGGTCTCATTAAGTAGCTGAGGCTGTCCGTGAACCGCGATCCTCTAGTCTCAAGTTTTCTTGAAACAGAAATTTGTAGAACTACAGCCTGCATTATTTTGAGTGGGAATGGGCTCTTAGAATCCAACTGACATGGGGGCGTCTCCTCTTTCAGGGTTCTTGTCCAGTGGATTTCTACAACTGAAGTCAAAGAACTACTGAAGGGTATAGAAATATGAAAGTTTAAGTCAGGGAAAGAGAGGACAAAGCAATCCCCCACACAAGGGGAGGGGCAGGAAAGAAAGTGACCTCGGAGCTCTTGGGAGGTGGGCTATTAAACTTTACTGAGGCTTCCCATCTGTTCTTTTATGATTGGTCAGAATTAGATTTGGGGAAACCAATGGCTTTTAACCAATATTTTTTTCCGGTACTAAAGATTGAACTCAGGGGCATTCTACCTATGAGCTATACCCCTAGCCCTAATTTTTTGTTCTTTATTTTGAAACAGGGTCTCACTAAGTTGTTCAGGGCCTCACTATGCAGCTGAAGCTGGCCTAGAACCTTAGATCCTACGGTCTAAGTCTCCCAAGTACTGGGATTACAAGCATGCACCACCACGCCCAGCTGCTTTTGACCAATTTTGATCCTAATTTTTTTTCAAAGTTGAAAAATACCTTGTTTAAAATCCCCATGGGAGCCGGGCGTGGTGGCGCACGCTTGTAATCCCCGCGCTTGGGAGGCGGAGACAGGAGGATCGCACGGGTTTGAAGCCAGCCTCAGCTACTTAGTGAGGCTCTCAGCAACTCAGTGAGACCCCGTTTCCAAATAAAATATAAAATGGGTCTGGGAGTATAGCCCGGAGGTAGAAAGCCTCTGGGTTCCACCCCCAGTACCACCAAAAAAAAAAAAAAAAAAATCCCCATGGGGCCCACGGGCCCCAGAGGGCACCTGCGGCTGAAGGCCTGCATGGCGCCTGGCTCAGCCTTTCTTCTGTTTGAGTTTTTCTAAGTGCACCTGTAAGGACTTCTGGATGGAGCTGACGAAGTGCTGGATGTCGGCCTCACGCTGTTTGACCAGGAGGTCCACTGTGGCCTTTCGCATCATGTTCTTAGTCAGCTGCTGAGCATGGTCTGGAATGGCCGTCCACTGGCTCATCATGGACAGCACTGTGCTCTGCACCTTGTCCTCAGGCACCACCTGGTCCACCAGGCCCACCTGGAGGGCCTGTGCGGGAGGGAAGAGCATCCCCAGCTGCAGGGCGCGCTCTGTGGCGCGGTGCCCGATGGTGTTCACCATGGTGTCCTTGAGCCAGAAAGGGGTGATGCTGCCCAGCAGGGTCTCCTTCAGTTCTATGACATACGTGGGGATGTCAGCGAGAACCCGGTAGGTGCAGCAGAAGGATATCACACAGCCCCTGGCCGGTGCGGCTCTGTTGATGGCGGCAGTCAGCACCAGGCTGGACTGGTAGAGCCTCAGCCGTATCTCCTGCACGGCCGTCCAGTACTCGGTTTGAATTGTCTCGTGGGCTGGTGGGGAGTTCCTGGTGGCCGCTGGTCTCTCACCTTTTTGTTTACCTCCCCCACCTCACCGAAGGCTCACAGCCACAGCAGAAAAGGCAGCTAAACATGTTTAATTTACCCATTATCCACAAGTGAGTTGTTCTTGACTTGCTCTAAAACCTAATCTTCATTTACATTTAGTTTTTTATTCCAGGCTGATCTGATTGTAAGCGTGTGTGTGCACCTGTATATATGATTTATTTTTTTAGTGCTGGAGGTCGAACCCAGGGCATTCATGCCTACTGTAGCATGAATAGGGTAGTAGCAAGCTGCTACCACTGAGCTACCTCCCCAGTCCCTAAACAGTGTCCTCTGATTAATAAACTTATTTTTCAGATATGCAGTTTTGTATCTTGTTTAGAGTGTGGCTTTGAAATCCAAATTGAAGACATTGCACATATAATAGGTACTTAAAAAGTGTTTTTTAAAAGCTGGCCATATTGGCGCACACCTGTAATTCCAATACTTGGGAGGCTTAGGCAGGAGGGTAATAAGTTTGAGACCAGCTTCTGTAACTTTGTGAGACCCTGTTTCAAAATGAAACATAAACGCTGGGCGTGGTGGCGCACGCAATCCCCGCGCTTGGGAGGTGAGACAGGAGGATCCGGCAGGTTCGAAGCCAGCTGCGCTGGCTTAAGAGACCCTGTTTTGCCGGGCGTGGTGGCGCACGCTTGTAATCCCCGCGCTTGGGAGGCAGAAACAGGAGGATCGCGCAGGTTCGAAGCTAGCCCCGCGCGCTGGCTTAGGAGACCCTGTTTCCAAATAAAAATGTAAAAATAGGTCTGGGAGTGTAGCCCGGAGGTAGAAGGGCTTCCAGGAACCCCAGTACCACCAAAAAAAAAAAAAAAAAAAAAAAAAGAGACCCTGTTTAAAAAAAAAAAAGTCTGGGAGCGTAGCCCGGAGGTAGAAGGTTTCCAGGAACCCCAGTACCACATAATAATAATAATAATAATAATAATAATAATAATAATAAAAACCTAGGCTGGGAGTATGGCTTCTTAGAGGTAGACCACTCCTGAGGTTAATGCTCATTACCACGCACACACACAAAAGCACTTTCGTTACCTGATGCTGTAAGTTTTTTGTATGTGTGCGGTACCAAGGATTGCCCCATCGCTATTGTTAGCATTATTTTAGTTTGATTTTGAAACGGTCTAAGTTGCAAAGTGCCTAAGTTGCTGAGGCTGGCCACAAACCTCGGATCCTTCAGTCTCAGCCTCCCAAGAACTGGGATTACAGGTGTGTGTCCCCACACCTAGCTTTAGAATGTTTTATTTTGTCTTTATGGAAAGTTTTTTTTTTGGTACTGAGGATTAAACCCAGGGCATTCTGCCCCCTAGCTACACCCTCAGCCCTTTTATTTTTACCTTGAAACAGGGTCTTGCTAGGTTGTTGAGAGTCTACTTGGCTGAGGCCTGGAACCTGCGATCCTATCTCAGCTTCCCAAGTACTAGGATTACCGTCGTGGGGCACTACACCTGGCTGTAAAGTGACTTTTTGTATTTATGGAAAGTTTATTTTAACATAAACTTAATTAGGAACAATATTGAGTCAATTCGAAGAAAGCATTAATTAAATATTTACATAAATAGTGTGCAGATATAACAATGGGAGAGGGCCGGCCGTAACCAACCACAGTTTTGAAGGCTGGCTCCACCCGGGTAGAGGAACTGGCACGCCGACGGAGCCCGGAGGGCCAGGCCGGGCCAGCACATCCCGGCTCCGCCCAGCCCAGAGGCAGGGTCGGTCCCGCCCCGCGGCGCGGCGCGCAGGCGCAGTCGTGTGGGCGTGCCTTGCCGGCCCGCGCCCTCACTGCGCAGGCGCGGCCGCCGGCGCGGTCGCCTTGGAGCTTCCGTAGCGGTGCGGGCGCCGACGGGAGCGTCCGGGATGAGCGCGGCGGAGGCCGACCGCTGGGCGTGGCTGCTGGTGCTCAGCTTCGTGTTTGGGTGCAATGTCCTGCGGATCCTCCTCCCGTCCTTCTCCTCCTTCGTAAGTGGCTGCCTGGCCTTGCAGCGGCCGGCGGGGACGCCGTCTGCTGTGGACGGAGGTCTGGAGCTGGCCGCCGGAGGCTCGGCCGCAGGAGCGCCCTGTTGGCCTGTTCAGTATTGACGATATTTTATTTAGATCGTCCCTAGCGTCGAAAAGTTGCAAAGTTTTACCTCCAAAACCCGGCTTACTGGCTTCTGGGACGCCGGGACAGCTGGCCACACTTGGCGGCGCTTCCCGGCAGCGAGCCTCAGGCTGGGCGTTCTCAGGGTCCCTGCCAGCCTCGCACTGCAGCCAACTCCGGCCCCTGCGCGGGCATCCGAGGCCCCGCTGCCCGGGGGGGGGGGCAGGGCTTCCCGCAGGCCTGGCGAGCACGGGCCGCGTGCCAGGTCCCGGAGCGGTGACCCCGGGGCGCAGGGACCCCCGATGGTGAATGGAGACGGTACAGTGTGATGTGTGTCCTAGGGAGGCCCGGGCATTAACGCTCTCCAGGTGCCACTGTCACCGCTGCTGAGAGGTGAAGGTGTTCGTGCTGCCTTTACCGCTCATTAAGAGTTGCACTAGGTCCTCCACCTGGTAACTTCTGGGTGGAGAGTTAATCCTTCTGTCCTCCTGCCTACTGTAGCATGAATAGGTGTTTGGTGGCAATTGTACAAATTGTACGGGTTAGGGGTGTGTAGGAAACAGCAGGAGCCCACAGCGGGTGGAGGTGCCCTGTTTATGCCAAGCAGAAATGAAGGGCTGTCTGGCCCAGACGGAGCCTTCTTGCTTCTCTCTCTTAAATAACGGGGTGGTGGTGTATTTAAGACGGCCCAGAACTGCTTCTTCATGTCTTCTACCAGGATTGGTTGAATGCCTGTTTGTGCAAAACTCTGTTCTAGGGCCTTAGTCTTTGTTTTGAAACATAGAGGGTCTTTTTCTTTCTTTCTTTTTTTCTTTTGATACCACTAGAGATCGAACCCAGGAGCATTCTTGAGTTATACATAACTCCAGACCTGTTTTATTTTTGGGGTTTTTTTTTTTTTTTTTTTTTGGGAACAGAGCCTCAGGAGGTTGATGAGTTTCACTTGCTGAGTCTGTCCTTGACCCTGCCATCCTCCTGTCTCACCGAAGTATTGGGATTACAAGTGTGTGCCACCATGCTCACTTACAGGATTTTCTTTGAACCTCTGCTTCCCTTTCAGAATCTTTTGTTATATTACCTTATCTTTAAGATGATGTCCTAGGTTCTTAGCATTGCAGAAAAGACTCTTGAAGCTGGGTGTGTTGCTGTACGCCTGTTATTCTAATATTTAGGAGATTGAGACAAAGGATTGTATGTTTGAGGCCAGCCTCAGCAAAATAAAAAAAGGGCTGGGGATATATCTCAGATAGGATGCTCTGGGCTCAATTCCTAATAACAACAACAACAACAAAGACTTGAAAAGCTGCCTTCCGCATATTTTTCTTTTTTTATTTATTTTTTATTGGTGCACTGTATTCATACATTATAATGGGATAAAAAATACTTTTGTAGACATACATGCACACATCGCCCAGTTAGCCCCTACCTGATCCCCACCCCGTTCCCTCCCCATTCCTCCTTCCCATGCTTGGCTTAGTGGTTGACATCTAGTATTATAGCAATTTATCCAAAATTAACAATGATAATCTCACAAAACAGTTTCCTTTGTCTGATACCAAGCTTTTGATGACTTAAAGATAACATCTCTTTTTTTGTTGTTGTTTTGTTTTGGGTTTTTTTTTTTTGGTGGTACTGGGGTTCCTGGAAGCCCTTCTACCTCCGGGCTACACTCCCAGACCTATTTTTTTATATTTTGAAACAGGGTCTCATAAGCCAGCGCGATCCTCCTAGCTCTCTTAAAATGGGCCCATATTTCTTCAATGTCAGATTCCTGCTGTCGGATATTTTTTTCTAAATTAGAAACTATGCGTTCATTTTTGGAGTGATCATCTTCTAGGAGCGAGATTCTATTCTCCATGTGGTCTAATTGGTTGTTTGTACTTTGAATTGAGGCCTTTACTTCATTAATTGCAGCCTTTATCTCTTTTTGGCTCTCTCTGAATTCTTTTCGAAACACCTCTTACAGTTATTTTCCTGATTTGATCTTCTAGAAATCTCTGAATTTCTGTTTTATCAGGTTCTGATGTTGTGGGGTTGTGAGCATTCATTGCTCCATTGTTATTCCTCTTTCCCATGATTTCGGAAGTTTGTGCCTTCTCTGGGTTCTTCCCTGGGTCACTGCGACTTCACTTAAGGTGCTCTGAATCTTGAGTCTGTGGGGTATCTTGGTCCCCACTACTCCTTTACTGGGTTGTATCGCAGAGTCTCAGACTCTGGGAGTCAATTGAGGCTGCTTTAGACCATGGGGGGGGGGTGCCAGGTTGGGTGTTCTCCTATGGTGTGGTATCTCTGCCACCGCCACTCTCCCACTGGGTCAAGTCCCTGGGAGTACAATACTGGGATTTCTCCTCTAGGGGCCACAATTTGACTCACTGTTGTTGAGTGCGCAGATGGAGCTGTAGTGGACTCGGTGAATTCTCTGCTGCTGCTGCTGCTGCTGCTGCTGCTGCTGCTGCTGCTGGTAGTGGTGGTGGCAATATGGCGCCGCTGCCACACCCTCGGCCGTGAGGCTGGCGTGTTTGTTCTCTGGTTTTGAGCTCCACTCTGAGTCCCTGCAGGGTGTGCTAAGACCAGCCCCTGGGAGCTTTAGATGCTCCCTGCGCCGAGAAATCTGCCGTTTTCCTCCCGGCTGATCTGCAGCAGCTCACTTCAGCTCGCTGTCCTGGTGGGCTCTTGAGTGCGTTGGTCTGGTGCCGTCCAGTGGACTCGCCACTGCCGCCGGCAGTAAGGTTCTGCTGCCGCGTCCTCGGCTGTGAGGCCGGCGTATCTCCTTTGTGGCTCTGAACTCCGTTCTGAGTCCCCTTCCTCTCTGGGGCCTGGTGCTGCAAGAGAAGATGGTGCCCGCCGCTTTGTGCCGCGGCTCCAGCCGCAGCACTGCGGTCTGGTTTCTTTCTGGTGTCTCGTTTTTCCAGCCTTCTTTTTCTCTGTCCCTTGTAATTACATTTTTTGTTTCTCTGCTGATGGTGTTTTCTGGCTATGAAAGGCGTTGATTTTGTGGTAATGGAGATTGGTTGTCAGCAGGGCTCGTAAGCCCTGCTTTTCTCCGTTGCCATCTTCCCAGAAGTCCTTCCATATTTTTCTTTTTTCATTTTTTTTTGTAAAGGACACACATGAAATTTGTCTTTTTTTTTTTTTGGTGGTACTGGGGTTTCTGGAAGCCCTTCTACCTCTGGCCTACACTCCCACGGGCTACACTCCCACCGGCTGCACTCCCAGACCTATTTTTTAACTTTTTTACCTGGAAACATGGTCTCTTAAGCCAGCGAGGCTGGCTCCGAACCAGGACGATCCTCCTGTCTCCCCCTCCCAAGTGCGGGGATTACAAGCGTGCACCACCACGCCCGGCTAAAATTGGTCATTTTAATAGTTATTAGCTGTGCGGTTCTGTGTCATTGAGTATATTCACATTGTTGTGCAACTTCACAACTCTTATCTTTCCCATTTCACAATAACTCTATATCCATTACACGACTCCCCATTCCCTCAACACACACACACACACACACACACACACACCCGTCTCTGACATCCACCATTCTGCAGGCTCTCTGTAATTGTGTTTGGAATCTAACTGGAGTCACACTGCGTTTGTGTTTCTCTATCTCACCTATTTCATTTAGTGTACTGTCTTCACGGCTCATCCATGTGGTGGCATATGTCAAAATTTATTTCCATTTTAAAGGCTGGATAATACTCCAGCGCATGTGTGACTGCATTTTCTCCATTGGTCTGTTGATAGTCACTGGGCTTGTTTCCACCTTCCTGCTAGTGTACGTGAAGCTACTAGAGTTTGGTTTACAAGTATCTTGTTTGAGTTCCTGCTTTCAATTCTTTGGATATATGTCCACAAGTGGAATTGCTGGATCATGGTAGTTTTGTTTAGTTTTATTTATTTATTTATTTTGCAGTACTAAGGGTGGAACCCAGGGGCATTCTACCTTCAAGCTACACCCCCAGCCCTCTTTTTTATTCTTTTGAAACCAGGTCTCACTAAGTTGCAAAAGGCTTCACTAAGTAGCTGAGGCTGGCCACTAACCTGTGATCCTCTTGTTTCAGCCTCCTAAGTCCTGGGATTACGAGCTGTGCCACCATTTCCAGCAATGGCATTCTTGATATCCGGGAGGGGATTTTGCAGAATGGTTGTCTGCTGGTTTTGCCCATTGTATCTGTCTGGAAACCTCAGAAACTAAGCTGGGTTCTTTTTGCAGCTCATCTACTGGATGGAGCCCAAGGGCCTTCTACCGCTGGGCTACTCCCAGACTTATTTTATATTTTATTTGGAAATAGGGTCTCTAAGTTGCTGAGAGCCTTACTAAGTAGCTGAGGCTGGTTTTGAATCTGCGCGATCCTCCTGTCCCAGCCTCCTGGGATTCCAAGCAGGCGCCACCATGCCTGGCTCAGGGCTGTCCTTTTGGGCATGTTTGCTGGCTGATTGAGGCAGATTGCTGGAGGCAGCTGCTCTGGCCTGGACATCCCTCTTAGGTCCTCTCTCTAGTCTGGATCCTGACCCCGCTAGGACAGTTGGCGGGCGCCACCTGGTGGCCATGGTCATCTTTCTCATTAGGTTCCCAGGCAAGCTGGGTGCAGGATGTGTTTTACCTGTGAGAGCAGGAGAAGCTATTGTCAAGGGATGGGGTGATGGGATGGGTGGGCTACTTCTGCCTGCAGGTCCCCTACACCAGCAGAGACCTGCAGGGCTTGTCCTTGAAAACCTTTTTTTAAGGTACTGGGTATGGAACCCAGGGGCATTGTACCTCTGAGCTACACACCTAGCCCTGTTTTTTTTTCTTTTTTCTTTTTTTTTTTTTGCAGGTCTGGGGATGGAACCCAGGGGCACTCGACCTCCAAGCTACACCCCTGCCCTATTTTTTATTCTTTATTTGGAAACCGGGCCTCACTAAGTAGCTGAGGCTGTCTGCCAACCGCGATCCTCCAGTCTCAGCCTCCCAAAGAAATTTACAAGCGTGCGCCACCACGCCCGGTTCTATTTTTTTCTCTATTTTTATTTTGAAACAGGGTCTCTGAGTTGCAAGAGACCTCACTGCATACCTACTCCTGCCCCCTTTGCTGGCCTGCGCGCTGTGGACACTTGCTTCCCCTCTGCCTGGCCTTGTGCCGTGCCGGCTGGGCTGCTGTTTTCTGTCATGTGTATTTGTCCCTCTCATTTTGCTTAGATTCTTTTGCTGTCTTGGGGATTGAACCAGGGACATCTGTCTGAGCTACACTGAGACCCACCCTTTTTTTGGTGGTACTGGGGTTCCTGGAAGCCCTTCTATCTCTGGGCTACACTCCCAGACCTATTTTATATTTTTATTTGGAAACAGGGTCCCTCAAGCCAGCGTGGCTGGCTTCGAACCTGCGTGATCCTCCTGTCTCCACCTCCCAAGCGCGGGGATTACAAGTGTGCGCCACCACACCTGGCCAAGCCCTTTTTATTTTTTGCTTTGAAACAGGGTTTTGCTACCTTGCTGAGGCTGTCCTCAACCTCTGATCCTCCTGTCTCAGCCATGTTTAGAGCCTGACTCCCTGTCTGCCTGTCTTGTCTCAGGGACCCTATCTTGCGGTGCGTCGCACTGACTCCCGGTGCAGGGTGCCCCTCCCTGAAGGCCCTGACACGGCTGGGAAGGAGCTCCCCTGAAGCCGGCACCCCTCCCTGCTCTGCCCCTTCTCACCTGGGGCTGAGCGCTCCGGGAAGAGCACAAGTCGTGTTCCCTTCCCCTGAAGGGCAGCTCTGAGAAGGGAGTGGTTTCCATTTTATAGTCGCACTTGGACAGTTGTGTAAAGGACGCGCACGTTTGTTCTGTGGCTCTCCAGGGGCATAACTGTGGAAGGGAGACTGTAGTTCGAATAGTGATTGAAGTAGGAGGACGCTTGTGGGTTTTCTTTGTGGTGGTGTAGGGAGCAGGAAGAGGTCATGGAGCTGGCTCTGTGGGTAAGGGCTGCTTGAAAGAGCCGAGTGGGACCTTGGAGAGGGAGGTGTGAGGTTCTCAACCGTGGCTGCCTCAGTCCCAGTATGTGGCACACACCTTGGTCCCAGTACTGGGGAGGCTGACACAGGAGGATTGTAGGTTCTTGGCCAATGTCAGCAACTTGGTGAGACTCTGTTTCCAAATAAGAAATAAAATAGGGTTGGGGTGTAGCTCAGAGGTACAATGCCTCTGGGCTCAATCCCCAACATCATTGAAAACAAAAAATCAGGCATGGTGGCACATGTTTGTAATCCCAGTACTTGGACGGCTGAGACAGGAGGATCTCAGGTTTAAGGACAGTCACAGCAATTCAGCAAGGCCCTCCACAACTTACGGAGACCCTATGTCAAAAAATAAAAATAAAGCCGGGCGTGGTGGCTCACTCTTGTAATCCCAGTACTTTGGAGGCTGAGACAGGAGGATCATGCAGGTTCAAAGCCAGCTTCAGCTACTAAGTGAGGCTCTCAGCAACTTAGTGAGAACCTGTTTCCAAGTAAAATATAAAATAGGTCTAGGAATATTGCCTGGAGGTAGAAGGCCCCTGGATTCCATCCCCAGCACCATACCCCCCCCCCAAAAAAAAACCAAAATAAAACAATAAAACAAAGTAAAATAGGACTGGAGCCGGTGGTGGTGGTGCACACCTGTAATTTCAGTACTTGGGAGGCTGACACAGGTTAGAGGCCAGCCTCAGCAAGTAGTGGGACTCTCATCAATCTAGCAAGACTGTTTCAAAATAAAAATAAAGCGTGCTGCCTTCTCTCTCTGTGTCTCCCTCTCCCTCTCTCCTCCTCTCCCTCTCTCTCTATCTCTCTCTCCCCTTCTCTCTCTCTCTCTCTCTCTCTCTCTCTCTCTCTCTCCAGCAGAGTTCCATCAAGAGACTGCCAAACCCCCTGGAGATAGGGCGTGTAGGATTACAAAGACATTTCAAAGATGACTCACCCCGTGCACAGCATTCCTCGGGGAGTGTACAGAACACTGTGCGACCCTCGTCAGATACGGGGAGGAAAGGGCTGCTCCGCTCGTAGGGTCTCCACAAGCGGGTGGGCTACAGACTTCCATGGGGTCTAAGGCACTTGGCTGGTTTCTGCGTGATTAACCACAGTAAGGACCTGAGTCTTGCAAGCACTCCAAAGCCCCACCTTGGGTTCCAGCCTGCAGGGAAACCTCAGCTGGCTGGGCCACGGGGCGGTCAGAGCACACCATGTCTGTCGGTCAGGACGCGGGAGGGGTTGGGGGACCCCATTCATCTTGTGTGGAGAGACCCTGATCCCAGCCTTTGACCCGCCAGATGTCCAGGGTGCTGCAGAAGGACGCAGAGCAGGAGTCACAGATGCGGGCAGAGATCCAGGGCATGAAGCAAGAGCTTTCCACTGTCAACATGATGGATGAGTTTGCCAGATACGCCCGGCTGGAGAGGAGGATCAACAAGACCACAGACAAGCTCAAGACTCACGGTATGGCCACCGGCCAGGCGCTGCAGGGCAGAGTGATAGCGACAGGAGGCCTGAGCGAGCCCGGAGGACGTATGCTCGGCTCTTAGGTATTCTTAGTGTTGAAAAAGCCAGCTGTGGCAGCTCACTCTTCTTATCCCAGGACTTGAGAGGCTGAGACAGGAGGATTGCAGGTTCAAAGCCAGCTTTAGCAACTTAGTGAGGCCGTCAGCAACTTAACAAGACCCCATTCCCAAATAAAAAATAAAATAGGGTTGGGAGTGTAGCTTGGAGGAAGAATGCCCTTGGAACACACACACACCAAAAGTTTACACAAATTTTTATGTTGAGCTGGGTGTGATAGTACGTGCTTGCAATCCCAGCATTTGGGAGGCTGAGACTGGAGGATCACGGTTTGTGGACAGCCTCAGCTACTTAGTGAGGCCTTTGCAACTCAGTGAGAACCTTTTTTAAAAATAAAAGAATAAAAAATAGGGCTGGGGGTGTATCTTGGACGTAGAATGCTCCTGGGTTCCATTCTCAGTACCCCCCCCCTCCCAATTTTTTTTACATTGTCTAGAGGAAACCAAATAATAATTATTACTTTTCCTTATTTGGTGGTGAACTTTTTTCTTTTCTTTTTTCTTTTTTTGGTATGGGGGATTGAACTCAGGGGCATTATACCTCTGAGCTATATCCCTAGCCTTATTTTAAAAACTGGGTCTTACTAAGTTGCTGAGTGCCGGGGCCCAGCCCTAGCAGAGTCGGGGTTCGTGTGTTGATGAGGGGAAGCCGAAGTCGAAAATGAAAGAAGAATGACCACACGAAATAGATTCAGCCTTCTTCCTTGTATTCAGGATTTGTTACAGTTTTTATACCTTTTTTGTTGGCAGAAAAGCAAAGGCAGAGTCATGCAAGCAGGATTTCCAAAGATGGGAAAAAGTTATTTTCTATAAAGTTTAGGGCGAGGAGGTCAGACATTTAAATAACCATAGTGTGCTTTGTCTCACTTCCCGAGGCTGACTCAGACTTACTCCTACACAGTGGCTCTAACCAAGGTCAGTTTGAACTTAACATTTGGCCCAATATCTTTCTCCTTGGGAAAGGATCTTTGCTGCCTGAGTCTCTCACAAGCCGCTGCCCATCAGTTTTAGTTATAATGTTTATACATAAATTCCAATTATACATATTAATCCAAATAATCCTAAAATAATTTTATGAAGAAAGGAATGCTAGACATACTTCATGGGGGATCTACGCCGTTGCAGATCCCCTGATCGAGCTTTCTCAAGATCTGCAAGAGATGTGGTAGCAGCTGAGAGCCTCACTAAGTTGCTGAGGCTGGTGGCAAGCCTGTGATCTTCCTATAATTTTAAGGTTTTTCTAAAGTAAGCTATAAGCGGGGCATGGTGGTGTACTCCTGTAATCTAGGTACTTGGGAGGCTGAGACAGGATTGCAGGTTCAAAGTCATCCTCAGCAAGTAGTGAGCCTCTCATCATTTCAAAATAGTGATAAAGGCCGGGCGTGGTGGCGCACGCTTGTAATCCCCGCGCTTGGGAGGCTGAGACAGGAGGATTGCGCAGGTTCAGAGCCAGCCTCAGCTACTTAGTGAGGCTCTCAGCAACTTAGTGAGACCCTGTTTCCAAATAAAGTATAAAATAGGTCTGGGAGTATAGCCCGGAGGTAGAAAGCCTCTGGGTTCCACCCCTAGTACCACCAAAAGAAAAAAGATAAAATAGGGCTGGGGGCGTAGCTCAGAGTTAGAATGTCCCTAGGTTCTATCCCCAACAGTGCAAAGAAAAAAAAAGTAAAGCTATTCAAATCTCATAATAGGAGAAGGTAAAATGGTGAGCAACATTTAAAATATTGTTGCCAGGTGTGGTGGCGCACACTTGTAATCCCAGCTCTAGGGGGGCTGAGACGGGAGGATTGCAGGTTTGTGGCCAGTCTCAGCTACTCAGTGAGGCCCTCTACAACTCAGTGAGAACGTGTTTCAAAATAAAGAAAAAAGTAGAGCTGGGGTGTTGCTTGGAGGTAGAATGCCCCTGGGTTCCATCCCCAGTGCTGAAAAAAAAAAAAAAAAATTTCAGCCAGGCGTGGTGGTGTATGCTTTGTGATCCTAGTACTTGAGAGGCTGAGATGGGAGGATCGCAGCCTCAGCAACCTAGTAAGGCTCGTGGCAACCTAGTGAGACTGTTTCCAAATCAGAAATAAAATCAGTCTGGGGATGTAGCATGGAGGTAGAATGCCTCTGCATTCAATTTCCAGTAACACACACTTGATTTATATTTCCTAAATATACTGAGTGATTGTCCCATTTATAACTGGAGAATATTTTATAAGGGGAAGTAGCATTTCTGTGTATTTAGATTCTGTCTCGAATTTTCAGGACTCATAGTTTTTTGTCCTATTTTTCCTTCTAGTGAAAGCGCGGACGGCTCAGCTAGCCAAGATCAAATGGTTTATGAGCGTGGCTTTCTACGTACTGCAGGTGAGTTGCTGCGGGCACCAGCGCTGGTGAGCACGGCCCGCGGGACCTCGCGGCTGGGAACCCAGGCTTTGCCGCTCAGCCTGCTGGGCCACGGGGTCCGCCAGCGTGTGCGGCTGGACACCTGTGGCTTTCTAAGTGAGACTGGAAGAGAGCCTTCCCCTGGCTTTGGTTGTTGGGGGGA
The DNA here is from genome assembly GCF_963383645.1 of Muscardinus avellanarius. Classification (NCBI taxonomy): domain Eukaryota; kingdom Metazoa; phylum Chordata; class Mammalia; order Rodentia; family Gliridae; genus Muscardinus; species Muscardinus avellanarius. The sequence continues at coordinate 6,106,065 of NC_137790.1, read as the reverse complement.
CTTCTTGGTGGCTGAACTCTGCAGCCACTCACTGGGAGAGCTGCGCTGCTGCCCTCGGTGCCGACCTGAGGGCCTGGGGCGGGTGAGAAGCGGGGACACTGCAGCCCAGTGTTGGGGCACCTTGCTCCCGGCTCGCCATCCAGGCGGAGAGCCTCATGTGTCTCTTGCTGGTTGGCCCAGCGTCGTTGCCTGAGGGCTTGGCCTGCTTACTGTCGCTCATGCCAGCAAGCCCGCGGCACACTGAGTGTCCGTCCAAGGTGAAGGGCACAGTCCGACCCCACAAATCCAAGTTTGGGGGTACACTGAAGTAAGTTGGTTCCGAGGCACTATTGCTTGCTTTGGGTAGGCCTGTGTCACAGACACAGGGACGGGCCCAGGGCCCACTTTAGGTCGGCCTGCGTGAGGAGCATTCAAGGCCACAAAGGGGCGAGAGCGCCGCGGGATCGCCGCCCAGAAGGGGCAGAGCAAAGCGCCATCCCTGCGGCCTCTGAGCTTCGGGGCCTCTGCACGCAGTGCTGAGAGCCACGCGTGGGGGCTGCCTTGTGCGTGCGGCTTGAGTGCGGGTGGTTGCTTTCGTGGCTCTAAGGTGTGTGCAGCACATAGCTCAGCTGCTCCGGGATGCGCAGCGGGCAGGAGCGCCTGCTGTGGAGGGCCTGGTTAGGTTGCCCCCCGAGTCCACAGCGAGGTTAAGTGGTGAAGTAGCTCCGCGGACGGCTCGCCCGCGTTGGCAGCGGGTCAGCCCCTCCCCGCTATCGGTGGCTGGATGTCCTGGGGAGGGCCTCAGCGCCCCGGGGAGGGCCTCAGCGCCCCGAGGAGGGCCTCAGCATCCCGGGGAGGGCCTCAGCGCCCCGGGGAGGGCCTCAGCGCCCCAGGGAGGGCCTCAGCATTCTTGGGAGGGTCTCAGTGTCCTGGGGAGGGCCTCAGCGTCCTGGGGAGGGCCTCGGCGTCCCGGGGAGGACCTCAGCATTCTTGGGAGGGTCTCAGTGTCCTGGGGAGGGCCTCAGCGTCCTGGGGAGGGCCTCAGCGTTCTTGGGAGGGTCTCATTGCCCTGGGGAGGGCCTCAGCAGTGGCCATTTGCAGCTGAGTCGAGCCTTGGTGGTCAGTGGAGCGCTCCTGTCGCATCCTCGCCCGCCGGGTGTCTTTCCAGGCTGCCTTGATGATCTCACTCATTTGGAAGTACTACTCTGTCCCCGTGGCTGTCGTGCCCAGTAAGTGGATAACTCCGCTGGACCGCCTGGTGGCCTTTCCTACTCGAGTAGCAGGTCAGAATCTTCTGGAAGCTTCAGTGACAGCTTGCATAGAGGCAGGTGGTGGAGGGTTGGATTGCTGACACCCTGTCCTGCATTCAGCCTGCTCTTCTGTGTGGCGCGGCCTTGCTGCTGTGGAGCCACCGAGGTCTAGAGCAGCCGCTGACTCCAGGGGCACAGCAGCCCCGCTCTCATCGCCCCTCACCACCCCCAGCTCCCCGGGCGACTTCCCAACCCTTGCTGTGTGTGGCTTTGCCGCAGACCTGCTGCTGCTGGCCATACTTTTATTTTTGAAAGGTAACCTCCTTTGGATATTAAAAGTAGTACACGTTATTGTAGAGTGATTAGAAATATAGGAACAGTAACAAAAACCCCATACTTGGCTAGGAGCCGTGGTGCACACCTGTGATCCTGGTACTTGGGAGGCTGAGACAGGAGTATTGCAGGTTGGAAGCCACCCTCAGCAACTTAAGGCCCTCAGCCACTTGGTGAGGCTTTCACTAGACCTTGTCTCCAAATAAGAGATAGAGGGCTGGGGTTATAGGTTGGAGGTAGAATGCCCCTGTGTTTAATCCTCAGCAGCATGCGTGCATGCACACACGCACACACCCACACATAGACACACATATATATGCACACACTTTTATTTTCTTTTTTGTGGTACTGGGGATGGGCCCCAGGGGGATTTTATACCCCCAGTCCTATTTTTTTAGTTTGTTTGTTTGTTTATTTATTTATTTATTTATTTATTTATTTATTTTTGCATTACTGGGGATGGAATCCAGGGACTTTCTATCTCCAGGCTACACACCCCCAGCCCTATTTTTTATTCTTTATTTTTGAAATAGGGTCTCACTAAGTTGCGGAGGGCCTCACTAAGTAGCTGAGGCTGTCCGCGAACCGTGATCTTTTGGTCGTGAAATTGTCCTACAGGGCATTCTGACAGTCTATTGCTGTGGTTCACGGTCACACATCTCTCTGGCAGGAAAGGGAAATTCAAGCCAGTTTGTATTGTTCAGTGTAATTCCTGCCCAGTAAACAGCATAGTCTTGTGGATCTACAGAGTTTGACGCACTTGAACCCATGGACTTAGTCTTTGCCCAGCACTGGTCAGAAAGAACTAGAATTTTCTAATTTCTTATAAGTTGAAAATAACAGGCAGAAAAGAGGGAAGGAGTATTGGTGTGCTCTCTTACGTTGACTTTCTTTACTTTCAGGTGGTGTTGGAATTACCTGTTGGATTTTAGTTTGTAACAAAGTTGTGGCAATTGTACTTCACCCTTTCAGCTGAAAAAGAAGATGAATGCAGCTCTGACACCTTTCTTTTTTGTGGTCCTGGGGAGTGAACACAGGAGTGCTTGGCACTGAGCTGCACCCTCAGCCCTTTGTATTCTTTATTTTGAGATGTGTTTGCTAAGTGGCCCAGGCTGGCTTTGCAGTCTTCTCGCCCCAGCCCCCGACTTTCTGGAATCCCAGGCGTGCGCCATCACTAGCGCCTGGCTCAGATGAAGGACTTCTAAACACACGCTCTCACTAGCTTAAAAACCTGACACTTAAAGAAAATGACAGCTTTTTCGGTTGAGTATGTTTGTTCTTGGACTTCATATGAGATTCTTGTAGAATCACGGTGTTCTTCGCTTGTCCCTGAGTCCCACGGTCTGTGGTGGATCCGCCAGCGTTGTACCAAGGCTTCGACATGCAGTTACTCGTGACTCACACTCTGGGCATATTTCGGTCCTGTTGTCAACTGAAAAGTCAGAATTCTCCAAGAACTTAAGTACTTTAAAGACTTAGTGTTATTTTTAATCCAGTTTAGAAAGTGGTTTAATTTTAAAATCATTACTAGAATTTGAAAATTTCTTTTTTAATTTCATGCAGCAAAACTGGAATAAAAACACTAATCAGTATTGCTTGGGCTCTTTTGTTCTGTTTTAAATGTCATTTGTTGGACAGACATTTGCACAGTGTGTATTTTCTACTTATTTGAAACTGTTCTTTTTCATTACAGTGTTTTATAAATGTACTGATGAGACCATAATGCATTGTTTTGTATTTAAGGCATTTCAAATTAAGTGTATTTTATAAGCACTTAATATTTATGTTCTCTAGAACAGATATTTACGTTCAGTCCCCAGTTGTGGGGTTCCCTCTACACTAGCCTGTGGAGAGCTTGTCAGCCTGCGGACCTAAGCACGGGCCATACGCTAATCGGAGGGGCAGTCAGACACCCTGGGATCACTAGCCAGCGGTAAGAAACCCAAAATACCAAGTAAGGGGTCTGATTAAATCAATCTGAACTCAGACTTATTTGTCCTCTAAAGCATACTTCTGCCAAATGCACTTTGTGAGGCGCTTTTTAAATGAAAGCGTTTGCAAGTGCCGCGTGACCGCGCTCACAGCTGCTGACTTGTTGTGAGCAGTTGGTAGCTGACAAGTGCTAGAGCCTTTGACCTCTGTAACCGTGGCACAGTAACTGACTCCTGTCACTCATTTTTGACAGATCTATTCATATTCTTGTTTCCTAATAAATAGCTCGTTATTATTTCAGCTAATCATACTGTGAGAAGACAAAGTGCTGTGGTCCTTTCGTTTATTATTGCAGACCTCCTGGGTAGGCTTGAGGTCCCACTTATTTAAACTCACAAGACACTTGAGACTCACACGGCACCTAGTTTATTTATAAAGACAAAGAAGTGGCACCGTAGCAGGACGTAGCGCCCGGCCTCAGGGGGACCTGCCTGCCTCGGGGTGATTTTGGCCATGAAGGATGAGGAGCCCACCTGAGGATGAGGATTGGAGCCCCTCAGTGTGGGGTCCCCTCTACACTTCAAGCATGTCGAGAGCGTGTGACCACAGGCCTAAAGGACGGGCCATACGCTAATCCGGCAGGCAGAGGCACCCTTGGCTCGCTGGCCAGTCACAGCCAGTGGTAAAGGACACCTGACAAGGCCCTCTGTCCACTTGATCCTGTGGAATTGTGACAGATCTCACTGGGCTAGAGGGAAGATTGAGAGTCCAGAGCTGGCAGTCTTTCCACGAACAATTGTTTGTGAAGATGAAGTTGGGGAAATATAAGTATTCTTTGGTCCATGTCATTGTGTTTTTGTTTTAGTTGTATTTATCTTAAGTAATGAACTGTGATACTGAATTAAAAAAATAAGAAAGGGATATAGTTAAAAGTACCTCTTCTCTCTTGTCTTGTTACCCAATTTTCCAAAGTTTTCCATTGTTACCAGTTTCTTATGATTCTTCCAAGATATTCCACATGTTTATGAATATTGATGTATCTTTTTAAATTACAAAAGTAAAACCTGAGAAAAAAGTAATTCTTGTATTTTTTTTTAATATCAAGCTTGCTAAGTTTAGAAAAAAGAACAATAAGCCATTCATGTTGGTACACACTTGGAATCTCAGTTCTTGGGAAGCTGAGACAGGCAGATCCCAGGGTCATGGCCAGCCTCTGCAACCTTGTGAGACCCTCTGCAACTCGGTGAGACCCTGTTTCAAAATAAACAAAATAGGACTGTGGATGTAGCTCAGAGGTTAATTGCCCCTGGGTTCAATACTCGGTACCACCAAAAAATAAAAATAAAAGAGCAAGGAAGCACAGCTTCCTGATCCCACAGGACTCGGTTGGCTCTCTCTGCTTTTTCCTATATGTGGCGTATATCATGTTTTTAATACAGGTTTTTAATTTCGTTTAAAAGATTTCATATGTTTTTGAAAATGTATACGAAATGTTTATTGAAATTATCTGTCTTATAAGCCAGACTCAGAAAGTCAAGGGTTATGTTTTCTCTCATACGTGGAAGCTAGAGGGGAAAAAAAGTGGGGAGAACCATAAAAATAGGTAGAGACTAGTAGAGAGGAGGAAGGGGTTGAGGCTGAGGGGACTAGAGAATGAAACTGGGCAAGTTAAGTGCATCTAAGAATGTCATAGTGAATCCCACTATGACCTATAATTGTAATGCACCAATAAAAATTGACTTAAAAATCTCAAGAATATTTAGTGTGTGTGTGTGTGTGTGTGTGTGTGTGTGTGTGTGTGTGTGTGTGTGTTTGTGTATGTTACTGGGGATGGAACCCAGGGGCCTTCACTCTACACCCTCAGTCAGTCCTGTTTTTTTTTTAATTGGTGCATTATAATCATGAATCTTTTTTTTTGAAGATTTAAAGAAGTTTATTAGAAAGAAATACAGAAAATAGAAATACAGCCCCATACCAAAATGGCATGGGGGGGGTGACTCGAAATGAATACACCCATAATCATGCATCTTAATGGGGTCCAGGATGGTAGAGGCATACATGCACAGGTCACTCATTTAGCCCTTTCTCACTTCTCACCCCATCCCTCCCCCTTCCTCATGTTCAGCTTAGTGATTGACTTTGATGTTTATGAATGTATATCATGTACCTTAGGGAATTTCCCTCTTCCCCCTCCCTCACCCTCAGGTCACCTTTTTTGCTCATCTAGGATTTCTTTGTCAAGAGTTCCTCCTACGACCCATTTTCTCCCTAGCTTCTGCAAATTAGGGAGAGTATCTGATTTTTTACTTTTTGTGACTGATTAATCTCATTTAGCATAATGTTTTCCAGTTCTATCCATTTCCCAAAGGACATAATTTTGTTCTTTATGGCTGAGTGAAATTCCATTGTGTACATACCCCATAGTTTTGTAATACATTCATCTGTTGATGGACATCTTGGCTGGTTCACTACTTTGGCAATTATGTATTGTGTGCCTATAAACAGATATGCATGCATTAATTTGGTAGTTTGATTTCCATTCTTTTGGGTAGGTATCCAAAAGTGGTATTGCTGGATCGTATGGTAGGTTCATTCCCATTCTTCTGAGGATCCTCTATTCTATTTTCCAGAGTTGTTGCACTAATTTGTAGTCCCACCAACAACGTATTAGAGTCCCCACTTCTCCACACCCTCTCCAGCATTTATTATGTTTTTAATGATTGCTATTCTAACTGGAGTTGGGTGAAATCTCAGGATAGTTGGATTTGCGGCTCTGGTTACTACTGATGTTGAAGATTTTTTTATACATTTATTGGCCTTTGAATTTCTGTTCTTGTGAAGTGTATTTAGTTCACTTGTCCACTTTTTGGTTGGGTTGTTTTCTTAGCAGTGAGTTTCTTGAGTTCTCCCTATATTCTAGATATTAGTCCTCTATCGGAGGAGTAGGTGGTGAAAACCTTCTCCTATTCTGTTGGCTCTGTTGAGGTTCTTGAGTGTTTCCTTTGCTGTACAGAAGCTCCTCAGTGTAATGCGTCCCACGTACTGATCCTCCTTTGGAGTCTTGTTGAGGAAACTTTTACGTGTGCCTGTGTGTTGAAGTGTTGGACCTATTCCCTTTTCAAGGAGCTGCAAGGTCTCTGGTCTGATTTTCAAGTCTTTGATTCATCTTGATTCTTGTGCAGGGTGAGAAAGTGGGGTTCATTTCTATTTTTCTGCATATGGTTAACCAGTTTTGCCAACACCATTTGTTGAGGAGGCTATCTTTTTTTCCAGTGTGTTTTTGGCCCCTTTTTCAAAAATTAATTGGCTGTAAGTGTACAGATTTGTGAGTTTTCTATTCTGCTGTACTGGCCTATGTATCTGTTTTTGTGCTAATACTGTGCTGTTTTTATTATTTGCGGCTTTGTATGACAGTTTGAAGTCAGGCATTGTGCTGCCTTATGTATGGTTCCTGTTGCTGAGAACTACTTTGGCTATTCTGGGTTTTTTGTTGTACCAAGTGAGTTTAAGGACTGATTTTTCTATGTCTGTGAGGAATGATCTTGGTAATTTAATGAGTATCACATTGAATCTGTACATCACTTTTGGCAGAACGGCCATTTTGAGGAAATTTATTCTGTCTATCCAAGAAGCATGGAAGATCCTTCCATCTTCTAAGGTCTTCTTTGATATATTTTTTCAATATTTTGTAATTTTTCTTTTTTTTGTGTGTGTGGTACTGGGGATGGGACCCAAGGGCATTCTACCTCTGAGATATACCCCCAGCCCTATTTTTCAGTCTTTTCTATTTTTTGAAACAGGGTCTCACAGAGTGGCAAAGGGCCTAAGTAGCTGAGTCTGTTCACAAACCACAATCCTCCTGTCTCAGCCTCCTAAATGCTGAGATTATAAGCGTGCGCTATCACGCCTGGCTGTAATTTTTCTTATAGAGGTCTTTTACCTCCTTGGTTGGGTTTATTCCTAAGTTTGTTTTTTTTTTTTTTTTTTTTTGTAGGATATCAGGAGTGGAAGTGTTTCATGGATTTCTTTTTCAGTGGATTTATGATTGGCATACAGGAAATCTGGTTTTTAAAGATTTATTTTGTATTCAGACACTTTGCTTAATTTGTTGGTCAGTTCTATAAGCCTTTGGTTGAGCTTGTTGGATCTTTTAAGTATAGTATCATGTCATCTACAAATAGAGGTAGTTTTAGTTCTTTTCCTATTTGTACTCCTTTGATTTCCTTCTTTTGTCTTATTGCTCTGGCTGGAGTCTTAAGTACTATTTGAAAAGAAGTAATAATGGACATTCTTGTCTTATTCCTGTTTTTAGGGGGAACTCTCATAGTTTTTACTCATTTAATATGATGTTAGCCAGGTGTGGTGGCGCATGCTTATAATCCCAGCGCTTGGGAAGCGGAGACAGGAAGATCGCACAGGTTTGAAGCCAGCCTAAGATACTTAGTGAGGCTCTCAGAAACTTAGACCCTGTTTCCAAACAAAATATAAAACTAGGTCTGGGAGGATAGCCCCTAGGTCAAAAAGACCCTGGGTTCTACCCCCAATATCACAAACATTTTTTTAAAATATGATGTTGGCTGTGGACTAAATGTATATTGCCTTTATGATTTGAGCTATTTTTTATTTCAATTCTCTGCAGTACTTTTATTTATTTTTATTTTTTATTAATTTTTTTGTGGTACTGGGGGTGGAACCCAGAGGCTTTCTACCTCTGGGCTACACTCCCAGACCTATTTTATATTTATTTGGAAACAGGGTCTCACTAAGTTGCTGAGAGCCTCACTAAGTAGCTGAGGCTGGCTTCGAACCTGCGCGATCCTCCTGTCTTAGCCTCCCAAGCGCTGGGATTACAAGCGTGCGCCACCACGCCCGGCTTATTGTTTATTTTGAAACGGCCTCACTAAGTAGCTGAAGCTATTCACAAACCGTGATCTTCTGGTCTCAGCTCCCCAAATGCTGGTATTACAAGTGCGCGCCACCACGCCCGGCTCTGGTTGATCATGTGATTTTTGTCTTTGGTTCTGTTTGTGTGGTGATAATATGGATTGTTTATCATATGTTGAGCCAGGCTTGCATCCCTGGGGTGAACCCGACTTGGTCACGGTGTATGATTTTCTTGATTTTTTTTTTTTTTTTTTTTTTGTTAGTGCGGTATGGGGGTTGGAACCCGGGGGCATTCTACCTCTGAGTTATACTCTCAGTCCTATTTTTTATTCTTTATTTTGAAACAGGGTCTCACTGAGTTGCAAAGGGCCTCACTAAGTACCTGAGGCTGTTCGTGAGCCATGATCCTCTGGTCTCAGCCTCCCGAATGCTAGGACTCCTCTTGATGTGGTTTTGAATGTACGTTGCTAGTATTTTGTTAAGCACTTGTACGTCTAAGTTCATCCTTGATATAGACCTGTAGTTTTTTTTAGCTGTCTTTATTTGGTTTTGGTATTAATGTGAATATATTTGGGAGAGTTCCGTTTCTATTTCATTGAATAGATTGAGGAGTATTGGGGTTAGCTCTTTTATAAAGGTTTTATAAAATTGACTTGGGAAATTGGTCCTGGGATTTTGTTTGATAATAGGCTCTTCATTACTGCTTCAGTCTGTTTGATTACTATTGGTCTGTTTAATTTTTCTATATCTACTTGACTCAATTTAGGAAGGTTGTATGTATCTTAAAAGTTGTCATTTTATTCTAGATTTTCCAATTTGTTGAAATACATTTTTTCAAATTAGTTTCTGATAATCCTCTGAATTTCCATGATGCTGGTGGTAATCTCTCCCTTTTCATCTCTCTCTCTCTCTTTATTCTTTATTTTGAAATAAGGTCTCACTGAGTTGCAAAGGGCCTAAGTAGTTGAAGCTGTTCGTGAACCACGATCCTCCCCTCTCAGCCTCCCAAATGCTGGGATTACAAGCGTGTGCCACCACGCCCAGATCCTTTTCATCTCTTATTTTAGTAATTTGTATTGACTCTCTTTCTTTGGGTTAGGTTGGCTAGTGGTGTGTGTGTGTGTGTGTGTGTGTGTGTGTGTGACTGAGAGTGGAACCCAGGGGCTTTTCTACCTCCGGGCTATACTCCCAGATCTATTTTATACTTTATTTGGAAATGGTCTCACTAAGTTGCTGAGCGCCTCACTCAGTAGCTGAGGCTGGCTTTGAACCTGTGCGAGCCTCCTGTCTCAGCCTCCTAAGCACTGGGATTACAATCCTGTGCCACCATGCCTGGCTGGTTTATCTATCTTTATTTTTTCAAGAAACCAGCTTTTGGTTTTGTTGATTTTCTGTCTTTTTAAAAAATTCTCTACCTCATTGATATCTGCTCTGATTTTAATAATTTCATGTTTTCTACTGGCTTTGGGGTTAGACCGTTCTAGTTTTTCAAGGGTTTTGGGATGCATCGTTAGGTTATTTTTTGATTTTTTTTTTGTTTTGTTTTTTTTTGTTGTTTTGCAGTACTGGGAATGGAACCCAGGGACATTTTACCTCCGAGCTACACCCTTAGCCCTATTTTTTATTATTTTGAAATGGTCTCATTGAATTGCAAAGGGCCTCACTAAGTAACTGAGGCTGCCCGTGAATTGGGATCCTGTCTCAGCCTCCTAAATGCTGAGATTATAAGCATGTGCCACCATGCCCAGCTGTTTTGTTCTTATGTGAGCACTCAGTGCTATGAATTCTTTTAATACTACCTTCAAGGTTTCCAGACTTTTTTTTTGTGGTACTGGGGATAGAACCCAAGATGTGTTCTACCTCCAAGCTACACCCCAGTCCTAGATGTTTCGGTATGTTGTGTCTCTATTTTCCTTTGTTTTTAGGAATTTATTAGTTTCACCCATTACTTCTATGATTCATTCCTCGTTTATTAGTGTGGTATTCAGTATTCATGTGTTTATGTGGTTACTCTGGGTCTTAATAACTTCTAGTTTCATTCCATTGTAGTCTAAGAAGATAAAGGGAATTATGTTACATTTTTTGAATTTGCTAGTGCTCATTTTGTGGCCCAGGATGTGGTCTATTTTGGAGAAGGTTCTATGAGCAACTGAGAAAAATGTGAACTCAGGTACAGTTGGATGGAATATTCTGTATGTATCTAATATGTCCATTTGGCTTATTGTGTTCTATAGGTCTGAGGCATCTTTACTGACCTTCAGTCTAGAAGACCGGTCTAGTGGTGTGAGAGGAGTGTTGAAATCTCCCAGTATTTTTGTATTGGAATCTGTGTGTGACTTAATGTCATAAAGTTTGTTTTGTGGAAGTGGCTGCACCTATGCTTGGGGCATAAATGTTGACTATTGTTATTTCCTCTTGCTGTATTGCTCCTTTTATCAGTAAAAAAATGGCCTGCTTTGTCTCCTTTTTTTTTTTTTCTTTCTTTTTTGCAGGTCTGGGGATAGAGCCCAGGGGTATTTGACCTCTGAGCTATATCCTCTGCCCTATTTTTTTTTCTTTATTTTGAAACAGGGTCTCACTGAGTTGCAGAGGGCCTCACTAAGTAGTTGAGGCTGGCCGCGAACCATGATCTTCCTGTCTCAGCCTCCCAAATGCTGGGATTATAAGCATGCACCACCATGCCCGGCTTCTGCTTTGTCTCTTCTGATAGCTTAGTCTTAATGTCTAATTTGTCTGATATCATATTTGCTACTTCATCTTGTCTTCAAGTTCTGTTGGCCTGGATTACCTTGCTCCAGCCTTAACATTTAGTTTGTGAGTATCTTGTGTGTTTTTTGTTACAGGCAGCATATAGATGGATTTGGTTTTTAATCAATTTTTTCTACCTTATGTCTTTTTCTTTGGGGGTTGAAGCCATTTATATTCAGCTTGATTATTGAGAAATGATTTTTAATTCCTAACATTTTGAGTTTTGACTTCTGTTTGAGGTAGTGTTTGTTCTTCTTTGCATAGTTATTTATTTGCTGGAAATTATTGTTTCTCTGGTTCTGGCATTTATCAATTCTTCTTTGTAGTTAATCTCTAAGTATTTTCTCTAGTGCTGGATTTTGAAGATATAAGTTCTTTCAGCTTCTGCTTGTTGTGGAAGATTTTTATTTCCCCATCAAATTTGAGAGATATTTTTGCTGGGTAGGAAATTTTTGGCTTCAAGTTGTTTTCTTTCAGAGTTTGGAATATGTTGCTCCAGGTCCTCCTGGCTTTCATGACTTGGTTTGGGAAGTCTGGAATGATTCTAATTGGCTTGTCTCTGAATGTCACTTAGTTTTTACTTTTGTTACTTTTAAGATTCTTCCTTGGCCTCTATGTTAGTTTGGCTATTATATGGCATGACGAACTGTTTCTCTGATCTTGTCTAAAGAGAGTTCTGTATGTTTCTTATATCTGTGTGTCAACCTCTTTTGCTATAATTGGAAATTTTCAGATATTATTTCTTTGAAAAGATTGTTGATTCCTTTGGTTTCAGCTTTTATTCCCTCTTCCCTGCCTATTTATATTAGGTGAGCTCTTTTTAAAATTGGCCCAGATCTCTTGTCCAATTCATGTGTTCATTTTTGGAGTGGTCATCTTCTAAGAGTGAGATTCTATTTTCCATGTGGTCTAGACTATTATTTATAGATTATATTGATGCCTTCACTTCAGTGATTGTGTTTTTCACATCCATTAGGTTTCTTTTTGATTCCTGTTCATGGTGTCAGATTCTTTATTTGTTCCTTCATTTCTTTCAGGCTCTCTCTGAATTTTTTTTTTTTAAAGTCCTGTATCATTTCATCATTTCTACTATTAAAGTTCTGAATTGTCCTTCTGGCAGTCTCTGCAATTCTGTGTTGTCAGGTTCTGTTCTTTTGAGGTTATGAGAGCTCATGGTTTCCTTGCTGTTCTTCTTTCTCATCATTTCCTATTTCTTAAGTATATCTTTGTTGCTTATGATAGCTCTCTCTCTCTGTAGGTTTCTTATGTCTATTTTCTCTTTCTTTCTTTTTTTTTTTGTGGTACTGGGGGTGAAACCCAAGGGCCCTTCTACCTCTGGGCTATACTCCCAGACCTATTTTATACTTTATTTGGAAACAGGGTCTCACTAAGTTGCTGAGAGCCTCACTAAGTAGCTGAGGCTGACTTCGAACCTGTGTGATCCTCCTGTCTCAGCCTCCTAACCTCTGGGATTACAAGTGTGCGCCACCACGCCCAGCAATTTTCTTAATGGTATCTTGTTATGGAGGTAGATATTAACTAGCAGGTATGCCTTACAATTGAATAGCTTCCACCATATGGTTATTCTCTGTCCTCTATTGTGTTTTTATTGCCCTTTGATACTAACTTTGAGAACTGTGTCTACTATCACCCCACTGTTGTTCTTCCTGTAGCTCGTCAATACTGGGTTGTGGTTACTTGGGTTCTTTCTGCCTGCTGCAGTGGTGGTGTTGATGGGTTTTAGGTGTTAAGGTCTGGGGTCCTGTCTGTCACCTGCATTATAGGGAGTTGGCTCACAGGTGTGAGCGGAACAGTTTGTAACCTATGTGCTTTTAAACATCAGTGTGCAGGCTGTTGGGCATTTCCTTCCGTCAGCTGTGGTTAGTTTATCCTTAGTGTCTGGCAGTCTTTTCTGGCAGTTCATCTCTTTGGTCCAATGATAGCAGAAGGGGTTTAGACATGTCAGCTGGTTTATACAAAGACAAGTTGTGTTGTATTCAGTGGTAAAGGTTGGATGAGGGGCAAGAAGCTGGAGTAATGGGTGCAGGATTAAAGTAGAGGATAAGCCGGGCGTGGTGGCGCACGCTTGTAATTCCTGCGCTTGGGAGGCAGAGGCAGGAGGATCGAGGCCAGCCGCTCTGGTTTAAGAGACCCTGTTTCAAAAATACAGAAAATAGGTCTTGGAGTGTAGCCCAGAGGTAGAAGGGCTTCCAGGAACCCCAGTACCACCAAAAAAAAAAAAAAAAAAAAAAGTAGAGGATAAGATTGAGTAGAATGAGAGTTTGAGTGCAGTAATGTAATATACGGTAGAGATGAAATATAGTGAATTTATAGGAGGATTCTGGTAGTCAATGCAGAGTATAGTGATAGGAAATGGATTTAATATAAGACAAAGAAAAAAAAAGGTTGGAGAAAAGAGAGTAGGTAGAAAAGAGGGAGGAAGCTTGTAAAAGGAATGGGGAAGAGAGCAAACTAACACAAAATAACAACAACCAACCAACCAAACAAAAAATCCTGCAAATATAAAAGTACAAAGCAGACTTGGCCTCTGCAGTCCTCCTGGTTTTGTGTAGATACTTTCACCTGTTTAATGTTTATTTGTAGGTTCTTGAGCATGTTCCAAGCATTCTCATTTGCTTAATAACCTATAGTAGTGATGTAAGTTTGCAACCCCACCTTTGGGTCTCCTGCACTGATTAGGACCCTGAGCTGGTGTGTCTCAGTGCAAGCACTGAGCACTGCTGGTGTCTCTTAGGTGTCTGAGTTCTCCAAAGGGCTGTTCCCATGCCTCTGTCTATGCAGGTGGTGGGTGTCACTGGGAATGGTCTCCATTTAAGCATGGAGCTCTCCATTTTCCGCAGGCCCTGGGCCTGCATCTCTTCTCTGCCTACATTGGTGGTGGGTGTCCAGTGTATTCATGGGGCAATCTCTGGAGGCTCTGTGTGTACTGGGACTGTGCCGCCTCTGCTGTGTTCAGCAGCAGCCTCCAACCCAACCTCCACAGGGGTGGACTATAACATCTCAGACTTTGTGAGTCTATTGCTTGTCATGGGAGTCTCTGCAGCTGTGCTGGGCAGTCTCCCACTGCAGGTAGTTAACTTACAGTCTAGCACTGCTCTGGGTCTCTGGAGGAAGAGGTGGGCTGCATGCCACTTCTGCTGCAGGTTCTGGCCAGGCATCCAGGCTGTGTCGGATCTCTTTTGAACTTGGAGTGAGGTGCTGACTGCTTAAGATGCTGAAGATGTGCAGCCGCATACTTTACATCAAGTCGTTGGCTTCTTTGCTGGGGCTCTCTAGAGGCTCCACTGCTAGCAATCCCAGTGTGGAGTAGATAAGTCAAGATGGCTCAGACAGCTGCTGCCAGCACCATTCTCCAGTTATGGTGCGCTTGGGGCATTTTCCTATCCCTGGTTGTCTTCTGGATTTGTTCTGCTGTGGTTCAAATTTTCATGGCTTTGTTTAACTTTTCGCCCCCCGCCCCCACTTTTCTTGTCAAGGAACTCCCTTCATGGTGGTTGAATTCCGATTTTTACAGTGACTGGTTGAATTCCGATTTTTACAGTTACTCCGTCGCCATTTTGCCAAGTTCTCTCCCAGACCTACTTTATTTGGAAACAGGGTCTTGCTGAGTTACTGAAAGCCTCACTAAGTTACTGAGGCTGGCTTTGAACATGTGATCCTGTGATCCACCTGTCTTAGCCTACCAGGTACTGAGATTACAGGTATGTACCACCCTGCCTGGCTCACTTCCACTCCTTTCAATTGTTGATGTCGCACAATTCTATATTTGTTCCCAAACAAAATAATTCTTTTAAAGACATTAGTCCTTTTAAATTATGTAGGGGCTTGGGATGTAGCTCAGTGGTAGAGTGCATGAAGCCTGGGTTCAATCCCCAATACTGCTACCCCGCCTCCCCATCAAGAAAAAAAAGAACTTCCTAGAGCTGGGCATGGTGGCGCACACTTGTAATCCCAGTGCGTGGGAGGCTGAGACAGGAGGATTGCACAGGTTCGAAGCCAGCCTCAGCTACTTAGTGAGGCTCTCAGCAACTTAGTGAGACCCTGTTTCCAAATAAAGTATAAAATAGGTCTGGGAGTATAGTCTGGAGGTAGAAAAGCCCCTGAGTTCCACTCCCAGTACCCCCCCCCCCCAACACACACACAAAATATTATGTAGAAGCTGGGCGTGGTGATGCACACTTGTAATCCCAGCATTTGGGAGGCTGAGACAGGAGGATTGTGGTTCAAGGACGGCCTCAACTACTTAGTGAGGTCCTCTGCAACTCAGAGACCCCATTTCAAAATCAGGAATAAAAAACAAAATAGGGCTGGGGGTGTAGCTTGGAGGTAGAATGCCTCTGGGTTCCATCCCCAGTACCACACACACACACACACACACACACACACACACACACACACACACACACACACAATAATTATGTAGAAAACAAAAGGTTGAGTACCAAACCATTGTTATAATAATAGTAGCACTTACAATTTTCCTTATTGAGGTATTTATTTCTTCATGTGGATTCGTGTTACTGCCTTGGGCTTCATTTCTCCTGCAGGATTTACTTGGGCATATTTTACAGGGCTGATCTAGATATAGTGAACTCAGCTTTTGTTTGGGAATGTTTTAATTTCTCCCTTGCTTTTACAGTACAGTTTTCCAGATATAGGACTTTGTTTTTCCTTTTTTTTTTTTTTCTTTGTGGTATATTATAAAGCACTTTGCCAGCCCGGTGGCACATGCCTATAATCCCAGTACTTGGGGAGCTGAGATAGAAGGATCGCAGGTTTGAGGACAGCCTCAGTGAGTGACGAGACTCATCAACCTAGCAAGATCCTGTTTCAGAATAAAAGTGAAATAGGGCTGGGGTACGGCTCAGAGGTAGAATGCCCCTGGGTTAATCCCCAGTGCCCCCACAAACTTTTATAGATTAAAACATAGAAACAGCTGCGCTGTTGGGGAACTGGCACCAAGGAGTTGCTCCACATGAGGTCACCACAGGCTTTTGTGTGGGAAGCGTGTGGAGCAGAGCATAGGACAGTGCCATGTGCTGTGGCTGCTTGGAGCTGAAGCTGGTGCAGGCTAACTCCGGGCCTCCCTGGATCTGTGTCTTCCATGGACTCCGCAGATCCAAATAGCTGCACCAGGTGGTTCTGCAGTGCAGTCAATGCCTATGTGGGGAGAGTCTGATGCTCCTACTCTGCCATCTTCCTGGGATTGCCACCAATCTATTTTGTCTCTAAACATTTACCTATACTGGATATTTCATACAAGTGGAAACCTATAATATGTGGTCTTTTTTTTTTTTGGTACTTAGGATTGAACTCAGGGGCATTCTATCTCTGAGCTGTACCCTCAGCTCTATTTTATTTTGAAACAGGGTCTTCCTGAGTTGATGAAGCTGGCCTTGAACCTGCAGTCCTTCTGTCTCAGCCTCCCAAGTACTGGGATTATAGGTTTGTGCCACCATGCCCGGCTATATGTGGCTCTGTGTGTGTGTGTGTCACTGGGGATTAAATCCAGGGGCAGTCTACCTCCAAGCTACACCCTAAGCCCTATTTTATTTTTATTTTGAAAGAGAGTTTCACTAGGTAGATGTATCTCTAACTATTTGCTGAGGTTGTTTTTGAACCTGCAATCCTTCTGTCTCAGCCACCCAAGTATTGGGCTTGCAGGCATGCCACCACTCTGGGCTCCAATTCCTTTATTTATTTATTTTTTGTGGTACTGGGGATGGAACCCAGGAGCACTCTACCTCCAAGCTATACCCCCAGCCCTATTTTTAATTCTTTATTTTGAAGCAGGGTCCCACTGAGTTGCAAAGGGCCTCACTAAGTAGCTGAGGCTGTCTGTAAACCACGATCCTCTTGTCTCAGCCTCCCGAATGCTGAGATTACAAGTGTGCGCCACCATGCCTGGCCTAATGAATTTATTTTTAATTTGTGTATTTCTCATAACATCTTCGTGCATGCATGCGTGTGTGTTTGTGATATTGCGAATGACTCCCAGGGTGTTCTACACCCTTGTGCCACATGCCGGGCTCTGCGTGGCCTTCTGTGATTGGCTCTTTCAGTGAGCATGGTGTTTTAAAGCTCATCTTTTGTAGCATGGATTAGTACTGCATTCCACTTTATGGCCAAATAACATTCCATTGTATCATTGTATTCCATTGTATACAGAAGTTGATGGATATGTAAGTTGCTTCCCCTTTTGGCTGGTATGAGCAATGCTGTTGTGAACACTCCTGTAAAGGTTGTGTGTAGACATATTCTTATTTTTCTTAGGTAAATGGCTAGGAGTGTAGTTGTCTGGCCAAATGGTAAGCCTGTGCTTGACTCTTTGACGAACTGCAGTTTCTTCCAAATTGGCTGCCCCTTCTCACATTTCCACCTACAGCGTTCAAGGTTCAGATTTCTCTACATCCTTGCCAACACTTGTTATCCTATAAAATACTGATTGTATAACACTTAGGATCACCCACTTTGTGTGTGTGTGTGTGTGTGTGTGTGTGTGTGGTACTGGGGATTGAATCCAGGGGCATGCTACCTCTGAGCTACACTCCCAGGCAGCGGCGGCTTCTTCTTCCTCCATCATCATCATCATCATCATCATGGAAACAGCATCTCGCCAGGTTGCTGAGACTCTTGCTAAATTGCTGAGGTTGGTCTTGAACTTGTGATTGTCCTGTCCCAGCCTCCCAAGAACTGGGATTACAGGCATGTGCCATCGCACCCCGCTACTCTTTTGAGCTCACTGTTATCATTTCTCTTCTGCCTGAAGCTGATCCTTCAGAGCAGGCTCCACAAGCCTGGCCCGCTGCCTACCTTTGCGGATGGCAGTGCCCACCTGTCTCTGCCGCCTCGTCATCTTCATCCCAGTGGAGGGCGTGAGGACTTGTGACAGACTGTAAGGTCCCAGGCAGCAGAATATATTGAGCATCTGGTCCTTTACAGAAAATACCTGCTGATCTTTGCCTTAGAATTTCTCTTAGTGAGGCTCTTGCTGTCAGGAAATATGGGGACAAAGAGAGGATAGCTTGACAGCAGGAACAGATTTTATTCTGGAATAAAACCTGGAGGGAAGCGGGAGTCAGAAGCGCCCCTCCTTACAGGCTGGGGGCTTTCTATGTGGTGTCAGGAGGGAGGGAGAGCAAGGCAGTCGTGTGTTCCTCCAGCTGGTGGGCCTGACCCGGGCCAGAGCAGCGTAGTTTATGGGGCGGGGCGGGGCGGGGCGGGGGGGGGGATGGAGGCACTTCTCTACCCTCTGCTGTTCTGGACTCCTTTGTTCTCCGCCTCCTGCCAGGCCTCACAGTCAGACCTCATGGTGCCCACCATTATGGTAGCTACTTTTTTTTTTTTTGCAGGTCTGGGGATGGAACCCAGGGGTATTCAACCTCTGAGCTACAACCCCTGCCCTATTTTTTATTCTTTAATTTGAAACAGGATCTCACTAAGTTGCAGAGGGCCTCACTAAGTAACTGAGGCTGTCTGTGAACCGAAATCCTCTGGTCTCAGCCTCCCGAACGCTGGGATTACAAGCGTGCACCACCACTCCCGGTTTTGGTAGCTACTTTTGTTTTTTTTAAAAAATGTATTCATAGCTGGGTGTGGTGGCATATGCTTGTAATCCCAGCATTTGGGAAGCTGAGACAGGAAGATCACAGTTTGTGGACATCCTCAGCTACTTAGTGGGGCCCTCTGCAACTTAGTGAGACCCTGTTTCAAAGTAAAGAATAAAAAAATAGGGCTGGTGGTGTAGCTCGGAGGTAGAATGCCCCTGGGTTCCATCCCAATACTGCAAAAAAAAAAAAAAAAAAGCCGGGCGTGGTGGCTCACACTTGTAATCCTTGTGCTTGGGAGTGTAGCCTGGAAGTAGTATTTCCAGGAACCCCAGTACCACAAAAAAAAAAAAAAAAGTATTCATATCCTGGCCTGGTGGTGTATGCCTGTAATCCCAGTACTTGGGAGGCGGAGACAGGAAGAGTGCATGTTTAAAGCCAGCCTCTACAATTTAGCAAGACCCTGTCTCAAAATAAAAATTAAAACCGGCTGGGGTTGTAGCTTGGAGGTAGAATGCCTCTGGATTCAATCCTTAGTACCATAAAAATAAAAAAAAATTTTTTTTCTATAATTCTCTCTATCCATGCAATTAAGACAGGTACACAGGGAGAACCATGGAGTCTCACAGAATACCAAAGCCATGTAGTCAGTTTTCCAAAAAATAATGGACATGTTTCATTTTCAGGAAAAAGATGTAAATTTGTATTTAAAATGCCATCACCGGCTAATATACAATGGATCTTTTTTATTAGACTAGCAATAAAGCAAAACCTTAATTATCCGAAGTCAGTGTAAGTGCTAAACCGCAGGGGCCCACCGAGCCACTCTGGCGTCCAGTGACCCGATCTCGGGCCTCATCTAAATGACGACTTTGCGCTTTCCCTCGGGCGGCGAGGACGACTTGAGCGAGTTCACCACGGTCACCTTGGAGTCCCCGAAGGCGTTGCTGGCCGAGGCCTGGCTGGCGGCCTGGTCCTCGGGCCGGGCGGCGGCGCTGGCCGGGCCGCCCTCCAGCACGCAGCCGGCCCCGAAGAGCTCGGCCATGAGGCTGCTCTTCCTCTCCCTGAAGGCGGGGTCCCGGGCGCGGGCCCTGGCGGCCCTGCCGAAGGACGGCTCGTAGCCGGCGCGCAGCCGGCCCGACGTGGGCAGCCCCTGGTGCAGGTTCTCCACGCTCTCGGGGAAGGCGTACTGCTTCCTCGGCCGCGGCGCGCACGGCTCGCTCCTCCGGGGCCGCTCGGGCGCGGGGCCGTCCGCAGGACCGCCGGCCTTGTCAGGGAGGAGTCCTTGCGTCCTCTCGGTTGGCGGCTCCGGTTCTGGTGCAGTGGTTTTCTTTTCTTGGTCTTCCTTCTTCTCCCCGGGTCTCTCTGCGGTCTCCGGAGGCGCCGGCACCGGCACCTGCGCCTGCACCTGCGCCTGCACCTGCGCCTGCACCTGCGCCTGCACCTGCGCCTGCACACGCGGCTCTTCCCGCGGGAGATCTGTTTGGAAAAGGAGCCGGTCAGGGCCTCCAGCCAGGCCGGGCCCGCACCGCCCTCCGCAGCAGACGGGGCAGCAGGCCGGCAGCAGCCCGGGGCCCTGCAGCTCAGCCAGACCGAAATCAAACGGGCTGGGGTGTGGCTCAGAGGCGGAATGCCCTGGGGCCCAGCCCCCAGCACCACAATAAACAACCGACAGACTTAGGGCGCAGAGAGAGAGAGAGCCAGGGAGAGACTGGCATGAAATCCACCCGGGCTGGGCTCAGGAGCAGGGCGAGGGGATGGGGGGCGGGGGCAGCGTGTTCTAAGGAGCACAGGAGCCCTCCTGCCTCCCTCCCTCGCCCTTGCCTGCTCCTGTTCTACCTCTGAGCTCTACCCCCGGCCCTGTTCTGTTTTTTAAGCAGTTGACCAGGCACACATTCTATTAAAAAGAATACACACACACACACACACACACACACACACACACACACATATATATATATATATATATATATATATATATATATATATATATATATATATATATATATATGGGGGGGGTCTGGGGATGGAACCCAGGAAAATTCGACCTCCAAGTTATACCCCCAGCCCTGTTTTATTCTTTAATCTGGTGGTACTGGAGTTCCTGGAAACCCTTCTACCTCCGGGCTACACTCCCAGACCTTTTTTTTTTTTAATATTTTTATTTGGAAACAGGATTCGAACCTGCGCAATCCTCCTGTCTCCGCCTCCCAAGCGTGCACCACCACGCCCGGCTTTATTCTTTAATTCGAAACAGGGTCTCACTAAGTTGCAAAGGGCCTAAGTAGCTGAGGCTGTCTGCAGACCGTGATCCCCCTGTCTCAGCCTCCCCAATGCTGGGATGACAAGCGTGTGCCACCATGCCCAGCTAAACTTTCTATTTTATGTGTGCGTTTATACATATGTATAGTAGTTCACAAATTAAAGATTAAATAAGAATTAAGGACCTCTTTTTCCCTAGTGCTGTGGTCATCAAACCCAGGGCCTGAGGTGCTAGGCAGGCACCGCCCACTGAGCTGCACCGGCCCCAGAGGGGACTTGTAAGAACTGTTAAACTTACCTTCACGCTTCTTCTTGGAACCCTCTTGCTTGGGTAGTTTACTGATATAGTGAGGAATTTCGTGGTGTATTTCAGTTGATTTTTCTTTATGACCAGTGTTTCCTGCTGCCTTCTTACTCTGTAATTTAGAAAAGCAGCAAAAAATACGTTTTGGGTCTGGGCAGTTTTAAATTATATTTTATTCCAATGGACACAGATACTGTAGCAGAGTGAACACTTGTAGCTGACAGTATTTTTTGTTAAGATATGTTTAATTAGACACTGAAAGTTCAGATTTGCTGTACCTTAGATGTCAAAGATGGAACATCCTCTGATTTTTGGGTTTCCTGGTGTCTTGTACTTGTAAACAACATACTTTTTCTGTCGGCTTGTACTGACTTTGTTGAAGAAACTATAGAAGAGGCAGATTATAAAAAAGAAACAAGTTACATTTGGAAGCAGGCCTCACTCAGTAGCGGAGGCTGTCCGGAACCGCGATCCCCCTGTCTCAGCCGCCCAAATGCTGGGATTATAAGCGTGCCCACCACGCCCGGCTCTAATTTCATTTTAAGTAACAATATAAAAGATGGCTGAATGAGAAAATAAGAAAACATTTCTTGTCTCTTGTAGCTCTAACAATACCACAGTTTCATTACTCTAGAATCACAAAATATATTTCAGTGTCTAATAAAATGATTTTAAAAATATCAATGGCATTGGTTATATAATTTAGGAAAATATGGCTACTTAAAAATACAGTTTGAGCCGGGCGTGGTGGTGCACGCATGTAATCCCCGTGCTTGGGAGGCGGAGACAGGAGGATCGCGTTGGTTTGGAGCCAGCCGCGCTGGCTTAAGAGACCCTGTTTCCAAATAAAAAGTATAAAATAGGTCTGGGAGTGAGGCCCATTGGTAGAAGGGCGTCCAGGAACCCCAGTACCACCAAAAAAAAAAAAAAATACAGTTTGAAACCAGAGAACTGCAGTAATATATGCATACCCATGTTCATAGCAGCCCAATTCACAGTAGCCAAACTATGGAGCCAATAGAGGTATCCATTAACAGATGAATGGATTACAAAATTATGGGAAATAAACACAATGGAATTCTACTCAGCAATGAAGAAAAATAAAATTACATCATTTGCAAGAAAATGGAAGGATCTGGAGAGCATTATGTTAAGTGAGATTAGCCAGTGACAGAGAGTGAGGGGTCATGTATTTTCTTTAATATGTGCAGGATAGGGAGTAGTTGGGATGTAAGAGCGACTCCAGGTGATGAGGAGAAACCCCAGGGGATACGGGAGGAGATGTCAGGGCAGGGGGGAGGACGACTGAGTTCATGAGTAGAAATACTGTCACAGACTATGTGTATACACGTGACTATACACCAGTGTCAATCTGGGTCTCTGTGTTGGGAGGGAAATGGGGAGGGGGCACCAAGAGTGTGTGCATGTATGTCATTATTAACATGCTAACACTGTTCACATTTTTTTTTTTTTGGTACTGGGGATTAAATCCAGGGGCTTTCTATACCCCCAGCCTGAGCTACACCCCCAGCCCTATTTTTTTTTAATCCTTCATTTTGAAACAGTGTTTCACTAAGTTGAGAGGGCCTGCTAAGTATCTGAGGTTGAGCTGGGTGTGGTGGCGCAAGTTTGTAATCCCAGTGCTTGGGAGGCTGGGACAGGAGGATCACACAGGTTCAAAGTCAGCCTCAGCTATTAGTGAGGCTCTCAGAAACTTAGTGAGACCCTATTTCCTAATAAAGTATAAAATAGGTCCGGGAGTATAGCCCAGAGGTAGAAAAGCCCCTGGGTTCCACCCCCAGTACCAAACACACACACAAAAAAGTATCTGAGGCTGGGGTTACAAACATGCGCCACCGCGCCCAGCTTCATGATTTACACCGTAATGTGAGAATATAAAGCATCAATAAAAGCACAAAAAATGCATTCTGAGCAAAAATAACTAATACATACCTTTTGGGTAATCTTCTAGATCATGTAAATTTTTAAGTATTCGATTAGTATAGATGTTTTTAATTTCAAGCTCACGATCTTTCTCCTAAAAAGAATCATAATACCAATTTTTCTATAAATATTTGCTTTTATTGACTTTGGTTTCTTTAATAAATTTTTTTTTGTGGGTCTGGGGATGGAACCCAGGAGCATTCGACCTCTGAGCTATACCTCCTGCCCTATTTTTTCTTTATTTTGAAACAGGGTCTCACTAAGTTGCGGAGGGCCTGAGTAGCTGAGGCTGTAGGCAAACCTCCATCCTCCGGTATCAGCCTCCTAAATGCTGGGATTACAAGTGTACGCCACCACACCTGGCAATTTCTTTAATAAAATTTAAGTAAGTGCAGTATGCTCTGAATAAAATCTATAGGTTCTAGAAAAAATGTATAGGCCATATCATTGCAGCCTATTCCTGACACCAAAAAGTATTAGTTTTTTTTTTTGTGTGTGTGTGGTGGTATCAGAGATGGGACCCAGGGGCATTGTACATCTGAGCTACAACTGCTGCCCTATTTTTTATTCTTTATTTTGAAACAGGGTCTCACTGAGTTGCAAAGGGCCTCACTATGTAGCTGAGGCTGGCTGCGAACCATGATCCTCCTGTCTCAGCCTCCCTAATTCTGGGATTACAAGCGTAATCCCAGAACCTTGCAAATAAGCTTCTTTCACTGTGTTCTTCCTGGGGCCTATGCCTGCCTCTGCACTGCCCATCATAGTAGACAGTGCCTACCTGTGACTTAAATGATTAAGATTTAAAACTGAGGAAGATGGCGACCGAGAAAAGCGGGGCTTAAGAGCCCCGCTAACAACCAATCTCCATTACCACAAAATCAGCACCTTTCATAGCCAGAAAACACCATCACCAGAGAAACAAAAAAATCACCAGGCTCCAGAGAGAAAGCAGACTGAGAACAGAGGTCAGAGCCATAGAGGAGATACACCGGCCTCACGCCCGAGGAGGACGCGGCAGCAGCGCCATACTGCCGGCGGCAGCGGCAAATTCACCGGACAGCTACAGCAAGCCGAGGTGAGCCGCTACAGAACAGCCAGGCGGGATTTCTCGCCGCAGGTAAAATCTAAGCTCCCAGTGGATGAGCTCAGCACATCTGAGGATTCAGAGTGGAAATCAAAACCAAGAAGAAATACGCCAGCCTCACGGCCGAGGGCGTAGCAGCGGCGCCATATTGCCACCGGCGGCGGCAGCAGAGAATTCACCGAATCCAGTACAGCTACATCTGCGTACTCAAGAACAGTGAGTCAAATTGCGGGCCACAGAGGAGAAATCCCAGTACTGTACTCCCTGGGACTTGACCCAGTGGGAGAGGGGCGGTGGCAGTGATATCACACCATAGGAGAACGTGCAACCTGGCACCCCCCACAGTCTAAAGCAGCCTCTACCGACTCTCTGGGTCGGAGACTCTGTGATACAACCCAGTACAGGAGTAGTGGGGTCTGAGATACTACTGACTCGAGATCCAGAACACCTTAAGTGAAGTCATAGTGACCCAAGGGAAGAACCCAGAGAAGGCACAAACTTCCAAAATCATGGGAAAGAGGAATAACACTGGAGCAATGAATGCCCACAACCCCACAACATCAGAACCCGATAAAACAGAAAATCAGAGATTTCTAGAAGATCAAATCAGGAAAATAACTGTAGAAATAATAGAGGTGCTTCGAAAAGAACTCAGAGAGAGCCAAAAAGAGATAAAGGATGCAATTAATGAAGTAAAGGCCTCAATTCAAAGCACAAACAACCGATTAGACCACATGGAGAACAGAATCTCGCTCTTAGAAGATGATCACTCCAAAAATGAACACATAGTTTCTAATCTAGGAAAAAATATCTGACAGCAGGAATCTGATATTGAAGAAATATGGGCGCATTTTAAGAGAGCTAACCTAAGAATAATTGGAATAGAGGAGGGAAAATAAGGTGAAACCAAAGGGATCAACAATCTCTTCAAGGAAGTAATAGCAGAAAATTTTCCAAACATAGAGCAAGAGGTTGATACACAGGTCCAGGAAACTTATAGAACTCCCTTTAGACAGGATCGGAGAAGAGGATCCCCACGCCACATAATTGTCAAAATGACCAATGTGGAAGCCAAGCAGAGAATCTTAAAGGCAACAAAAACAAAGGGCCAAGTGACGTTCAGAGGCAAACCAATTAGAATCACTCCAGACTTCCCAAACCAAGTCATGAGAGCCAGAAGGGCTTGGAGTAACATATTTCAAACTCTGAAAGAAAACAACTTCCAGCCAAAAATCTCCTACCCAGCAAAACTTTCTATCAAATTAGATGGAGAAATAAGAAGCTTCCATGACAAACAGAAACTGAAGGAATTTATGTCTTCAAAACCAGCGCGAGAGAAAATACTCAAAGAGATTAACTACAAAGAAGAAATTGGTAACACACACCAGAACCAGAGAAACAAGAGTTTCCATCCAACAGTCAACTAAGATTGGTTATCTGTGGAGATTCATTACTTATGTTAGTCTTTTACCTATCTCTAAATGGTATTGTTTGCCTTTATTGTTGTTAATTTTTAGGATTTCTAGTTAGAATATTAATATACCTTCAGATATAGCATTTGGAAATATTTTATCCCATTCTATCAGTAACTTTTAACTCTGTTTACATTGTCTTTGGATATACAATATGTTTTTATTTTTTAGGGAGTTTTTATACTCTTCTGTCGCCTGTGCCAATGAAATCATATCCAAGAAATCACTGCCAATTTCAATGTTGTGAGGTTTTATGACCCAGATTTTCTCCTAAAAGTTTATAGTCTTAAGATTTACATTTAGGTCTTTTATCTATTTTGAGTTAATATTTGTATATGGGATTAGGTAAGGGTCCAACTTTATTCTTTTCCACGTAATTATTAGGTTTCAACAATATTTAGTTAAAAGATTATTATTTCCACCACCAAATGTTCGTGGAAACCTTGTCAAAAATAACTTGACAATATAGGGAAGAATTTAGCTCTAGGCTTTTATTTAACTCCAATGGTTTATATATCTGCCTTTAGAATAGTACTACACTGTTTCAATTATTGTAGCTTTATATGGTTTGAAATCAGAAAATATATATCTTCTAGCTTTGTTCTTTTTCAAGATCGTTTTGGGTATCTAGAGTCCATATTCCATATTAGGATAGATTTTTTTTCTGAAAAATAAATATATAAATATATGATAATTTCACCTAAAAAATAGAAAAAAATATTCTCTGGTAAGAAAGAAAGCAAAAAGAAATATTGAAATGTTATCTTTAAGTCATCAAAAGCTTGGTATCAGACAAATGAAACTGTTATGTGAGATTATCATTTTTAATTTTGGATAAATTGCTATAATACTAGATGTCAACCACTAAGCCAAGCTTGGGAGGGAGGGATGGGGAGAGAATGGGGTGGGGATCGGGTGGGGGCTGACTGGGCGATGTGTGCATGTATGTCTACAAAAGTTTGTATCTCACTATGATGTATGAATACAGTGCACCAATTAAAAAAAAAGATAATTCAACTTAAAAAAAATAAAAAAAATAAAACTGAGCCCTCAGTCACAACACTCCTGCTTCAGGGTCTCAGGTGACCTGTGGGTAGTGGCACCGTGTTGGGCAGCACGCGGCGCTGTATTACACAAGTGCAGGTGGGTGGAGCCTACGACAGGGATGGCATCATTCAGTTTTAATTCTCAATATTGACTCTTTTGAGTCTCGGCCAAACACAGGCTTTGAAACCCTAACTTATTGGGGAGGAGGGGATTTTAATGAGTATTAAATGCTCCTTGCACCTGTATCCAGAGGCCAGCCTATCAGACTCAAGGCCGCTAGGTTCTAGTCCCGGCCGCGGTCAAGAGAGGGGGGCACAAACTAGTTCAGCCACTATGGAGATCTGTGTGGAGATTCCTTAGAAAACTGGGAATAGATCCACCAGACAGCTTTACCACTCCTGGGTATTTTTCCAAAGGGGTTGAAAACAGAGAACTACAGCAACATATGCATACCTATGTTCATAGCAGCACAATTTGTAACAGCCAAAATTTGGAAACAACCTAGGCCCTCATCAACAGATGAATGGTTTGCAAAGTTATGGGAAATACACACAATGGAATTCTATTCAGCTATAAAGAAGACCAAAATCATGTCATTCATAAGAAGATGGAAAGTGCTGGAAAGCATTATGTTAAGTGAGATCAGCCAAACACAGAAAGAGAAGGGACAGATGTTTCCTCTAATATGCCCAAACGAGTGAGCATTGGGGATACCAGAGGAATCCAGATAGTGGAAGGGAAATCTCAGCAAAGTCTGAATGGAAAACTAAGAGAGGAAGGAGGCTGAACTTGATTGATGAGCGGCTATTTCCAAATAGGTGTAAAAGTACGAATATAGCAAGGTTAGCCTGGGTATTAAGTATCGGGAGGGGGGAAGGGAAACGAGGGGGGGAGAGGGCACCAAATACAGATTAAATGTATAACATTTACTTTCAATAAAATAAATTAAAAAAAATAAAAGAGAGGGGGGCACGTCAGAGTGAAGGCGCCTCCCGCTGTCAGACCAGAGCATTCCAGGCAGCATTCTCACCCCGTGATCTAAGCACCTGACAGCACAACTTAGAGGAAGAAAGACTAATTAGGGGTTTACAGCTGTGGAGGTTTCAGAGGTTTCAATCCATGTTAGGTCAGAGCTGCAGAGTGCAGAGCATGCTAGAGGGAAACAGAGGCCGGGGCGGGGCAAGGCCATGCCCAGTGACCTGCCCCAGCTGCCACATCTGCCCGTGCTGCCCCCAGTAAATCCACTCCCGTTATGAGCCACCAATGGACTCTCCACTGGTGACGTTAGGACCTCCAGGATTAAATTCGTTCACCTCTGAACATTTTTGCTTTGCCAGTTCATGAGCGTTTCCAGGGGACGTTCTATACCCAAACCCTAACAGAGGGGAAAGTCCAGGGGAGGACCTAGGGACGGGAGTGTGTGTGTGTGTGTGTGTGTGTGTGTGTGCGTGCGTGTGCGCGCAGGAGAGTGTGTTCTGCTTTACTTGTGTCCCTAGGGCCAACTCTGTGGGCCAGGGATATCTGGGGGGTGAGAACCACCTCCGAGGTTTGGGCAGGAGTTCTTGGTGTGGGCCAGGAAAACCACAGGCCTTAAGAAAAACCCTCCACTCATCACAGAACTGGGCTGTTTTGTCCAGGCGTTAGGTCAGAAAGGTCTAAATACAGAGTCTAAACAAAGGGCCCCAGTGGGCCCTGCACAGGGGCTGCATGAGGCTGGGCACCTGCTCCGGGGACCTCCGGGGTCCCCACAGGTGATCCCATAGCACTTTGAGATGAGACTCAAAGGGTAAGGGGCACCGACAGTCAGCCAGGGGAGACCACCGAGGCTCAACACACTGCCAAGAGGCTGTGAGACCCAGCAGCCACGTTAGGTGCACACCAGATAGGGCGCTGGGAATGTGGCTAGTTAAGGCTAGTCACTCCTCAGCAGAGCTTAGCGGCCAGAGGCCAGAACACAGGTCAGAGGGCGCTTTCTCCCGTCACCAGCAGGACGTGTGTGTTCTTCCTCAGGCCCAGCACTCATCTCCACTGAGAGACAGGAGATGGGAAAGTGCTGCACGTCTAACAGGCAACCTAAAAGAAGGCCGCTTTAAATTAATTAGTTAATTAATTTATGGTACTGGGGATGGAACCCGGGGGCATTGTACCTCAAAGCTATACCCCCAGCCCTATTTTATTTTGAAACAGGGTATCCTAGGTCTAGTCTCACTACTTGCTGAGGCTGTCCTCAAACCTGCGATCCCTCCTGTCTCAGCCTCCCAAATACTGGGACTTACAGGCCTGCATCACCACACCCAGCTCAGAAGGCTACTTTTTTGTGTGTGTGTGTGTGGTGGTGCTGGGGATGGAACCCAGGGGCATTCAACCTCCAAGCTACACCCCTGCCCTATTTTTTATTCTTTATTTTGAAACAGGGTCTCACTAAGTTGCAGAGGGCCTCACTAAGTAGCCAAGGCTGTCTGCGAACTGCGGTCCTCCTGTCTCAGCCTCCCGAATGTTGGGATGACAAGCGTGCCCACATGCCCAGCTTGAAAGCTGCTTTTGGTTAGGGGAGACTGAGATCAGCTTTGTTTCTTTCTCTGCGCCCATCTCCATGCCCACCCCTAGTTTGCGAGAATGGGGCTCGTAAGGAGAGAGAGTGCAGTTATGGAAGGTACTATAAAATGCTTTCATGTATCTGACTTGTATAGGGTTTTTTTTTTTTTTTTTTTTTTGTGTGTGTGTGTGTGTGGTACTGGGGATGGAACCCAGGGCCATTCTACTTCCGAGCTACATGCCCAGCCGATATATATCTATATATATATATATTTGGTGTACTGGGGTTCCTGGAAGCCCTTCTACCTCTGGGCTACACTCCCAGACCTATTTTATATTTTTAAAACAGGGTCTCTTACGCCAGTGCGGCTGGCTTCGAACCTGAGCAATCCTCCTGTCTCTGCCTCCCAAGCGCGGGGATTACAAGCGTGCGCCACCATGCCTGGCCTCCCAGCCGATATTTTTATCCTTTTTTTGAAATAGGGTCTCACTAAGTTGTGGAGGGACTAAGTAGCTGAGGCTGGCCACAACCTGCGACCCTCTTAGTCTCAGCCTCCCAAGTACTGGGATTACAAGAGTGTATTACCACACCTGGCTCAGAGTATATGTTTTTAACACATTTTAATAAAAATAGTTTATTATGAGAGGTACATAAATGGATAGATGAGAGTATTAATTTCTCCTGGAATTAGATTTCCAGAAGCATAAATGTTGTGTCCCTCCTTCCTTCCTTCTCATTGTAGAGACACTTCGCCCCAGGTCTGGAGATGCTGATGGCGTAGCACTGTGGAAGGCTGCTCAGGCATCTCGTGGGTACCGTGATGAAGAGGAGGATGTAGTCCAAAGTGTTTCAGCATGATCGGGCATGACCTCTCACTCCCACTGGTTGAGACAGAAGGTTTTGACATTTGGAGGGGCGTTTTGATGATCTTTTGGTCTGTCTTTTGGTTTGGTTTGGGCATTCAGGGATGGTGTGGAGCTGAGCAGCAGACACAGGAAGGAGCTGGATCAAGAACTGCTGCCAAGGTAACCGTGCAGGGATGCCTGGGGTCAGAGGAAGTGACATCAAGGCCAGAGATCTCAGACAGCAGGATACTAGTGGGGCTGGCTGAGTTCAACTAGTTACTTAGAATAAAAAGAAACCCCATTCGGGAATGCTCACGGAGTACTGTGAAGTGCCCGTAGTGTGGACTACTCACAAGTTCAGAAGTATCGGTCAGACGTACGTATAAGTGGCACCGTGATGTAGAAGTATGCTAGGGTCAGTGTAGAAGGCTTCCACTAATCAGCTGGGAAGCAATGACTTTAGACACCAGCCCTCGGCACGGTAAGGCTGTAGCCTGCGTGTGGGGGCATGCAGTACCTCAGGGGCGAGCTGCGGAAGGCTGGCATCTGTCTTCTGACTTCGGCCCGTACTTCAGAAGTGACCCAGACCTGGTGGTGACTTCACAGCGAGTTTCAAGGTGTAGACATACACACTTGGATCTTCGGGACCAAACCCTCCCAAGCTCAAACAATAGTTACTTATGTTAATGGGCAGATTGTATTTTCCTAAAACGGCCACAGCAATATTTCTGTTCTCTGTGCTCTTCGGGAGCCCTGTGACTCTGCATGCAGAGGTGAGTCTGCTGGCTGGGCTGCCTCGGGCAGGGCTGAGGCAGGAGTGATGCCGTGTGAGACCAGGGCTACGACACAATGGGCAGTGCGCACGCTCTCTCCCCGTGTCTCCGTCTCCACCTCTGTTTCGCTCTCCATTCTTGCCCTGGGGACCAGCTACCACGTTGTGAGGAAGCCAGTGCCACGCAGAGAGGCCCTGTGGAGGATTCTGGCCAACACCCCACTAAGGTCTCCACTGTCAGCTGGCACCAACTGCAGACATGCGCGTGGGGCTTCGGATGAGCCCAGCCCCAGCCTCTAGACCACCAGAGCTGATGCCAAGAGGGGCAGAGATGAGCCGTTCCTGGTAAGCCCTGAACAAAAGTCGTGCCTTTTCTCACGTAGTTTGAGTTTTGTAGTATTTTTTTTGTGTGTGTGGCCCTGGGGATTGAACCCACGGGCATTCTACCTCTGAGCTACACCCCCAGTCCTATTTTATTTTTTTGTTTTTAAACTGGGTCTTGCTAGGTTGGTGAGAGCCTTGCTACTTGCTGAGACTGTCCTCAGTCCGGTGACCCTCCTTTCTCAGCCTCCTAAGTACTAGGACTACGGGCATGGGCCACCATTTCTGGGGGAGCAGTTTCTATGCAGCATGGTCATCGGAACAGTTCAGATTCTACAACGTCTTTAAGTTGCTGTTCCTTCCCACTTGGATTGTACTCGGCATGAGCCTGGAGGAGAATCCGGGAGAAGCTCATTTTTCCAAATGAGCAGTGTTGGTGGGAGGTGCAGTGTATCCTGAATGCAGATTCCGGAATGCATGCTGGGTGATTATTTAACATTATTTTGTGCAACATATTCTCTATTTTATTCCTCCTCCTCCTCCTCCTCCTCCTCCTCCTCCTCCTCCTCCTTCTCTTCCTCCTCCTTTCTTCTTTCTTCTCCTTCTCCTTCTTCTTCCTTCTCCTTCTCCTCCTTTCTTAAGTACTAGGGACTGAACCCAGGACACTATTTGGGCTTGGATATAGAATGTCCTCGGGAAAAGCTTATGTGTTGTCAATGTGGCCAGGTTTGGAGGGGGTCATGGCTAGAGAAGGCGGGCCACAGGGGTGTGGCCCTGAGGACAACCTGGCCCTGGCCCACACACACCTCCCTGCTTCCTGGGCTGTGAGGCGGAGGCAGCTTCGCCCCCTGCCTGCCTGCCCTCCTTCCTTCCCTCCCTCCTTCCTCTTTCTTTCTTTCTTTCTTTCTTTCTTTCTTTCTTTCTTTCTTTCTTTCCCTCCTCCCTCCGTCCTTCTCTTTCTTTTCTTTACTTTACTTTTCTTTTCTTTTTGTGGTACTAGGGATTGAATGCAGGGGCATTCTACCTCCGAGCTACATCCCCAGCCCTTTTATTTAATTGTTTGGAAACAGAGTTTCACTAATTGTTAACAGCCTCACTCAATTGCTGAGGCTGGCCATGAACCTGCAGTCCTCTTGCCTCAGCCTCCCAAGTACTAGGATTACAGGTGTGGGCCACCACATCCGGCTTCCTATGGGATTTTGGTAGGAAAGGATAAAAGCATGTGTTTATTAGCCTATATGTGGTACTAGAGACAGGAGGATCGCGCAGGTTCAAAGCCAGCCTTGCTGGCTTAAGAGACCCTGTTTCCAAATAAAAAAAAATTAAAAAACAGGTCTGGGAGTGTAGCCCGGAGGCAGAAGGGCTTCCAGGAACCCCAGTACCACCAAAAAAATAAAAATAAAAATAAAAAAAAATTTGGAAACAGGGTCTCTAGCCAGCAAGGCTGGCTTCGAACCTGCGCGATCCCCCTGTCTCCGCCTCCCAAGTGCAGGGATTATAAGCATGTGCCACCATGCCTGGCTAAATGAAATTGTTTTTTTTTTTCTTTTATTAAAATTTTGGTGGTCAGCTGGGCGTGGTGGCGCATGCTTGTAATCCCTGTGCTTGAGAGGCTGAGACAGGAGGATCACACGGGTTCGAAG
The DNA here is from genome assembly GCF_963383645.1 of Muscardinus avellanarius. Lineage (NCBI taxonomy): Eukaryota > Metazoa > Chordata > Mammalia > Rodentia > Gliridae > Muscardinus > Muscardinus avellanarius. The sequence continues at coordinate 6,073,141 of NC_137790.1, read as the reverse complement.
CCAGCCTCAGCTACTTAGTGAGGCTCTCTGCAACTTAGTGAGACCCTGTTTCCAAATAAAATATAAAAAAGGTCTGGGAGTATAGCCCAGAGGTAGAAAGCCTCTGGGTTCCACCCCCAGTACCACCAAAAAAATAAATAAATAAAATAAAATTTTGATGGTACTGGGAATTGAACTCAGGGCCTTACTTATGTAAGGCAAGCACGCTGCCACTCAGCCACATGCCCAGCTTGCCTATAGTCTTGATCTAACCATTTCTAGTCTTTGTTTAGATACATAAAATATGTGATGTTTTTTCTTTTTTCCTTTTTTTTCACTATTAGGGATTGAACTCAGTCAGGGGCATTCTCTCTGAGCTATACCCCCAGCCCCATTTTATTGTTTATTTTGAAACAGAGTCTCATTTAAGCTGCAGAGGGCCTCACTAAGTAGCTGAGGCTGTCCTCAAACCTGTGATCTTCCTGTTTCAGCCTCCCAAGTATTGGGATTACAAGCGTATGCCACCACGCCAGGCTACCTTTTTCCTTTTGAGAAATCTTTATTATGAAAATGTTAAAATATGCAAAGTGTGTGGTACTGGGGACCAAACCTAGGGGTGTTCTACCTCCAAGCTATATCCCTGGCCTGATTTTATTTTATTATTTATTTTGAAACGGAGTCTCAACAGCTACTTAGGTAGCTGAGGCTGGCTGTGAACCTGCGACCCTCTTGTCTCACCTTTCCAAGTATTGGAATTACAAGTGTGTGTCACATGTCTGGCTGGGAAGAAACAATTTCAGAAACATTCAAAAGCTGAGTGTCGTGGCGTGTGCTTGTAATCTCAGTACGTGGGAGGCTGAGACACGGGGAGCACAGGTTCAAAGTCAGCCTCAGAAACTTAGCAAGGCTCTTAACAACCCAATAAGACCCTGTTTCCAAATAAGAAATAAAATTGGAAGCTAGGTGTAGTGGTGCACACTTGTAATCTCAGTACTTGAGAGGCTGAGACAGAAGGATCACAGGTTCATGGTCAGCCTCAGCTACTTAGTTGAGGACCTTTGCACTTAGTGAAATCCTGTTTTCAAAATAAAAAAATAACCGGGCGTGGTGGCGCACGCTTGTAATCCCCATGCCTGGGAGGCAGAGACAGGAGGATCGCGCAGGTTCGAAGCCAGCCGTGCGCGCTGGCTTAGGAGACCCTGTTTCTAAATAAAAATGTAAAAAAATAGGTCTGGGAGTGTAGCCTGGAGGTAGAAGGGCCTCCAGGAACCCCAATACCACCAAAAATAAAATAAAATAAAATAAAAAAGTAGATCTGGGGTGTACCTCGGAGGAGGTAGAATGCCCCTGGGTTCCATGCAAACAAAAAAACAAAACAATAACAACAACAAAAAAACATGAACCCAGAGACATTCTATCTCTGAGTGACACCCCAGCCCTATTTTTTTGTTCTTTATTTTTGTGGTACTGAGGATGAAACCTAAGGGCTTTCTACCTCTGAGCTACACTCCCAGACCTATTTTTTTAATATTTCATTTGAAAACAGGGTCTCACTAAGTTGCTGAGAACCTCACTAAGTAGCTGAGGCTGACTGCAAACCTGAGATCCTCCTGTCTCAGCCTCTCAAGTGCTGGGATTACAAGCATGTGTCACTACACCTGGCTGTTCTTTATGTGTGGGTTTTTTTTTTTTTTTGTGGTACTGGGGGTGGGAACCCAGAGGAGGCTTTTTTCTATCTCCGAGCTATACTCCCAGACCTATTTTATATTTTATTTGGAAACAGGGTCTCACTAAGTTGCAGAGAGCCTCACTAAGTAAGTAGCTGAGGCTGGTTTCGAATATGTTCGATCCTCCTGTCTCTGCCTCCCAAGCACGGGGATTACAAGTGTGTGCCACCACGCCCGGCTGTTCTTTATGTTTTGAAACAGGGTCTCACTAAGTTGTAGAGAGCCTCACTAAGTACCTGAGGCTGGCCTTGAACCTGCGATCCTCCTGCTCAGCTTCCCAAGTACTGGGATTATAAGCGTGCATCGTCACACCTGGCTTCACAAGTTAAGTAATTTGAAGACACAACAGGCATAAATAGTTCTGACATTTTGGGCCACAGAATTTCTAACATTTTTGTTTGTTTGGAAAAAAAATACCTTGAGTTTTTGCTGCAAGCGTTTGACTTCCATTTGCAGAGTCTTTGTGGATGCCTGAGCTGCTAACGTCTTCCGATTCTCAATAGCCAGCTGCCGACCAAAGGCTCGATTATTCAACCTCAGTTGCTTTTCCAAGCTCTGAAAACAGTATAAATTTCAACTATTCTGTAACCCATTTGTGTTATGAAAAACTTCGATTGCAATGGAACTAACTACATTTGTGAGAAGTGTAAAATGTCAATACAATTTCAGTGATGGTTTGCCTAGCAAACGTATTTGGACTAAGTACAGCAACAATAAAAATCCCAGATTCAAGCTTTTTTCCCCTGATACCAGGGGCATTTTACCTCTGAGCTAAACCCCCAGCTCTATATTTTGCAGGTCTGGGGATGAAACCCAGGAGCATTTGACCTTTGAGCTACATCCCTTGCCCTGTTTTTTATTCTTTATTTTGAAATAGGGTTTCACTAAGTTGTGGAGGGCCTCACTAATTAGCTGAGGTTGTTCACGAACCACGATCCTCCGGTCTCAGCCTCCCGAATGCTGGGATTACAAGTGTGCACCACCACGCCGGCTCTGCACTTACTTTTACATGACAGCCATATGTTAAGGTGGGTCCAATAATACCCAAAAGGCCAAATAATATGACTTTAGTATACAAGAGCGAACAATGAGGTTGCCATTATTTTCTATACCTTGCATATTCATTTACTTTTGGAAAGTAAAGAATATTCTTCTTCTTTTTCATTATTATTATTATTACTATTATTATTTGGCGAGTCTGGGATGGAACCCGGGGCATTCGACCTCCAAGCTACACCTCCTGCCCTATTTTTTATCCTTTATTTTGAAACAGGGTCTCCTAAGTTGCAGAGGGCCTCACTAAGTAGCTGAGGCTGTCCGTGAACCACGATCCTCCAGTCTCAGCCTACCAAATGCTGGGATTACAAGCATGCGCCACCACGCCTGGCTATTTTATGTATGTATGTATGTATGTATGTATGTATGTATGTATGTATTTATGGTACTGAGGGTAGAACCTAGAGGCTTTCTACCTCCAGGTTATACTCCCAGACCTCTTTTATACTTTATTTGGACACAGGGTCTCACTAAGTTGCTGAGAGCCTCACTCAGTAGCTGAGGCTGGCTTCAAACCTGCGCCATCCTCCTGTCTCAGCCTCCCAAGCACTAGGATTACAAGCGTGCACCACCACGCCCATCAAAAGTAGAGAATGTTAACAGCAGAATAAGTAACAGATTAAAAAATGTGGATGAAATGAACTTGATATTTACTTATTTCTAGATCATAGAAAATACCTGCCTCTCACCGTCAGGTATCTAAGAGTCACACGGTGATTCAAGTCCGTCTCTGTGTAGGTTCAGAGAGGCCAAGGCTGTCTCGGATGTGAAACGGGTAGAAGAACTCTCTGTGCTCAGTGCCATCTCCCAAATGACCCCTTCTGATGTCATCCCTGGCTTCTGACAACCTGGGACTGTTGAGGAAAATAAGTCCAACCATCTCTTTAGTTACTGTAGTTTCTTTTCCTTTCCTATTGCTAGGAGCAGTTTCAGGAAAATCCTATTTATAAGACAACTGAAAAGGACTGTGTGGTAATGAGGAGCCACATCGATGTGGGAGCGAACAGGACAGAGACTGAGCAGAGTGTGGAGGCTGCGGGAGCAGCCTTCTAAATCAGGGCTGACTTCACAGGGAGGCCTCATCCAGCAAGAGCAAGTTGTCCTGCACAGACAGGGACTTTCCTAATGCTGGCAGCCCTGCTGACTTAGAGAACGGCTTTCCAGACACATCCGTGTAGCTACAGAGTGAACTCTTGCTCACTACAACAGAAGAAGCATCTCAAGCCGGGCGTGGTGGCGCACGCTCGTGATCCCAGCGCTTGGGAGGCCGAGACAGGAGGATCGCACAGGTTCGAAGCCAGCCTCAGCTACTTAGTGAGGCCCTGTTTCCAAATAAAGTATAAAATAGGTCTGGGAGTGTAGCCTGGAGGTATAAAGCCCCTGGGTTCCACCCCCAGTACCACACACACACACACAAAAAAAAAAAAAAAAAAAAAAAAAAAAGAAAGAAAAAAGAAGTATCTCCAGTTCTCAGCTTTTTCTAGTTTTTTTTTTTTTTTTTTCAGGCCTCTCCCTTCCCTGGCTCTCTGGTAGACACATTCTGCATGGCACCCTGCCCAGCCAATCTGTGACATGGGACAAATGTGATGAAGGTAGCTGGGCGTGGTGGCGCACGCTTGTAATCCCAGCATTTGGGAGGCTGAGACCAGAGGACTGCAGTTTGCAGACAGCTTCAGCTACTACTTAGTGAGGCCCTTTGCAACTCGTGAGACCCTGTTTCAAAATAAAAAATTAAATATAGGGCTGGGGGGTGTAGCTCGGAGGTAAAATGTCCCTGGGGGTCCATCCCCAGTACTGCCAAAAAAAAAAAAAAAAAAAAAGTGATGCACGTGTGCTGTGTATTAATCGGGAGACCTTACGGTTTCTAGGCCTCGCAAATACAGACCTGAATTTTTTTGTCATTTGCTTCCATTTTTGCCACAAGAACAGACAATCTATGAGTCAGTTCTCCCCTTTCCGCAAGATTTTTGTCTTCGGAAAGTTTCTGCAGCGCCTGCAGGGCGTCTTTGGTCTTCAGCAGCTCGCCATCCGTCTCTCTGAGCTTCCTCGATACCGCCCTTTCCTTCTCCTGGGATTTCCTCAGGAGCTGCCGGAGGTTCTTCACTTCGTTCTGATGTTTAACTGTGATTTGAGGCAGGTTGTTTTGTGAAGCCTCGTATTTCCCTATAGCTTTCAAGTGCCTAAGCTGCAGTTGTTTCAGGAATTGGTTTTCTATGACGATGGCCTCCAGTTTACGATGGATATCAGCTAATTCGTTTTTTAGTTCCTTGATCTTATGGAGCCTTGCCGAAAGAATGCGATGGGCCATCGCGTCTCTTCTTTGCGTGGTCGTGTTGATCTGAGAATGAAAACAGGATGGGTTCCAGCTGTTCTTCTCAGCTGAGGTTTCCTTCTGGCCTGTGTAAGCAGACAATCCAGTTTATTACTTGAAATAGGTTTATAGACAATCAAATATGCACATATGTGTCTCCCTACATATGTACCCGTGTGCACACACATTGTATCACATATATACGCACAAACGTAAGTGTAACTAGAAGGGAAAAACACTAGAACTTAATGAATACTCATATACTTATGATTTAGGCTACATACTTTACATATGGATATTAGTATAATTCTGTGTGTGTGTGTGTGTGTGTGTGTGTGTGTGTGTAGTACCAGGGGTGCTCTACCATTTCCAGCCCTTTTAATGTTTTATTCTGAGACAGGGTCTTTTTTTAAGTTGCCCAGGCTGGTCTGGAACTTGTGATTCTCCTGCCTCTGCCCCCAGAGTAGCTGGGGTTAATGGCAGGCACCACTGTACCTGGCTCATTAATACAATTCTTTAAGGTCAGTTGTAGTCTGTTTTATAGTTGGAGATTTTAAGTGATTTGTTCAATGTTATAGCCACGACGTGAAACAGCATGGACTGAAAACCAGTTCTAGGCTAGGCGTGGCGGCACACATTTATAATCCCAGTACTTGGGAGGCTAAGACAGGATTGCAGGTTTGCAGCCAGCTTAGCTACTTAGTGAGGCTCTCCACAACTTAGTGAGACCCTGTTTTGAAATAAAGAATAAGAAATAGGGCCAGGGGTGTAGCTCAGAGGTAAAATGTCCCTGGGTTCCATCCCCAGTACAGAAAAAAAGCCAGTTTTTAAAATTATAAATCTGTACTTAGATTTCTATTGTAAAAGTTGCACTAGAACCCATGACACTGTAATAGCTAATGTTTCCTAAGTGCTTATCATGTCACACATTGAACTAAATGCTTTGCATAGATTATGTGATATAATTCTTTCAGCAATATGTTGTGAGGTGACGGGAGAGTCCGACATGAAGCTCTTATATCAAAACAACCCGTAAAGGTCTCTCTCTCTTGAGATGGCCCGTGTTCTCAAGTGAACACGTGTCCCCCACTTTTCCTAAATAAACCTCTTGTCTCTGAAAAAAAAAAACTCCTTAAAAGGCTATTGAGCTGTTTAAAATATACATATTCCACTTCAATAACTCCAACACAGCCCATTTAGCTTTGTTACTTTGGGTACTAAGTGAAGTAGTTGGCATGTGTTCAGGAGTCTATTTTGTTTTATTTTTGTGGTACTGGGGATGAAACACAGGGGCCTTCTCCCTACAGACTATACCCCAAAACCTGTTTTATGTTTTATTTTGAAATAAGGTCTAAGTTGCAGGCGGCCTCACCAAGTAGCTGAGGCTGGCAGTGAACCTGTGATCCTCCTTTCTCAGCCTCCCAAGTACTAGGATTACAAGTGTGCGCCACCACGCCCGTGTGCGCTGCCACACTCAGTGGTCTGTTTTAAACAAAAACCACCTAAGAAATGTTATGTCTCGTACCAAGTTTATAAAGCCTATTTGGGGTGTTATAAACACATTTGTAATGTTGCTGTGCTCTTATTCCTTTTAAAGATAAAACACACATAAGCCAAGCATGGGGATACACACCTGTAATCCCAGTACTTGGAAGGCTGAGACAAGAGGATTGAAAGTTTGAGGACAGCCTCAGAAACCTAGTGAGTTTTATTTTTTCAAAAGAAAAAGTATAAAAGGGCTAGGAGTATAGCTCGGAGGTAGAATGTTGCTGGGTTCAATGCCCAGGACGGCATGCGTGCTCAAGTGCACACACATGCACACACACACAGTAAACACACGGATACTTAGGATGTCACCTGTTGATGCGCACATGGCTCGTAAAGCAGGGTGTGCATTGTTGTGATGTGTGTGTGCATCTGTGTGTGTAAATATGAGTGTGTGCACATGTGCACGTATTAGCATATCTTTGTTCTGAAGAGGGAGGCTGGCCTGGATTCTGAGATCCACGTGTGCCTGGCTCTCACTTTGCTGCGAGGGGCACGTGGTGGCCGCGTCCTTGGCGCCGCCCGGAGCTCCTGGCCGCAGTGTCTGGGCTGGGCTTCCTGTAGGGATCAGGTGGCGGGAAGGCAGCGCCCCTGTGGTGGAGGCAGTGAGCCCACGGAAGCACAGCTTTCTGGGGACAGCATGTGGATCGTGACTACAGTGGACAATGCGTCTCAGCGGCAGCACTGCCGTCAGCTCAGTAACTGATGGGCTGTCTGCAACTCTAACTTCAAGGGCACTTAATTTCCCACAGGGGAGGGGCCGAGGGTGAGTGTTTGAGTATTTTAGAACAGCCTTTCAAGCACCCTGGACAGTGGAAAGAGGGGTCACCCACCAGAAGGCTCGCGAAGGGACCTGTGGGCCGCGATGGGGCCAGACACTGAGTACCCTGGGCACTGATGGGACCGGGGACCTAGGCAGTGCGGGCCAGGCGGATGATAGCAGGAGTGGGCAGGGGCCGGCACGTGCCATGCCACGGCCAACTTGGCCCCCGTTGGCCATGTCTTCCTGCTCTTGAGAGCGCTGACTGTAAAGGTGACAGGGATTTGGCTAGGACGAGGAGGATAAGGTGGCGGAGGCGTATGTCCTCGTCCCAGGCCATGGTAAGTCCCAGGAGGGCAGAGGCCAAGGGAGGGCGTGCCTGGGGACTAAACGCCCAGGGGTGGGACTCTGGCCCGAGCCCCAGGGTGGAGATGTGGGCAGAGGGGTGTGAACATTTTTTTTTGTGTGTGTGGTACTGGGGTGGAACCCAGAGGCTTTCTACTTCTGGGCTATACTCCCAGACCTATTTTATATTTTATTTGGAATCAGGGTCTCACTAAGTTGCTGAGAGCCTCACTCAGTAGCTGAGGCCGGCTTTGAACCCATGCGATCCTCCTGTCTCAGCCTCCCAAGCGCGGGGATTACAAGCGTGCACCACCACGCCCCGCTGGGTGTGGACATTTTGAAGTGGGAGAGTTGTCAGTTTAAAGACCAGGTGGCTTGGATGAGAACAGGTGAGTGATGGAAGAAAGAGAAGGACCAGAGACCTCCCCAAGCCTTCTTGTCTTGGGAGGACCTGCCCCAGCCCCACTCCCCAGACATGTCTGAGGCTCAACTTCTTTCCACGGCAGGGGCTGGCGGGAGAGGAGAAGCCAGCCAGCTTCAGAAAGGGAAACACATCTCCTGGTTAGAGCAATTCACTGTGTGCATGCAGCCTGCGTACTCGTGTAACGAGGAAGGTTCAGGAGAACCGGAATGAGGCCCCGTCATTCATGGCCTGTTAGCTTGTTATCCTTGACTACCCAGGACAGGACGGTATGACATGAGGCTTTCTTCCACTTCACACAATAAGGCAGATGCAGCAGAATGTTCAAAATGCTATGATAACTAATTCTTATGCCACTTGATCTCAAACACTCCGCAGATTAACATGGTTCACCAAACCATTTACAGGCAGCTGAGAGGCGCACGCCGCGTGTTTGCAGAGACTGCGTTCTCTGGGCGCTTTCCTGCTCCCTGCTGCTTCCTCCAGGCTGCTTCCTCCCTGGCTCACGTCCTGGCCACTGTCCCCCCTGCCCCTGTGCCCCGTGCCTTTCCTCTGGTCCTGCTCATCTTCAAGCACATTCCCACTTGGTCGGGCTCGCTTGGCCCTTAGCCGGGGTCTTCTCTCTCTTCCAGGTCTACACTGTATTCCCCGTAAAAAGAGATGGAGCCACTTCCTCCATGGACCAGGAAGGACGAGGGTCAAGGGAGGGCTCTCCTCTGACTGTGCTGCCGCTCTCAGGCTGCTCTGCCTTTCCCACCATGCGAAGCCAGAGACAAAGGCAGGAGGTGTCTCGAGCAATTCAGTGCAGTACGATTATTTGGTACACAAATATTTTGAAATTCACACAGGTTGGCATTGCCTTGGCAAAAAAGACATATCAAAGAAAGTGACTTTCTACCCAGGCGTGGTGGGCACGCTTGTAATCCCAGCATTTGGGAGGCTGAGACAGGAGGATCTGGGTTCATGACCAGCCTTATGTACTTGGTGAGGCCCTTCGCAACTTAGTGAGACCCTGTTTCAAAATAAAGAATAAAAAATTGGGCTGAGGGTGTAGCTCGGAGGTAGAATGCCCCTGGGTTCCATCCCCAGTACCTCACAAAAACCAAACAAAAAGCAACAACAACAACAAAAAGAGAGTGACTTTCTAACTAGCAGGATATGCAGTTGAAAACATCTGAAAGGGCATCCTCTACAAAGACAGACATGTCGGGGCCCACTCGGCTGGACCGAGGTGGCACCCAGGCTTGTTGCCAGCGTGGACTCAAGATGGCGCCTGGGCTTGCAGCCAAGTCACGAGGCTCACGAGGCTGGTGGTGCCCTGAGTCTGCGCAGTGAGCCCTTTCAGGCGCCTTACGGATGATTAGTGACGCAGCGCCTCGTGCTACCACCGGCCCGCCCAGGAGAAGGTTAAAAAAGCGCGCATGCCCTAGCGGGCGGGCGCGGAGGGTTGGAGGAGTGATGGAGGAGGGGAGAGAAGACTGATGTTGTTTTTACCTGAGAGGGCGTTGAGAGAGCATTAAAGAGGAAGGAGCTTCATCAACAGAGTCAGCGTTCGTGTGTTTCTTCCCTAGGCTCTGCTGGTCAGAGCCCTAGGGACGAGACAAAGACACACTCTGAAAAGAGAACTGTAGGAAGAGCTGCTTGTTCCTCACAAGTAAATCTCTAGTAAGTAATCTAGTAAGGTAGAATGCCCCTGGATTCCATCCCCAGTATTGAAAAAAAATTAAATAAAAATAAAAAACAGGGCTGGGGGTGTAGCTTGGAGGTAGAATGACCCTGGGTTCCACCCCCAGTATTGCAAAAACAAGCAAAGAAAACAAAACAAAAACAAATGAAAACTGGTCTCATGTCAGTTCAAATCAGTTTTTTTCCAAATAAATTTTGGTTATAGAAGTTGGTTTACAGAGATTTGTAAACTTAAAATGTGGATAAAGGCTGGGCGTGGTGGCACACACTTGTAATCCCAGCATTTGGGAGGCTGAGACAGGAGGAATGTGGTTCTTGGACAGCCTCAGCTTCTTAGTGAGGCCCTTTGCAACTCAATAAGACCCTGTTTCAAATAAAGAATAAAAATTAGGGCTGGGGATGTAGCTCAGAGGTAAAATGTCCCTGGGTTCCATCCTCAGTACTGCCAAAAAAAAAAAAAAAATGTGGAGACGGATGACACAATCACAAAGCCTGGTCGTGATGTTTCTCTGTTGTGATCATCTCTTCTTGGCCATGAGCAGGCCGTGGGAGAAGAAAGCAGATGTTCCTGTTCCTGCCAAGCCCTTGCCCACTCCCCCCAGAAGGGGCGCTCCGTCTTTTGAGAAGCAGGTAAATGCTGTAGGTCCTCACCTCTAGGAAATTTACAAACACACACACATTTTAAAAATGTTTAAAAATGCCGGACGTGGTGGCGCACACTTGCAATTCCGCTACCCCGTGCTTGGGAGGCCGAGACAGGAGGATCACACAGGTTCGAAGCCAGCCTCAGCTACTTAGTGAGGCTCTCAGAAACTTAGTGAGACCCTGTTTCCAAATAAAATAGAAAATAGGTCTGGGAGTATAGCCTGGAAGTAGAAAAGCCTCTGGGTTCCACCCACCGAGTACCACACAAAAAAAAAATGTTTAAAACTATGTAAAATATTCTGGGGTTCAAAGACATGGATCTTGGAAGGAGAAGCCCTGCTGCATAGCTGGGAAGAAGGGGGCCTGAAGTCCAGGCACCCAGATGCAGCACAGAGCATCTGCACACACCTGTTGACAGCGGGCGGGGACAAGATGCCGGGTGAGTGTGACTGTAACATGGCCCTCAGTTAAGTGTGTCCTTCCAGCTGTTGGCAGAAGGTGCGCTGGTGGTCAAAGTGAAAAGAGTTTCAGCTGTTCCTAGATAGGGAATGCTTATAAACGGAAGATGGCCTAAACCCAGAGGAAGCAGGTGCAGTCCGGGCAGGGAGGCAGAAGGAGGGAGGTCGAGGGTACGACAAGGCCGATTCCAGTTTGGGCAGGAGGGATCGATGGAGGTGGTGTTTTTAAACTCCACAGGAAAGGACATTATTTACAGCCTTTGAACCATTTCTGGTTCAAAAGACTGTTTTGGCCAAGATGCCTCACCGGACTTGGAGACCATCCTCTTGGGGTGCTGAGACAGGCATTTACATCTCACTGGCGCGTCAAACCTTGATTCTTCGGCTGGGAGGAAAGGCAAGAAGCCAGTGAAATCCAAGTGGTGCCGCACTGCGTTACAGGGCCACCTGTCAACTAAAAACGGAACCAAGCTCACTGGGAGGCCCCAGCGGCGTAAGTCTTGTGAAGACTAGACGTTACGTTTCACATCTTTCTGTTGTTTTGTAATAGCGTTACTTTCTCTATTTCTAATTCCATTTCTAAAAGGCTGCTTATAATACACATTTACAATATGGAAAACAAGTAAAACTGAATATGGACCACTTCAAAATACTAGCACGCTAAGTAGTAATGCCACTGCGCGGCTCCAGCCTCGGCGGGGCATCTTGCTTGGTACCTTTGGGCTGGGAGGCTTTAGAAGCATTGCACTTTATCTTCTCTTCCCTCTTTTCTTTCGCCTCTGCCTGCTTTAAATAGTTTCTGTGAGCGGCGGCTTCTGAGCATTCAGAGAGGAAGTCTTCCGAGTAGTCGTTGTGAGTACTTAAGCTCCCGCAGGAGCACTGCGACCTGCTGTAATCCACGCTCCCCTCCGAGGCTCCACTGTTCCTGGACAGGTGGCCTGCGCCGGGGCTGCTGTGTTCTGCAGACCTCCTGCTCTGGCCCGGTGCCGCGCTGGGCGGATGCTCATCTGCGGGTGTTTTTGTGGTATCCGCCAAAGACATAGCAAACAACCTAGTAAAGGGAAAGTTTTTAAAATTTATAGCTACTGATATTAAAATGAACTCATTCTTCATTACGTTTCTTTAACTATAATGGATAATTAGGAATATGAAGTATTTTTCTGAAAAAATTTCAGATTTTTTTTTTTTTTTTTTTTTTTTTTTTTTTTTTTTTTTTTTTGCAGTACTGGGGGTTGAGCCCAGGGCATTCTACTACCGAGCTACACCCCCAGCCCTGTTTTTATTCTTTATTTTGAAACAGGGCCTCACTAAGTTGCAGAGAGCCTCACTAAGTAGCTGAGGCTGGCTGTGAACCTGTGACCCTCCTGTCTCAGCCTTCCAATCATATTGGTTTTTATATTATTTCTTGGTACTAGGGATTGAACCCAAGGATTTGTGTGTGTGTGTGTGTGTGTGTGTGTGTGTGTGTGTGTGTGTGTCACTGAGGATTAAACCCAGAAGCATTCTACCTCCAAGCTATACCCTCAGCCCAATTTTATTTCTTCTTTGGAAACAGGATGAAATTGCAGAGGGCCTCACTAAATTGCTGAGGCTTTGAAACTATGATCCTCCTGTCTCAGCTTCCCAAGTACTGGGATTATATGCATGTGCCACTATGCCTGGCTAACCCAGGGGCATTCTACTGCCAAGCTATGCCCCCAGCCCTTTTTATTTAAATTTTTTTTTTTTTGTGGAACTGGGGATTGAACCCAGGGGCATTCAGTGTAGCTCTTAGCTACATTCCCGGTCCTATTTTTTATTCTTATTTTGAAACAGGGTCTCATTGAATTGCAAAGGGCCTCACTAAGAAGCTGAGGCTCTTTGTGAACTATGATCCTCCTGTCTCAGCCTCCTGAATGCTGGGATTACAAGTGCGTGCCACCATGCCTGACTTAGATATAATTTTTAATGTGAAAAATCAAAATTATTTCAGTTAATCAGGTGTGCTGATACATACCCATACTCTCAGTACTTGGGAGGCTGAGACAAGAGGACTGCAAGTTCAGTGCCAGCTTCATCAACTTAGCAAGACCCTGTTTCAAAATTAAAAAAAATTAAAAAGGACTAGGAGTGTAGCTTAAACCTTGGGTTCAATCCCCAGTAATATATAAATAAGCAATTAAAAATCATCTTAGTTATTATTTCAGAACTAAATAGTAAAGTAGATTTCAAAGAAATAGGTTTAATTTCCAAAAATGAAGAATAAAATTTGTTGGTGTGATACTAATTTCTAATCAGGGACATGTAATACCATATAGTTGAAGGTTCTTAAAATTAAAGGCCAATTATTTATGAAAAATAATTAAGATCTACATGGCATCATGCTCCTTTCATTTGGGGTGGATTTGTTTCAAACTGAGTACTATTTAAAGTAAGCCAGGACACAATGTACTTAAACATATGGAAGTCAGCCACTAAGCCAAGCATGGGAAGGAGGGATGGGGAGGGAATGGGGTGGGAACTGGGTAGGGGCTAAATGGGTGATGGGTACATGTATGTCCACACAAGTTTTTTGCCCCAATATGATGTGTGAGTATAATGCACCAATAAAAAATAAAAAAAAGATAAAGTAAGCCAGGTGTGGTGCTCAGGACTGAAATTCTAGCACTTGAAAGGCTGAGACAGGGGCTTGCAGATCGAGGCCAGCCTCAGCAACTTAGCAAGACACTGTTTCAAAATAAAAAAAATAAAGAAGGGGGTAGGAATGTAGTTCAGAGGTAAAATGTCCTGGTTCAGTCCCTACTACCAGAACACACACACACACACACACACACACACACACACACACACACACACACACCGTGGCTGTTCTTCAGTGGTAGATCCAGAGGTTCTATTTCAGTTACTATTCCCCAGAGCGTTCCCACAGGGAGCCTCCATGTGGCTAAATAACTCCTCAGCTTTTTATTCCCAGGATCCTAACATTTAGTGGGAAAGGGTGTTGCACTTTATTTCTACTTTCTGAGACTGTTTTCCTGGTATTGGGCTTAGGCAGTAGTATTAAAGTACTGACTGAAGCCAGGCGTGGTGGCGCACGCTTGTAATCCCTGTGCTTGGGAGGCTGAGACCAGGAGGATTGCGCATGTTCGAAGCCAGCCTCAGCTGGCTTAAGAGACCCTGTTTCCAAATAAAGTATAAAATACGTCTGGGAGTGTAGCCCGGAGGTAGAAGGCCCCTGGGTTCCATCCCCAGTACCATCAAGAAAAAAAAAGTACTGACTGAGCGAAATGCGTGTGACAAGCACGGCTGGCTGCGACGTCTTCCAGTGTGTGTAGGTCTGCAATCCTAGATCTGGCTTCTCTTGATCAAGAACTGCCTTCTAGGAGGGGCTGACAGCCTTCATTACACTCTCCCCAAGAATCCAAGAGAGAGAGTGCCACCGCGCATGTCTGAAATCCCAGTACTTGGGAGCCTAGAACAGGAGGATCTCTGGCTTGAAGCTAGCCTCAGCAACTTAGGGAGACCCTGTTTCAAAATAAAAATAAGAAAAGGACTGGGTGTGTAGCTCAAAGTAGACTGCCCCTGGGTTCAATCCCCAGTACCAAAGCAACCAAGCAAACAAGCAAGCAAGCAAACAAACAATATTAGTACTTGGAAAACTGAGATAGGAGGATTGCAGGTTCAAGGCCAGCCTGATTCATGTAGCAATATTCTCAGCCACCTAGGGAGACCTATTTCAAAACAAAAAATATAAAGGGCTAGGGAGCCGGGTGTGGTGGCGCATGCTTGTAATCCCTTTCTTGGGAGGCGGAGACAGGAGGATCACACAAGTTCGAAACCAGCTGCACTGGCTTAAGAGACCGTGTTTCCAAATAAAAATATAAAAAATAGGTCTGGGAGTGTAGCCCGGATATAGAAGGGCTTCCAGGAACCCCAGTACCACACACACACACAAAAAGGGCTAGGGACGTAGCTTGGAGGTAGAATGGCCCTGTTCAGTCTCTATACACACACACACACACACACACACACACACACACACACACACACACACACAGTTTCACATGAAAGTTTTCTCCCGAAGAGCACTCATTCTATTCTAGCTCCAGGATAGCTCAAGACAGCTATTAATAAACAGTGGAGCTCTTGTTCTCAACAACCATGAAATAGTGGATTCCAAAGGTCACAGTTTCTGGTACTTTCAATTAGAGCTCTTTGTTGTCTAATGAGAGAATTTAAAATGGAAGGAATAGGAACTGGCGTGGTGGCGCACGCTTGTAATCCCAGCACTTGGGAGGCTGAAACAGGAGGATCGCACAGGTTCGAAACCAGCCTGTTACTTAGTGAGGCTCTCAGCAACTTAGTGAGACCCTGTTTCCAAATAAAGTATAAAATAGGTCTGGGAGTATAGTCTGGAGGTAGAAAGCCCCTGGGTTCCACCCCCAGTACCACCAAAATAAATAAATAAATAAATAAATAAATAAATAAATGGAAGAAATAGGAAGTCATATACAAGAAGGATCCCAGATGTATATACTCAGAACACATAACTTTAGTTAAAAAGCAGAGGGTCGGGCATCTGTTAATAACACCACAGGAGACTTCTTCATGGGGCCTACCTTAGCAGCAGACCAACAAATCCATCTCTGAGCAGCTAAAGGATTGTTCTTCATTAAATTCTAATTCTCCTGTCTTTTGAAGAAAGCAAGAGAGAAATTAGCTGATATCAGATCCTCTCCAATGGGATTCGCATCAGCACCCTCCCCAGGGGAGCCTGCTCCCAAGTCAGGTTCTGCTTTCTGCCACATCTGCTTAACCAGCCTCTCCTTTGCTGTGGAAACTCACAGGTAGCTCCTTCCCCACCACAAAGGGTCTTAGTGTAAATGATCTGGTTAGGTATGTTAGCATTCTGGTGCTGTTTAACTAGGGCGCTGCTGCTGTACAAACCTCCGTCACAGCACCAGCCCCCATCCTTGGCAGGCTCAGAGGGTAAGTGGCTGCCATGCGTTCAGCCCCAGGATCGCTGCCTTCTGTGATCCGCTTCTGGGCACTGGCAGGAACATCACCCGTCCTAACCTCAGCAAAGCATTTCTCTTTCCGGACGCATTCTGCTGTGTGGCTTGGGCGGAAGCAGAGGCAAGGATCCTTATCTGTGAGCCTTTGCTTCTGGGTTAAGGATCATTCCAAATGTGGGAGAGTTGAAGGACCACAGCACTCCACAGTGGCCCTGACCGCCTGGAGCCCAGCTTGGAGCTGTTTCTCCCTGTCCCTGGATCATGACCCAGCCCCTAGCCTCCTCCTTCCCTCCCTCCCTCCTTCCTTTCTCTCTCCCTTTCCTTTCCTTTTCTCCCTCCCTCCTTTCTTTCTTTCTTTCTTTCTTTCTTTCTTTCTTTCTTTCTTTCTTTCCTTTCTTTCTTGGTTCTAGGGATTGAACCCAGGGGCATTCTATCTCTGAATTATACCCCAGCCCTATTTTTATTCTTTCTTTCTTTTTTTATTTTTAAAAAATTTTTATTGGTGCATTATATTCATACATCATATTGGGGTAAAAAACTTGTGTGTACATACATGTATACATCACCGATTTAACCCCTACCCAATTCCCACCCCATTCCCTCCCCGTCCCTCCCTCCCTTGCTTGGCTTAGTGATTGACTTCGATATGTTTAAGTACATTGTGTGTTTTAGAGATTTTCCTCTTCCCCCTCCTTTCTCCTCCTTTAGGATGTCTTGTTTGCACCTCTATAGGATTTCCTTTCTCATCTAGAGTTCCTCCTATGACCCATTTCTCCTTAGCTTTCACATATTAGGGAAAGCATCTGATTTCTTATTTTTTGTGACTAATCTCACTTAGCATAATGTCCTTCAATTCCATCCATTTCCCTGAAAATGATGTAATTGAGTTTTTTTTTAAAGGCTGAGTAAAATTCCATTGTGTACATATCCCACAGTTTTGTAATCCATTCATCTGTTGATGGACATCTTGGCTGGTTCCATAGTTTGGCTATGGTGAATTGTGCAGCTATGAACATAGATACACATGCATTAGTTTGGTAGTTTGGTTTCCTTTCTTTTGGGCAGATACCCAGAAGTGGTATTGCTGGATCAAATGGTAGATCTGTTTCCATTCTTCTGAGGATTCTTTGTACTGTTTTCCAAAGTGTTTGCACTAATTTGCAATCCCACCAACAGTGTTATAGAGTTCCCACTTCTCCACATCCTCTCCAGCATCTGTTGTTGTTTGTGGTTTGAATGATTGTCATTCTAGTTGGAGTTAGGTGAAATCTCAGGGTAGTTTTGATTTACATCTCTCTGATTGCCAGTGATGTTGAGCATTTTTTCATGCATTTACTGGCCATTTGAATTTCTTCTTTCATGAAGTGTCTCTTTAGTTTGCTTGCCCATTTTGTTATTGGATGCTTTGTTTTCTTAGTGTTGAGTTTCTTGAGTTCTCTGTATCTTCTAGATATTAGTCCTCTATCAGAGGGGTAGGTGGCAAAAATCTTCTTCCATTCTGTTGGCTCTCAACTGAGGTTCTTGACAGTATCCTTTGCTGAACAGAAGCTCTTCAGTTTCATGCAATCCCACGTATTGATTCACCTTTTAATTTGTTGTGCCTTTGGGGTCTTGTTGAGAAAGTCTTTATTTGTGCCTATGTGTTGCAGTGTTGGACCTATGCCCTCTTCAAGGAGCTTCAAGGTCTCTGGTTTGATTTCCAAGTCTTTGATCCATCTTGAATTGACTCTTGTGCAGGGTGAGAAAGTGGGATTAATTTCCAGTTTTCTGCATATGGTTAACCAGTTTTGCCAACACCATTTGTTGAAGAGGCTATCTTTTTTCCAGTGTATGTTTTTGGCTCCTTTGTCAAAAATCAATTGGCTGAAAGTGTGTGAGCTTGTTTCTGGGTCTTCTATTCCGCTCCATTGGTCTATGTATCTGTTTTTGTGCCAGTACCATGCTGTTTTTATTACAAGGCTTTGTAGTATAGTTTAAAGTCAGGTATTGTGATTCCTCCTGCATGGTTTTTGTTGCTGAGAACTACTTTGGCTATTCTGGGCTTTTTGTTATTCCAAATAAATTTAAGGACTGATTTTTCTATGTCTGTGAGGAATGATCTTGGTAGTTTAACGGGCATTGCATTGAATCTGTAGATCACTTTTGGAAGGATGGCCATTTTAATGATGTTTATTCTGCCAATCCATGAACATGGAAGATCTTTCCATCTTCTACGATCTTCGATTTCTTTTTTCAGTGTTTTATAATTTTCTTTGTAGAGATCTTTTACCTCCTTGGTTAAGTTTATTCCTAAGTTTTTATTTTTTTGTGGGAGATCCTGAGTGGAAGTGTTCTCTGAATTTCTTTTTCAATGGATTTATGATGGGTGTACAGGAAAGCTTCTGATTTTTTAAGATTGATTTTTGTATCCAGATACTTTGCTGAATTTGCTGATCAGTTCTATAAACCTTTTGGTTGAGTTTGTTGGGTTTTCTAAATATAGTATCATCTCATCTGCAAATAGTGAAAGTTTGAGTTATTCTTTTCCTATTTGTACTCCTTTGATTTCCTTTTCTTGCCGTATTGCTCTGGCTAGAATCTCTAGTACTATATTGAAGAGAAGTGGTGATAATGGACATCCTTGTCTCATTCCAGTTTTTAGGGGGAATTCTTAAAGTTTTTCCCCATTTAATATGATGTTGGTGGTGGGCTTACTAGAGATTGTCTTTATGATGTTGAGATATGTTCCTTCTATTCCAATTCTCTGCAGTGTTTTTTTTTAATCATAAATGGGTGTTGAATTTTATCAAATGCTTTTTCAACGTCTATTGAAATGCTCATGTGATTTTTGTCTTTAATTTGTTTATATGATGAATTACATGGATTGATTTTCGTATGTTGAACCAGCCTTGCATCCCTGGGATGAACCCTACCTGGTCATGGTGTATGATTTTCTTGATGTGGTTTTGAATGTGTGTTGCTAGTATTTTGTTTAATAGTTTTGCATCCAAGTTCATCAGAGATATAGGCCTGTAGTTTTCCTTCCTTGAACTGTCTTTATTCGGTTTGGGTATTAGTGTGATATTGGCTTCATAAAATGTATTTGGGAGAGTCCCAGTTTTTTCTATTTCATGAAATAGTTTGAGTAGTATTGG
Organism: Muscardinus avellanarius; assembly: GCF_963383645.1. Lineage (NCBI taxonomy): Eukaryota > Metazoa > Chordata > Mammalia > Rodentia > Gliridae > Muscardinus > Muscardinus avellanarius. The sequence continues at coordinate 6,054,080 of NC_137790.1, read as the reverse complement.
GGTTAGCTCTTCTATAAAGTTTTTATACAATTCACTTGGGAAACCATCTGGTCCTGGGCTTTTCTTTGATGGTAAGCTCTTTATTGCTGTTTTAATCTCTTTGATTGTTATTGGTTGGCTAAGTGTTCCATATCTTCTTGACTCAGTTTAGGAAGGTTGTATTTATCTAGGAAGTTGTCGATTTCCTCCAGATTTTCCATTTTGTTGGAGTATAGTTTTTCAAAGTAGTTTCTGATAATCCTCTGGATTTCTACACTGTCAGTAGTAATATCTCCTTTTTCATCTCTTATCTTCATAATTTGGGTTGATGCTCTCTTTTTTTTTTAGTTAGGTTGGCTAGTGGTTTATCAATCTTGTTAATTTTCTCAAGAAACCAGCTTTTGGTTTTGTTGATTTTCTGTATTGTTTTTTTATTCTCTATTTCATTAATTTCTGCTCTAATTTTAATAATTTCCCGTCTTCTGCTGACTTTGGGGTTCAATTGTTCCTGCTTTTCAAGGGCTTTGAGGTGTGTCGTTAGGCTATTTATTTGAAGATTTTCTGTTTTTCTTATGTGAGCACTCAGTGCTATAAATTTTCCTTTTAATACTGCCTTCAAAGTTCCCAGAGGTTTTGATATGTTGTATCTTTATTTTCATTTGTTTCTAGAAATTTCTTGATTTCACCTCTTACATCTTCTATGACCCATTCTTCATTCAGAAGTGTGTTGTTCAGTCTCCACATTTTTATGTTGTTTCTCTGGGTCTTCGTATAGTTGATTTCTAATTTTATTCCATTATGGTCTAAAATGACACAGGGAAGTATGTAACATTTTTAAAATTTGCTAGTGCTCATTTTGTGTCCCAGGATGTGATCTATTTTGGAGAAGGTTCTGTTAGCAGCTGAGAAAAATGTAAACTCCACTGTAGTTGGGTGAAATATTCTATATGTGTCCAACAGGTCCATTTGGTTAATGGTGTTCTTTAGTTCTGAGGCATCTTTACTGACCCTTTGTCTGGAAGATCGGTCTAGTATTGTGAGAGGTGTGTTGAAGTCTCCCAGTATTACTGTGTTGGGATTTATGTGTGACTTCATGTCACAAAGAGTTTGATTTATGAAAGTAGCTGCACCTATGTTTGGGGCATAGATGTTGATTATTGTTATTTCCTCTTGCTGGATTGTTCCTTTTACCAGTAAAATATGACCTTCTTTGTCTCTTCTAATAAGTTTGGGTTTGAAGTCTAACTTGTCTGATATCATAGTTGCTACTCCTGCTTGTCTTCGAGTACCATTAGCATGGATTACCTTGCTCCAGCCCTTTACCTTGAGTTTGTTCCTATTTTTAATTGTAAGGTGTGTTTCTTGTAAGCAGCAGATGGATGGATTCTGGTTTTTAATCCATTTTGCCACTTTATGTCTTTTTATTGGGGAGTTGAGGTTGTTTACATTCAGTGTGATTGTAGACAGATAATTTTTAATTCCTAACATGTTAAGATCTTATTTCTGTTTGAGATACTGTTTATTCTTCTTTGCTTAGTTGTCTGCTGGATGGGAATTCTTATTTCTTTGATTCTGGCGTGTATTACCTATTTCTTATTTGCAGTTAATCTCCTTGAGTATTTTCTCTAGCGCTGGTTTTGAAGACATAAATTCCTTCAGTTTCTGTTTGTCATGGAAGCTTCTTATTTCCCCATCTAATTTGATAGATAGTTTTGCTGAGTAGGAAATTTTTGGCTAGAAGTTGTTTTCTTTCAGAGTTTGGAATATGTTACTCCATGCTCTTCTGGCTTTCATGACTTGGTTTGGGAAGTCTGGAGTGATTCTAATTGGTTTGTCTCTTAATGTCACATGGCCTTCTGTTTTTGATGCCTTTAAGATTCTCTCCTTGGCTTCCACATTAGTCATTTTGACAATTATGTGGTGTGGGGCAATTATGTGGTGTGGGGAACCTCTTCTCTGATCCTGTCTAAAGGGAGTTCTATAAGTTTCCTGGACCTGTGTATCGACCTCTTGCTCTATGTTTGGAAAATTTTCTGCTATTACTTCCTTGAAGAGATTATTGATCCCTTTGGTTTCATGTTCTTTTCCCTCCTCTATTCTAATTATTCTTAGGTTAGCTCTCTTAAAATGGGCCCATATTTCTTCAATGTCAGATTCCTGCTGTCAGATTTTTTTTCTAAATTAGAAACTATGCATTCATATTTGGAGTGATCATCTTCTAGAAGGGAGATTCTATTCTCCATGTGGTCTAATCTGTTGTTTATACTTTGAATTGAGGCCTTTATTTCAATGATTGCATCATTTATCTCTTTTTGACTCTCTCTGAATTCTTTTAGAATGTCCTCTATTATTTCTACAGTTATTTTCCTGATTTGATCTTCTAGAGATCTGGATTTCTGTGTTATCAGGTTCTGATGTTGTGGGGTTGTGGGCATTCATTGCTCCATTGTTATTTCTCTTTCCCATGATTTCGGAAGTTGTGCCTTCTCTGGGTTCTTCCCTGGGTCACTATGACTTTACTTAAGGTGCTATGGATCTCGAGTTTTTGGTATCTCAGTCACCACTACTCCTTTACTGGGTTGTATTGCAAAGTCACAGACCCAGAGAGTCAATCGAGGCTGCTTTAGACCATGGTGGGTGCCAGGTTGGGCATTCTCCCGTGGGGAGTTGTGACGATGGTGTGATATCTCTGCCATTGCCACTCCCCCACTGGGTTGGACTGCAAAAATCTCCGACCCAGGGAGACTATCTGCGCAAGTCCCTGGGAGTGCAGTACTGGGATTTCTCCTCTAGGGGCCACAGTTTGACTCACAGTTGTTGAGTGCGCTGAAGGAGCTGTAGTGGACTTGGTGAATTCGCTGCTGCTACCACTGGCAATATGGCACTGCTGCCATGCCCTCGGCTGTGAGGGTGGCGTATTTCTTCTCTGGTTTTGAGCTCCGCTGAGTCCCTGCAGGGTGTGGTGAGCCCGTCCCTTGGGAGCTTTATACGCTCCTTGCGCCGAAAAAACTGCTGACTGCCGCCCGGCTGTTCAGCAGCTGCTCACCTCGGCTCGTTGTCCGCCCCTCCTCTCTGGAGCCTGGTGGCTGTTTGAGTGTGTTGGTCTGGAGCTGTCTGGTGAACTCGCAGCTGCCGCCAGCAGTAAGGTGCTGCTGCTGCATCCTTGGCCGTGAGGCTGGCGTATCTCCTCTCTGGATTTGAGCTCTGTTCTGGGTCTCCCTCCTCTCTGGAGCCTGGTGCTGTCAGGGAAGATGGAGCCCACGCCGCTCCGCGCCACGGCTCCGGCCGTGGCACTGCGGACTGGTTTCTTTCTGGTGTCTCTTTTTTCCAGCCCTCTTTTTCTCTGTCCCTTGTATTTACAGTTTTTATTTCTTTGCTGATGGTGTTTTCTGGCTCTGAAAGGCACTGGTTTTGTGGTAATAGAGATCGATTGTTAGCGGGACTCGTAGGCGCCGCTTTTCTCTGTCACCATCTTCCCGGAAGTGTTCTCCCTTACTCCTGCAGGATGATCAGTGCGCTCACTCTGAGTGTGGCATAGTAGGGGCAGTGAGACGTGGCTACGAAGAGACCAGGGCCAAGTGGGGTCTCTTCCATCTAAGCATGTGATTATCTCTGACCTATAACTTTTTTTTGTGTGTACTAATGATTGAACCCAGGGTCATTCTACCTCTGAGTCACATCCTCAGCCCTGTTTTTGTTCTTGAAAACAGGGTCTACTAAATTACTGAGGGTCTCTAAGTTGCTGAGGTTGGCCTCAAACTTGTTATTCTCCTTTCTCAGCTCCAAAGTACTGAAATTACAAGTGAGCACCACCACGCCCAATTTTTGGTCATAGATGCCCTTCTAATCACATGCTCTTCAAGGCCTAAAATGAGCTCTGAATACTCCATGTTAAACAGCCTAGAGACAGCCATCCTAGTCTCTTAAAATCTGATAGAACAAGGAAAAAACATATTTGAAAGGAAATCCATTCAAGCTACTTAAGACTTAATAAACAAGATTCTATAAACAGCCTCTTTCCTAATTTGGATTAAAATGTGGAAGGTGTTTGGATTTAGCTATATTTGATGGTGCATGTTTGTTTGTTTGTTTATTTTGTAGTACTGGGGATTGAATCCAGGGCATTCTAGCTCCAAGCTAGACTCTCAGCTGTTTTTTTTCATTCTTTTTTTTGTGTGTGTGGTACTGGGGATGGAACTCAGGGGCTTTTCTACCTCCAGCCTACACTCCCAGACCTATTTTATACTTTATTTGGAAACAGGGTCTCACTAAGTTGCTGAGATCCTCACTCAGTAGTTGAGGCTGGCTTTGAACTTATGCAATCCTCTACTCCTGGCCTTATTCTTTATTTTATTTTTTTGTGATACTAGGATTTCTGAAAGCCCTTCTACCTCCAGGATATACTCCCAGACCTATTTTATTTTTGGAAACAGGGTCTCTTAAGCCAGTGTGGCTGGCTTCAAACCTGCACGATCCTCCTGTCTCCGTTTCCCAAGCGCGGGGATTACAAGCGTGCGACACCACGCCCGACGCTTATTCTTTATTTTAAAACAGGGTTTCACTAAGTTGTGGAGGGCCTCACTAAGTAGTGAGGCTGGCTGAAAACCTGGGTTCTCCTGTCTCAGCCTCCCAAGTACAGGGATGACAAGCGTGCGCCACCACGCCCGGCTGGTTTGTCTTATAACACTTGTTTCCTGTGAGTCTCTGCATTTTGTAGGGTCTATGTATAAGGAGTCAATAATTGTGGAGCTCCTTTAAGATGCTTTATAGGCCAGGCATGGTGGAGCATGCCTGTAATCCTAGTACTTGGAGGCTAAGACAGAAAGATTACGGGTTCGAGGCCAGCCTCAGCAATTTAGAGAGGTCTAATTTCAAATTAAAAAAAAAAGGGCTGGGGGTGCAGCTCAGAGGTACAGTGGCCCTGGGTTCCATCCCCAGCACCACACACAAGCACATACAAAAGGATGGCACACACCTTTTCATGAGCTTGTCATCCTTAGATCCCCTTTGGTGAAGTATTTGCACATTAAAAAAAATTGGGTTGTTTTCTTGTTACTGAATGTTCAGTTCTTCATAAATTCTTGATATAAATCCTTTATCAGGTACATTTGAAATGCTTTCCTCCCATCAGAGACCTGCCTTTCCACTCTCTGTAAAGTGTCTCTTGAGCTGGGCGTGGTGGTGCATGCCTGTAACGCCTATGATCCCAGTACTTTTTTTTTAGGAGGCTGAGACATGAGAATCACAGGTTCACTGCCAGCCTCAGCTGCTTAGTGAGGCCCTCCACAACTTAGTGAGTCCCTGCTTTAAAATAAAAAAATAAATTAGGCCGGGCGTGGTGGTGGACGCTTGTAATCCCTGTGCTTGGGAGGCGGAGACAGGAGGATTGCGCAGGTCCGAAGCCAGCCATGCTCGTTTAAGAGACCCTGTTTCCAAATAAAAAAATATAAAAATAGGTCTGGGAGTGTAGCCCTGAGGTAGAATGGTTTCCAGGAACCCCAGTACCACCAAAAAAAAAAAAAAAAAAAAAAAAAAAAAAGTATCATTTTGTTGCCCAGGCTAGCCTCAAACTCTTGGGATTAAGTGATTCTTAGATTCCCAACTAGTTGAGATTATAGGCATATGCCACTATTCCCAGCCACAGTTCAATTTTTTTTTTTTGTAGTACTGGGGGTGGAACCCAGGGGCTTTTCTACCTTCGGGCTACACTCCCAGACCTATTTTATACTTTATTTGGAAACAGGGTCTCACTAAGTTGCTGAGAGCCTCACTAAGTAGTTGAGGCTGGCTTCAAACCTGTGTGGTCCTCCTGTCTCCTGTGTGTCCTCCCAAGTGCTGGGATTACAAGCGTGTGCCACCACGCCCGGCTTCACAGTTCAATTTTGCTAAAGCTACATCCAATATTTCTGTGCTCTCTGTTCTGTTACATGAGTCTATTCTCTATGTATCTATATTACCATACTGTTTTGGCTACTAGAGCTTTATAATTAATCTAGAAATCAGGTCATATTAGTTCTCTGTTAATCCCTTTTCAGAGGTGTTTTGGCTATTTTAGGTTCTTTGACTTTCCATATGAATTTTAGAATCAGTTTGGCAATCCCTCCCCCTTCCCCCCCAAAATATAATAGGACTGAAGTTGGGATTGTGTTGAATCTGTAAGTGAGCCAACACCTTGTCCATACTGAAAATTCTGATTTATTTTAGCAGTGTTTTGCAGTTTTCATTGTACAAGTCTTTGGTAACTTTTGTCAGATTTATCACTCCATATTTCATATTTTTGATGGTAACCAGGACTACTGATATATGTGGTATTATCTTTTCACTTCAATTTGTGTGCTGCCAGGATACAGAATTGCAATTGATATTTGAAATACTAACCTTATATCCTGCAACTTGCTAAACTCACTAATTCTAGTAGCTTTTTTGGGTAGGTTTTTTTTTTTAAATCAGACATTCTACAAAGATGACCATGTCATCTGTGAATAAAGAGTTTGATTATTCTAATACAGACCTTTATATTTATTTTTCTTGCCTGATTGCACTGGCTAAAATCTCTAAGACAATGCCGACTAGAAGTGGTGGTGAGAGTAGATCTCCCTGTTCTGGATCTTAAGAGGAAAGCATTCAGCCTTACACACTAAGTATGATATTAGCTATAACTTTTCATAGATGTCCTTTATCAGGTTAAGGAGTTTCCTTCTCAGCTGGGCGTGGTGGCACACGCTTGTAATCCCAGCATTCGGGAGGCTGAGACTGGAGGATCGTGGCTCGTGGACAGCCTCAGCTTCTTAGTGAGGCCCTCTGCAACTCAGTGAGACTGGTTTCAAAATAAAGAATAAAAAATAGGGCAGCGGGTGTAACTCGGAGGTAGAATGCCCCTGGGTTCCATCCCCAGACCCGTAAAAAAAAAAAAAAAAGAAGTTTCCTTCTACTCATTATTTACTTAGAAAAGTAAAGGGAATTCTAGGGAAAATTTGAAAGAGAAAACATCAAAAGAGATAGAGGACATCAAAAGAGAGAGAGGGCACAGATAAAATGGAGAGGAAAGAGAGAGAATGAGGAAGTCAGGTGGGCTTCTGAAGAAGGCCTAGGGAGTGTCACCTGGAACCCTTCTCTGCCAAGCCGTGGGAGTGGAATCCCCACAGTGGGTATCTACAAGGGGAACATAAAACAATGTTTTACTTTTCCAAACCAGTTCTATTTGTGTGTGTGTGTGTGTGTGTGTGTGTGTGTGTGTGTTTGTGGTGCTAGGCATTCTACCTCTGACCCACACCCCCAGCCCTTTTTGTTTTTCAAACAGGGTCTTGCTAAGTTACCGCATACTGCCTCAAACCTTTGATTCTCTCGTCTTAACCTCCCCAGTGTGGGGATCACAGGTGTGGGCCACTCTATGTCCAGCTATTTCTGAATCTTTCCACAGAACCACTTAGCACGCTCTCGTTCTCAGTTTGCGCTGTGTTTGAGTTTAGGAAAGGGGATGAACCACTTCTATAAGACTAGATGGTCTCCAAGCTGGCTATCGAGTGTTAAAAACCAAACTGAGGCATATGAGGTATTTTACAGAACTTTATTTGTGCAAACATCAATTCATGAACTGAGCAGCACCCAGCTGTGGCTTGCATCTCGGACCTCAACTGGAGGAGCTTTAACAAAGGCTTCTTATAAGGGGAATGAGGAAACAGAGCACAGAAAAGGACAGATGGGTTAGTTATGGGATTGCCTTATTTGGATTATTCAGTTGGAGAGCTTCTACTTAGGTAATTAGAAGTTGGTTGGCAGTTTCTATTTCCTTCTATGTTAGCCACTTATGGGGAATGCATCTGAGTTAGGTTTTGGTGTGCTTGGGTAGAACCCCCGGGGCACCAGCCACGTCATCTATGCCCTCCTATATAATTATTCCAACCAGTGGCAAAGTTGGACCTTGCTGAAGACTGTGGGCTGGTGAGGATGACCTGAGACATCCACTCAGCTAGAGAAACAAGTGGTCTCCCCTGGAGCACTGGAGCAGGGGTGCCTCCAGGGGCGAGGAAGGAGTGAGTCGCAGCCACGTGGCCCTGGCTCCGGCTGCTGAGGCTACCGGGGACGCAGCAGGGGGGTGGCAGCTCCTAAGGGCTCCCGTGAGCCTCTTCCAGGTGCTCGTGCCCTTGCACAACCCCTGCTATTGAGTCTGATTTTGATGTTGCTCCCAAGACTGTGCAAGTAAAGACTCTCCCTTGGGCCTCATCGCCCTCTTTTGCTCTCACTTGCTCACTGAGGAGGCTGGCTGTCATGCAGAAGGCGCTCCTGGAGAGGCGCACAGAGCCAGGCCTCTGCTGGCAGCCCTTGGGCCACTCCCCAGCCTGCTAGCCCTGAGGGATGGAGCCTTCCCTCGACTGCAGGCGTGAGCCACCAGTGCCTGCAGCTTCTCCGGGTGAGCCGCAGACTCTGCACCCACTGGTCTTGACTGCAGTCCCACCAGACGTGTCACCGATGAGTATAATACATGTTTCTCATTGTTTTCCAGCCATACAAGTGTTCATTTGAAAGTCAGAGAGATTTGTAGAACAGGAACTTCTGTGTGGATCTGCCACAGGTGGTTACAAAGTTAGCAGTGATCTTGCAGAAAAATGGAAGAACAGATAACCCAATTCATTTAGGTTAAGAGGTGCTTTCGAGAATGGTTATTTGGTTTTGAAAAATAATCCAGCGAACGTCATATTTTTCTCCATCTCTAATCCATTAATTTTCATCATGATCTTATCTTTTTTTTGAGTAGTTGCCAGCAACACTGCTGTTTTAAATTGATAAATTTGGCCGGGTACGGTGGTGCGTGCTTGTAATCCTAGTACTTAGGAGACTGTGACAGGAGGATCGCAGGTTCACGGCCAGCCTCAGATACTTAGGCCCTCCTCAACTCAGTGAGGCCCTGTTTCAAAATAACAATAAAATATAGTGCTGGGGGTGTAGCTTGGAGGTAGAATGGCCCTGGGTTCAAGCTTAAGTACCGCAAAGAAAACCCCAAAATAAAAAACCCAAAAAGCTAAGTCTGGGGGTATTCCCCAGGCACAGATGATAAATCTGGATGAATCTAATTAGTGTGTTCAGTTTATAAGACTTACAGACACTCCCTGTCTTCCAGTGGTCCCATGTATACTTTTTTGACTTTAGGGTGGTGAGTAAGCAACGTGCATTTAACATCAACTGCATTTTGAATTTTGATCTTTTCCTGGTTACTGTTAGGCCACATGGTCCTGTCTTGCAATGCTGAGAAGCTGGCGGTGGCTTGGGCAGCCTGGAGTCTTGGGGACTGATGTGCTAGAGTGTGCAGAGTTGCAAGTAGTCTTTCTAATTTTTCATTTGGAAACAGGGCCTCACTAAGTCGCAGAGGGCCTTACTAAGTTGATGAGGCTGGCTTTGAACCTGCAATCCTTCCGTCTCAGCCTCCCAAGTACTGGGATTACAAGCTTATGCCCAGCCTTAGTTTTTTTTTTTTTTTTAAACAAGGTCTCTCCAGGTTGCTGAGGGTCTAAGTTGCTGAGACTGGTCTCCAACATGTGGTCCTCCTGCCTCAGCCTCCCAAGTCCTGGGGTTACAGGTGTGCAGCACTGTGCCTGGTTTAAATGCTTTTTTGACAGTGGGTTTATTGGAATATAATCCCACTGTGAATTGAAGAGCATCTGCACTTGAATTCAACATAACTTATACCCACCAAAGAGACAGAATATCTTTAATACTCTAGAATTCCTAGGACCCCTACACTGCCTTAAAATTTCTACCTCCATCAGCTGAATCTGGGTCTGTGTGGGTTCACCTGGTGCTGTGAGAATTCATCCTTATGAAACTGAGCCTGAGACACAGTATCAGCAGTGTGGACCAAAGTCCATTCTTGGCTGTCACTGAGGTAGCACTGAGATGTGCCTCTAATACTCATACCCAGCAGCTCTCTGGAGCAGTAAGTCTATTAAGCACCAGTTTTCTTTCAGATCTGTTAGAAACTGATTGATGACTAGCATCAGACCTATTCTATTATTGTACTTTAAAATATACTTTTATTGTGCATTGTAATTGCACACTGTCACGAGGTTCGGCATGATATGAACAGAACATGCACATGGCCCTTGTGAGCTTCCCTCTGGGCTCCACCCTACTCCTTCCCCACATACCACACATGTTATTAAACCGTTTCCTTTATCAAGTCTCCTTCCCCACTGGCCAAACCCCCGGCCAACACTCCACTGGAGTCTGTCCTCCTTTATATGCTCCTATTGCACTTTTAAGGCAACTAAACTGTTTTAGAGTATCTCTGTATTAATATAAACTACATTTCACTATCATTATCAATAAGAATATGCATTCACCACATTAATAAACTTCATTACACAGCACATGATGGGAGAACCTAGGTCTTGGACCAGCCACCCAATGTTCTTAATTACTTAACAATGAATATGTGCCATCAAGGAATACTTTTTAGTCTCCTCAGGCTAGGGTTATGAAGGCAAGACCTTAATCAGAGTCAGTAATTGGAGATGCTGGGGTGTGTGTGTGTGTGTGTGTCACTGAGGGTCTTATAGAACAGTAAAGGCAACTATAATGGCAATTTTTTGGAAATATATTATAAAATAATAAAAGGTAACAATTAAAATAAAAAGTAATTGATTGTGTGAGTAATGTCTGCTATAGCCAGTACACTAGTGTCCGCTACATCAGATTTACGGTATAGTTTAGACTTCTGTCTGCAGCACTGACACTTTGAACATCAGTGCTCTCTGCAGAACGAAGCCTACTGTATTCACATAGAACAAAACTTATTATGTCTCTGTCATTAGGTTTGTCGCTATTTCCTTCTGTAGTGACCGAGGACGTGGCCCACAGTGGACGCGGTTTCCTGATCGGGGAAGGATGTGTTTCTTGGGATGCACAGTGATGGGAGTGAAGGCTGCTTCCGAGCATGGTGAATCTCTATGTTGTGGTCACCAGCTAGAGTCAGGAGTGAGAGGTGCTGGACCAAGGCCCGCGTCTGAATGCCGCATTCAGTTATCTTCCATCCTGCTTTTGCAGTAAGGCACACAAGAGAAAAAGCATGAGCTAAAATGTTTTAAAATGAGTTATTGCGTACCTGCTGTTCTTTATTAAGCTTCCCTAAGATGTCTGAAGATAAACAGTATGTTCTGAGCAGAGGGTTCTTCACACTGTAGCATTTATGAAGTTTCCAGGGTAGTATTTTTTGATGTGTTTTGGTCTCTTTTTAAAGAAATAATATATCTCAGAAAACCTAAAATGATATTACAAAAGGAAAATGTTACTGTCTCACAAAGAAACACTGATATAAGAACAAAAGATTTTGAACCAATGTCAACATATATGCATTCATTTGTGCTATGCCTTTTATCACACGCTAAGGCCTTTTCTCCGTCACAGTGAAGCAGTTCTTGGTGGTTGATTGTGAAATTCTTGGTTGTACTTATCCAACAGCTGTGGTGAGGTGAGCTCTGAAGGGTCACAGAATGTGCTTTTCAGAGCTTGTTAAACAGAACAAAAGATCCTGTTCCACATGCCTGTTCTTTCTTTTCAAAGATGAAAAACCCTAAAGTATTTGGATAATGTGTTAGATGCCTGTAGACAACAATATTACCACATGGAAGACCCTTTTGGCACTATTGGCGGGCACTGGATCTTATTTTAGAAGTACTGATATTGGTGGGTTTTTTTTTTATTCTTTATTTCAGAAGAGGGTCTCACTGAGTTGCAAAGGGCCTTGCTATGTAGCTGAGGCTGCTAGTGAACCCCGATCCTCTGGTCTCCGCCTGCTGAATGCTGGGATCACAAGCGTGCCCACCACGCCCGGCGTATTGGTGGGTTTAGTACTGCATACTGAAATTAATTCTTCTGGACAGGGACTCAGTATTGAAACAAGCTCATGACAGAAACAAAGGTAACCAAGAAATGCTGAAAAGGATGTGAAGGCCTCCTCATAATGAGATGCAAATTAAAACAATGAGATTCCATGTTATTGGGTGGTACTGGGGGTAGAACCCAGGGGCTTTCTACCTTGGGGCTACACTCCCAGACCTATTTTATATTTTATTTGGAAACGGGGTCTAAGTAGCTGAGGCTGGCTGCGAACCTGTGCGATTCTCCTGTCTCAGCCTCACAAGTGCTGGGATTACAAGTGTGCGCCACCACGCCTGGTGAGATTCCATTTTTTATCTATCAACGTGGCAAAAGTTAAATCATCAGATAAAAAACAGTTTTTGTAACTTTGACTCATTATACACATAAATATTTCCAAGAGATGTTAATTTCCAATCAGTCTACATTGCTCATTACCTTCCATAATTAAAGGAATAAATCCCAGTTCTGGGATTTAACACTTTAATTTGGTTCTGTGAGAAGCTAAATAATGCCCCCCCCCCGCCCCCAAGGATGTCCATTTCCTAATCCCCAGGACCTGTGTTTCTATATATAGCAAAAGTGGCTCTGGCTCTGAGATGTGGTCAACTTCAAGAACTTGAAGTGGAAGTATATTTCTCATTTACCTTGAACTATCCATATGGGCCTCATATAATTACACAGCATTCTTTGTAAGAGGTTGATGGAGACAGTGGGAAGGGGAGAGAGAGAGAGAGAGAGAGAGAGAGAGAGAGAGAGAGAGAGGGAGAGAGAGAGAGGGAGGGAGGCAGGCAGGCAGACAGAGAGCACACGTACGCACGCTGCCACCAGTTTTAAAGATGGAAGAAAGGGTCACAGGCCAAAGAGCATGGGCTTTCCTAGAAGTTAGCAAAGGTACGGAAATAAGTTCTTCCCTTGAGGCCCTAGAAGGAAGCAGCCTTGCCAGCATCTTAACTTTACGGCACAAGACTCCTTTTAGATTTTTCCATTGCTGTAGGAGAGAGCTTGTTTTAAGCCACTGAGTTCGTTGTGATTCATTAGAGCTACAAGAGGGAACTAATATGGGTACTTTGAGAAACATCATGAGTTAAACTGAGAAGAAACACATGCTATTAAGATGGAAATAAAATGCACTACTATAAATCTTAAGAGTTCAAAGAAGAGAGGGAGTCCAGTGCTCTGAGACAACATTTTAACCTTCAGAACCCCCCCTAGCTTTACCTCATGTGCATTCTATCTAGGAAAAAGGTGACCAACCTCAGGGAGCTGCTGCCATGGTCTGCTTTGGAAAAACCAGCTAGAGATCACTCACAAGCATTCAGGGGGTGATTAAAAGATAAACAAACAAATAAAATCAAGGAGGCTGGCCTTGTGAGGAGGCCCTGGCGGGAGGCTGGGAGGGAAGAGGCCTAAGGGGAAGGCGTGACAGGTGTCAGGGAGCTGGCCAGGTAGGAAAGTAATCACAGAGAGAGAGAGTAAGGGAGTATATTTAGAGCTGTCAGGTCCAAGCTGCCTATTGCCTGAAAGGCACAGGAAGGGGCAGGGCTGGGAAGAACCCTGAGGTGTTAGATAACAATTGGAAATATTTTGTGTATACATTGTTCTAGAGCTCTGTGCATTGACATCTGTAAAGTGTCTGTGCTGTGTGTGTATACATACATGCTTATAATGTAATCCCCCCAACTTTGCTCTCTGAAGCAATGGCACTTTAGCAAGAATGAGTGCGTTCTGTTCTATTCTCCACGACAAAGAATCGGGGTTCTTTGGAGAAATGGATGATCTAAACCTTGGTCAGGTAAAGCACAAGATAAGACTAGGTACCTGACAGAGGAGTTGTCTCATGAGCCAGGCGTGTGGCGTAGCTTGTGATCCCAGGACTTGGGAGGCTGAGACCGGAGGATCGTGGTTCAAGGACAGCCTCAGCTACTTAGTGAGGCCCTCTGCAACTTGGGGAGACCCTGTTTCAAAATAAAGAATAAAAAATAGGCTGGGGGTGTAGCTGGGAGGTAGATGCTCCTGGGTTCCATCCCCAGTACTGCAACAAATAAACAAACAAACAAGGAGTGGTCTCAATATAAAAATAAAATGGAGATGAGAGTGTGTCTTGGAGGCAGAAAGTCTGGGTTCGACCCCCAGTGACAAAAAGAAAAATAAAAAGAAAAAAGACAGAGGAATCAGTTTGAAGCAGTTCTTACTAGACAATCTAGGGTGCCGAGCAGCAGTATAAACGAAGAGGACAGAGAATGAGAAGTACAAGTCACTGATAAAAGGGATGCGTCTGTACAGATGCAAAGGAATGGATGAGAAAGAGAAGGCCTTCCCTACAGCAGGGCGCCAGTGCAGAAGCAGAGGAAAGGCCACTTTTGACATCTTTCACAGAAGAGGTTGGAACAGCAGGCGTTTCCGATGGACACTGACAGTGCATGCTGATAGAGAAGGGGTTTGCCATGACGTGGAGGTGTCGTTTGCTAGCTTGTCCAGTATAAAGTCAGCAGGTGACGTGGGGAGGCCTGGCAGGCACGGCTGCGCAGAGGCCGGTGGCCCCCGTGCGTGGCACATGGAGCAGGTGTCGTTCCCTGTCTCCCCCAGGAGTGCAGCCCGGCTCTGGGGAGGAGGACCCGCAACCAGACCCAGGCTCGGGGCTTCCTGCAGAATGAACGGCCAGGGCTCTTTCATGTGAACTCTGACAGAGTTAAGCAGAGCCTGAAATGAGGAGAGAAGCTCTTCCCGCAGCTTATCAATATGGTACCATGCAGCAAGAGTCAGCTTCTTAAGGCTTTCTTTCTTTTTTTTTTTTTTTTTTTTTTGGTGGTACTGGGGTTCCTGGAAGCCCTCCTTCCTCCGGGCTACACTCCCAGACCTATTTTATATTTTTGAAACAGGGTCTCTTACGCCAGCACTGCTGGCTTCGAACCTGCGCGATCCTCCTGTCTCCGCCTCCCAAGCGCGGGGATTACAAGCGTGCGCCACCACGCCCGGCAAGGCTTTCTTTCAAGAATACTATTTCAGTAACCATTTTGTCTACTTTTTTTTTTTTTTTTTTGCGGGTCTGAGGATGGAACCTGGGAGCATTCTACCTCTGAGCTACAACCCCGGCCCTATTTTTTATTCTTTATTTTGAAACAGGGCCTCACTAAGTAGCTGAGGCTGTCTGTGAACCGTGATCCTCCCGTCTCAGCCTCCAAAATGCTGGGATTACAAGTGTGCACCACCATGCCCGGCTTCGTCTACCTTTAAGATCATGTCCCAAGCACGGCAGTAGAGCATGTCTATAATCCAAGTATTTGGGAGGCTGAGATAGGAGGATGGAAGGTTCAAGGACAGCCTCAGCAAGCAGTGAGATTCAGCAATCTAGCAAGACCCTGTCACAAAACAAAATATAAAAACGGGCTGGGGGTTGTAGCTGGGAGATGGGATGGCCCTGGGTTCAATCCCAGTACCACACATACACGATTGTGTCCAATTTTTAGTTTCTGGTCAGTCTCAATATTGATAAGGGTTAGTTAAGAATTAACACGATTGAGAGGCAGGACGCTAGGCAGGGAAGACCGAGAGGCAAGAGACGTGAGTTATGTTCCAGCTCTGGCAGCACAGCCAGTGTGTGCCCCCAAGGGGCGCAGGAAAGAAATTGGCTGATTGCTCAGTGACTTCTAAGGCCCAGCGCAGTACTAAAACTGGAAAGTGAAAGCTACCACCAGCAACTTTACGCTTTATTTGATAACATGAACAGGTTGTGTTCAACATTTAGATGGCTATAGACTAGCTGTGTGAGTATTGGTTCTTTAAAAGTTTTATACATTTCGAAATTTTTTTTGACAAAAAACTTGAAATCATTATCAGATTGATACTCCCAAGCAGTGCTTTTAGATCAGAACCTGAAAGGCTCCCTACTTTCACCACACAGTAGCAAATACAGCCGCTGTACTGCCAAAGGGAAGTGTAGGCAGGAAGGGCTTCACATCACCAGCAGGGCCTATCTCTACTCCCCACATTTCCACTTATTTTAAGTTAAACACTTAAATTAGGTAAGCCCGAATTTTTTTTTACTAGAATTTTTATTCTATTTTGGTGGAGTTGTACGAAACACCTGACATTAATATTTCCTTTTTTTTTTTTTTTTGCGGGTCTAAGGATGGAACCCAGGGGCATTTGACCTCTGAGCTACATCCCCTGCCTTATTTTTAATTCTTTATTTTGAAACAGGGTCTCACTGAGTTGCAAAGGGCCTAAGTAGCTGAGGCTGTCTGCGAACCATCATCCTCTTGTCTCAGCCTCCCGAATGCTGGGATTACAAGCGTGTGCCACCACGCCCAACTTTTTGACATTAATATTTCTTACACTTTAGATGTGCATTCTGTTCATCCTTTTTATGTATTTTGTGTGTTTACCACATGCTAGTAGGATATGTGAGGGCCACACACTGAAGTGTTTCTGTTTTTGGGGAAACAGAATTTTGGCAATAAGCTGATTACAAAAGGATGCTTCTGCATTAAAGGAAAGAGAGGATTCTGTGAGGGTTTTTATTTTTTTTTTTGTTTTTTTTTTTGTGGTAGTAGGAAATGAATCCAAGGGCATTCTACCTCCAACTAACCCCAGCCCTATTTTTATTTTTTATTTGAAAACAAGTCTCACTAAGTTGCTGAGGCTGACTTCAAACCCATGATCCTCCTGTCTCAGCCTCCCGAGTACTGGGATCACAGGTGTGTGCTGCCATGCCTGGCTTCTTGAGGACCCGCAGCAGCCACCCCTACACTGGGCTGTTTGAGGTGCTGCAGAGCCTGGGAAGGCGCATGCATGACTAGGATCCTCACACAAGGGCAGTGGGAGGTGGCGGATTGTTTGGGACAGGCTGGGAGGGCTGGCAGAATCAGCTCAGCCTTCTGAAGAGGCTCCCGGGCTGCAGCATGAACAACAGAACAGAACAAAGTCTGAGAGGGCCTGGGGACTGGGCAGTGAGGCCAGCAGGAGG
Organism: Muscardinus avellanarius; assembly: GCF_963383645.1. Classification (NCBI taxonomy): domain Eukaryota; kingdom Metazoa; phylum Chordata; class Mammalia; order Rodentia; family Gliridae; genus Muscardinus; species Muscardinus avellanarius. The sequence goes on along the minus strand of NC_137790.1, from coordinate 6,037,261 downwards.
AGGAATAAAGGTTTGGGTCTGGAGTGATGCCGAGGCCCGTGAGTTAAAGGCATGGCCCCAGCCCGCAGCGCTCTGGGGAGGTGGTAGAACCTTTAAGAGGTGGGCTTACTGGGAGGGCTTAGGTCATCGGGTGTGTCCTTGAAGGGGATTGTGGGGCCTGGTCTCTTCCTTCTCTCTCTCTCTCTCTCTCTCTCTCTCTCTCTCTCTCTCTCTCTCTCTCTCTCTCTGGTGGTACTGGGGTTCCTGGAAGCCCTTCTACCTCCGGGCTACACTCCCAGACCTATTTTTACATTTTTATTTGGAAACAGGGTCTCCTAAGCCAGAGCGTGCGCGGCTGGCTTCGAACCTGCGCGATCCTCCTGTCTCTGCCTCCCAAGCATGGGGATTACAAGCGTGCGCCACCACGCCCGGCTTCCTTCTCTCTTTTGCCTCCAGCCAGGTGAGGGGCTTTGCTCCACCACACACTTTCCGCCATGATGTGCTATCTTGTCACAGGCCCAAGAGTAACGGGGCCAAACACTGGACTGGAACCTCCGAAAACCATGAGCCAAAATGAAGCTGCTATCTCAGGTACTTGTTAGTTGTGGGAAGATGACCGACACAAGGTGGTAGCTTGGCTAAGGCACTAACTAGAAGCAGTGCAGTCATGAGGAAGATGTCCAGCAGACATCACCACGACTGCGTTGTCCTCTGGATGCTGAGGTGAAGGTCAGGGTGGAAGAGGACCCTCGTTCACATGGAACAGGTCCCAGGTGGGGCTGGTTGGTGGGACGCTGGTCTTGAGAATGTCGAGCTGGAGTGCGTGGTATTAAGACGCAGTATCACTCAGCCAGCTGGACAGACAGTTCAGAAGAGAAGGCTCTCTGGAGAGATTTGGTAGTCAAGAGCACACAGTTGGCACTTAAAGCCGTGGGCGCAGGTTTATGCCAAGTGTCAGAGTCTAGGCAGCAGAGGGAGAAGAGAATGAGGACAGACACTGAGGTTTTAGGAATTTCACAATACTAAGGAGCTTAGGAGAGGAGGGTGAGCCAGAACGGCAGCAAAAGAGCAGAGGAGTGGGGAGGGGTAGCGTCTCAGAAAGAAGCCAAGGCATGAGTGTTTCCAGCTCATAGGGGCAGCAGGGCCAAATGCTGCTGAGAGAGAGAGAGAGAGAGAGAGAGAGAGAGAGGGAGAGAGAGAGAATGAGAGAGGGGCAGGCACCTGGAAGTGTCTGATTAGAGGTTTTCGTGTTCACATAGAGGTGAGAATGGAAGCCAGACTGGAGGGTGTTGAGAAATGATAGGAACAGATATACTAAATTTGGCAATTCCTTAAAGAGTTGACCTGTCCAATTGGACATGACGGCGCACACCTGTAATCCCGGTACTTGAGAGGCTGAGCCAGGAAGACTGCAAGATGGAGGCCAAGATGAGCAACGGAGTGAGGCTCTCAGCAGCTTAGTGAGACCCTGCTTTAAAATAAGATAGGGCTGGGGGTGTATCTCAGCAGAAACTACAACTACAGCATAGTAGTTTTGACCAGTGGGAAAGGACCAGGTCCCAATCACGGACATGACTTTGGACAGGAGGAGGGAGGTAGGAGGGGTGTAGATGGAGCAGGGCTTACAGTGTAGGCAGCTGGAGACTGAGGCCTTTCCTTTCTGACAGCTTTGTTTCTTTGCAGAGAGCACAGGGGGCGTGGGAGAGGATGCTTGAGTGGAGGTTTACAATCAGCAACCTCCCATAGACGCTCAGCAAATTGCAGCAACCATACTTGTATTTTGGCGAATTGTGGTTTTACTTGATGGAAAAAAAATAGTGGAGGTTTTCAGTTGAAAGGACTGGTGAGGGAACACGTGTGCAGGGGCCAGGAGCTCCTGGAAGGCAGGGCCCTGTCGCCTTGATCACTGGCTCATTCCGTGACTGACTAGGGTATCAGCACCCAGTACTTACTATCAAAATGACCAGCACAGGGAGGATCATTTGTCTCCATCTCAATTTGCATCTTTTGGTGCTTTGCTAAAAAAAAAAAAGAAAAAAAAAAAAAAGAAAAAAGGAGGAGCAGAGCTTAAATTCCTGCGTGACTTTTTCTCGCTGGGAAGAAGGCTCTGGATTCTTCTTCCCTGAACGACTTGCCATACTTCTGTTCCAGGGATACTGTCCTATTTACACCTAAGAAAGCTAAAGGGCATCTTTTGGATTTTAGCTTGTTAAGAGTACACTGCATACACAGTCTTGTTTACCTGGTTTAACCGCCGCAGTTCTCTAAACAAGTACTGACAATATACTTCTATTTATGGGAAGTGTCAGTCATATAATCTTGTGTTGCTCACAAGAAATAACAGAGAGAAGACAGCATGACCACTTCTGCTCAAGTATGGGAAGGGCATAAGCAGGGGAGGTTCCTGAAATGATTCAGGCAACAGATGACGGTGGTCCAGGTCAGGGTGGTGACACTGGGGGTTGGAAGAAATGGCAGAACCGCGGCTCTGTCCCCTGGGTACATTTTGAAAGATGTGCTGGCAGTCTGGGTGGAGGGAGGCATCGCAGCTGGGATAACTGCAAGGAGAGTTTCCAGTAGCCGGGTGGATCCAGGACACAGCGCAGCCGGGTTGGGGGATTATTAGGAGCCGCCCTGCGTGCTGTCTGAGATGCCTTAGACACCTCAGTGGCTCCGTGGCGGGCTGCTGTCTCCCTAAGTCTGTCGCTGGAGGGAAGGGCCAGGGCTGGACAAACACACCCAAGGCTCAGTGGCAATAACGTGGACCAGCCCACGAGACTGGATGAATCCATCGGGGAGTGTAGATAGAAAACAGGTTCCAGGTCATGTTTAGACGTGAAAAGCTGGCCTGAAAAGTCAACTGCTGGCACGGAGGTAAAGCTGTGGACAGCGCCCCAAGGCTGAGTGGGCGGAGGACAAACGCAGAGAAGACATTTCGCGAGTTGGATTCTCCCGGCCGAGGCCAGGGACCTGTCAAGTCCAAGGTCAGAAGGAAACCCCCAGAGGACAAAGCCGCGGGCGCGAGCGGAGGTGCGGTCGGCGCGGAGGGCCCCGCCCCGGCCGGGCCGGCTCCCGCCCCCGGGCCGCCCGGGCCCGACCCCGCGGCCCGCCGAGTGCGCGGCGGCGTGCGCGCTCCCGCCGCGCTTTGAGAGGAGACGCGGCCGCCCGGCTACGTGCCCGGCCGAGGGCGAGCGCAGGGCCAGGGCCGAGCGGCCGGCGGCAACGCGAGCCCAGCCAGCGTTGGCCGGACCCGGGCGGCGGGCGGTTACCTGCTCCCCGCCGCGGCTGCGCCGATCCCCGGGCTAGGGCGCGGGGGCGTCGCCATGGAAACCGCGCGGGGCCCGCTGGGACGGGCCGGCGGGGCGTGCGCGTGCGCAGTCGGGCCCTCGGGCGCCGCGGCGGGGCGGGGCCTCGCGCCCAGGTCCGTGAGGCTCTAGGATGGAGCCCACGTGTGGGTCTTGGTTAGCGCGCTGGGGCAGTCTCTCAGCCGGGGGTTTGAACTCGAGTTCAGCGTTCCTCAAGCGGGTGTAGACGCCTGCGGAGGGGGTGAACCGGGAGCAGTGTGTCTCTGCAGACGCCTGTAATTCCCGGAGCTGGGAGGCTGAGGCTGGAGGATCGCAGGTTGAGGACAGCCTCAGCACGTCGTGAGGCTCATCAACCTAGCGACACCCCGTTTCAGAATAAAAATAAACTAGCCCGGAGGTAGAATGCCCCTGGGTTCGATCCCCAGTGCCACAAGAAAAAAAAAAAAAATCTGATCACAGAACGATGCATGCTGTAGAGAATTTAGAGATGGACCGCCGCAGACACAGAAAACGATGGGATCATGGTTGATTTTCCCTGGGATGGAACCCAGGGACATTCTATTTCCGAGTTACACCCCAGCCCTACCTTTCTTTCTTTCTTTCTTTCTTTCTTTCTTTCTTTCTTTCTTTCTTTCTTTCTTTCTTTCTTTCTTTTCTCTTTTGTGCTACCAGGAATGGATCCTAGGGGCTTTCCACGAACTCTGGGCTGCACTCCCAGACCTATTTTCTATTTTATTTGGAAACAGGGTCTCACTGAGTTTCTGAGGTCCTTACTAAGTAGCCGAGGCTGGCTTCGAACCTGCATGATCCTCCTGTCGCAGCCTCCCAAGTACTGGGATTACAAGCTTGTGCTACCACGCCCGGCTTATTCTTTCTTTTGAAACAGGGTCTCTGAGTTGCAAAGGGCCTCACTAAGTAGCTGAGGCTGGCTGTGAACCGTGATCCTCCTGTTTCAGCCTCCCAGATGCTGGGAGTACAAGCGTGCTGCACCACGCCGGCCTTGCTTCTGCTTTTGAAGGGATGTTCTTTTCCCTGTGTGTGTGTGATGGACGAGGAAGGGGCCCTTCAGGTCCTGCGGAAGCGGCAGCCTGTTGGCTATCATGCCGCAGATGCGTGGCCTCAGTCCTCCATCCTAGGGATGCCCTGAGAGTTACCACGAACTCGGTGGCTTAGAGCAAGAGGCTTATGATCTCAGGATTCCAGAGGCTGCACGTATGAAGTTGTTAGGTAGCTAGATAGAGGCTGGAGGAAGACGAAGGATTAGGGCTCGCCACCTCTGCCCTGGAGCCCCTGCATAAACGGAGGCCTTCATGGCCCACACTTACTGCTTTCCCTCCCTCTCTTTTTCCTCCTCTCTTTCTCCCTCCCTCCCTCCCTCCCTCCCTCCCTCCCTCCCTCCCTCCCTCCCTCCATTCCATACTGGGTAGAATGAACCCCGGGGCATTCTACCTCCCATCTACACCCCCAGCCTTATGTTTTTTTAAATTCTTTATTTTGAAACAGGGTCTCACCGAGTTGCAAAGGGCCTCACTAAGTAGCTGAGGCTGTCCACAAACCACGATCCTCCTGTCTCAGCCTCCCAGATGCTGAGATTACAAGTATGCACCTTTATTTACTTTTTTTACTTTATTTACTCACTTTTTTTTGTGTGTGGTACTGGGGTTCCTGGAAACCATTCTACCTCCGGGCTACACTCCCAGACACCTATTTTTTATATTTTTATTTGGAAACAGGGTCTCTTAAGCCAGCAAGGCTGGCTTCAAACCTGCGTGATCCTCCTGTCTCCGCCTCCCAAGCGCGGGGATTACAAGCGTGCCCACCATGCCCTGCTCTATTTACTCACTTTTGAAACAGGGTTTCACTAAGTTGCTGAGGGTCTACCTAAATTGCTGAGGCTAGCCTCAAACCTGTGATCCTCCTATCTCAGCTTCCCAAGTACTGGCATTACAGGTGTGCACCAACATGGCCGACTCAGACGCTATTGTCTTAAGTCTCAAGGGAACCAGGTATAATGGTTTAATACAAGTCTTCCCAACTTTGGAGCCTGCAGAGAGAACCAAGCCCATGGCTTTTGCTTAGGGACTTGTAGGAAAGTTTCCAACAAGGTGGAAACAGTGCAGACACACTAACTTGTGGTGTGAAAAGAGGCAGTCACCTCCCCAAATGCTGGTGCAGGAGGAGGAAGGATGCCAGACTGAAGAAACCTCGTAGTCTCTGGAGAGTAACCCCTTTACCATGGTCTTTTAATTAGAAAGTGGGGAGTAGAGACGTTAAATGCCCCCACATTTACTAGAAGATACGGCTTGTCTCGGAATGCATCTTGTTAAGTTAGAGGTTTACTGAGCCATTTGGAATGTTTAGTACTACTTCTGTTTTGAAACTAATATCAGTGTAATAAAGTAAAAGGGATAGTTCAGCTAGAGTTTTCAAGTTCCTAATTTGCACATTCTCATGGTCATTTTTTTTTTGTGTGTGTGGTACTGGGGGTGGAACCCATAGGCTTTCTACCTCCGGGCTATACTCCCAGACGTTTTTTATATTTTATTTGGAAACAGGGTCTCACTAAGTTGCTGAGAGCCTCACTAAGTAGCTGAGGCTGGCTCCGAACCCATGCGATCCTCCTGTCTCAGCCTCCCAAGCGCGGGGATTACAAGTGTGCGCCACCACGCCCGGCCTCATGGTCATTTTTATTTATTATTTATTATTTATTTATTTTTTCGGTACTGGGGATGGAACCCAGGGACATTTTTACCTCTGAGCTATACCTCCAGCCCTATTTTTTATTCTTTATCTTGAAACAGGGTCTCCCTGAGTTGCAAAGGGCCTCACTAAGTAGCTGAGGCTTTCCGCGAACCATGATCCTCCTGTCTCTCTCCCAAATACCGGGATTACAAGTGTGTGCCACCATGCCTGACTCATGGTCATTTTAAAATAAACTAGAGATAACCACGCAAAAAGGGAACCCTAGGGATTTGAGGGCAGAAGCTGAGGAGTTCTCCAGTGTGGCATGGGGAGCACTGGGCTGGGCTCAGTCTTGGAGACGCCATTACTGTTCCCATCTTCTCTAGCTCCTTGTTCTCACAATAAGTAGGGTTCATAATGGAGCCCAGTTTTAAGGCATAAGGCTGTTATTGATGCAAAGTACTTCACAGATCTGACACAGCCAACTTCTAAAAATTGATGGCTATTGTTTCAGTAGAAAATTTATTTCTCCCTAGGCCTTGTCGATTCATCTGATATGAGCAGAGGATGTTTATCCTCTAGAGGACATGAGAATCCAGCTATGGTTTACATTAGAAATTCACTTGGCCATCGGGGCGTGGTGGCACACGCTTGTAATCCCCGCGCTTGGGAGGCTGAGACAGGAGGATTGCACGGGTTCCAAGCCAGCCTCAGCTACTGAGTGAGGCTCTCAGCAACTTAGTGAGACCCTGTTTCCAAATAAAGTATAAAAAAGGTCTGGGAGTATAGCCTGGAGGTAGAAAGCCTCTGGGTTCCAACCCCAGTACCACCACCAAAAAAAAAAAAAAAAAAAAAAAAAAAATTTACTTGGCCACTAGGAAATAAGTCTAGTGTGTTACTTTCTTAACACTTGGGAGAAAAATAGACTTCAAGGTGAGACTTCAAGGTGCGGAAATATATAATTTTCTTGGTGTGGAAAAAATACTACATACTGTAAAATTCTGAAAGTAGCCGGGCATGGTGGTGCACGCTTGTAATCCCCATGCTTGGGAGGCTGAGACAGGAGGATTGCACAGGTTCAAAGCCAGCCTCAGCTACTGAGTGAGGCTCTCAGCAACTTAGTGAGACCCTGTTTCCAAATAAAGTATAAAATAGGTCTGGGAGTGTATTCTGGAGGGAGGTAGAAAAGCCCCTGGGTTCCACCCCTAGTACCACATTCACACACACACACACACACACACACACACACACACACACACATTCTGAAAGTAGGGAGAAGAATAAAAGTAAAAGTGATTGGAGATCTTCTGTAGAGTTTAAAATAAAATTTATAATTTTAGAAGCCGGGCGTGGTGGCGCACACTTGTAATCCCAGCATTTGGGAGGCCGAGACAGGAGGACTGGGATTTGTGGCCAGGCTCAGCTACTTAGTGAGGCCCTCCACAACTTAGTGAGACCCTGTTTCAATATAAAAAATAAAAAATTGGGCTGGGGGTGTAGCTTGGAGGTAGAATACCCCTGGGTTCTACGTATACACACACACAGAGGATGTTAAATCCAAAGACGTTAAATTTTGGATTTAAATTTTGGATTTAACATTCAAAAAAAGTTTTATATTTATAGAGACTTCAATTTGATCATCTTCACCAAGGCCCTAAACTTAGGGGTAGTTAGCTTTGCATGTTGAAGCCAAAAATAATTTTTTTTTTTTCCTGTGGTACTGAAGATTGAACCCTGGGGCATTCTACCTCTGCGCTACATTCCCAGCCCGATTTTATTCTTTATTTTGAAACAGGGTCTCACTAAGCTGCAGAGGGCCTCACTAAGTGCTGAGGCTGGTCACGTACCCCAATCCTCCTGTCTCAGCTTCCCAAGTACTGGAATTAACAAGTGTGCACCACCACGCCTGGCAAAAATTAAATTTTGGTAGCATCATCTCAAGTATTTTTTTCTGATGTGACTGGGTCTAAGTGGTGTTTCCGGGCCTGGAGGGTCCTTTCTCATCATAGGTGCCTGAGGGGAAGCGGCAGAGCAGGCCTCGGGCTCAGGGATTCAGGGACTCAGGTTAAGGGGCAAGTGCAGAAGCCAGAAAGCTGTCCCAGGATACCAGTGCCACCTCCTCCATCATGGGTAGCCGGGGACTTTAAGAAGAAGGGGAGTGGGGCCTATTATCTCAGAGGACGAATTACCTCCCTTGCCCCTGGCCTCCAGTGCCCTTGATTTAAAACTCACCAGAGAGTGTGGGAGTTAACAAGGGTGTCTTCACTAGCTTTTGTGTTTTCATTTTTAGCACAATTCAAAGGACTTGTGTAAATAAGATCTGCCTGTAAGAAGCAGATCGTTTTTGATCCCCCAGTCTTTAACATAGTGAAGGTAATTTGCTTGTTGTAGGCATCCGTGCTGACAAGCCCGCAGTTATTTCCCAGCCTCCTCGGAGACACGGCCAAACAGGTGGTGAAGGGAGACGGCTGGAAACCGGCCACTCAAGAGGAATTGCTATTGTACGACCGTTTGTCGGACTTTCAAATCATCGGCCAGAAAATTTTAAAACGCAGAATTTGCTTTTTTATTTATAGGCCTCTGTGGCTCTTCTGAAATTCCAGTTTGTGTGTGTGTGTGTGTGTGTGTGTGTGAAGCCTGCCATCCAAGTCTCTTCCTAGACCGCAGGGGCGTTTTCTGGGCTTTCCTGGTGGCTCCTAAGAGCTCCCTGGCTTTTTCTCCGTGGCTCCCTGTAGCTGGGGCTCCACCTCCCTTTTCCCTAGGCATCTCTCCACAGGTTTCTGATTGGTGCTCAGCACAGCCTGGCCTTTTAGGGACTGTTGTCGGGCACTGGAAGTGATAAGGGAAAGGGTCCAGTGGCTGCTTTTATCAACCAATCAAATATTTTCTTGATGGATCCCAAAATATTCCGGGGCCAATGGAGAGGGAAGCCCAAGAAGCCACTCTGCCCCTGAGCGGCCCAGCCTCTTAAATTGGAGGGAAGGGCAGAAGTGGGGCTCTGGGCCGCTGCCAGCTCCCGCCGGGCACCTGCTCCCCTGCGCGTCACTGTCAGGATCTGTCTGGCGACGCGTTCCCTAGCAGGGGTGTGTTGGGGGGAGTCCTCTTTCCGACTATCGCAATGGTTATCAAAGTGTTTGTTGCCACGTCCTCTGGGTCCATAGCGGTAGGTGCCTGCTGGAGTCTGTGGGGGCTTTCTTCTTCTTCTTCTGCTGCTGCTGCTGCTGTTATTTTCTGGATAACTGAGAGTTGGAAGTAGAAGGAGCCGGTTTGGCCAAGCGTTGGCCTTAACATCCTCTGTGTGTGTGTGTGTGTGTGTGTGTGTGTGTGTGTGTGTGTGTGTGTAGGTCAGCTGCACTCTGAGTGAGCTGGGCACCCTTGGCTTTCCGTGTTGGTTTTCATAGCATTGAAAGAGTGTGTCAAATGCACAATCCAGACCGCAAGTGTGAGGGGGGTTCCAGGAAGGAGCGCGTGATGCTGGAGTTGATAACGCCATTAGCGTCTCGCTGTTGCGTGTTTATAAAATCATGTGCTGTTTTTTCTCTCTCTCTCTCTCTCTCTTTCTCTCTTTCTTTTGGAGTGTGTATGCCATTCATCCTGCTGGACTTAGACTAAATTTAAGTTGGGAACAAATGACATGCCGTGTGACTGTTTGGAGTGTTTGATGGAACAGGTTGCTAAGATGATTCCTGGGAGTAATTACTTGGATATGTGATTTGACCGTGCAGTGTAATATTAATATTGGAAGAAAATGATGTCACAGTGACGATAGCAAACATCTCTGAGGCCACAGTTTTTTTTTTTTTTTTTGTGTGTGTGTGTGTGGTACTTACTGGGGATTGAAGTCAAGGATATTCTACTTCTGAGCTATACCCTCAGCCCTATTTTATTTTTTATCTCAAAACAGGGTCTGGTTAGGTTGGTGAGAGTCTCACAGGTCCTCAAACACGTGACCCTCATGTCTCAGCCTCCCAAATACTGGGATTACAGGTATGCGCCTCCATGCCCAGCGGGGCCACAGTTTTAAATACTCTAGGAATTCAGAGAGCCCCCAAACAGGAAGTAAAAGCCAACCTCCATAATATTGCTGGTCTGATTAACTTGAGACCTTCCAGTTGTGGCCTTGATTGTGTGCCTTATAAATCTTCTTTGAGAAAAAAGGTAAGCCAGGCATAATGGCTTGTTATCCCAGCACTTGGGAAGCTGAGACAGGAGGATTGCAGGTTCAAAGACAGCATCGCAACTTTGTGAGGCTCTCAGCAACCTAGTGAGACCCTGTTTCCAAATAAGATATAATATTGGGATAGCTTCGGGGTAGAATGCCTCTGGTTCAATCCCCAGTACAAAATAAATAAAGAGAAAGAGAGAAAGAGAAAGAAAGAAAGAAAGAGAAAGAAAGAAAGAAAGAAAGAAAGAAAGAAGAGAGCCATGGTGGTGCATGCCAGTAAACACAGTACTTGGGAGGCTGAGACAGGAGGATCGCAGATTTAAAGCCAGTTTCACAATTGATTGATTCCCTGCCTGTTCCAAAATAAAAAAATTAAAAGGCTGAGGGTGTAGCTCAGAGGTAGAATGCCCCTGGGTTCAATCCCTAGTTAAAAAAAAAAGAAAAAAGAAAAAAGAATTAAAAAGAATGAATAATAAAAAGAAAAGAAAGAAGGGTAACAGTGATTTGTTTTTCCTAGAAATTACTCAGACCTTGATTTTAGGTGTGAACCCGTAGCGCCTATCTGGGATTGATATTTCTATGCACATTTTAGCAGAAGTTAGAGTTGTGAAAAGAAAATATTTTATGAGTCCCAGGAGCTAGGGGACTCATAAAATAGAGAGGGGCTGTTTCCTTTTATATCTGGTTCCTGGAGGAGCTCAGTGTGCAGCTCAGGTTTCTGCAGTCGCTCAGCAGAGATGGCTCCCTCAGCAGGCTGGGTGGGGACCAGCCCCTAGGACAGCTTCCTCAGGGCTCCCAGCCCCAAAAGTCCACGGAGTTTCACACTGGGTGAGAAGAAATTAAGAGAAAAGAGCTAAGTCCCACGCGGTCACAACTGGTCAGCGATGGTTTTAGCGATCTCTGGGCCAGGTTAACAGACCAAAGATGAACAAAATTCCAGATGTAAATCTTTAAGATTGCAGAAACATAGTTAATGTACACTGAATACATTTTTGTTTGTTTCTGTGGTACTGGGAATTGAACCCAGGACCTCTCATCCTTTCTTACATGGTAGGCAAGTTCTACTCATGAGCTGTACCCCCAGCCCATGAGTTCGTTCGTTCTTTCTTTCTTTCTTTCTTTCTTTCTTTCTTTCTTTCTTTCTTTCTTTCCTTCCTTTCTTCCTTTCTTTCTTTTTTGCAGTACTGGGGATTGAACCCAGGGACATTCTGCCTCTGAGCTACATCCCCAACCCTATTTTTTATTCTTTATTTTGAAACAGGGTCTCACTGAGTTGCAGAGGGCTTAAGTAGCTGAGGCTGTCCACAAACTGCGGTCCTTCTGTCTCAGCCTCCCAAATGCTGGGATTACAAGCATGTGCCACCACACCTGGCTGGTTTTTTTTTTTTTTTTTTTGCATGATTTAGTTAAATAAAAATATTTAGGGAAAAAGATTTTGGTGGGCCTTAATTTTGTTCACGCTTATTGTTGAAAACTTTTACCACTGACTTGCCAATCCTCTGTATATTCAGTAGACCTGATCTGCACAACCTTCTGTATTCTTCAGTAGACAAAAAGAAAACAGGTGACCAGGTGTGGTGGCGCACACTTGTGATCCCAGTACATGGGAGGCTGAGCCAGGAGGATCCAGGTTTGCGGCCAGCCTCAGCTACTTAGTGAGGCCCTCTGCAACTCAGTGAGATTCTGTTTCAAAACTCAAGCATAGCCAGGCATGTTGGCACATACTTGTAATCCCTACATTTGGGAGCTGAACTGAGGATCGCAGTTCACAGACAGCCTCAGCCACTTAGTGAGGCCTTTTGCAACTCAGTCAGACCCTGTTTCAAAATAAAGAATAGAACATAGGGCTGGGGGTGTAGCTTGGAGGTAGAATGCCCCTGGATTCCATCTCCAGTACAAAAAAAAAAAAAAACAAAAAAAAAAAACAAAAACCTTGTGGATTTCTTAGCTCATTTGGTGTTAGCATGCTTGGAGTTTGGGAACATATTTAGTTCCCTTGACTTAGGACCTAGAGGGATGCCATTCATTCCAGGATCTTGGACAAGCCAAGTGAGTTCTGATTCCCTCGCAAGTGTGTTAGTGCCGCTTGTCACCGTGTGACCTTGAGAGAGGTACTTCACCTTGCCAAGCCTCACTTTCCTTGTCTGTAGAATGAGGATAAGAATAGCGCCCACCTCACAGCGTTGTCATGAGGAATCCTGAAATAAGATGCTTGGGGTCGGTTTGGAATCAGGTGCTTAGTCAGTGCTCAGAAAGTGTTATAGTTATCACCTAATGGTATCATCTTAGGCACTGTTGTGCTATGATTTTTAATCATTAATATTAACATCAATTAGTATTACAGTCGTTATAGCTACCAGTCACTACGATTATTAGCGAATACTGTTTAGGGGGTCTAGATCTAGGATCATCCTTTGTCCAAAGAATTATCCCAAACCACATACATGGGAAAATTCCTGTTTTTTCCTGAAAAGTGAGAAGTTGTTACCCCCATCACCAGTGCTGCTGCGTTTTTGTGGATGGGGAATTCTCCCCAAAAGCTGCGTGGCAGGAAAAGACGCGGGGCAGCTTCTTGCGCTCAGGCACATGTGTAGTGGGGGTCCTGCAAAGTTTGTTTGTTATTATTTCTTCAGTTCATGTATTCAAAAAACAGATTCTCAGTTGGGCATGAAGTGCATGCCTGTGATCCCAGTACGTGGGTTGTGGAGACAGGAGGATCAGAGTGCTGTAACTTAATAAAATAGGGCTGTGTAGTTCAGATATAAGTGGCCCTGGGCTCCGTCCCCAGGAGAAACACACACACACACACACACACACACACACACACACACACACACACACCTCACACCTCGCCAACAAATGAAATAAATGAAAAAAGAAAAAGAAACTGCAATCTCTTTGAGGGATTAAATACATGCAGCTGTGTATTATAGTTCTGTTTTAATAGCTGACTCTAAGGAGCGGTGGCGCATTCTGCCATGTTCAGGAGAGTTTGGGTTAAGGGGCCCTGGGGAGCTGCAGGAGGTGTGTGTCTTCTCCTATGACCCCTGTCTCTTCTAGAAGGCTATCGCCGCAGTGGAGCACGGAGACCAGGGGGAGAGATGGTCCCTGTGGTTTCTAAGCCGCGTAGCTTCTGGACCATGGTCTTTAAGGGCAGATCCTCATGGGGACTCCTGGGTTTTTTAGTCCTTTCTCCATCTTGATTGACAGTGTAAATATAGTGGGAAGCTGGGCGTGGTGGCTCACGCTTGTAATCCCCGCGCTTGGGAGGCAGAGACAGGAGGATCGCGCAGGTTCGAAGCCAGCCGCGCTGGCTTAAGAGACCCTGTTTCCAAATAAAAAAGTATAAAAATAGGTCTGGGAGTGTAGCCCGGAGGTAGAAGGGCTTCCAGGAACCCCAGTACCACCAAAAAATATATATAGTGGGAAAACCACAATTGTTGAATAGATTGGCCTGGGTGTACATCTTGGAAACTATGAATTCATTGGATCTTCTTGTGTTATTTATTTTACTGGAGGTGGAACCCCAGGTGTTTTTTGCCTCTGACCTACACTTCCAGCCCTTCTTATTTTACTATTTTTTGAGACAAGAGTCTAAGTGGCCCAGCCTGGCCTTCAATTTGTAATCATCCTGTTTCAGCCTCCCAAGTCCTGGGATGTCAGGTGTGCCGCGCCACGCCCGCCTCTGTGTTGTTCACGTTCCACAGTGATGAGAATACCTGCTTGGTCCGTGGCTCTATCCTGGTGGTGATGAAGTTGTGGTGTGCTGGGTGCCCGACGGTGTGGGCGCCCAAGTTATGGCACAGCACGCTTTTCCATGTGTTATCTTACTCAGGTCTCGCCAACACCCCTCCAGGAAGGCCACGTTACATCTGTTTTGCAGGTGAGGACATTGCAGGTGACAGTCCAGTCCAGTGACTTTCTGAGCTAGAATGAAAACATAGATTGTGATGACCCCCCCCCCCCAGGCGTTGTACTACAGTATGGCGAGCTCAGTTGGCAAGGTGCTTAACTGCACGAGTAATAAATTAGAGGTGCCGAGTGGTGGCCACCAAGAGGTGCCGCTGTCAGGTCACGCCAGCACAGCAGAGTGACTGTCGGTGGCTGACGCCCTCAGGCTCCAGGTCACGGCTTTCTTATGAATAAATATGGCGGGTTAGAAACCCAGAGCTTTCGGAGCCTCTGCCAAGGTCTCCAAGGCTCCAAATAATGACACAGACTCCAGGTATGCCCAGGTCCTGCAGCGCCACCACCAAGGACAGATGTGTAGCCTGTGGGACCAGTTGTGACATCCTAGAGGGTGAGGGGAAGGAGAAGAGGCGGAAAGAGGCCAGGTCTGTGGGGACAACTGTCTGGTCCCCCGAGGCCGTAAAGGGAGGAGCCCTCAGGCTGATGCTAGATCTCTGGGGTCCGCATGGAGGTGCCGTGGAGAAGAGCTGGACTGTGGGAAGAAGCCAGTGGGGCCCCTCCAGCAGGGACCACTGTGGGGATATCTGTAGCGGAGGGGGGCCCCACCCTAGAGGCAGGGACAGTCCAGCCAGGTGAGCTCACGTGCTCCCTCCCGCCCTTCTCCCCTCCCAGATGGACCCTAAACCCCTCGCTAGCCTTCCAGCCCAGGCGCAACTCAAGTGCTCCAAGCAGCCCGATGAGCTTTGTTTAGCGGTAGGGAGCCCAGGGACAAATGGTTTTCATTTTCTCCTTTCTTGTTTTTGGGGGGTGGTGGTCTTATAAACAGTGGTTACCACAGTGTATACTGATCTCTAAAAAAGGATTTGGGTTTATCCGAAAGAGAGTTTGAATCTACATATCAGATTTGGGACAGCATTTATTTGTTTATTTATTTTTTTGGTGGTATTGGGGATTGAACTCAGGGGCATTCTACCTCTGAGTTATAACCCTGGCCCTATTTTTTATTCTTTTATTTTTGTCCAAGTTCTCACTAAGTTGTGGAGGGCCTCACTAGGTAGCTGAGGCTGGCTGTGAACCTTTGATCCTCCTGTCTCAGCCTCCCAAGTACTGGGATTACAGGCATGCACCACCATACCTGGTTTTACAGCACTTATTTTGAATCCTCAAAGCCTAGTCCTTCTCCTGGTAAATAAGCCACACGAAAATAACAAGACCCCTTGTGCCTATACATTTATTTTTTTTTAATACTGGGGACCGAACCTAGGATCATTCTACCTCTAAGTTACACTCCCAGCTCACCTTTTTTTGAAACTGAGTCTCACTAGGTTCCTGAGAATCTTGCTACGTTGCTGAGGCTTTCGTCAAACCTGTGATCCTCCTGTCTCAGCCCCAAGTAATGGCATTATAGGCATGTACCACCCTATCTGGCCCCTTGTGCCTATAAAACAGTTTTAATGACTTTTTTTTTTGGTGGTACTGGGGGTGGAACCAGGAGGCTTTCTACCTCAAGGCTATACTCCCAGACCTTTTTTATATTTTATTTGGAAACAGGGTCTCACTAAGTTGCTGAAAGCCTCACTAAGTAGCTGAGGCTGGCTTTGAACCCGTGCGATCCTCCTGTCTCAGCCTCCCAAGCGCAGGGATTACAAGCGTGCGCCATCACGCCTGGCTTAATGACTCATTTTTATTATGAAACAATATTCTATTCAGATTTTTTTTGGCGGTATTGGGGTTTGAACTCAGGGGCATTCTACCTCTGAGCTACACCTCCAGACCTATTTTTTATTCTTTATTTTGAAACAGGGTCTCACTAAGTTGTGAAGGGCCTCACTAAGTAGTTGAGGCTGACTGTGAACCTGTGATCCTCCTGTCTCAGCCTCCTAAACACTGGGATTACAAGCGTGCGCCACCATGTCTGGATGCCAGAAGAATTAAAAAAAAATCAGATATTAGATATTTTCATGTCAAAGAAAATACTTATTTCAATTTTAATCTTTCTTTAATAAATGATCATATTTGAGCCAGGCATGGTGGTGCATGTTTGTAATCCCAGCGCTTGGGAGGCTGAGACAGGAGGATTGCACAGGTTCGAAGCCAGCCTCAGCTACTTAGTGAGGCTCTCAGCAACTTAGTGAGACCCTGTTTCCAAATAAAGTATAAAAATAGGGCTGGGAGGATAGCCCAGAGGTAGAAAAGCCCCTGGGTTTCACCCCCAGTACCACAAAAAAAATTATAAACGATCATACTTATGTCCCTTTACCACCCTTAGTTTTGTTTTTTTTTGTTTTTTGTTTTTTTTTTTGGTGGTACTGGGGTTCCTGGAAGCCCTTCTACCTCCGGGCTACACTCCCAGACCTATTTTTACATTTTTATTTGGAAACAGGGTCTCCTAAGCCAGCGTGCGTGGCTGGCTTTGAACCTGCGCGATCCTCCTGTCTCTGCCTCCCAAGCGCGGGGATTACAAGTGTGCCCACCACGCCCAGCTCTTTACCACCCTTAGTATGTTCTACATCTCTATTGTGTAAATTAGTTCTGTACTTTTTTTTTCATACAAATAAGCAGTTTAAGAATCTTAACCTGAAAGACTTGGTGCAATGTCTTCTGCGGAGTAGAGAGTCGACAGATAACGATTGATTGATCATTTGCATGATTTCTGGAGGTTTCTCCCTAGGGTTTTTAACTTTTTTTGTGTGGTACCAGGGTGGAACCCAGGAGCTTTTCTACCTCTAGGCTAAACTCCCAGACCAATTTTATACTTTATTTGGAAACAGGGTCTCACTAAGTTGCTGAGGGCCTCACTAAGTAGCTGAGGCTGGCTTCGAACCTGTGCAATCCTGTCTCAGCCTCTCAAGCGCTGGGATTACAAGCGTGCGCCCAGCACTCCCTGGGGTTGTTAAAATGGGGTCCACAGAGTCTGCTGTCATTTGTTTACAGTGTTTATCCGGGAGTGAATTCTTTGAGGGAGAGAGGAAATGGTTGTGATTGTTTGTGGGGAAGGAGCTCTGAAACTTTAAAGAAATAACTGTCTTTAGAAACAGTAATTACACATGAACCACAGGCAGAAAAAAGGGCTACCTCCTCTCCTAGGTGCGGGCATGGGCTCAGAGCAAGAGTAGGCCAAAAGGAATCTGTCGGGGAAAATGGCTATTCTACTGTGTTGCCTTTTTCTGTGTTGGGAGGAATATCCATCAGTTTTTTCTAACCTTTTGCCTTCCAGTACTCTGTATGCACTGGGTTTTTTTGGTACTCGGTATTAAACCTAGGGCATCCTAACTCCAAACTGTTGCAGATGAAATGTGTTTGGTGTGTGTGTGGAGAAGTAATCCCCCCCCCACCACACAAACAGAAAAAACAGAAAAACCGTGGATTCTTGTCCTAAGCTAAGAATAAATATGCATAGCTTGGACAGTTGCTGAAGATTTAAAGAAGTTTATTAAAAAGATAGAAATACAGAAGCCGGGCGTGGTGGCACACGCTTGTAATCCCCGTGCTTGGGAGGCGGAGACAGGAGGATCGTGCAGGTTCAAAGCCAGCCACGCTGGCTTAAGAGACCCTGTTTCCAAAAATAAAAATAGGTCTGGGAGTGTAGCCCGGAGGGAGAAGGGCTTCTAGGAACCCCAGTACCACCAAAAAAAAAAAAAAAAAAGATAGAAATACAGAGATAGTTACAGCCCTGTGCAGGAGCGGGGCATGGGGGCAATTTGAATGAAAATACCACAGAACTCCAGTTTACTAAATGTTTTATCCCGACCAAGTCCGAGGCAGGTCCATGATCTGTACATATGCTATCCCTTATCTCCAGCCCCAGCTCTGCTGTCTCCAGCAGGATTTGCCCCGAAGGGGGAGGCTGTCCTGCCTCCAAACACAGGCCTCTACCTTTTGTTTTATCCCTCCCAAGATGTGTTAACTTCCGGGGTCTGGGATTTTCTTCAGATTTCCCTTAGGCCATTTGTTTTTCCTTAGGAATGTAAAGAAACCTCTGCCCCGGCTCCACTTTCTTCTTCCTCTTTTAGAAATGTCAATGACAAGTCCCTCCTTCCCGCCCCTACTGACTTTCTTAAGTATACAGGAGATATATTTCCACAATTGGAAATCTTTCCCAATGCTGACACATCAATACATTTTAAAACCTCTTCTCCATACTAGTACACAAACTACAGCTCCAGGTCATCATCATCATCATCATCATCATTTATAATAATAATAATAATAATTATTATTATTATTTTGCAGTACTGGGGATGGAACCCAGGGGCATTCTACCTCCAAGCTACACCCCAGCCCTGTTTTTTATTCTTCATTTTGAAACAGGGTCTCACTGAGTTGCAAAGTGAAAGATAGATGGGGGTGTCCCCCAGTCGCATAGAGACACGCAGAGATCCATAGTAGATATTATGGATGCCTTTATTCGTGGGAGATCGGCCTCCAGCCCCCGCGTGCACGCGGGAGCTGGTGGGGAGAGTGCGTGTCTCTATTGGGCTCCCTTCTGAACTCTCTTCTTCCTGACCGGGAGGCGTGGTCCCCTCCAGGAATTACCGGGCTCCACCTCCTAGCTTCCGGCCCTGCCCCTTTTTTGGGGCTGGGGCAGCTCTAACCTTTCACAAAGGGCCTGAGGCTGTCCGCAAACCATGATCCTCCTGTCTCAGCCTCCCAAATGCTAGGATTATAAGCATGCGCCATAAAAACCACGTCTGGCTTTTATTTTTTATTTTTATTTATTTTTAAATTTTTGTGTGGCTCATACTGAAACTGGCATACATTCACACAGTGCTTGGTGCCCCCTGCTTCTCCTTTCCCCCCTCCTAACACTGAGCGTCCAGGTTGACCTTGCTGCATTCACACTTAAACACATATTCAGATGTAGCTCCTCCATTAATTACCCTCAGCCTTCTTCCTCTCCTACCCTTCCTTTCTAGCTTTGCTGAGGTTTCTCCAGCCCTTTTTTTTGGCAGGTGTGGGGATGGAACCCAGGGGCATTCGACCTCCAAGCTACACCCCCTGCCCTATTTTTTTATTTTTTATTTTGAAACCGGGTCTCACTGAGTTAGTTGCAGAGGGCCTCACTTAGCTGAGGCTGTCCACGAACCGAGATCCTCTGTTCTCAGCCTCCCAAATGCTGGGATTACAAGCGTGCGCCACCACACCTGGCTCCAGCCCCTTTTTAATACTTATTTTATTTCTTTGCAGTACTGGGGATGAATTCTACCTCTAAGCTCTAATTTTTATTCTTTATTTCGAAACAGGGTTTCACTAAGTCGCAGAAGGCCTCATTAAGTGGTGAGGCTGGTCATGAACCTGTGATCCTCCTGTCTCAGCCTCCCAAGTACTGGGATTACAAGTGTGCGCCGCAATGCCCGGCTTATTTTTTATTTTAAAACAGAGTTTCTAGCTGGGTGTGGTGGATCTAAGTTTGTGGCCAGCCTCAGCTAATTAGTGAGGCCTCTGCAACTTAGTGAGACCCTGTTTCAAAATAAAGACTAAAAAATAGGGCTGGGAATATAGCTCAAAGGTAGAATGCACCTGGGTCCCATCCTCAGTACTATACAAAAAATAAAATAAAATACAACAGGGTCTCACTAAGTTGCTGAGGGCTTTACCAAATTGCTGAGGCTGGCCTCGAACTTGCAATCATCCTGTACCTCCCAGTGCCTCCCAAGTACTGGAATTACCGGTACGTACCACCACACCCGGCTAAGTATTTCTAAATACTGCAAATAAGGATGCGAAAACAGAATGTCTCTGTTCCCATTGATGCTCTTTGAAAGTTCGGCGCAGAAAAAACCCAAGGCCAGCCATCGCCAGCCATCGGAGATAAGCAAGCAAGCCAGAGCTTCTTTAAGACAGCCCAGCTCCCTTTTATATCAGGCAGCTGGGGATTTTTGAAAATGGGACGGGGCTTCCGTTCACAGCGGAAGATCGCATAAAGCACGGGGCGTTTACTGATGGGGTGGCTCGTACCCCAGTGAGTGTGTTATCAGGGGACTGTTGTTGGGCGTCCCGTGGCCCCCTTTGACGGGCTATGCCGTAGGCAGCACAATCCGGAAGAGAGGCCGGAGAGGCGCCATCTTGGGTGTGGCTGGGCTGCTTATCCTAACACTATTGAAGTTTCAGAATTGAAATAGTTACTCCGTTGATTCTTTATAATGAAGAGGTGTGATATTTATTGTTTTCCTTATTTGAATACTTTACATAATTATTTGTGTGGTATGGATAACTGAAAAGAGGATTTAATGTATGTAAATGTCAGCAAACGTTTCCCCAAAACAGACTAATAATTATTTTTCACTACTCTTGACCAGATTAGGAAGAAACAGCAGGAAGTGGTGGGCTTCTTGGAAGCTAATAAAATCGACTTTACGGAATTAGACATCGCTGGGGATGAAGACAACAGGAAGTGGATGAGGGAGAATGTTCCCGGAGAGAAAAAGCCCCAAAACGGGATCCCGCTGCCCCCCCAGATCTTCAACGAAGAGCAGTATTGCGGGGTGAGTATTTGGTTTTGTGGAAAAGCCTTCTGTGTGCGCGTTTATCAGAAATTATTTAAGGCAAGCCGATTTTGAGACAGTATTTGGAATTGTTCACAACTGTCTAATAATGATCTTTTTTTTTTGTGGCACTGGGGATGTAACCCCAAGCTACACGCTACCCCTATTTTTGATTCTTTATTTTGAGACAGGGCCTCACTAAGTAGCTGAGGCTGGCTGCAAACCTGCGATCCTCCTGTCTCAGCCTCCCAAATACTGGGATTACAAGCGTGTGCCACCACGCCTGGCTAGTTATAATCTGTTTCTAACCGATACCTGGATGGTAGCTCTCTTGTGTATAATCAATATTTAGGATTTAGAAAATGATGAATAACATGATGACTGAGAAGGGTTTGGGGGTATTTTAGGTTCCTTGTTTTTGAAGAATCGAGGTCACTTGTTCAAAAAATATACACGCTAAGAAAGGAATTCTGTCCCACCTTGCTGAGTACACACCCATACACCCACATGGACATGCTAAGTTTTCAGTCTTACAATGAGTGAATTACAGAGCCAAGTGGTACATGCTGGTAATATTCCAGTACTTGAGAGGCTAAAACAGGAGGCTTGCAGGTTTGAGGCCAACCTCAGCAGTTTAGTGAAGCCCTCAGTGAACTTAAACCCTGTTCTTTCTCTCTCTTTTGCTCCCTCCCTCCCTCCTCTCTCCTCTCTTGTGGTACTGGGTCTTGAACCCAGGGGCATTCTACTTCTGAGCTACATTCCCTGCCCTATTATTTTGAAATAAGGTCTAAGTTGCGGAGGGCCTCACTAAGTAGCTGAGGCTGGCTGTAAGCCTGAGGTCCTTCTGTCTCAGCTTTCCAAGTACTGAGATTACAAGTGTAAGACACCATGCAAGGCTGAGACCTTGTTTCAAAACAAAACAAAGCAAAACAAAAGAATGGGGGTATAGCTCTGAGGATTTAATCTTTAATCCACACATGCATATACTCAGATTGACTTGTAGAACTGTGCTCTTTGCTATAGGTACAAGATAACGAGCTTAAAAACAGTTTGGGACATTTTGATTTTTAACAGCAATTTCATTTTGTATTTTAATAGTTTATATCACCACAAAATAAACTCTGCAATCAGAGTTTATAGACGGAGCTTAATAAGTCCAGTTGTTAAAAAGAAGCATTTCACAAATCCCAGGACGTTAGAATATGAGAACTGGGAACCACACTAGGGATTTTCTAAGCCGTTAGGACATTTCTCACGTTGGGTGCGAGGGCTCTGTCCAGTGGAGGGAACTGTGCTGCTGCCTCTGAGTTCTGGCGTGTAGGAATGTCAGCGCACCTCTTCTTGCTACACAGAACGGCTGGTTCTTTGGTGTAGTTTTTTTTTTTTTTTGTATTATACCTTTTTTTTTTGTGGTCCTGGGGTTCCTGGAAGCCCTTCTACGTCCGGGCTACACTCCCAGACCTATTTTTATATTTTTATTTGGAAACAGGGCCTCTTAAGCCAGCGCTGCTGGCTTCGAACCTGCGCGATCCTCCTGTCTCCGCCTCCCAAGCGCGGGGATGACAAGCGTGCGCCACCGCGCCCGGCTTTATTATACTTTTCATCTAAACCGCCTGTCATTAAGCAGGTGCAGGCCAAATCCATCCCCATCAGTTCTGGTAAGTGCCATTCCTTTGGAGCCTCCCCACGAGCTCATTTACCAACCGCCCATGGCTGACTTCACGCTGTGGCTGCATTGAGTGGTTGCAACTGAGACAGTGCGAGCCCGAGTCCACG
This sequence comes from Muscardinus avellanarius, assembly GCF_963383645.1. Lineage (NCBI taxonomy): Eukaryota > Metazoa > Chordata > Mammalia > Rodentia > Gliridae > Muscardinus > Muscardinus avellanarius. Next base: position 6,014,960 of record NC_137790.1, on the reverse strand, counting down.
GTATTTATGATCTGCTCTCTGGCAGAAAGGTTTTTAGACCTCCCGTCTGCAGCATGAACGGCTTCATTGTCAGGGGTTTATGTTCATTTCCCGCCCCTTGTAATACGGCATCGCAGGCCTGGTGGCTTAAACAACGGAAAATTTATTCTACTACAGTCCTGGAGGGCAGAAGTTTGAAATCAAGATGTTTAGTGTAGGATTATCACCTTAAAAAAAAAAACACCTCTCTGTCTGTCTGTCTGTCTGTCTATCTATCTATCTATCTATCTATTTATCTATCATCTATAATCTATTTATCTAGACATATACATATAGTTTTTTTTTTTGTACTAGAAATTGAAACCAGAGGCATTTTGCCTCAGCTACACCCCCCAGATCTATTTTTTATTTTGAACCGGTTTCACTAAGTTGCTGAAACAGGCCTTGAACCTGTGACCCTCCTATTTCAGCCTCCTGGGATTACAGGCATGCACCACCTCGCCCGGCTTGGGCCAGCTTCTTCTGAAGTCTCTGAGGGGTCTACTCCCGCCCCTCCCGGCTTGCTGTGTTTGCCAGCCGTTCTTGGCACTCCTTGGCTTGTAGAAACATTGTTCTCAGCCCTGTTCCCTCCACAGGGCATTCTGTCTCCCTGACGTCTGTCTCCTTGTGTCGTCCTGTACAGACAACAGTCGTTGAAAGAGGACTCACCCTAATCCAAATGACATTACTGGAACTGATGGCATCTGCAAGGACCTTATTTCCAAACAAGGTCCCTTTCTGAGGCTCCGGGTGGCGGTGGGCTTGGCTTGCAGGGGTGCTGTTCAGCTCAGCTTGTGGCTGTATGAAGTTCTCTGGTTGAGTTCGCTTCTTCAGAGGCTTGGCTAAGAGCCTGTGGGTGTGGAAGTGTTTTTACACTCTTAGTGTGGTCAGCGCATATTTAGGGGAACGTATGTTTCAGAGTTCAACTCTCCTGTGGATTTCACCTGAGATTTCCCAGAGTGCAGACGATTTCCTTGAAGAGGAAGGACCCCTCTTTACCCCTGGTTCATGGTCCCCATACCCTCTCTTCCTCCCTGTACCTCATCTACATTTCTTTTTTAATTTTTTTTTATTTTGGTGGTACTGGGGTTCCTGGAAGCCCTTCTACCTCCAGGCTACACTCCCAGACCTATTTTTAATTTTTATTTAGAAACAGGGTCTCCTAAGCCAGCGCGGCTGGCTTTGAACCTGCAATCCTGCTGTCTCCGCCTCCCAAGCTTGGGGATTACAAGCGTGCCCACCACACCCGGCTCCTCATTTACATTTCTAAGAATTGTGCCTCTTATTGGATGAGGGGGATAATAGGACTTTTTGGGGAGTGATAGTACTGAGAAATTTTGGTTCCATATTTCTAAGGTAATTTTTAATAATTGAAACATTAATACATGCACACACTGCAAACTTAAACTAGTTGAAAAGGACTCTGATGGAGATGATTTATCTCCCCTTTCTGACCCTGTCACTCCAGCTATCTTCCCTTGAGCCAGGTTGGCTCCGGAGGTTGGAGCCATAACAGTCATTGTTGAGAGAGACACAGACACACACAGGCAGAGAGAGAGAGAGAGGAGAGAGAGAGAGAGAGGCACAGAGACAGAGGGGGAGAGGGGGAGAGGGGGAGAGAGACAGAGAGAGGGAGGAAGAGGGAGGGAGGGAGAGAGAGGGAGGGAGGGAGAGAGAAAGGGAGAGGGAGAGAGAGAGAGAGGGAGGGAGAGAGAGAGGAGAGAGAATAGAGAGGAGACAGCTCCAGGCTGGTTCCAAGGGCTGTCCTGGAGAGCACTTGGTGCCCACGCCCAGGAAAGTTCCGTACTTGGCTTAATACTTGGCTGCCGTGTCTTGAAATTCTTAGCGAGTTTTGAACCGGGGGCCCTGTGTTCTCACTGTACACTGGCCCCTGCCGGTTGTGTAGCCGCCCTGTGCCCAGGCCGCGGATGTTAGCCAGTTCTCATTTGGCTTTTGAGAAAATGTCAGTGTATATTTACAATCGTGTATGACCTAAAACTGGGGATATACTTGTGTTAGTCAGCTCTGTGAGGCTGTGATTGAAGTACTGACAAGAACAGCGCAGAGGATGAGAAGCCAGCCTCCGCTCAGGGTTCAGAGGTCTCAGGCCACAGGGGGCTGGCTCCACTGCTGTGGCCCGAGGAGACAGAGCACCAAGGAAGGGCGTGGCGGAGGAGAGCTGCTCCGCTCATGGCAGCCGGGAAGGGGCGGGGGGAGAGGGAGAGAGAAAGACAGAGTGATATAGAGAGAGACACAGAGAGAAAGAGATGGACAGAGAGAGATAGAAAGAGAAAGAGAGGGAGAGAGAGAGGGAGGGAGAGAGAGACAGAGACAGACAAAAGAGAAAGAGAGGGAGAGAGAGAGGGAGGGAGAGAGACAGAGACAGAGACAGAGAGGGAGGGAGAGCGAGAGAGAAGGAGAAAGAGAGATAGAGACAGAAAGAGAGACAGAGAAAGAGAGAGACAGAGAGAGACAGAGAAAGAAAGAGAGGGAAACAAAGAGAAATAGAGAGACAGAGAGAGAGGGAGAGAGAGACGGAGACGGTGAAGGGATGAGGGCAGGTGCAGCTCTCCAGGCCCACCCTCAGGGCCACGCTCCAGCCACACCCAGGCCTGAACCTTGCTGCACTGGGGATAGGCTTTGACCATTGAACCTGGGGGAGGGACACTCAGGCCCCACCATAATAGTAGCGCACACACTTTGTTTTGCGTACTTCGTAACTGCATCTTGGAGGTCAGCACATAGCTGCGCATGCTCCTTATTTTTCGTGGTTGGAAGACGTCCCACAGTGTGTGCGCCGTAACTTTTTGGTATATCCCCAGTGGAGAGCATTCAAGTGATTTTCAGCCTTTCACCATTATAAACAGTGCTCCAGGAGTCATTTTTATACCTAAGTTTCTTTTTTCTAACAGCACTGTGGATGAACCCAGGGGCATTTGACCAGCTCATTTATTTTTTTATATCCCCCAGCTCTTTTTGTTTTTTAAAAATTTGAAACAAAGCCGGGCGTGGTGGCGCACACTTGTGATCCCAGCATTCGGGAGGCTGAGACGGGAGGATGGAGGTTCGCGGACAGCCTCAGCTACTTAGTGAGGCCCTCTGCAACTCAGTGAGACCCGGTTTCAAAATAAAGAATGAAAAATAGGGCAGGGGGTGTAGCTAGGAGGTCAACTGCCCTTGGGTTCCATCTCCAGACCCGCAAAAAAACCCACCACCACCACCAAAAAAAAAAAAAAAAAAAAAAAAAAAAAAAAAAAAAAAAAAAAAAGTGAAACGGATCTCACTAAGTTGCTGAGAGTTTTACTAATTTGCTGAGGCGGCCCTCCAACCTGTGATTCTCCTGCCTCAGCCTCCCAAGCACTGGGATTACAGGCATGAGCCACCATGGCCGGCTCCATACAGACCTTTGTATCCAGTGCAAGACTCTATCTGTGTGGTCAAACTCCTGGAAGATGTGCTGCGCTAGAGTAAACCCGCGGCTCACATGCTGGTAGATACCAGTTGGCAAATGGCTTCTACTGCAGCCGCACCAGGTGCATTCCCGTTCGCTGAGTCTGGGGCTCTCTGTGACTCCCGCAGCCTCGTGGATAGCGTTCCTCTGGCTCTTTGCCGGTCTCTAGATGAAGCATTGATTTGGATTTCTTTCTTTATGGGCGTTAGGGTTCGGGTCTAGAATGTTCCCCGCCTGGAGCCTCAAGTGTTGGCAGTGTATTAATGATCGGAGGTGAAGCGACTGAGCCACGAGGCCTCATCAACCCAGAGGAGGACCAGTACTCTGAATGGATGTGCTGGGTAGTAACTGCGTCGGTGGGCGTGTCTGGAGGAAGTGTCTGGGGACGGGTCTTGGGAGTGTACGTGGTCCTGGCCCGTCTCGCTTCTCCCTGCTTCTGGCTACCGTGAGCGGAGCAGCTTTCTCCCGCCATGCCTTTCTCCCACGCCGTTTCTGCCCTGTACCCTGCGGACCATGGACTACACCGCTCTAACCGTGAGCCCAGATAACAGACCTCTCCCTCCTCGAAGTTGTTCTTCCCAGGTGTTTTGGTCACATCGACGAGAAGCTGACTGATACAGTGGTTGTAGTGGAGCATCTTTTAAATTTGTTTTTGTAAGCTGTTTGTGCTTTTTATGATTTCCTATATAGTTTTTTATGTTTTCTTCTATTGGGCTTTGGGCTTTTTTTTTTTTTTTTTTTTGCGGGTCTGGGGATGGAACCCAGGGGCATTCGACCTCTGAGCTACAGCACCTGCCCTATTTTTTATTCTTTATTTTGAAACAGGGTCTCACTGAGTTGCGGAGGGCCTCACTAAGTAGCTGAGGCTGTCCGTGAACCGCGATCCTCCTGTCTTGGCCTCCTGAATATCTGTTGGGCTATTGATAATATATATTGGTTTGTAAGGATCAGCATATCAAGGAAAGTTGTCACCGACTATCATAGATATTGCAAATATCTGCCTCACATTTCTTATTTGACTTTTGGCTCTTTATTTATTTTTGTGGCACTGGGAATTGGACCCAGGGGTGTTCTACCTCTGAGCTATACTTACAGCGCCATTTTATTTTTTTTGGTTTTGAAACAAGGTCTCACTAACTTGTGGAGGGCCTCGCCAAGTTGCTGAGGCTGGCCACAAGCCTGCGATCGTCCTCTCTCAGCCTCAGGAGTGTGGGGTTACAGGCGTGCCCCACCACGCCTGGCTGGATCATCCTTTTAAATTAGGCTAGTTACGTAGAGACAATATTGTAGTATATGTGGCGTTCTACCCATGTTGACTACTAGAATAAAAGTTCCATAGTTATTTTCTAATATAAAAATAAAACCAAAGGCATCTCTTATTATATTTCACTGTGATCTAAGCAATTTTTTCATTTTAATTATGGAGAAGAAAGAAAAAAAATTTCCAAATACTCATTTCAATTTTTTTTTTATATTGGGGATTGACCCTCCAAGCTATATTCCCAGCCCTTTTTATTTTTTTTATTTTGAGACAGGGTCTCACTAAGTTGCTGAAAGTCTTGGTAGGTTGCTGAGGCTGGCCACAACCTGCTATCTTTCTGTTTCAGCCTCTCAAGTACTGAGATTAGAGACATCTGCCACCATACCTAGCAAAGTGACTTCTATTTTTTTGTGTGTGTGTGGTACTGGGGTTCCTGGAAGCCCTTCTACCTCCGGGCTACACTCCCAGACCTGTTTTTACATTTTTATTTGGAAACAGGGTCTCCTAAGCCAGCGCGTGGGGCTGGCTTCGAACCTGCGCTATCCTCCTGTAACCGCCTCCCAAGCGCGGGGATGACAAGCGTGCGCCGCCACGCCTGGCAACAAATTGACTTCTGTTTTAAGATGTTTTTCTATTACACACACACACACACACACACACACACACACACACACACGTGCAAGGTAGGGCCTGCTAAGAGGTGTTAGGCCCCAGGGGGCATGCCCTGGAAGGATACTGGGCCCAAGCCCCTTCCTCCTCCTCTCTTTGTGCCTGGCCTTGAGGGGAGGGGCTCTGCTCTGCTCCATACTCCCACCACGATGTCCTGCCTAGCCACAAAACAATATGCTAATCACTCATGGACTGGAACCTCTAGAACTAAGCTAAAACAAACCTCTTCTCTATAAGATGATTATTTCAGTTATTTTCTTATAGCGATAGGCGGCTAACAGTAATATTCCTTGTGAGCAGCTTTGCCCGTGTGCTTTGCTTCAGTCTATAGGCGCTCTTCATGAAAGGGTACTGAGGAAGCAGAGGCTTTGGTTCCAGAAAGTAGATGACAGTGGTTATGTTTTGTTGACTCACTTTTATTTCAGCCCCTGGGATTGAACCCAGGGGCATTCTACCTCTGAGCTAAATCCCCAGCCCAATTTTTTATTCTTTATTTTATTTATTTATTTATTTTTGCAGTACTGGGGATGGAACCCAGGGACATTCTACCTCTGAGCTACACCCCCAGCCATTTTAAAAATTCTTTTTATTTTTTATTTATTTATTATTTTTTTCCGGTACTAGGGATGGAACTAGGGCCATTCTACCTCTGAGCTACACCCCCAGCCCTATTTTTTATTCTCTATTTTGAAACAGGGTCTCACTAAGCTTTGGGAGGGCCTCACTAAGTAGCTGAGGCTGGCCACGAACCTATATCCTCATGTCTCAGCCTCCCGAATGCTGAGATTACAAGCATGCGCCACCCCGCCTGGCTTTATTCTTTTCATTTTTGAAACAGGGTCTCACTGAGTTGCAGAGGGCCTCACTAAGTAGCTGAGGCTGTTCGCAAACCAAGATCTCCCTGTACCACCTCCCAAGTACTGTGATTATAAACATGCGCCATCATGCTGATGTCGGCTCACTATTTTATTTTATTTTATTTTCTGTGGTGCTGGGGATTGAGCCCAGGGGCATTCTACTTTTGAGCTATGCCCCCAGTTCTATTTTATTTTTATTTGGAAACAGGGTCTCACTAGGTTGATAAGAGCCTCACTAAGTTGCCGAGGCTGTCCTTAAACCTGCGATCCTTCTGTCTTTGCCTCTCAAGTATTGGGATAACAAGTGTGCACCACCATGCCTGGCTGTAGGCTCGCATTTTAAAAGGAGACTCAGTAGTTCTGAAAGAGGTGTCAGGTTTAAAACGGCATAAATCAGCCAGGCGTGGTGGCTCATGCTTGTAATTGGGAGGCTGAGACAGGAGGATCGTGGTTGTAATCCCAGCATTTGGGAGCCTGAGACAGGAGGATCACGGTTCACAGACAGCCTCAGCTACTTAGGCCCTCTGCAACTCAGTGAGACCTTGTTTCAAAATGAAGAATAAAAAGTAAGGATAGTGGTGTAGATTGGAAGTAGAATGCCCCTAGAGACCCTCCCATGTGACTGGCACGTGTCCTGGAAGTACAACTATAACTTAAATTGCCTTGCTGGCTCCTGTGGATTCTCGGTCAACCCCGGGCTGTGCGTGCTGGCCAAGCAGGTGGGGGCCCCACGGGACAAGCGATGTCCTCTTCAGGCGCTGGGCATTGGGTGTCAGGCCTAGTCCTCAGTGTCTCAGGCCCCTGCCAGTTTGCACTCGACTGCCCTGTGCGGAACAGATGAAGAAATTATGCAGAGAGCCATGACGGGCAACTGGCAGACAGAGAAAGGGGACGCCAGACAGGAAGCCGGGCCAGTTGTGGCCAGGTTCCCGGCCGGCAGAGGCGGGAGGCTGGAAGTGGCACGTAGGACTGTTGCTAGCCAGGTGCTCTCCATGCGTCTCAGTCCAGGTAAAGGCTGGGCTCCACTAAGGCAGGAGTGGGAAGGACAGAATGCAAGCCCAGTTAGGCAAGACAGGGGCTCCCAACGCGTTAGTGTTACTGCACAGACCATTCCATGTTCTTAAACATTTATTTAGAAATATACCATATATAGCCAGGCATGGTGGCCCACACTTTTAATCCCAGCATTCGGGAGCCTGAGACAAGAGGATCACGGTTCACAGACAGCCTCAGCTACTTAGTGAGGCCCTCTGCAACTCAGTGAAGTCCTGTTTCAAAATAAAGAATAAAAAATAGGGCTGGGGTGTAGCTCGGAGGTAGAATGCCCTTGGGTTCCATCTCCAGTACCACAAAAAAAGGGAAAAATACCATATGATAATAACATATCATTTTTTTTTGTACTGAGGATTGAACCCAGGAGTATTCTACCTCTGAGAGGTACCCCCAGTCCTTTTAACTTTTTATTTTGATACAGAGTCTCACTACATTGCTGAGGCTGTTCTTAAACCTGTGATTATCCTGTCTCAGCTTCCTAAGTACTGGGATTATAAGTGTGGGCCACCATGCTTGTTTTTTTTTTTTTTTTTCTGGTACTGAAGTCAGGGGCATTCTACCTCTGGGCTACATCCCATCCCTTTTTATTTTTTTATGTTGAGACGGTGTCTTGCTAAATTGCTGAGAACCTGCAATCCTCCTGTCTCAGCCTCCCAGGTTCTGGGCTTATAGGCATGCACCACCACACCTGGCACATGTTTAGGTCTGATAGATAAATCAAGGCGTTCTCTTGGCTGTTTCTACCAGGCGCACACCTGCAGAAGTGGGTGAGCATTTTCAGTGCTTCTCTTCTTAACGACCGTTAGCATTGTTCAACTTTGACATTTTCTGGAACTGGGTTGCTGGATGTAAAACTTGTGACGTTAAGTTCGCTGATTACTGATGAGACCCAGCGGCTCTTCCTCTCATTTGAAGGTCCTCATTCTAACTTGAAGCCAAAAACACAGTCTCTCATAAGAGTGTCTAAAATTTTGATAATTTTGGCTTCATATTTACTTTAATGAATTAAATATTTGAGAGGCGTGAAATGGAGACATAATTGCAGCTTAATAACTGTGGGTAACCGGTTGTCTCCTCTCTCTCTGTGTTTTGGGTGCTGGGGTGGAAGCCAGGGCCCCTACCATTGGGCTCTCCTCCCAGCCTCTCATCCACACACATGACCCAGCCCATCTTTTCTCTCTGTATCTGCAATGCCAGCGCTGTCATCGTTCGCATATTGTGTAGGGTCTGTTCTTGGGCATTATGTCTGTCTCTCTGTTTATACTCCAGCGCCTACTGTCTTTATGACCACAGCTTTACGTAAGACGTCACTTTGTTCTCCTGCTTTGTTGTGGCTGTTCTTAGCTCTGCGCCTTGCCATTTTAGGTTAATTATCTTTTTGGCTCTATAAAATCCCTGCTGGGATTTTGATTGAGAAACTATTGAATCTGTTGATCAACTTGGGAACACTTGGTACCTCTAAGATACTTTTTAAAAATAGAGATGTCGCTGGGCGTGGTGGCACACGCTTGTAATCCCCAGTATTAGGGAGGCTGAGACCAGAGGATCGTGGTTTGCAGACAGCCTCAGCTACTTAGCGAGGCCCTTTGCAACTCAGTGAGACCCTGTTTCAAAATAAAGAATAAAAAATAGGGCTGGGGTGTAGCTCAGAGGTAGACTGCCCCTGGGTTCCATCCCCAGTACTGAAAATAAATAAATAAATAAATAAATAAATAAAGATGTCCAATCCAAGGATACATCTCATGGCATCATTATTTAGGTCTTCTATAATGTTTAAATTTTATCCATACCAGCCTTAATTTTTTTTGGAGGTATTTCACTTTTTTCTCCTGCCTAATAGCTGGGATTAGAGCTGAGAGGCGTTAGAGGTCTTTCGCCACTGAGCTACATCCCAGCCCTTTTTTTTTTTCTTTTCTCTTTTGTGGTACTAGGGATAGAACCCAGGGGCATTGTACCTCCAAGCTACACCCCCAGCACTATTTTTTAGTCTTTTTTAGTTTTTTTTTTTTTTGGTGGTACTGGGGTTCCTGGAAGCCCTTCTACCTCCAGGCTACACTCCCACAGGCTACACTCCCAGAAACATGTACTCATCGCTGATTTAACCCCTACCCAAATCCCACCCCATTCCCTCCCCGTCCCTCCCTCCCTTGCTTGGCTTAGTGATTGACTTCGATATGTTTAAGTACATTGTGAGCTTTAGAGATTTTCCTCTTCCCCCCTCATTTCTCCTCCTTTAGGTTGTCTTGTTTGTTCCTCTTTTCTCCCTAACTCTCACATTTTAGGGAAATCATCTGATTGCTTATTTTTTGTGCCTGACTAATCTCACTTAGCATAATGTCCTCCAGTTCCATCCATTTCCCTGAAAATGATGTAATTGAGTTTTTTTTGATGGCTGAGTAAAATTCCATTGTGTACATATCCCACAGTTTTGTAATCCATTCATCTGTTGATGGACATCTTGGCTGGTTCCATAGTTTGGCTATGGTGAATTGTGCAGCTATGAACATAGATACACATGCATTAGTTTGGTAGTTTGGTTTCTTTTCTTTTGGGTAGATACCCAACAGTGGTATTGCTGGATCAAATGGTAGATTTGTTCCCATTCTTCTGAGGATTCTCCATACTGTTTTCCAAAGTGTTTGCACTAATTTGCAATCCCACCAACAATGTCTTAGAGTTCCCACTTCTCCACATCCTCGCCAGCATCTGTTGTTGTTTGTGTTTTGAATGATTGCCATTCTAGTTGGAGTTAGGTGAAATCTCAGGGTAGTTTTGATTTGCATCTCTCTGATTGCCAGTGATGTTGAGCATTTTTTCATGCATTTATTGGCCATTTGAATTTCTTCTTTTGTCAAGTGTCTATTTAGTTCATTTGCCCATTTTGTTATTGGATGCTTTGTTTTCTTAGTGTCGAGTTTCTTGAGTTCTCTGTATATTCTAGATATTAGTCCTCTATCAGTGGTGTAGGTGGCAAAAATCTTCTCCCATTCTGTTGGCTCTCAATTGAGGTTCTTGATAGTTTCCTTTGCTGAACAGAAGCTCTTCAGTTTCATGCAATCCCATGTATTGATTCTCCTTTTAATTTGTTGTGCCTTTGGGGTCTTGTTCAGGAAGTGTTTGTCTGTGCCTATGTGTTGTAGTGTTGGACCTATGCCCTCTTCAAGGAGCTTCAAGGTCTCTGGTTTAATTTCCAAGTCTTTGATCCATCGTGAGTTGACTTTTGTACAGGATGAAAAAGTGGGATTAATATCCAATTTTCTGCATATGGTTAACCAGTTTTGCCAACACCATTTGTTGAAGAGGCTATCTTTTTTCCAGTGTATGTTTTTGGCCTCTTTGTCAAAAATCAATTGGCTGAAAGTGTGTGGACTTGTTTCTGGGTCTTCTATTCTGCTCCATTGGTCTATATATCTGCTCTTTTGTCAGTACCATGCTGTTTTTATTACAAGGCTTTGTAGTATAGTTTAAAGTCAGGTATTGTGATTCCTCCTGCGTGGTTTTTGTTGCTGAGAACTACCTTGGCTATTCTGGGCTTTTTGTTATTCCAAATAAATTTAAGGACTGATTTTTCTATGTCTGTGAGGAATGATCTTGGTAGTTTAATGGGCATTGCATTAAATCTGTAGATCACTTTTGGGAGGATGGCCATTTTAATGATATTTATTCTGCCAATCCATGAACATGGAAGGTCTTTTCATCTTCTAAGATCTTCTTCGATTTCTTTTTTCAGTGTTTTATAATTTTCTTTGTAGAGATCTTTTACCTCCTTGGTCAAGTTTATTCCTAGGTATTTTATTTTTTTGTGGGAGATCCTGAGTGGAAGTGTTTTCTGAATTTCTTTTTCAGTGGATTTATGGTTGGTGTACAGGAAAGCTTCTGATTTTTTAAGACTGATTTTGTATCCAGATACCTTGCTGAATTTGTTGATCAGTTCTATAAGCCTTTTGGTTGAGTTTGTTGGGTTTTCTAAATATAGTATCATGTCATCTGCAAATAGTGAAAGCTTAAGTTCTTCTTTTCCTATTTGTACTCCTTTGATTTCCTTTTCTTGCCTTATTGCTCTGGCTAGAGTCTCTAGTACTATATTGAAGAGAAGTGGTGATAGTGGACATCCTTGTCTCGTTCCAGTTTTTAGGGGGAATTCTTGAAGTTTTTCCCCATTTAATATGATGTTGGCAGTGGGCTTATTGTAGATTGCCTTAATAATGTTGAGATATGTTCCTTCTATTCCAATTCTCTGCAGTGTTTTTATCATAAATGGATGTTGAATTTTATCAAATGCTTTTTCAGCATCTATTGAGATGATCATGTGGTTTTTGTCTTTGATTCTGTTTATATGATGAATTACATGGATTGATTTTCGTATATTGAACCAGCCTTGCATCCCTGGGATGAACCCTACCTGGTCATGGTGCATGATTTTCTTGATGTGGTTTTGAATGCGTGTTGCTAGTATTTTGTTTAATAGTTTTGCATCCAAGTTCATCAGAGATATAGGCCTGTAGTTTTCCTTCCTTGAACTGTCTTTATTCGGTTTGGGTATTAGTGTGATGTTGGCTTCATAGAATGTATTTGGGAGAGTCCCGGTTTTTTCTATTTCCTGAAATAGTTTGTGTAGTATTGGGATTAGTTCTCCTATAAAGGTTTTATAGAATTCACTTGGGAAACCATCTGGTCCTGGGCTTTTCTTTGATGGTAAGCTCTTTATTGCTATTTCAATCTCTTTGATTGTTATTGGTTGGTTTAAGTGTTCTATATCTTCTTGACTCAGTTTAGGAAGGTTGTATTTATCTAGGAAGTTGTCGATTTCCTCCAGATTTTCCATTTTGTTGGAGTATAGTTTTTCAAAGTAGTTTCTGATAATCCTCTGGATTTCTACGCTGTCAGTAGTAATGTCTCCTTTTTCATCCCTTATCTTCATAATTTGGGTTGATTCGCTCTCTTTTTTTTTTTTTTTAGTTAGGTTGGCTAGTGGTTTATCAATCTTGTTAATTTTTTCAAGAAACCAGCTTTTGGTTTTGTTGATTTTCTGTATTGTTTTTTTATTCTCTATTTCGTTAATTTCTGCTCTAATTTTAATAAATTCCCGTCTTCTGCTGGCTTTGGTGTTCAATTGTTCCTGCTTTTCAAGGGCTTTGAGGTGTGTCATAAGGTTATTTATTTGAAGATTTTCTGTTTTTCTTATGTGAGCACTCAGTGCTATAAATTTTCTTCTTAATACTGCCTTCAAAGTGTCCCAGAGGTTTTGATATGTTGTATCTTTATTTTCATTTGTTTCTAGAAATTTCTTGATTTCACCTCTTACATCTTCTTTTTTTTTTTTTTTCTTTTTAATTTTTATTGGTGCACTGTATTCATACATCATAGTAGGATACATACTTTTGTAGACATACATGCACACTTTTCCCAGTCAGCCCCCACCCAATCCCCACCCCATTCTCTCCCCATCCCTCCCTCCCATGCTTGGCTTAGTAGTTGACATCTAGTATTATGGCAATTTATCTAAAATTAAAAATGATAATCTCACATAACAGTTTCATTTGTCTGATACCAAGCTTTTGATGACTTAAAGATAACATTTCAATATTTCTTTTTGCTTTCTTTCTTACCAGATAATATTTTTTTCTATTTTTAGGTGAAACTATCATATATTTATATATTTATTTTTCAGAAAAAAATCTATCCTAATATGGAATATGGAGTCTAGGTACCCAAAACGATCTTGAAAAAGAACAAAGCTAGAAGATATATATTTTCTGATTTCAAACCATATAAAGCTACAATAATTGAAACAGTGTAGTACTATTCTAAAGGCAGATATATAAACCATTGGAGTTAAATAAAAGCCTAGAGCTAAATTCTTCCCTATATTGTCAAGTTATTTTTGACAAGGTTTCCACGAACATTTGGTGGTGGAAATGATAATCTTTTAACTAAATATTGTTAAAAAATAATAATTACATGGAAAAGAATAAAATTGGACCCTTACCTAATCCCATATACAAATATTAACTCAAAATAGATAATAGACCTAAATACAAATCTTAAGACTATAAACTTTTAGGAGAAAATCTGGGTCATAAAACCTCACAACATTGAAATTGACAGTGATTTCTTGGTTATGATTTCAATGACACAGGCAACAGAGGAGTATACAGACTCCCTAAAAAATAAAAAAATAAAAAAATTGTATATCCAAAGACAATGTAAACAGAGTTAACAGTTACTAATAGAATGGGATAAAATATTTCCAATTGCTATATCTGAAGGTATATTAATATTCCAACTAGAAATCCTAAAAATTAACAACAATAAAGGCAAACAATACCATTTAGAGATAGGTAAAAGACTAACATAAATAATGAATCTCCACAGATAACCAATCTTAGTTGTCTGTTGGATGGAAACTCTTGTTTCTCTGGTTCTGGTGTGTGTTACCTATTTCTTCTTTGTAGTTAATCTCTTTGAGTATTTTCTCTAGTGCTGGTTTTGAAGACATAAATTCCTTCAGTTTCTGTTTGTCATGGAAGCTTCTTATTTCTCCATCTAATTTGATAGAAAGTTTTGCTGGGTAGGAAATTTTTGGCTGGAAGTTGTTTTCTTTCAGAGTTTGGAATATGTTACTCCAAGCCCTTCTGGCTCTCATGACTTGGTTTGGGAAGTCTGGAATGATTCTAATTGGTTTGCCTCTGAATGTCACTTGGCCCTTTGTTTTTGTTGCCTTTAAGATTCTCTGCTTGGCTTCCACATTGGTCATTTTGACAATTATGTGGCGTGGGGATCCTCTTCTCCGATCCTGTCTAAAGGGAGTTCTATAAGTTTCCTGGACCTTTGTATCAACCTCTTGCTCTATGTTTGGAAAATTTTCTGCTATTACTTCCTTGAAGACATTGTTGATCCCTTTGGTTTCACTTTCTTTTCCCTCCTCTATTCCAATTATTCTTAGGTTAGCTCTCTTAAAATGGGCCCATATTTCTTCAATATCAGATTCCTGCTGTCGGATATTTTTTTCTAGATTAGAAACTATGAGTTCATTTTTGGATTGCTCATCTTCTAAGAGCGAGATTCTGTTCTCCATGTGTTCCAATCGGTTGTTTGTGCTTTGAATTGAGGCCTTTACTTCATTAATTGCATCCTTTATCTCCTTTTGGCTCTCTCTGAGTTCTTTTCGAAGCACTTCTATTATTTCTACAGTTATTTTCCTGATTTGATCTTCTAGAAATCTCTGATTTTCTTTTTTATCGGGTTCTGATGTTGTGGGGTTATGGGCATTAATTGCTCCAGTATTATTCCTCTTTCCCATGATTTCCGATGTTTGTGCCTTCTCTGGGTTCTTCCCTTGGGTCACTATGACTTCCCTTAAGGTGCTCTGGATCTCGAGTCAGTAGTATCTCGGACCCCACTACTCCTTTACTGGGTTTTATCACAGAGTCTCCGACCCAGAGAGTCGATAGAGGCTGCTTTAGACTGTGGGGGGTGCCAGGTTGCACATTCTCCTATGGTGTGATATCTCTGCCACCGCCCCTCCCCCACTGGGTCAAGTCCCAGGGAGTACAGTACTGGGATTTCTCCTCTGTGGCCTGCAATTTGACTCACTGTTCTTGAGTACGCAGATGTAGCTGTACTGGCCTTGCTGAATTCGCTGCTGCTGCCGCCGGTGGCAATATGGCGCCGCTGCTACGCCCTCGGCTATGGGGCTGGCGTTTTTCTTCTTGATTTTGATTTCTACTCTGAATCCCTGCAGCGTGTGCTGAGCTCGGCCACTGGGAGCTTTAGATGCTCTCTGTGCGGAGAAATCCCGCCTAGCTGTTCCGCAGTGGCTCACCTCGGCTTGCTGTAGCCGTCCCGTGAATTCGCCGGTGCCTCCGGCAGTATGGCGCTGCTGCCGCGTCTGCCGCCTCCTCAGGCGCGGGGCCGGTGTATCTCCTCTGTGGCTCTGTTCTCAGTCCGCTTTCTCTCTGGAGCCTGGTGATTTTTTGTTTCACTGGTGATGGTGTTTTCTGGCTATGAAAGGCGCTGATTTTGTGGTAATGGAGATTTTTTGTTAGCAGGGCTCTTAAGCCCCGCTTTTCTCGGTCGCCATCTTCGACTTTTATTTACCTCTTACATCTTCTATGACCCATTCTTCATTCAGAAGTGTGGTGTTCAGTCTCCACATGTTTATGTTGTTTCTCTGGGTCTTCTTATAGTTGATTTCTAGTTTCATTCCATTATGGTCTGAAATGACACAGGGAAGTATGTAACATTTTTTAAATTTGCTAGTGCTCATTTTGTGTCCCAGGATGTGATCTATTTTGGAGAAGGTTCCATGAGCAGCTGAGAAAAATGTAAACTCTGCTGTAGTTGGGTGAAATATTCTATATGTGTCCAACATGTCCATTTGGTTAATGGTGTTCTTTAGTTCTGAGGCATCTTTACTGACCCTTTGTCTGGAAGATCGGTCTAGTATTGTGAGAGGTGTGTTGAAATATCCCAGTATTATTGTGTTGGGATTTATGTGTGACTTCATGTCACAAAGAGTTTGATTTATGAAAGTAGCTGCACCTATGTTTGGGGCATAGATGTTGATTATTGTTATTTCCTCTTGCTGGACTATTCCTTTTACCAGTAAAATGTGACCTTCTTTGTCTCTTCTAATAAGTTTGGGTTTGAAGTCTAACTTGTCTGATATCATAGTTGCTACTCCTGCTTGTCTTCGAGTACCATTAGCATGGATTACCTTGCTCCAGCCCTTTACCTTGAGTTTGTTCCTATCTTTACTTGTAAGGTGTGTTTCTTGTAAGCAGAAGATGGATGGATTCTGGCTTTTAATCCATTTTGCACTTTATGTCTTTTTATTGGGGAGTTGAGGCCGTTTACATTCAGTGTGATTATAGACAAATAATTTTTAATTCCCAACATGTTAAGATCTTATTTCTGTTTGAGATACTGTTTATTCTTCTTTGCTTAGTTGTCTGCTGGATGGGAATTCTTGTTTCTTTGGTTCTGGCGTGTATTACCCATTTCCTCTTTGCAGTTAATCTCCTTGAGTATTTTCTCTAGCGCTGGTTTTGAAGACATAAATTTCTTCAGTTTCTGTTTGTCATGGGAGCTTCTTATTTCCCCATCTAATTTGATGGATAGTTTTGCTGGGTAGGAAATTTTTGGCTGGAAGTTGTTTTCTTTCAGAGTTTGGAATATGTTACTCCAAGCCCTTCTGGCTCTCATGACTTGGTTTGGGAAGTCTTGAGTGATTCTAATTGGTTTGCCTCTGTATGTCACGTGGCCTTCTGTTTTTGTTGCCTTTAAGATTCTCTGCTTGGCTTCCACATTAGTCATTTTGACAATTATGTGGCATGGGGATCCTCTTCTCTGATCCTGTCTAAAGGGAGTTCTATAAGTTTCCTGGACCTGTGTATCGACCTCTTGCTCTATGTTTGGAAAATTTTCTGCTATTACTTCCTTGAAGAGATTGTTGATCCCTTTGGTTTCACCTTCTTTTCCCTCCTCTATTCCAATTATTCTTAGGTTAGCTCTCTTGAAATGGGCCCATATTTCTTCAATGTCAGATTCCTGCTGTCGGGTTTTTTTTTTTTTTCTAAATTAGAAACTATGCGTTCATTTTTAGAATGATCATCTTCAAGAAGCAAGATTCTATTCTCCATGTGGTCTAATCTGTCGCGCGCAGTGACGACTCTTACACGATCTTCCTCAAGCAGTTTTATTACCCCAGGTTCTTGTACAGTTCCCGCAAATCTTCTTCCCGTAAATCTTCTCTTCTCTCTCTCTTTCCCCCCAGAAATCTTCCCCTTATATAGAGCCCAACAGCCAATCAGCAGACTGTTCACGTGCACAACTCATGGCAACAGCCAGTCCATTGGCTGTTGCCCTATGGCATGCGGTGTTCCCGTGTATCTCATGCTCTTGTCGTCACTTCCTGAAAGCTGTTTACCACCTAAGTGCTCTGGGGAAGATTTCCGCTCAGCGCCATCTTAGCTCTCGGACTTACTGGCTGATGGGCGGGGCCCGTCACAGTTCCCCCTTTTTTGTTTTTTCAGACAGGAGAGGACAGAGGACTCAACCCCTGTATGTTTGGAAGGGGCTTCTAGGCCCACCACCTTTTGCCAGGGACGGGACAAGAATCAGTGGCAACCCGTATGCAGTTGAGCATGCCCTCCTCGGGATGCACCCTCCCGGGGTCCCGAGTGCAGTCCTAGCTGGCATCCTGTCATTAAGACTTTCCCATCGCCGCAAGCCATATTTGAGGGGATTGTCCCAACTCCATGGCTGCAAATGCCTGAGCTATGAGCACTTGATCTGTAGCGCGCTGACGGATTAGTTTTCTAAGACAATAGAGACATAAGATACACAGTAAGACCAGACAAAGACCAAGAGCACCCAGTCCAGCCCACTCTTTTAAATGACGAGCTGCTTGTTGGATCCAGGACATCAAGGTGCGGGCCATCACCGGGTCAACTTGAGTAGTATTGGTTTTGATGATCTCCAACCGCAACCGTCTTGTCAAATTGTCAAATTTCGATGACCGGTTATCTGTAGGATATGCAGAAAGCTCGCAAGAAAGATTAGCGGCAATAAACGCATTATCATTAATCATGACAAGGGGAGCTAAATCCGTGCAACTGCCATTTATCCCACAAAGAAGCCACAGATCAAATAGGTTAGAATGAAAGGCCATGGTCAGGCTCTAATAAGTAAAATTATAACCTGCAAAAGTAGAATTTGCTCCTGCGCCAATTTTAAGGGGAAAAGGTAAAAGGATTAAGCGGGGAAGAACTTGAGCAGAATGACTCAAAGGCAATAGAAAAGAAAAAGCAGTCAAAAGCCCCCATTGTGGATCACTTCCTATCCTTGGAATTCCACAGTATCATGGTCCCCAAAAGAATCAGTCGATGGCTCATCATCCTTTTGTTTCACCAGACGAGTCAGCCGCTCTGGAACCCAGACAGGATCGGCGCCGTTCTGTGGAAACACACAAACAGAGCCTCTGGCCCATGTGAGCACTGGGTCAGGTCCCCTCCATTGCCCTGTGAGGGCATCCTTCCAACGCACGAAACCCTGGCTCGTACCCGAGGGGGCAAAATGACGATCGGCAGCAGTCTTGCCATTGACATCTAATTGCAAAAAATTCAAAGTAAAAAGGGCTAAGGATAGGCGCTGCTTCGGTTTCATATTGGTTCCAATTCCCTCTTTTTGTTTTATCAAGCATTCTTTAAGAGTACGATGGGCGCGTTCCACAATACCCTGTCCCTGAGGGTTGTACGGAAGGCCATGCTTTAGAGTTATTCCCATCTGTGAACAAAAGGATGTGAATTTTTGGGAAGTATAAGCCGGGCCATTATCAGTTTTTATTTCTTTAGGCATATTCCATGCTGCCCAGGCCTCAAGGCAATGATTGACGACGTCATGTGCCTTTTCCCCGGCATGAGCAGATGCATGAATAATTCCAGAGACAGTATCTATGGAAACATGGATATATTTCAATTTTCCAAATTCAGATATGTGAGTTACATCCATTTGCCAGAGATGTAGAGGGAGCAAGCCTCGTGGGCAAATGCCCACATGTGAGGGGTGTAAAAAAGGGGCACAGGCATTACAGGTTTTTACAATTTCCCGAGCCTGATGTCGAGGGATTTTAAATCGCTGTTGTAATGTTTTAGAATTTACATGATATTGACGGTGAAATGCCTGTGCCTGTTGCATTTGAGTAAGAGAAAAAATCATATGTATCTTGGTGAGTTTATCTACTAGATCATTTCCATATGTAATAGGGCCAGGTAATCCAGTATGTGCCCTAACGTGCTGGATAAAGAATGGTGTCTTTCTTAAATGTATATAAATCTGGATTTGGCTAGCCATAGAATGAATAGGAGTATGTAAAGAGAGTTGACCCGCGCATTCAAGCGATCTAACCAGATTAACCACATATTGTGAATCTGATAATAAATTGAAAGGAGAAGAAACTCTCTTAAAAATTTCTAAAACAATATTTAATTCAACCAGTTGTGGAGAGGTATGTGAATATTGGATGATAACAGGATCGCTTCCCTCTATTAGGTAGGCCCCCACACCAGTTTTGGATCCATCAGTAAAAATGTTAATTGCATTAGCTACAGGTTTGTTTTTAGTGACCAATGGGAAAATGAGAGGATGTTCCAGAACAAAATGTAACAATGGATCTTTGGGAAGATGATTGTCTATTTCACCACTGAAAGAGCACATAAGTATAGCCCAATCATCAATAGTGGCTACCAGCGTTTGTACTTGCAGAGCAGTGTACGGTACCACCAGCTTATCAGGCGTTCTGCCAAAATGTTGGATGCACTGCTGAATAGCTTTAAGGGCAAGGCTTGCTACACTGGTGGGATAATATTCAACTACCTTTTGAGGGGAGACTTTGGGGTGAATCCAAAGAAGGGGTCCTTGTTGCCAAAGAACACTAGTAGGCTGTTTTTCAGTGGCCAGGATACAAGCCCATAATGGCTGTCCAGGGGTCACTCGACGGAGAGACGCTTTCGTAAGTGCTTGTTCTACTAATTGTAACGCATGGCGGGCCTCATCGGTAAGGACGCGAGGAGAATCTAATTGAGGATTGCCTACGAGCAGATTATATAAAGGTTTCAAGGCATGGTTAGGAATTTGTAAAAAGGGTCGAACCCAATTAATGTCTCCCAACAGTTTTTGGAAATCATTGAGGGTTTTTAATTGATCAGTGCGGATGATTAATTTTTGAGGCAGGACTGCATGGGGGAGAACAATGTTGCCAAGAAAGTGTATATTTTCTCCTCTTTGTACCTTTTCTGAGGCGATGAATAATTGATGAGTTTCCAAAATCTTTACAAGGTGACAATAAGCCTCCTCAAGTATGGAGGGATTTTTTGTGGTTAACAAAATGTCATCCATGTAATGAATACACCGAATTTCTGGAAATTTGGTTTTTACGGGCTCAAGAGCACTATTTACATATAATTGACAGAGGGTAGGGCTATTGGCCATTCCTTGTGGGAGGACCACCCATTCATATCTACTGTCAATTTCCTCTTGATTAATAGAGGGAACAGTAAAAGCAAAACGAGGAGTATCCGCAGGATTTAAAGGGATGGAGAAAAAACAATCTTTTATATCTATGCTGATAAGTGGCCACTCCTTCGGAATAGCAGAGAGGAGTGGAAGCCCTCGTTGGACTGGCCCCATAATCTGCATTTGGCTATTTATGGCTCGGAGGTCGTGTAATAACCTCCATTTTCCAGATTTTTTCTTTATCACAAAAATCGGGGTATTCCAAGGAGAGGTGGATGGCCGGATATGGCCTAACTGTAATTGCTCTTGTACTAATTTCCTTGTTACTTCAAGCTTTTCACGGGAGAGAGGCCACTGAGGAACCCATACTGGATCTCCCGTCTTCCAGGTAATGGGAATTGCCTCCTCAGTGGCTACTGCACAAAACCCAGTTCCTCGCGACCACTCTTTTCTTTAGTAGGAATTGGGCTTTTACGTCCCTGGAGGTGTTTTCCCAGCCCGTAGGAAGGGTGGTAGCCCTGGCGAAGGAGAATATTATGGGCTTGGGGGAAATAAGATGTATTTTGTAAGGAATATCCCATGTCCACTAATAAATCTCTTCCCCAGAGGGAAACTGGCAGCTCCAGCACATAGGGTTCAAACTGCCCCTTATGTCCCTCCTGATCTTTCCAATGTAAAGCCCTAGCACTGAGGTCAGGGGTTTTAGCATAACCCAAACCTCTAAGTTCTCCGGTAGCCTTTTGAGTGGGCCATGAAGATGACCAATCTTTACAGGCGATGACACTTTTATCTGCCCCAGTATCTAAAAGTCCTAGGATTTGCTTGCCTTCCACGTCCAAGGTTATCAAGGGACGAGTTCCCATATCAAAGGCAAGAGATATTAACTCATTTCCTGAAGAACCGAACCCACCAATACCGCGTCGTCCCTCTGCTGAAGGAAACATACCATGTAGACTGGGAAGCAAAAGTAACTGTGCCACTCTATCCCCAGGGGAAATGGCAACGATACCCCGGGGCGCTGAAACCATCACTTTGATAATACCGGTATAATCCTCATCTATAACCCCCGGATGGACTACAAGTCCTTTCATGGTAGAGGAAGACCTTCCAAAAAGTAAGCCAACAGAATTAGGTGGCAGAGGACCTTGAAAATCTGTTTCAATAATTTGAACCCCCATTTGTGGCGTTAATACCAGCCTGGAGGTGGCACAGAGGTCCAATCCTGCCGAACCTGGAGTGGCTCGCCGGACTGTTCCGGAGGCTGTAAATTGGGCCACTGAGGTGGCTGTGTCTCCATGGCCCCATACACCTGAGGGTTCCCATATTTTTGTGGGCCCTGGGAACGAGGGCCCGCCCTCCCGTTTTTTGTCTGAGTATTTGATGATTGCTTTCCAGTATAGGGCAAGGGGTTGCCATCGATATCTTTAACCGAACGGCACTCAAAAGTAGGATGCCTTCCTTTTCTACATCGACGACAATACTCAGGAGGAGAAGGATAAGATTGGGACGCCCTACACTTAGGACAATCTCGTTTTAAGTGTCCTGTCGCTCCACAGGAAAAACAATTGCCATTTTTGGTACTATTCTTACTTTGTTGTCCGGAGGCCTGTATAATGGCTGCAGCAAGTCCTGAATTGGTTAAGGGTCCTCCGAGTTCCCTGCACACCTTCATCCACACCTCTAGGCCTTTATGTTTGTAAGGAGTGATGGCCTGTCTGCATTCTTTAGTGCATTGCTCATAGACCAATTGTTTAATGAGCGGCATGGCCGCGTCAGAATCCCCAAAAATTCTTCCCGCAGCCTCTACTAGACGGGCAACGAAGTCTGAAAAGGGTTCAGTCAATCCTTGAGTAATCTTTGTAAGGTTACCAGATACCTCTCCTTTGTTAGGGAGGGCCTTCCAGGCCTGGGTAGCGAGTCTGTTGATTTGTTCATACACCTGTTGTGGATACCCAAGCTGTTGATTAGCAAATCGTCCTTGGCCCATCAGCATGTCTATATCCCAGGCTGAATTTCCTGCTGCTCGATTACGTGCAGCTTGTTCAGTGGCATATTCTATATAATAAGCTTTCCAATCCAAATATTGGCCAGGATTTAAGGTAGCCCTAACCAAATTTTGCCAGTCTCCTGGGGTCATGGCATAGCGATGTAAACTCTCTATTATTGCTATAGTGAAAGCAGCTGACGACCCATATGTGCGAACTGACTCTGCGAGATGCTTAACTATTTTAAAGTCCAAAGGCTCATGATAACGATTTCCCCCCTCCTGCAGCTGGAAAACTGGGAAAGCTTGATTTGCTAGAAAAATTCCCGCATCTCTCCACATCTGACTACTAAAAGAGACACCTTCTCCTGCTCTGGGCGCAGAAGGGTTATACGGAGGAGGCGAAATTTCCTCTTTAATCAGTTCAAAAGCTTTCACTTGTTTACAAATGGCCTCTAATTCCTCCTCAGATTCATCCTCCCCCTCTGACTCTGAATCTTCCTCACTGGCCACTTTAGAGGAAGTTGAACGTTCCTCTTTTACACCGTCTAAAGCTGCCTGGCCCTCCTGCACAAATTTTCTAAAGCGCCTTTCTTCCAAACAGGCACGAATCAGCCGACAAAGCGGCCGAGTCCCTCCTGTGACAATACCTTGTTCTTCGGCGCGTTCTACGTCTCTTCCCAATTTATCCCAGCTTGCTAAAGAAAGATTCCCTGATACTGTAAACCATGGCGCTACCCTATCTATTTGTTCGAGAAAATCTTGTATTGTCTTGTCCCTAAGCTTTAGGCCTCTACTTTTCAACAAAGCTTTCAATGCTTTATGCAATGGGTGAGATGGACTATTTCCCATCTTGTCGAATCAGGACCAGCCCGATTCTCTAACTTACTTACACTAAAAAATATCCTCCTTAATGGAGCCCCCTTTGATCGGGGAAAATACAGCGCTGTTCCTCGCTTTTCCGCGAGCCTCGCTTATCCGCGAGCCTTATTTACTAAATATCCTCCTTAATGGAGCCCCCTTTGATCGGGGAAAATAACCCTCCGTAAACGGAGCCTCCTCCTCCCTTTTCGGAGTCAAGGAGTACTTACCAGCCGGCTGCCCTGGACTGCCGAGGTTCTGATCAAAGCGAAGGTCCCCGTACGGGCCAACCACTTGTCGCGCGCAGTGACGACTCTTACACGATCTTCCTCAAGCAGTTTTATTACCCCAGGTTCTTGTACAGTTCCCGCAAATCTTCTTCCCGTAAATCTTCTCTTCTCTCTCTCTTTCCCCCCAGAAATCTTCCCCTTATATAGAGCCCAACAGCCAATCAGCAGACTGTTCACGTGCACAACTCATGGCAACAGCCAGTCCATTGGCTGTTGCCCTATGGCATGCGGTGTTCCCGTGTATCTCATGCTCTTGTCGTCACTTCCTGAAAGCTGTTTACCACCTAAGTGCTCTGGGGAAGATTTCCGCTCAGCGCCATCTTAGCTCTCGGACTTACTGGCTGATGGGCGGGGCCCGTCACACTAATCTGTTGTTTATACTTTGAATTGAGGCCTTTACTTCATTAATTGCATCCTTTATCTCTTTTTGACTCTCTCTAAATTCTTTTTGAAAGTCCTCTATTATTTCTAAAGTTATTTTCCTAATTTGATCTTCTAGAGATCTTTGGATTTCTGTGTTATCAGATTCTGATGTTGTGGGTTTGTTGGCATTCACTGCTCCATTGTTATTTCTCTTTCCCATGATTTTGGAAGTTTGTGCCTTCTCTGGGTTCTTCCCTGAGTCACTACGAGTTCACTTAAGATGCTCTGGATCTCGAGTCTGTCGTATCTCAGTCACCACTACTCCTTTACTGGGTTGTATCACAAAGTCTCAGACCCAGGGAGTCAATCAAGGCTGCTTAGACCGTGGGGGGTGCCAAGTTGGGCGTTCTCCAGTGGGGAGTTGTGACTAGGGTATGATATCTCTGCCACTGCCACTCCCCCACTGGGCTGCACTGCTAAAATCTCCGACCCAGGGAGACTATCTGCGCAAGTCCCTGGGAGTGCAGTACTGGGATTTCTCCCCTAGGGGCCGCAATTTGACTCACGGTTGTTGAGTGCGCTGATGGAGCTGTAGTGAACTCGGTGGATTCGCTGCTGCTGCCACTGGCAATATGGCACCACTGCCACGCCCTCGGCCGTGATGCGGTGTATTTCTTCTCTGGTTTTGAACTCCGCTCTGAGTCCTTGCCAGTTGTGCTGTGCCCAGCCCTTGGGAGCTTTAGATGTTCCCTGCACCAACAAAACTGCTGACTGCCGCCCGGTTGTTCAGCACCTGCTCACCTCGGCTCGCTGTCCACCCCTCCTCTCAGGCACCTGGTGGCTGGTTGAGTGGGTTGGTCTAGGGCTGTCCGGTGAACTCGCCGCTGCCGCCAGCAGTAAGACGCTGCTTCTGCATCCTAGGCCGCGAGGCCAGAGTACCTCCTCTCTGGATTTGAGCTCTGTTTTGAGTCTCCCTCCTCTCTGGAGCCTGGTGTTGCTAGGGGAGATGTAGGCCGCGCCGCTCCGGCCGCTCTGTGCCGCTGCTCTGGCTGCTCCGCACCACGGCTCTGGCCACTTCGGCTGCTCCGGCCGCTCTGCACCGCGGCTCTGGCTGCTCTGCACCGCGGGTCTGGCCACTCCGGCTGCTCCGGCCGTTCCGCGACGTGGGCCTGGCTGCTGCGGCTGTTCTGGCCGCTCCGCTCTGGCTGCTCCAGCCGCTCCACTCCGCGGATCCGGCCACTCCGCACCGCCGCTCCAGCCAATCCGAGCTGCGGCTCTGGCTGCTCCGGCTGTTCTGGCCACTCCGCTCGGCTGCTCTGGCCTCTCTGCTTGGCTGCTCTGAACTGCGGCTCCGGCTGCTCTGCACCGCGGGTCTGGCCACTCTGGCCGCTCCGGCCGTTCCGCAACGCAGCTCTGGCTGCTCCGGCTGCTCAGGCCGCTCTGCTCCACGGCTCCCCCCAATCCGCGCTGCGGCTCTGGTCGCTCCAGCTGCTCTGGCCGCTCCGTGCCGCGTGGGCGTGGCACTTCGGGCTGGTTTTTTTCCGGTGTCTTTTTTTTCCAGCCCTTTTTCTCTGTCCCTTGTATTTACCGTTTTTATTTCTTTGCTGGTGGTGTTTTCTGGCTCTGAAAGGTGCTGGTTTTGTGGTAGTAGAGTTGGATTGTTAGCGGGACTTGTAAGTGCCGCTTTCCTCCATCGCCATCTTCCCGGAAGTCCCTATTTTATATTTTTTTATTTGGAAACAGGGTCTCTTAAGCCAGCAAGGCTAGCTTCGAACTAGTGTGATCCTCCGAAACAGGGTCTCTTAAGCTTAGCGCAGCTGGCTTCAAACCTGCTCGATCCTCCTGTCTCTGACTCCCAAGCGCGGGGATTACAAGCGTGAGCAACCACGCCCAGCTTCTTTTCTTTTTTTAAAAAATACTTTTATTGCCGAGCATGGCATAATTCATTCTTTTACAATATCTCTGTCTTTTTTTCTTGAATTACTTAATTGGTGAAGGGTTTTTAGAACACTATTGAACAGAAATGATAATAATAGGTATTTTTGTCTTATTTTCATTTTGAATAATATCTTCAATATTTTTCCATTAGATATACTTTTTTTGGGTGATACTGGGGGGATTAAACCCAGGGACATTCTACTTCCGAGCTATACCTCCAATCCTTTTTTATTTAAAATTTTTATTCTAATTGTACAAACTCATGGGGTACCATATTATGATTCAATATTACATATTATTTATAATATATACTATATAATAATTATAGTTTGTGATAATCAAATTGGGAGAGTTAATACTTCCATTTCCTTAAACATTTAAAAATATTTAATGACTGAGTGTGGTGGTGCACACTTGTAATCCCAGCTTTTGGGAGGCTGAGACCGGAAGATCATGGTTCGCGGACAGCCTCAGCTACTTAGTGAGGCCCTCTGCAACTCAGTGAGACCCTGTTTCAAAATAAAGAATAACAAATAGGGCAGGGGGGGTAGCTAGGAGGTAGAATGCCCCTGGGTTCCATCCGCAGTACCACAAAAATATTTATTGAACAAATAATAATTGCACATAGCTTGGCTGACGCAAGATTCAGTCATCCATGTAAGATATTCTTAGGCCTTTTTGTCTGTGCTAACTTTGCGTGTTCACACACGTAGCCCACTCTGCCTGTGAAGCCAAGGTGCTTAGAATGGGCTTTGGGCATCTTGCCCCCGTGGCGTGTGGTGGCTGCTATATTTTATTTTAAAAGTTGCTGAGGCTATCCTTCAACTGTGATCCTCCTGTTTCAGCCTCCCAAATACTAGGACTATAGGCGTGTGCTACCAAGACTCAATCCCTTGAACACCCGGATTTTCAGATTAGAATAGCCGTAATCAGGGCTCACTAGACCCGCTGCCAGGCATGGCCGTGGCCACTTGCCTGGGCTCTGGGACCTCAGGAGCACGCTGGCTGGGCACTGGGTGGATGGGGTCTGGAAGGTCAGTGCTCAGAAAGTGTGGGTTCCAAACCCAGTGTCCATCAACAGCTGAATGGATTACAAATTATGGGATATCCACCCAATGGAATTCTACTCAGCAATAAAGAACAAAATTATGTTATTTGCAAGAAATGGAAGGACCTGGAGAGCATTATGTTAAGTGAGATCAGCCAGTCACAGAAAGGTGAAGGGCCCTATGTTTTCTATAATATGCACAAGCTAGGGAGTAATTGGGATACCAGAGGGACTCCAGACAATGGAGGAGACACCTCCATGGAGGCAGAGGTGGTCTAAGGGAAGAGGAGAGGGGAAACTGAGGCTCATTAATGGACATACTGTCATTGACTAAGTGGGCACAAGTGACTATACAGCGTCGATCTCAGTCCTCGGTATTGGGAAGTGGAAAGGGGCCCTGGGGGCACAAGTACTGTATGCAGTCATCACTGTCAACATGATGCAAGACCATAATGCACCAATAAAGGCACATTATATGAAAAAGGAAGTGTAGGTTCCACAACAGGCAGAATTTTTGATGCCTTCGTTCTTGCATTTACCCATAACCTAATATTCCCTTCAAGAATTGAGGCAGCTTTCTACAGCACATTCAGTACAGAAGAATAAAGTCTATCCTTGACAGAGCCGGACAACCGACAGGGAAATAATAAAGCTTTGGCTAAGACCAGTACACAGGAATACGTACCATTTACCCCTTCTGCGTGTGGTCTTAAGCGTCTCTGCCCACAGTAACCGGGCCGGCCACGCCATGGCCCAGTCATAGGAGCGTCGTCCTCTAGGAGCTGGGACCAGCTCCTGCAGCACTGCGAGTCTTTTGGCAACACTGTTGAGACTGTACCATCGCCCAGTGACGGCGAGGAGCCCAACTAAAGCAGTCTGGAGGCGGATCTCTTATGTTTTCTTTATGAAAAATGAAACTCTTCCGAGCAGTTGACAGCTGCACTCCTGGGGGTTGGTTTTGGGCTGGACCCGCGGGGCCTGCCCTGTGGAGGCTGACCGTGGGCCCGGGTGGGAGCGAGCTTTGGGTGCATTAGATTTCAGTCTGGTACACATCCCAGACCACTCTGGAGCTCTTCCCATTTTGCCCAAAACAAGCCCCTCTCTGTTTCCCCAGTCCTATGGCTTCTGGTACTGGCAGGGCCTGAGGTGGGTCTGGGCCTCAGGGCTCTATGGGAACAAGTGGAGAAATAATCCCGGGCGAGTCAGGTCCAAATCTACAGGCCAAAGGACAAATTAGTCAACAGGTTAAAGCTGTAGAACTTTGGAAACGCCACTTACTGGGTGGATGTGGGTCTTGTCAGTAACTCCTGAGTATGAGCAGCGCGTGTGTATGTGTGTGCACATGTGTGCAAGACAGGCACAATGAAAGTGTATCAAAAACAAATGCAAGCCTGGTGAGGCCCTTTGCAGCTCATTGAGAGCCTGTTTTAAAATAAAGAATAAAAAATAGGGCTGGGGGTATAACTTGGAGGAAGAATGTCCTTGGGATCCATCCCAAGTACCACACACAAAAAAACCCCCAAAACCAAAAGCCAAAACAAACAAAAACCCCAAACGTACAGTTTATGGGTTGATTCTTAACCTTTGGGCTTCGTCACCTTTGGGGCGGCCTTTGGTGTCTCACCTGGTGACTAATGAGCATAAAGGAGCAGGTGGGGTGAACACACTGGCTCACCAGTGCACAGTGCGTTTAAACCTTCTCTCTCTTTGTTTCAAGGATTTTGACTCTTTCTTCTCTGCAAAAGAAGAGAATATTATTTATTCCTTCCTTGGCTTGGCCCCCCCTCCAGGCTCCAAGGTAAGTTCGGATCCCCATTGCAGTTCAATGCAGGGTAAAATAAATGGGAATTCAAATAGACAAACAGTACTGTTTAATTTAGCATGATGATCTTTATTTTCATTTTATTTTTTATTTATTTATTTTTTTTGCGGGTCTGGGGATGGAATCCAGGGGCATTCTACCTCTGGCCTATACCTTCAGCCCGATTTTTCATTCTTTATTGTTATTTATTTACTTATTTATTTATTTATTTATTTATTTATTTATTTTGGTGTGTAGGGCACTGGGGATGGAACCCAGGGGCATTCTATTTCCAAGCCACACTCTCAGCCTGATTTTTTATTCTTTATTTTGAAACAAGGTCTCACTAAGTTGCGGAGGGCCTCACCAAGTAAATGAGGCTGGCCATGAACCTGTGATCCTCCGGTCTCAGCCACCCAAGTACTGAGATAACAAGCATGCGCCACCATGCCAGGCTTAATGTGATTTTTTTTTTTTTTTTTTTTTTTGGTGGTACTGGGGTTCCTGGAAACCCTTTTACCTCTGGGCTACACTCCCAGACACCTATTTTTTATATTTTTATTTTGAAACAGGGTCTCTTAAGCCAGCAAGGCTGACTTCGAACCTGCATGATCCTCCTGTCTCTGCCTTCCAATCACGGGGATTACAAGAGTGCGCCACCACGCCTGACTTAACGTGATTTTAATATAGTCTTGCTCCCAGGAAATTCGTATGCATAGAGATAATGAAGAATTTTTACTAAAAAAAGTTCAAAGTTGCCGGGCGTGGTGGTGCACGCTTGTGATCCCAGTGCTTGGGAGGCTGAGACAGGAGGATCGCACAGGTTCAAAGCTAGACTCAGCTACTTAGTGAGGCTCTCAGCAACTTAGAGAGACCCTGTTTCCAAATAAATTATAAAATAGGTCTGGGGGTGTAGCCTGGAGGTAGAAAGCCCCTGGGTTCCACCCCCCAGTACCACACACACCACACACAAACACACACACACACACACAAAGTTCAAAGTTGTGCTTTTCATATTTTTGCTATGTTTTCATGGTTATAGTGAATTTTATAATATTTAGAAACTTAACAAATATCAGGACTGGGGATACAGCTCAGCCTAGCATGTGTGAGGCCCTGTAGTAATCTTAAGTGCATTCCTAAATATACAAAACGGGAATGGAACTCAGAGTTATTCTACCTCCGAGCTCCACCCCCAGCCCTATTTTTAATTC
Organism: Muscardinus avellanarius; assembly: GCF_963383645.1. Taxonomy (NCBI): domain Eukaryota; kingdom Metazoa; phylum Chordata; class Mammalia; order Rodentia; family Gliridae; genus Muscardinus; species Muscardinus avellanarius. Next base: position 5,985,135 of record NC_137790.1, on the reverse strand, counting down.
TTTATTTTGAAATGGACGCACTGAGTTGCACAGGGTCTCACTAAGTAGCTCAGGCTGATGATCCTCCTGTCTGGGCCTCCCAAATGCTAGGATTACAAGTGTGCGCCGCCACGCCTGGCTTTTTTATTTTGAAATAGTCTCACTTGCTGAAGCTGGCCTCAAACCTGTGATCCTCCTGTCTCAGCTCCTCAAGTACTGGGATTGCAGGCGTGGGCCACGGTGCCTGACTCCTCCCATCCTGTAACCGGCCCTCTGTCTCTCAGTAGGCATCTCCCCTATTCCTGCTGATTCCCAACCCCCTCTCCAGACCCTACACCACTGGTGGTGGGCGGGGGAGTGTCCTGTTTCCCATCTAAAGACCTATTAAGAGTGTTTCTAACAGACGTGAATTTTTTTTATGACTAGTCAATAATAAGGTGGTAAAACTTTGGAGTTTTAACATAGGTCAAAAAATTTTTTTTTTTTTTTTTTTTTTTTTTTTTGCGGGTCTGGGGATGGAACCCAGGGGCATTTGACCTCCGAGCTACACCCCCTGCCCTATTTTTTATTCTTTGTTTTGAAACAGGGTCTCACTGAGTTGTAGAGGGCCTCGCTAAGTAGCTGAGGCTGTCCGTGAACCGCCATCCTCCGGTCTCAGCCTCTCGAGTGCTGGGATGACGAGCGAGCGTGCGCCACCATGCCCGGCTACCATAGATCAAAGTCTTAAGCCACCCTCTGCACCAAGAACCACGATAGAGACGGGAGAGAGGGTAGGAGGAAAGCGTGTTCTCCCTACTCACTGAAATCTCGGGAATCGTGTTTTCCCCATTTCTTTCCATTGAGATCTTCTTTACTTCTTTTTTTTTATTGTAGCCTTAAGATTTTTTTCATGTAGCTCTAGTCTTCACAATAATCACTTAAGACTTTTGTCAGATACTCTCACTGACATATGACAATTGACATATATGTGACATTATATATATCATATATTTATTAGAGATTGAACCTAGGGACATTCTAACTCTGAGCTATACCCCCAGCCCTATTTTTTTTTTTTTTTTTTGGTGGTACTGGGGTTCCTGGAAGCCCTTCTACCTCCGGGCTACACTCCCAGACCTATTTTATATTTTTGAAACAGGGTCTCTTAAGCCAGCGCGGCTGGCTTTGAACCTGCGCGATCCTCCTGTCTCTGCCTCCCAAGCTCGGGGATTACAAGCGTGCGCCACCACGCCCGGCTCCCCAGCCCTATTTTATTTTTTATTTTGAAATAGGGTTTCACTATGTTGTGTAGGGCCTTGCTAAGTTGCTGAGGCTGGACTTGAACCTGCAATTCTCTTGTCTTAGACTCCCAAGTACTAAGATTATAGGCCCGTGCCACTCTGCCTGTCTGCATAGTCCTACATTTAAAATTATTATTAATGTGTCATAAATGTGCGTATGCTGTTACAGTGTTATAACAGTCATTTAAATAATTTATATATGCTATCAGGGTAAAATAGGACATCATTTGTTTTACTGTGTTTACAATTTTGAACCTTTGGTTGTTCACCATTATTTATTGTAAATAACTCTGCAGCGGTTGCTGCCGGGAAATAGTGTTCTTTCTTTAGGAATATATTTCCTTAGGATAAATTCCGAGACATTCCTGTAGTGAGATGAAAGTGCATCATTATGGATATGAAACATTCTACCGAATTGTTCTCTGAGAGGCTTATAACATTTATCCTGCTGACCCGGTGCCCGGCTTTGCTTTCCAGAGATGAGCACGTCTAATCTCCTTGACCTTAGAACTACTGGGTTCTATTTAAAAAATTAGTTTCTACCTTAAAAAAATTAGTTTCTGATTCTGTTGTGCTATGAAGAAAATTTAGTAAGATGAATTTCTGTAGTACATAAATTCCTCTGACCTGATGTATATTTTCCTTTGATATTTTATTTTTTCATTGACAGAATAAGTATTTATTATGTATATGTTTTGAAATATGAATACATTGGTGGAATGGCTAAATCGAGCCTATTAATACATGCATCACCTCGGATTCTTATAGTTTTTGTTTTTTGTGGCACTGGGGATTAAACCTAAACTCATTCTACTCTGAGCTACATCCCCAGACCTAGTTTATTTTTATTAGAAACGGTGTCTCACTAGGTTGATGATAATCTCACTACTTGCTGAGGCTGTTCTCAAACCTGCAATCCTCCTGTCTCAGCCTCCCACGTACTGGGATTACACGTGTATGCCACTACACCCGGTTTCTTATAGTGAGTATCCTCACTATCAAAAAAACAATCTTGAGCCGGGCGTGGTGGTGCACACTTGTAATCCCCGCGCTTGGGAGGCCGAGACAGGAGGATCGCGCAGGTTTGAAGCCAGCCGTGCGCGCTGGCTTAAGAGACCCTATTTCCAAATAAAAATGTAAAAATAGGTCTGGGAGTGTAGCCTGGAGGTAGAAGGGCTTCCAGGAACCCCAGTACCACCAAAAACAAACAAACAAACAAACAAACAAAAACAACAAAAAACAAAACAAAACAAAAAATCTTCTCTCAGTGATTTTCAAAATGCCCATACTGGCTGGGAGTCGTGGCGACACCTCTAATCCCAGTCCTGGGGAAGCTGAGACAGGAGGATTGCAGGTTTAAGGGCAGCTTCAGCAAATCAATGAGACCCTCAGAAACTTAGCGAGACTGTTTCAAAATAAAAAAAATTAAATTGGACTGGGGGTGTTATCTCAGAGGTAGTGACCCTGAGTTCAATCCCCAGTACAAGAATAAAACAAAAAAAGACTCCGAAACAAACAAACTGGGCCTGGTGACACACGCTTGTAATCCCAGTACTTGGGAGGCTGAGATGGGAGGATGGCAGGTTCGCTGCCCGTCTCAGCTACCTAGTGAGGCCCTCCACAACTCAGTGAGGTCCTGTTTCAAAATAAAAATAATAAGCCAGGCATGGTGGCGCATGCCTGTAATCCCTGTACTTGGGGGGTTGAGACAGGAGAATTATAGGTTCGAAAACAGTTTCAGCAAGTGGTGAGACTTGAATTGACTTAATGAAACCCTGTTTCCAAATAAGAAATAAAATCGGGATGGGGTGTAGCTCAAAGGTAGATTTCCTCTGGGTTCAATCCCAAGCTACCCCCCCCCCACTCACACTAGGACTGAGGGTGTAGCTCAGAGGTAGAATGTACTTGGGTTCTGTTCTCGTTACCACTCACGCATAGACACATACACCGACAGACAGACAGATAGACAGACAGACAGACAAAAAAATGGGCATTCTTACAGAGTGCCATATACAGTGTGTATACTTCTTAAATCAGGGTTAGCAACATCTGGCGTTGCAGGCTGGGAAGTCCCGGCAGCCAGCCAGCCAGAGTCCTGATTGGTCCAGGGTGGGTACGAGCTCTCCCCACGGGTGAGGCTTCAGAGCCTGCAGTCTTCAGAGAGTCCTTAAGTAGACAGTGGGCAGTGTAGCCCTCAGGCTGCATATTTTGCGTGACCACCGTTGCGAGCCACCTGGGCCTTCTTAATTCCTGTTCCCAAGGGAATGGCTAACTCCTGTGAGAAAAGGGAAAATCGAGTCCCCTATTTATGATGATTTTCAGTTTTCCTTAGCAATTAAGGTTTCTGTCCGGGAAAGGTGACCTGAAAGAGGCAGTTGTCTTCCTGATGTATTTACCATCCCAAGTCTCCTTGAGCTTGTTTTTCTACCAAGTCTTGGACACTTGATTAACTCTCCACATGTGTGATCATCGTGTTGTGCAATGGATCTCTTGAACTTATTTCTCCTATGCAAAAGGCAATATATATTTTCATTTCTCTTTGAAAGGATTTAAAAAATATTAAAAACAATTTTTTGTGGTACTCTGGGTGGAACCCAGAGGATCTCTACCTTTGGGCTACAACCCCAGCCCTATTTTATAATTTACTTGGAAACAGGGTCTCACTAAGTAGCTGAGGCTGGCTTCGAACCTGTGCGATCCTCCTGTCTCAGCCTCCTAAACTCTGGGATTACAAGCGTGCGCCACCACACCCAGCTAAAAACAATTTTAATCAAATTAATACATGTATAATATTGAAAGGTCAGAGTCTTACAAGGATTATCTTAATCTTGTATCATTGGACTGGACATGGTGGTACAATCTTTCTTTCTTTCTTTCTTTCTTTCTTTCTTTCTTTCTTTCTTTCTTTCTTTCTTTCCTTATTTATTTATTTATTTAGTGGTTCTGGGGATGGAACCCAGGGGCCTTCTACCTCTGGGCTACACTCCCAGACCGATTTTGTATTTTATTTGGAAACAGGGTCTCTTAAACCAGCTGAGGCTGCCTTCAAACCTGTACGATCCTCTTGTCTCAGCCTCCTGAGCACGGGAATTACAAGCGTGCGTCACCGCACCCGGCTTGGTGCAGTCTTGTAATCCTATACTTGGGAGGTTGAGACAGGAGGATCACATGTTGGGGTCTGCTCAAACCGCCTGACAGAACTTCCGATGAATGGACTACATGTAGCGTCGAGTGCAGGTCTGCACAACCACCTGAACTTCCGATGAATGAATCTGCAACATGTAGCGCCGAGTGGATATGGAGGGCGTAACTACTCTCCTTGCCCCCGCTAGCCCAATTTGGTGATGTTGAGCCTTATTGGCTCAAATAATGCTTCCGTGCTTGTGAACCCCTCGTGCACTGGATAATGATTGGCTGCAAGTTATGTACTTTACACATGCAAGAGTGACCTTTAGCTTGATAGGTTAGAATAGTTTCCTGTTGGAAATCCCCCTTGCAGTTTTTTGCTTTAAATTGGGTTGCCTGACAGAAATAAACGAGATCCTGCTTGACACGACTCCCGGCTTGTGTGTTTCTGTTCCGGCCGTCGGCACTCAACCTTCCTGTCAGCCCCACCACTGACAGGCTGGACCTGTCAATCACAGGCTTGAGCACAGCCTCAGTAAATTGTGAGACTCACATCAACCTAGCAAGACCTTGGTTTCAAATAAGAAATAAAATCAGTCTGGGGGTGTAGCTTGGAGGTAGACTGCCTCTGGGTTCAATTTCCAGTACATAAAAAAAAAAGAGTGAGCCCTGGTCGAATGTCACTTGTCAGGGAACATCTCCCCTTCCTTGGTTTCTCCCACCATTTTGTAGCTGCAGAGTCCCCGTGGGGACTGTCCGTACTCTTCCAACTTCCCGAGTTGCTGTGATAGTCTGTCTCCTGAGCCTTGTGTCTGCCTGGTCTTGTCTTTCCCCGTTCTGAGAGGTGTTAGGGCTCTCTTTTTTGTTCTGAAGCTGTGTGATGAGGCGCCTGGTCTAGGCACCTTCGTTGTTTGTACTGGGAAGCTGCTGGGACCTGTGACTTTGGAGAGTCATGTCCCGCTGGTCTGAAAAGGGACATGTTGGGGGGATTCTTTCTATGGGTTCATTTTCCTTTAGTTGCTATCTTTTTTCTTTTTGAAACTATTTACATTTGAAGGCTGGACCTCTTGAACTAATTCTCTAATTGTCTTATTCTTTTTCTCTCATCTCTGTGTTCTTTTCTGCAATATTTCTTTAACTTTCTGCTTTACCTCCTCTGTTAGTTTTTCATTTTCTCTATCATATTTTTGCTTCTCTAGAGCCTTTTGTTTTTTTTTGTGGATGTATTCTAATAGCTTTCTTTTTATATAAGATTATTTTTCTGAACTCTGATTTTATTAAATGTAGTTTCAAACAGTTTTTAAAAACATTCTTTAACCCTTTGCATCCTGTATTTTCTCTAAGTATGATATTTTTCCATTTATTTTCCTTTTTATTTTTATGTCTTGTGTTTTTCTCTGATATCTGGTGACCCTCCATTTATTTAAGACAAAGTACTAAAAAATTGATTAGAGTCCTATGTCTGTGGGTGTGGCTTTCTGTATGGGGAAGGCTTTAGTGTAGAAACAAAGAAATCATTGGATTTTAGGAATCTTGGATTGTGGGCTTTTTCTGTTGGTTTAGAGAGAGAGAAAGAGAGAGAAGAAAGAGAAAAAGAAAAATAACTTGAAGTTATAGTGATGGTGATGGAAATGATGGTGGTGATGGTAATGGTGGTGGTAGTAGTTAGTGATGGTAGTGATGATGGTGATAGTGGAGGTGATAATGGTGTTGTTGTTGGTGATATGGATTTGGTGGTAGTGTTGGTAGTGATGGTGTTGTTGGTGGTGATGGTGTTGATGGTGATGGTGTTGATGGTGATGGTAATGGTGGTGGTGGTGGTGATGGTGATGTTGGTGATGGTGGTTGTGGTGGTGATGATGGTAGTGGTAGTGATGTTGGAGATGGTGATGTGGTGGTGATTAGTGGTGGTGGTAGTGGTGGTAATGGTGTTGATGTTGGTGGTGATGATGGTGATGGTGGTGGTGGTGATGGTGATGTTGGTGATGGTGGTTGTGGTGGTGATGATGGTAGTGGCAGTAATGTTGGTAATGTTGGAGATGGTGATGGTAGAGGTGGTGATGTTGGTAATGGTGGTGGTAGTGGTAGTAGTGTTGGTAATGTTGTTGTTGGTGGTGATGGTGGTGGTGGTGGCGATGATGGTGGTGGTGGTGTTAAGTGAGGGCATATCATTGGTCAAGGTGCAGGTGAGGAAGGGGATGGGAGCTTCCTTTCTTTCAGGAGGTGAACTCCACATTGACCCCCTGTTCTCAGAGTAGCTCCCTATTCAGTTGACCTCATGTCCAGAGATCAGATTCCCTTTGCAGAAACTGAGACTGTTTATTTAGGAGGGGACAGTCGCCTCCATCTGGGAAAAAGAGGGATTAATCCGCCTTTCCTTCCTTTCATATCTTGCATGTAATCTGTTAGATTTGAATATTTTTATAACTAAAAGAGAAAGGTAAAAATTAGTAAAATTAATGTTTAACTTAAAAATTTAGGACAAGGAGCCAGGTGTAGTAGGTATACACATATAATCCCAGCTACTCAGGAGGCTGAGGCAGAAAAATCCCAAGATTGAGGACAGCCTGAGAAATTTAGGGAGACCATGTTTCAAAATTAAAAAAAAAAGAACTGGGGATGTATCTCATTGGTAGGGCACATGTCTAACATTTGTGAGGCCCTAGGTTCAGTTCCTGGTACTGAAAGAAAATCTGTATAAAATGACTGGGAAGCCGAGCGTGGTGGCACATGCTTATAATCCCAGCATTTGGGAGGCTGAGACAGGAGGATTATGCAGGCTTGAAGCCAGCCTCAGCTACTTAGTGAGGCCCTTTGCAACTCAGTGAGACCCTGTTTCAAAATAAAGAATAAAAAATAGGGCTGGAGGTGTCGTTTGGTGGTAGAATGCCCCTGGGTTCTGTCCCCAGTACCGAGAAAAAAAAAAAAAAAAAAAAAAGATTGGGAATAAATGTAACAAGAAGCTCAAAGGGTCTAGATAAAGAATTTAATCTTATCCTGAGAGACCCTAACAGAGACTGAAGAAGCAGGAACCTTTCACGTTCCTAGTTAGGGTGACTGACCGTAAGAAATGAAAATATTCCAAATTAATATAAGTATTTAGTGCTATTTCAACAAAAATCCCATTTTATAACTGTCGGAAATAAGGAAAATGATCTTAAAATTTATTAGAACAGTGTCTAAGAAAAGCCAAGAAAGTTCTGTAGCAGTAGACTTTGTTAGCAACTTGCCTTTGTGAATATTAAAGATCGCGTGAAAAGCAGCAGTGGGTAAAGCCATGTATTGTCATGGGAACGAATAAATATATTCATGGATATATCTTAATAAATGACAAAAATATCATATTAATTCAGTGGGAAATGACAGTTTAGGACAGACATAATTTGCCATCCATCTGGAAGAAAACCATTTAGACCCCCTGTCATATGCAAAATTAGATTCTGGGCGGATTGAAGGCCTAGATATTCACAATCAGTACAAAGTAATAAAAATGTACTTTTTTGTGGCACTGGGGGTTGAACCCAGGGACATTCTACCTCCAAGCTACACCCTCATCCCTATTTTATTTTTATTTTGCAACAGGGTCTCACTAAATCACTGAGGCTGGCCACAAACCTGTGATTCTCTTATATACAGCCTCCCAGTACTGGGATTACAAGGGTACACTACCATGCTGGGCGAGAAATATACTTTTGACAATAAAAGTTAGATTTTTTTATATGAAAGGCTAAACAATGAACAAAAATATTACAACAAAATTTGTAAACAGTTACAGACTGGAAAAACACTTGTAACAAAGGACTAATTTTCTTTTCTTTTTATGGTACTGGGGATTGAATCCAGAGGCATTCTGCCTCTGAGCTACACCCTTATCTCTTTTTATTGTTTTGAAACAGGATCTCGCTAGGTTGATGAGAATCTCAATACTTGCTGTCCTCAAACCTGGGATCTTCCTGTCTCAGCCTCCCAAGTGCTGGGATTACAGGTTTGTGCCACCGCGCTCCGCTCTAATATTTCCATTACATAAAGAACTTCCCAAAATCTCAATTAAAGAAGAATAATTTAAGTAAAAATGGGTAGACCATTTGAAAGCACTGATTTGAACAGGAAATATAAGTGGTTTAAAACAGACACAAAATATGCCCTTCCTTTATAGTACCTAGGAAAATATAAATGAAAAAAAAAAAAAGAAATCTCATTTCCCCTTCAACATGTTGGCAAACAGTAGAAAGAGCACTTGTCTTAGTCGTGAGGATAAAGACAAAGGGCATGGTCACTTCTTTCCTCCCTTGTACAGGGGATTGAACCCGGGCTACTCCTCCAGTTTGTGGTACCCAGAGATGTTCTACCTATGAGCTAAACCCCTGGCCCTTAAAAAAATTAAGAAAAAAAAATTGAGACGCTTTCACTAAATTGCTGAGGATTCTGCTAAATTGCCGAGGCTGGCCTTGAACCCGCCATCCTCCTGTCTCGGTCTCCCAGGTCCTGGGATTATAGGCATGTGCCACCATGACTGGCAATTATTTTTAATTTTGAAAGAGGGTCTCATTAAGTTTCTGAGGGCCTCACTAAGTTGCTGAGGTTGGCTTTGAGCCTGCAATCCTCCTGTCTCCGTCTCCCAAGAACTGGGATTATAGGCACGTGCTACCACGCCCGGCTACTGTCACCTTTTTTAAAGAAAAAGATCTTTACCATACTGCTCAGTGCAATATAGTGTTATTTGTAGAGGCACAAACATGTGAATGTTCTGAACATCCATCAGTTGGGCAATGTTTGAATAAATTATTATATATTTAATATTAATCAGGTGTTAAAAGCATGAGTTGGAACTGTATAGCATGAGTATATCGCTGGACAAATGTTTACTGTATATTAAGATAGAAAATCAAGTTATGCACAGTGTGTTCTTATTTCTGTTTCAAAACCCACGAAAATCAAAGGGAGATAGCAAGCATCTCCAAACTAGCCTTTATGTATTAGCATAGAGTTAGGTATGTACCAGCTTTCTTTTCTTTTCTTTTCTTTTCTTTTCTTTTCTTTTCTTTTCTTTTCTTTTCTTTCTTTCTTTCTTTTTCTTTTCTTTTCTTTTTTTCTTTTCTTTTATATTCTTTCCTTTCCTTTCCTTTCTTGGAGGCTGAACCTAGGGGCATTCTATCTCTGATCTATACCCCTAGACCTATTATTTATTTTTTTATTTACTTTTTTTGTGATACTGGGGATTGAACCCAGGGCATTCTACCTCTGAGCTACACCCCAGCCCTATTTATTTTTATTCTTTATTTTGAAACAGGGTCTCACTAAGTTGTGGAGGGCCTCACTAAGTAACTGAGGCTGGTTGTGAACCTTCAATCCTCATGTCTCAGCCTCCCAAGTACTGGGATTACAAGCGTTTGCCACCATGCCCAACTTATTTTTTTTATTTTGAGACAGGGTCTCACTAAGTTGTTGAGGCTGGCCTTGAACCTGTGATCCCCCTGTCTCAGCCTCCCTGTACTGGCATTACAGGCATGAGCCCATACACAGCACACGTCAAGCTTTTAATCCTGATTTCGTGGGACAGTGGAGATAGAGGGAGCGTACATGGCTTATTGTTCCCATGTACTTGAAATGTGTTTGTAATAAAAGTAGGCTGAGATCTTACAGCGCTGGGAACCACTTCTTAAGTTCAAAGGGCATCAAGTAAGAGGCACAGACTTCGATATTCTCTCTGAAGTGTGGGTGGTAATGACTGTATCGCCCACTCCAGCCACCGTACTGTTGTGAATAAAATACAGGATGAAGCATGATTGTAATTCTAGTATTTGTTTTTTTTTTTTTTTTTTTTTTTTTGCAGGTGTGGAGATGGAACCCAGGGTCATTCTACCTCTGAGCTATACCTCCTGCCCTATTTTTTCTTCTTTATTTTGAAATAGGGTCTAAGTTGCAGAGGGCCTCACTAAGTAGCTGAAGCTGTCTGGGAACCACAATCCTCTGGTCTCAGCCTCCCGAATGCTGGGATTACAAACATGTGCCACCACGCCTGGTGTAATCCCAGCCTTTGGGAGGCTGAGACAGGAGGATTGCAGGTTCACAGCCAGCCTCAGGTACTACTTAGTGAGGCCCTGTGAAACTCAGTGAGACCCTGTTTCAAAATAAAGAATAAAAACAGGGCTGGGGGTGTAGCTTAGAGGTAGAATGCCCCTGGGTTCCATCCTCAGTACCACAAACAAAACAAAACAAAATACAAACAAAAAGTGCAAGATGAAGACAGATGTAATTTGAATAGTCAAACATTGAAATGCATATTACAATCCTCAAGAAAATGCTGAAATATTCTCACCTCTTTGATGCAGGCGACAAAATCTCCTGAGGAAGGATCTTCTCTTCCCAATGGTGATGTTGTGGGAGAGGCAGAGGGCACGGCGGAGGTAAGGGCTTCCTAACCACCTTCCCCCATGCCAGTGTCCCCAGCATGGCTGATGGTCCTCATCTGTCCCCGTCCCATCCATCCACCCACCCACCCAGTGTCTCCAGGATGGCTGCTTGGTCTTCATCTGCCCCTGTCTCATCCCATCTATTCATTCATCCATCCATCATCCATCCATCCATCCATCCATCCATCCATCCATCCATCATCCATCCATCCATCCATCCATCCATCCACAGTCCCCCAGGATGGCTGCTATGTCCTCATCTATCCTGTCCCATCCATCCATCCATCCATCCATCCATCCATCCATCCATCCATCCATCCATCCATCATGTCGACCTGCCTATCTGCCTTGTTTATCTCCATCCATCTGTGTATCTGTCATCCTCATTATCCTGAAATGGGTGAATCACAACCCCTCGCTCAGGCAGTTTAGTACTGTAAACACGCACATCTGTCTATTCACTTTCACCCACAATGTCGGGTTTGGTGAGCATGTGCTCGAAGAGCTAAGTGACCTCAGAAGTAGGGATGTGTTTGTTTTGTCTGTATACCGTGCTCTAAAGAAGAAAGCTGCCGCGGTGTGTCCCGGCTTGTCCTGGGAGCTTACCTAAGGTCACTGATACCCTGGGTTTCTTTTATGAGCAGGGAACAGAGACAGCTGGAGAAGGTGGAGAAAATGAGACTCAGAAGGAGGAGGGTGAAGATGCGGGCGGCCTCCCCGAGTCCCAGGAGAAGACCGTGAGTGCTTTCTTTCCATGCTCCTCTGGGCGTCAGCTCTGCCCCTCTGGGTGCCGGGATTGTGCTGCATGCTGGCCACGCAGCGGCGAGAGCGGCAAGTGCTTGTCCTCAGTACACTGGCCACTGTGGACGGGCAGAGAGGGCTCAGGGAAGCACGGGAGCCCCATCCCAGGCCTGGAGGAGCAGCTGCTGAGGAGGCAGTGATTTGTCGTGCTGAGGTTACTGTTCTGGTCCAGCAGGCATCCTTATCCGTTGGTTTTGAGCAGTGACTCCTCAAACACTGCCACCCAAAGCCCTGCCTGCTGGGAAGACAGCCCAGGAGGTGTGGTGTATTTGTGGGGTGCCAACAAGAACTTGGGATGAGAAGGGGGCCTTGGGGAGGAGACTGAAGCGCAGTTCAATTCCAGGCAAGGGAATAGCAGATCCCAGCAAATCCTAGACATGGAGACCCTCTTCTGGGGCCGCAGGGTGACCAGTGGGGCTAGTGGGGGAAGGAAACTGGTTTTGTAAAGTCAGAGTGGAGATAACAGGGGATCAGATGGGCCACGTGTGCAAGAAATTCTGGAAGTGAAGCTGGAAGCTGGGCCGGGGAGGCCTTGGCTGCCCAGGGAGGCCGGTGGCCAGGGTGGGTGCAGGCGTGGGCCCAGCCTCCCCACGGGAGGACTTTAGTGGGAATGCCAGGAGCACTTGACAGATTGCTAGAGGAATGTAACTTGTTTATGTTTGTGTGTGGCTTCCATCAAGGTAAACCTATTTTTACTAGAAAGGTAAAATTATTTTGAGTTGTATTCTTTGCAACCCCAGAGGTCTTGCCTGAAAATCTGTAAGCCCTCTCCATCGTTAGCTACAGGACCATGATGTCTCCCCTCTCAGCTTCCTCCCAAACCTGTCTTGAGGAAAGCTCCTTTTGCAAGGACAGAGATCAGAGCTAGAGAGCCTGCCGGAGCCAGCCAGCAAAAGTACAGGTTCTGAAGAGAGGTGTGAGGATGAAGAATTTAACTCAGAATATTTAATTTATTCTAACGTGGGGGGGGGCACCAGCCTACTATCTCTACTGGCCGACCCCTGCTCCTGGGCCGGCCCATGCCCCACTGTGGTGGCAGTGCCTGGATTTGGCCAGAGGTGCCAGACCCCTTTCTTCTTGGACTTTCCTTTTTTTTTTTTTTTTAATGTTGGGTGGAGCTGGGGATTGAACCCAGGGCATTCTATCTCTGAGCTACACCTATAGTCCTATTTTATTTTATCTATTTACTTATTTTTTGGCGGTACTAGGGACCAAACCCAGAGGCATTCTGCCTCCAAGCTATACCCCCAGCCCGATTTTAATTCTTGAGTGGAAACAGGGTCTTGCTAGGTTTCTGAGAGCCTCACTAAATTGCTGAAGCTGACTGGGCGTGGTGATGTGCGCTTGTAATTCCAGTACTTGGGAGGCTGAGACAGGAGGATCACAAATTCATAGCTAGGCTCAGCTACTGAGGGCCTCTGCAACCTAGTGACACTCTGTTTCAAAATAAAGAATAAAAAAATATGGCTGGAGGCCTAGCTCAGAGGTAGAATGCCCTGGGTTCAATCCCCAGTACCACCAAACAACAACAGTAACAACACTACATTGCTGAGGCTGGCTCTGACCCTGTGGTCTTCCTGCCTCAGCTTTCCCTTATAAGAGCGCACCACCGTGCCCAGCCCATTTTATTTTTTATTTTGCAGCAGGACCTCACTAAATTGCCGAGGCTGTATTTGGACCTGGGATCCTCTTGTCTTAGCATCGAGTCCTGGGATTACAAGCATGCACCACCGCGCCGGCTTGGACTTTGCTTTTGCACTAACACTGGGTGTGTCACTGGAGTGTTTAACTTAGAGATTAGTTAACTTAGAGATGCCCAGTGCTGAAAAGTCCCCTTGGCTGCCGGCTCGGGCTTGGCCAGCTGCCTTCCGTGCCATCTCTGAGATCTGACGGCGGTGTGGTGGGACTGGCCCGGGATGTGGGGCCGGGCTGGGCACGTGGAAGCGTCTCGGGCCTCTGCGTTGGCTTGTTCTGTTACTAATCTTGACAGGCAGCCTGGCGGAAGGGGAAGGACACCAGGTTGTGACCTGGTGACTCGGAGCGAGTCCCATTTGCGTTGCTGACTTGTCCTCTGACCCTTGGCAGCTTACTAAACTTGGTGGTCTCAGTGTCCGCATCTGTCCAGAGAAGGGCTGTGATACAGATGAGTGCAGGCCCGGGGCCGGCGTGCAGGAGCTCAGTGCCTGGGGTGCAGGGCGATGGGATTCCGAAGGCTGCTCCCAAGAGCCACCTCGCAGCCAGCGTGGTGGTGCACGCCTGTAGTCCCAGTACTTGGGAGGCCGAGACAGGAGGATTGCAGGTTCGAGGCCAGCTGTGACAACTTAGACTTATTCAAAATAAAAAGAAAAGTAGGGCTCTGGGTTCAGTCCTTAGTACTAGGGAAAAAAGAGAGGAGAGAGGAGAGAGGAGGAGGAGGAGGATGGAGAGAAATGCACGCACACACACGTGGATGGATGTGCTACCTGTCTGTTTAATGAAGTCACTGGAGCACACGGGCCCCAGAGAGGGCTGTTCGGGGAAGGGATGGGAAAGCTTCTGTTTCCTTCTTGGGGTTGCAGTTCTAGGAGATGCAAGCTGGTTCAATTATTATTATTATTTTTTTAACATAGAAATATTATTTTATTGGCAGTCTTCTTAAAGCATTTTATTTATTTATTTATTTATTTATTTATTTGGTGGTACTGGGGGTGGAACCCAGTGGCTTTCTACCTCCGGGCTACACTCCCAGACCCATTTTATATTTTATTTGGAAACAGGGTCCCACTAAATTGCTGAGAGCCTCACTAAGTAGCTGAGGCTGGCTTCGAACCCGTGCGATCCTCCTGTCTCAGCCTCCCAAGCGCGGGGATGACAAGCGTGCGCCACCATGCCCGGCTGGTTCAATTATTTTGATCTGGGGGAAATGGAATCTGTAGTGGGTGGGCACCTAGACCTGAGTTTTGGGGGGCCCACCCTCTGTTACCTCACAGCTTTCTTTTCTTACCCAGAAACTGGTGTTTAAATACTACACGGCTCAGAAATGCCATCATTTTGTTCTGATAGAGGAAATAGTTTTAGTCTACTTTTATTGGTTGGTTCAAAACCGAAATAATGTTATGATTATAAGGTTATAAGGGAAGAAAAGACAGTTTTTGTTGAAAAATTTAAATGACATATATGACCCAAATTTTACTAGGCGAACCATAGATCGTCGGTATGCGCCAGCTGTAGAGACAGAACAATACATATTATTAGGCAGCGTTTCCAATCAATTACATCTCCTCAGGAGTTGAGTACTAAGGAAAAATCTCTAGGCTTATAAGATCCCAAGAGCTTTAATAGGATGCGTGAAGTCGGAGGGGACCCACTATCCAGGCTTCGCTGTCTATGCAGCTTATAAATTAACGTGCTGTTCATTTTGATGGGCTTCAACTACAGTTTGCTTAATATTCAGATCTGACTTAAAACTTAACTTGAATTTGTATTTTTTCTTAATTTTGATTTATGGGCCCAAGGAAGAAGAGGGAGGACGAGCAACAGAAGAGGTAGGTGCGTCTTTGCCCTTTAACAGATTTGCGTGGTCAGCTAAATAAAAACATACTCATGCTTATAATAAGCAGCACCGTTCACAGTAGCCAAATTATGGGACCGATCTGGGTGACGTCAACAGATGACTGGATTAAAGAAGTGCAGGGTGCACACTGGATTCCACACGATGGAATTCTACTCAGCCACAAAGAAGAGCAAAATCGTGTCGACTGCAGGAAAATGGATGTAAGTAGAGAAAGTCATGCACAGTGCGATAGGTCAGGCTGAGGAAGCCGAGGCCCCGTGTTTTCTCTTATTTCTGGGAGCTAGAGAGAAGACAGAAAGCATAAGAGAATTTATTTAGTTATTATTTTTTTTTTGCAGTACTAGGAATAGAACCCAGGGGCATTCTACCTCTGTGCTATACCCCCAGCCCTATTTTTTTATTCTTTATTTTGAAACAGGGTCTCACTGAGTCGCCGAGGGCCTCACTAAGTAGCTGAGGCTGGCTGTGAACCGTGATCCTCCGGTCTCAGCCTCCCGAATGCTGGGATTACAAGCGTGCGCCACCACGCCTGGCTAACAAGCTAAAGAATTTAAGAAAGAATTGCCTTACAATGAAAAAGGCAGACTAAGGCCAACTGAAATAAAGTTTCACAAGGAGAGAAGATTAAGAGTTACAGAAAATAAAGGGAATGTATTAAAAAGTTAGGGATAAGGATGGGTGTGGTGGCGCACGCTTGTAATCCCCGCACTTGGGAGGCGGAGACAGGAGGATCGCGCAGGTTCGAAGCCAGGAGGATCGCGCAGGTTCGAAACCAGCCACACTGGCTAAGAGACCCTGTTTCAAAAAAAAAAAAAAAAAAATAGGTCCGGGAGTGTAGCCCGGAGGTAGAAGGGCTTCCAGGAACCCCAGTACCACCAAAAAAAAAAAAAAAAAGTTAGGGATACCAGGGATCAGGGATATGATTATAAGGTACAATTAAAAGATTAAAAGAAAAATGATAAAACAATATTACAAGCCATAAAGGGTAAAATGTTTAGGAATGAAAAGTATTCTCTGCACATGTGCTGTAGTGTGCCTGTTTAGAGAGCCTGTTCTGGAGTTCCTGTGCCAAGGTTCCAGGCGTGGTGAAAGACCTCACAGCCTGTGATTGGAGCTGGAGCGTGCTTCGCCAGTTGAAGAATTAAAGTGCAAATCTTAAAAAATAGGGGCCTTAAACACTTATGTGAACTTGAAATATGTAAGTGTATATCTGCCACCAGCTATTTAGATATTAGGACTTTTTCTCTAAACAGGAATGCAAGGATTAGAGTGACTAATTGTTTTTCTAACATAATCATACTCACCTGTCTAGAAATTCCAGATTTAGTTTCTTTCAGTAGAGCAGAAATTTGAAGACATGTGCAAAGCAATCTAGCTGCGTGAGGGTTTATGAATTCTCCCAGCCACTCCAAGCTTTCTTGACGCCAAATTTGGTGGCAGATTTTGAAGGTGATTCACATGTACTGCGTCTTTCAAAGCATCCCCCGAAGTGAACACAGGACAGAGAGTCCTTTTTCTGCTCACATTCATCGCCCCCGTGCTGTATGTTTAAATTATGTACCTCTAAAGCATATGCTGCACTTAAACAAACACATCAAAGTCAATCACTAAGCCAAGCATGGGAAGGAGGGATGGGGAGGAATGGGGTGGGGATCAGGTGAGGGCTAATTGGGTGATGTGTGCATGTGTGTCTCCACAGTCTTTTATCCCATTAAGATGGATGACTACAATGCACCAATAAAAAATTAAAAAAATAAACTCTGTAATTGCAACAACACTCTAAGTTGCATACTCAAGTGTGGGAACAAATATAAGCAGCTCTGGTGAGCGTGGGTGGGTGGTGATGTGCCGACCCTACTAGCTGTGAGCGCCAATGTGCTCTGCGCACCAGTCAGTGTCATCTGGGAGGAAGGATATGGGCCATGGACGAGGTTCTCAAAGTGGGATCCCTAGGCCAGCAGTGGCACCTTTCCTCTGGGGAGCCTTTAGAAATATAATGGTCCTTCTTTATCTGCAGTCTAAAAATACTAAATGGAAAACCGCAGACGTGAACAACTTGCCAGTTTTAACTTGTGCCGTCCTGCTCCTGATGTGTATCCACGTTGTATATGCTACCCGCCCATAGGTCATTTAGCAGCCATCTTGGTTATCAGATTGATTGGTGCCATGTTGTAGTGCTTGTGTTCAAGTCACCCTTGTTTTACTTACCACTGGCCCCAAAGACAAAGAGTAACAGAGCCGGCAATTTGAATACGACAGAGAACAACCCTAAAGTCCTAAAGCTAAAAGGCAAGAGTTCTTGACTTAGGAACAAAGAAAGAAAGAAAGAAAACTCTGTACTGAGGTTGCCAAGATCTACCCGAGGGAAAAATCTGAATTGGGAAGGAGGAAGAAATTCACGCTAGCTTTGCTGTCACATTTCAACTGCAAAAGTGACAGCCACTGTGACGATACATTCAGATGGCACGGGCATTGGTTGTTGCGTGTATATGCGCAGTATATACGTGGTTTGTAACTCGCTGAGGTCACACGAGTCCTCTAGGGGGCTTGGAACACGTCGCCTGCAGGTAAGAGAGGACTCCTGTGCACACGTTCGGGTCCTGCCTCAAGTTCTGGACCAGAAACTTCAAGGCAAAATAGTCTGTGTTTGAAGAAGCCCCGTAGGTGACAGATGCCTGGCCGAGTCTGAGGACCATGGGATTAGACATGTGTCCTAGGGAACCTGATATCTCACCAAGCTGAAGTCAGGTGCAAGAGCCCGTCCTGTTTCCACGCCAGTAATAAAAAGTCCATGTAACTTCAGAGACAGTTTATTTTATATCAGAAGCCTGTGCTTGGTAAAACCCCCCAACTCTTACTTAGCTCTTAGCGTGGTTTGAAGGTGTCACACAGGCGCCCTCTCCTTCTCCGTTCTCTTCCTGTTTTGTTAAATCCTTCCAAGTCTACAAGTTTTATTTTGAAAACATCAAATAATTATTTTTTTTCTGTCCAAGAGATTTTGTTCTGTTTCCTAATAAGCTGTGGGAGGAATGTTATGATAATTCTCACCAGCTCTCCTCAGTGAGGGCAGCACATTGTTTGTCTTGTAAAGGCGGAAGAGGCTGTAAGTGTCCCCCAAGGGCGCAGAATTGAAATTCTACTCGGCTGCCTGCTGGTGAGGCTGCCGTGTATGGGCTGGGATTTGGAATCTGAACATTTAAACCCTAATAGGGACGTAACCATGTCAACGCTCAGAGGAATCTGGTTAGAGAATTGCCTGCTTAGAGCCAAGTGACCTGGGCAGACTTCCTACTCTTGTGCCAGTGCCCAAAGTTGCTTAGATCTCTGTGACGTTCATTATAATCAAGAGTTTTATGAATACAGTTCTTGCATATTTTTGGATTAATTGCTTTAAATGGCCAATCAGAACTAAATTAAAATGGAGAATTCCAGGGTAGGAAGAGTTAGCAAAACTCCCATGTACTGACTTGGTATTTCAGTGCAAGGTCATCAGTGTTAAATGTGGTCTCAAATATCAAAAGAAATTCTTCCAGAGATATTTCTGCTGATTTCTGAAATTACAAAATAATTCATGATCTTTATAGAAAATTTAGAAAATACAAAGAAAATAAAAATAGCGTATATGCTATTACCTAGAGATAATCACTAGCTACACAAAGATATACACACAAACACACACATGCATTCTCACCCATGTACACACATAATTATCAAGTCTCGATGGATACTCTAGTCATCTATATTTTTCATGTAATGTATCTATATTTTGGAGACGCAGTAAATATAAATCCAACTCATCATTATTGATGTTAACATATCAAACTTAAGATGGGTATGGTGATGCATGCCAGTACTTGGGAGGCCGAGACGGGAGGATTGAATGTTTGAGAGCAGCTTCAGCAATTTGGTGAGGCGCTCAGCAATGTAGTGAGACTCGGTTTCCAAATAAAAAATAAAATAGGCCTGGGGATGAAGTTCAGAAGTAGAATACCCCTGGGCTCAATCCCTCGTACCACATACACACAAATCAAACTTAACCCAATTTTGGGGCCTAAAGGTTATTTCTACCTGATTTTATACCATGATTTTCATTATATCTTTCTAATAAAATTCTGTATCTCTCTTGTTCGGCAAGCTTCTGTTTTTGAAAATTCCATTTTTTATATCTAAAAATAATACAAAAAGCATCCTCCTGTTAACTTGGAAGTAGTTCCAGATATGTAGGCTGCTGGTAACACTGGATTAAGGAAATTGGCTTTTTAACAAAATATAGCCATCCCATCCATTAAACAGCTCATCCTTTCTGGCAAAATTCTTTTTTTTTTTTTTTTTTTTTTTTTTTTTTGCGGGTCTGGGGATGGAACCCAGGGGCATTTGACCTCCGAGCTATACGCCTGCCTATTTTTTATTCTTTATTTTGAAACTGAGTCACTGAGTTGCAGAGGGCCTCGCTAAGTAGCCGAGGCTGTCTGAGAACCGCGATCCTCCGGTCTCAGCCTCCGGAATGCTGGGATGACAAGCGTGCCCACCGCGCCCGGCTCAGCAAAGTTCCATTTTGCTGACATTCTTTTCACACCTTTTTCTTCCAGCTGTGTCCCCTCGGGGTTTTTTAAGGCAGTTTGACGAGACTTAGTTTGCGGCTATGAGTGAAGACTATACGCTTATGTTCTTTATGAGAAATCCTAAAACTCATTAGAGTTCATGAGCACATTTCTGCATCTTCTTTCTGAATTAAGGAGTTCAGGGTGATGGCTTTGTGTGTGGTGTGTGTATGTGTGTGGTTTCTGTAGTATGATGTGTTACACATGTGCATGGTGAGTGTGTGAGAGATGGAATGTGTGTGTGTGATGGAGTGTGTGTGTGTGTGTGTGTGTGTGTGATGGTGTGTGTGTCTGCGTGTGGCGTGTGAGTTGTTGGGGAGCCCTCTAACGTAAGATCTCTTCTTTCTCTCATTGTGTCTTTATGCTTCTCAATAATGTCAATAACGATATAATTTTTTGTTAAAAACAAGACGACAGAAGTAGCGGAGGAGGGAGCAGAAGGGGAAGCAGAGGAAGAGGAGGCTGAAGAAGGAGGAGAAGAGCCGGGAGAAGGAGCGGACTCGTAGGCCTCTGGCGCCTGGGCCTTCAGCAATCCCAGGTAGCTAGAGCACCCTGGCGCCAAACACCTGTCGGGAGGGGCGTGGGTCCTGATTAAGGCCCCCCCACCCTTTGGCCAGGGCGTGAGCCTGGCAGCGCTGAGGATCCATTTCTTGGGCACGAGGGCGCATGTGATTTCTAGGAAAAGGTGCGCCTGGGAGCAGGGGAGCGGTGGTGCCGCCCCTTCCTCTTCGTGAGCTGGTGGAAGGGAGGTACCTCGTGTTCCCTTGGCAGAGCCCTCCGCTGGCCTCCACACCTGCCCATCTGCAGGGAGGTGACGTTTGCTGTGTCACGATGGCGGTGAATCTTAACCTTGAACAGTCACGGCGCTGGCCATGACTCATGAGCAGAAACTGTCACTACCGGGTGCTTAGTCCTAAGTGCTTGACTCAGTTCTCACTTATTAGACGTCAGAACGGGGAAATGTGGCCGAGGCGTGAGGGATCTCGGCAAGCTTTTGAAGCCGTGCAGCCAGAGACTTCTATTGAACCCAGGGCATTCTATCTCTAAGCCACACCCCGGCCCTAATTGTTATTCTTTATTTTGAAACAGGGTCTCACTGAGTTGCAGAGGGCCTCGCTAAGGAGCTGAGGCTGTCCGTGCTAATGAACACCAATGACCAGTTTAAGTAGCACAGACCTCTCTTATTCACTGTGCGTACAAATGAAAAGCCAATTTTAAAACGCCGGATATATTTTTGCTGCGTCTTGGAGCCAGTGGGAGTAGCTGTCACAGTTGATTATTGGGCTATAAAACTTTTATCATTCACTTAAGTTACAAAGTGAGCCTAGCCCAAGGCTCCGCTGATTTCGATCACACCACAGGCGCACAGAGCTCTCCTTTAAAGGCCAACTGATTGTCTTTAGAGTAGTGATTGTGTTTCTAAGAAATGAATTGGGAGCCATTTTTGAAAAAAAAAAAGAAAAGAAATTTGGTAAGTTTATGAAATTCCATAAACTTCCTACCCGAAGGAGGGTAGGAAATGAAAACACGCTGGGATGTATCTTACTACCAGAAGCAAAACAAGTCACAAGAAAAGACTCCCAAGTACTGTGCGAATCCACTGGGATTCCCTCTGTCTGCGAAGTCCTTTAAAAGTTATGTAATTTTAATGTGACAATTTTAAAAACATTGAAATTGAAACAGCACAGTTGAGAGAGAATCCTTAGTGTAGACAGATGGCTTTATAGGCCACATAGAAAAAAAAAAAAAAACCCACAAGTGAGCTCAGCGGGGCAGCAGTTTTCTGTTTCTCTGATGGGTCGGGATCCAGGGCATGCACAGAATTTCCGAAAGTGAAAGAGGAAGCCTGCAGCTCCCCAAACCTCACCCCAAGACGGCAGCCTCAGCAGTGTAGCCAGACTTCAGCAACCAAGAGACGCCCTCTTTTGAAACAAAACATCCAGAGGGGCTGGGAGTGAATCTCTGAGGTAGAATGTTCCTGGATTCAATCCCCACTACCACCAAGTAAAAGAAAGAGAAAAAAAGAAAAAATGCTACTTGCGACATGGTAACATGATTGGGCTCTTTACAAACCGTTTGGCTCCCGGAGATAAAGCCCTCTTGTAGCCCATGGGTGGTCTAGGCTCTGTCTGCGTGTGTGTGTGTGTTTTGAGGGGTACTGGGGGTTGAATTCAGGGGTGCTCTGCGATGGGGATACATCCCTAAGCCCTTTTCATTTTGCGACAGGGTCTTGCTAAACGGTCCGGGCTGGCTTTTCAACGTGCAGTCCTCCTGCTTCAGCCTTCTGAGGAGCTGGGATTGCAGGTGTGCGCCAGCGTGCCCAGCCTGAGCACGCTTGTAATCCCCGCGCTTGGGAGGCGGAGACAGGAGGATCGCGCAGGTTCCTAGCCAGCTGTGCTGGCTTTAGAGACCCTGTTTCCAAATAAAAATATAAAAATAGGTCTGGGAGTGTAGCCCGGAGGTAGAAGGGCTTCCAGGAACCCCAGTACCACCACCAAAAAAAAAAAAAAAAAAAAGAATAAAAGACAATGTTTTATATTCTAGGATGAAGATTGTGGTAAACATTTTTTGTCTCTATTTAACAATTCTCTCTCACATTTTCCTTTTCTTTTAGAAAACCCAAGCCATGAAGCAACATTTCAAATGTCTCCCCATAAATCCAGTGAAGTCCTTTAGCCCGAAGCTAGCGCGCCTCTGTGTACATCTGGGCTTCACCGAAGGCGTGTACTATCTGACATCTACTTAATCATATCAACATAAAAATTAAATGTGAAAACAGTTTATAGATACCTTCATGTGCCTGACATTGTTGCTTAAACATTTTATTTTGCTCTGCACGAGTAGACCTTCTTAATACTCTGAAAAAAGTGATTCCAAGGAATACGACTCCCTCTGCGACACAGCAGAAGCATTTCTTCCTGTGTGCCGAGAGCCACTTGTCTTAGACTTAGCCTTGAAAGTGAAGTGCTTCCCAGGAAGGAGCCCATAAATAAAGATGACTGGCCGCCAGTGCACCCGTGTCTTTTTTCTCGCGCTCTGCCTGTGTGCGCCTGTCCATCTGCCCCTCATCAAGCCTAAATCCCGGCTTCACGGGGATGGCAGGTCCTCGTGGCCCTGATTGTTTGGCTGTTTTGAGAGCCGGGGCTCTCACACACTGCGGGAGGTCACCAGGACAAAGGCCCACCAGCGGAGCTGGATTTGCAGCCTCCCGCGGAGCCGGCTGCTGTAGTTTTAGCTGCGTGGCCAGGTGCATTCGTTCACCAGCGGCTGGTCCAGCGTGCCAGGTAGGTGGATGGCTCAGCTGACCGGAGACTTGTCTTTCTTGTGAGATTCTGTGACATCCCGCCCTCCTCTCTGCCTGTTTCTCGCTCCTGTCTGGGAGAAGGGCGCATCTCCTTACCGTACCGCCCCCTGTCGTAGGTCCCTTGGGGGCTCCCCTTGGGGTGGCCATAGTGGGTCCCCTCCTGGGCCTCCTGTCGATCGATCCTGCAGCCCAGCCTAGCTGCGACATTTGGAAAAGGATCCCCCGGCTGCAGAGGCTCTCAGGAGCTCCGGAAAACAGCTTTCTTCCTGTTACCCTAGTAACAAAAAGAGACATTCGGAAGAGAAGGGTATTTTGTTTGAATTCATTGAGGTCCTCTAGTTTAAAAAAAACAAAACATTTCTCCCCTTGCTGAAAATAAGGTGAATGGCTACAGTGAAACAGAAATTCGTGTAATTAATAAAATTCACTTCTATCTTTATGTCACTGCATTAAAACACACCCTGTGTAAAGAGGCTGCGTATTTAAAAAAATAACAACTCCACTCACAAATAGGCCTTGAGTGCCTTGCGGTTGCCTAGAGCCGACTTGACTTTTCTCTTTTGTAGGGGAGAGGGCGGGTAGGTTTGGCTCCATGCCAAATTCCTCATATTTTTAATTAAAAAAAATCAACATTTGTACACATAATAAGTAAAGAGATCACATAACTTACTTAAGGTGAATGATTTTTTCTTTTTTTCTTTCTGCTAGTTAGAGAATTGGCTTTGTTGAGCGTGTTCTTGTTTATTGGCATTTCATTTTCTTTGAAGTGTTAATAAGAGGCAGGACCTCTGGTCAAGTGTGAGCTGTGCAGTTTCAGGCCTCTTGGCTTCTCTTTTGGTTTCCCCTGTCACTCCTGCCCGCAGTGGCGAGCCGATCCAGGGGCACAACGAGAAAAACCCCAAAAAGGCTCTGTATGGTATCAAAATATGTTTAAAATCCCACGTGCTGGCTGGGCAGGGTGGTGCACGCCCATTATCCCAGTACTTGGGAGGCTCAGACAGGAAGATCGCAGGTTTGAGGCCAGCCTCAGCAATTTAGCAAGACCCTGTTTCAAAATAAAAAATGAAAAAGGCTGGTGGCATAGCTCAGAGGTAGAATGCCCGTGTTTAACCCCCAGTACAGAAAGAGAAAGAGCAAAATCCATATACTTTCTCTAGATAGGAAGCTTCTAGAACCTCAGCAGCACTGTGCGTATGTTAAAGAGAGTAAGTCAAGCCCCAGTGAGCTGGCAAAATCCCTGCAGCTGGGCGTGGTGGTGCGCGCTTGCAATCCCAGTACTTGTGAGCCTGAGACAGGAGGATTGCAGGTTCAAGTAGTGAGGCTCTCATCAATCTAGGGAGATGCTTTCTTAAAAAAAAAAAAAATGGGGCTGGGGATGTAGCTCAGAGGTAGTAAAAAAAAAATAAAAAACTTTGCAAAAAAGAAAACAAGGCACAGAGAAATGGGATAATTTTATGATGATCTGAAGCTAATGGAGGTTTAAAGAATTTGATTTGAGCCAGGTGTGGTGGCACATGCTTGTAATCCCAGCATTCAGAAGGCTGGGACAGGAGGATCTGGGTTCGTGGACAGCCTCAGCTACTTAGGCCCTTTGCAATTTAGTGAGACCCTGTTTCAAAATACAGAATAAAAAATAGGGCTGAGGCTGTTGCTCGGAGGTAGAATGCCCCTGGGTTCCATTCCCTGTACTGCAAAAGGGGGGGAAAAAAAAGGGTCTGCGGCCCCAAGTGCACTGTAATGACAGGAAGTGGCCACGAGGGGGCAACAGAAGACCGTCCCCCGGGCCAGTGCCGCGGTCTCCTGAGGCCCTGGCCCGTGTCTGCGCCTGCGTACCACAGGCTGAAAATAGGGCCGGTAGAGGGGGTTTATCAATCAGACAGAAGAAAAGCAAACAAAAAACCCAAAAGCTCCCGCTACCAGTCGGTGCGATAATTAGTGCATCATTTATTTATGATTTTCAAATGTAAAATAGCTTGTTTTGGACAAAATGTAATGCTTTTTTTTTTTTTTTTGATGGTATTGGGATTGAACCCAAGGACCCTAGACCACTGAGCTGCACTCTCAGCCCTTTGTTAAAAAAGAAACCTGAACCAGGATCTGCTAAGTCGCTGCACACTGACTCTGAACATGTGACCCTCCTGCCTCAGTCTCCCAAGTACTGGGATTACGGTGTGCGCCACTGCATCTGGCTTGTATCTTTCTATTCATAAACGATTTGCAAGATCAAAAGGCATGTATATTTCTTGGGTAATAGTTTTAGTTTGCCTTCACTATTTTATTTTATTTGCGGTACTGGGGACTAAACCCAGGGCATTCATTTTAAACCTCTGAGCCACACCCTCTGCCCTATTTTTTTATTTTTTATTTTTTGTAGTACTGGGTTCCTGGAAGACCTTCTACCTCCAGGCTACACTCCCAGACCTATTTTATATATTTTTTTAAAATTTGGAAACAGAGTCTCTTAAGCCAGCAAGGCTGGCTTTGAACCTGTGCAATCCTCCTGTGTCTGCCTCCCAAGTGCGGGGATTACAAGTGTGCGCCACCACGCCCGGCTTTATTCTTTATTTTGAAACAGGGTCTCACTGAATTGCAAAGGGCCTCACTAGGTAGCTGAGGCTGTTCTTGAACTGCGATCCTCCTGTCTCAGCCTCCTGAATGCTGGGATGACAAGTGTGCGCCACCGCACCCCGCTGTCTTCACTATTTAATTGCTTTGCAAATCTGAGAGAATATTTTATTGTCATTCCAATATTAATATTTCTTTAATTCTATAGAGGTTGAACACTTTCTATATGTTTGTTGTATATCTTTGGTATTTTTCCTTCTTTGACCTTTGCCCATTATTCTATTTACTGGGTGTTTCTGTTTTTCTAATGCTCCTTGGCATTCTTATCTCCTCTTTGATAAAAAGCCCCGCTCCCTACTCTCCACACTGAATCAGCTGGGTTCTCCAGGGAAACCCACAATCCTACTGGTTATAAATAGGGGGAGCCATGTAACACATATAATCCATAATCGACTATACAGACCTATGTATCTAGAAAGAGGTTTTGAGGAATTGGCTTACGTGATTGTGGAGGCTGGTGAGGCTGCGGGGAGGCTGGAGGCTGAAGGCCAGGGCGAGGTCAACCTTACATCTCCATCCCACAGCCATCTACCCACAGGATTCCCTCTTTCTAAGGGAGACCAGTCCTTTTCTATAAAGGCCTTCACCTGATTGGGTGAGGCCCAGCCACACCGTGGAGGGTAATCTGCGACTTAGGTCTGCTCATTTAAGCGTTACCATCTCATCTATAACATATGTTGGCAGAAACATCTAGAACGATGCTTGACCAGATAGCTGGGAAGAGTGGTCCAGACAAGTTGGTGTGGACTTGGGCAATGGATTCCACGATGCCTCTTGAAGGCATTTTCTATTGTTTCCTGTTATATCTTTGTTGTTTTTTTTCAGTACTGGGGATGGAACCCAGGGGCATTCTACCTTTGAGCTGCACCCCCAGCCCTATTCTTTTATTCTTTATTTTGAAACCGAATCTCACTGAGTTGCAGAGGGCCTCACTAAGTAGCTGAGGCTGGCTGTGAATCGCGATCCTCCGGCCTCAGCCCCCTGAATGCTGGGATCACAGCCACCACACCCGGCTCACATGTCTTTCCAAGGGAACTTCTTCCCACAGGTGGGATTCTCTGACACTCCCAGGAAAAGGTGGTATTTAATTCCGCTTCCCCTGATTATGGGTTGGCCCCAGTGACTTCTGTTAGTGCCTGCAGTGCGGTGGGTGTGACGCCATTCCACCTCTCAGGTAGCTTAGAAAAGTCCGCATGGATCCAACTGGCCATTTCTCTTGGGATGCCTGCCCTCGGGTCCCAGCCGCCATGTTGTGAGGGAGCCCTAGCCACTTGGGGAGGTGAGTGCAGATTCCAGGAGTGGTCCCACGCAGCGAGTCAGAAGTGTGAGCTACCGAGATTGCAGATCCTTCCAATCTCCAGCCTCTGAGCCACCCCAGGTAATACTGAGGGGGGGGTGGAGACGAGCCGCCCCTGTCCAGACTCCTGGGCAAATGGCTGTGTCTCTCCTTTTCTTTTCCTTGTGCTTGAACCTAGGGACTTTTTTTTTTTGTGGTACTGGGGACTAAACCCAGGGGCATTCTACCTCTGGGCTATGCCCCCAACTATTTTTGAAACAAGGTCTCGCTAAGTTCAGAGGCCCTCACTAATTAGTGGAGGCTGGCTGTGAACCTGTGATTTTCCCGTCTCCGCCTCTCAAGTATTGGAATTATAAGCTTACATTTTTTTATTTTTAAATTTTTATTTTTTGCAGTACTGGGGATGGAACCTAGGGGCTTTTCTACCTCTGGGCTATACTCCCAGACCTATTTTATATTTTATTTGGAAACAGGGTCTCACTAAGTTGCCGAGAGCCTCACTAAGTAGCCGAGGCTGGCTTTGAACCCGTGCGATCCTCCTGTCTCAGCCTCCCAAGTGCTGAGATTACAAGCGTGCGCCACCACACCCGGCTTGCATTTTTTATTTTGAAATAGAGCCTTGCTACGTTGCAGGGGACCTCACCAGGTTGCTGAGGCTGGTCTTGAACTTGCGATCCTCATGACTCAGCTTCCCAAGTCCTGGGGTCACAGGTATATACCTGTGCACAGCCGACCGTGTTCTTTGATGCAGTGAAGTTTAGGTAGCAACGGACCCTGGGAACCCCATGCACGCAGCGCTCTCGTATCCTCGCCCCCAGTCTTGCTTATTCTCGATTGAATGCCTTTCTCCACCATGGCCGCCGCTCACATGTCATCGACACGGGCAGGTGTCACATCTGGCATTAACTTTCCTCAATGTTCCTACAGAAAGTACGCAGCCCACACGGTGACCCCACGGAGCGTGTGACCGACCTCTTTCAGGACGCCACTCACTTCCACTTGCCAGCCTCCTCTGCGCCCAGGGGCTCCGAGCGGTTTTAACTCTTGGTTCAGTCAGTCCCCAGTATGAAGGCCGGATCGATGGACGGCCGCTCCGATTGTGGTGACAGGGACTGTGGACCACCAGGGCGCTGTTCAGAGCCGTCTGAAAACCCTGCGTTGGAGAGAGGGTTTCACATAAAGTTCTGCTGCGGTTTAGTGTGTGCAGCAGTGTGCGCCCGTCTGAGGGTGGGGCTGGGTGAATCCTGACAGCCTGGAGGTGGGCGTGGCTGGCAGTCCTGTCGCTCCTCTTGTCCTTTTTAAAGTCCTCTTCTGCGTCCTCACAGTGAGGTTTCTGTCTTCACTATCCCCAGGCAGCTGCTGCCCCACTGGCCTCCCTTCCTCCTCTCTCTCTTCTCTTTCTTATTTCCCTTTTTCTCCTTCCTTGCTTCCTTCCTTCCTTCACTCCCAGCCCTATTTAATTTTGTTTTATACAAGGTTTCCTAAGATACCGCACAATGGCCTTCAATATGTGATCCTCCCATCTCAGCCTCCCAAGTGCTGGGATTATAGGCATGTCCATCCCCATTTTATTTATTTATTTAATTAGTTTAATTTGTCCATTGTAGTCATACATCTTAATGGGATGCAAGATGATGGAGACGTACATGCACACATCAACCAGTTAGCCTTTACCCGATTCCCGCCCCATTCCCTCCCCCTCCCTCCTTCTCATGTTTGGCTTAGTGATTGTATTTATTTATTTATTTATTTATTTATTTATTTATTTATTTATTTTTGGTGGTACTGGGGTAGAACCCAGGGGCTTTTCTACCTCCAGGCTATCCTCCCAGACCTATTTTATATTTTATTTGGAAACAGAGTCTCACTAAGTTGCTGAGAGCCTCACTAAGTAGCTGAGGCTGGCTTGGAACCTGTGTGTAACTACTTTTCATTATTAAAAGAAACCACTGTTTTCCCTATTCAAGATGATTTATAGACTTACTCTAAATGCCGGTGTTTGTGGTATAGGGAGTTAAAAATAAATTTCCAGCTGGGCATGGTGGCCACGCTTCTAATCCCAACATTCAGGAGGCCGAGACTGGAGGAACATGGTTTGTGGACAGCCTCAGGTACTTAGTGAGGCCCTCTGCAACTCAGTGAGACCCTGTTTCAAAATAAAGAATAAAAAATAGGGCTGGTGCTGTAGCTTGGAGGTAGAATGCCCTGGTTCCATCCCCAGTACTGAAAAAAAAGTTTCCTGTGTACTTTCCATAGTTCTTCATTGGGATGAACTCCTGTAACCACAGGCAGATGAAAAAGAGAAAACTCTACTAGAGTTTGTTAGCACGCACAGCTAGTATGTCCACGAGAGACGCCAGGGAGACGAGAGGGCCTCTCAGAGGAGACTTTGTAGTCAGGCTTAACTGCCATTTCATGCTGGAAAGGCAGGGTGGACCAGGGAAAGGCCTGGCCTTCAGGTTGAGGCCAGTGCTTCTGCACTGGTAGGGGTCTAGAGGCCAAGCCTCCGCCCTTCCTGCCACAGCAGGGGGAGGGCTCCCAGGTGGATGGTCCCTCTACACATACAGATTTCCTTACAGCAGGAGGACTTCCTTTCTTTCTTTCTTTCTTTCTTTCTTTCTTTCTTTCTTTCTTTCTTTCTTTCTTTCTACTGGAGATTGATACAAGCTACACCCCCAACCCGATTTTATTTCTTATTTTGAAACAGGATCTCACTAAGTTGATGAGGCTGACCTCCATCCTGTGATCCTCCTGTCTCAGCCTCTCAAGTACTAGGATTACAGGCATGTGCCACCACGCCTGGCTCTGCAGGGGGATTTCTACAGTGTTTGTGGAGCTATGTTGTGCTGATGACTCCTTCTGTCCTGTCCCTAAGGCTCCGTCCTGCAGAGCCCCAGGAAAGAACACACAGACGCCGAGTCTGTTGATGATGCTTCCTCTTTAATGCTTCCCCTTCAATGCGCACAGCAGGCAAATATATATCAGTCTCATAACCCCTCCCTCATCACTCCACCAACCCCAAGCTTCCCACAGCTAGGGCATGCGCATTTCTAACCCTCTCATAGGCGGGCTGGTGGTAGCACGAGGCGCCGCGTCACTGATCATCCGTAGGGCGCCTGATAGGGCTCACTGCGCAGGCTCAGGGCACCGCCAGCCTCGTGAGCCTCGTGACTTGGCAATATGCCTAGGCGCCATCTTGAGCCACCGCCCCATCCCGGTCTAGCCGAAAGGGCCCCGACATCCTTCAAATAATCCTTTGCCCCTAAGGCATATTTTGGGGTGGTACCTTCTAGTCTTCTGGAACTGTAACTTGGGGTGGCATTTATTGGTCTCCTGGAGTGTATATTGCTGTGGTATATCCTGGTTTTACTGTCATTGGACTGGGTGTAGGCAGATATTTTAATATGGGCATGGATTTTGGGGTTTGAGTGTCTGTGTGGTGTTAGGAATTGAACTGAGGGGCATTCTACCTCTGAGCTACACCCCTCGCCCTATTTTATTTTTATCTTGAAACAGGGTCTTACTAAGTTACTGAGGGGCTCACTAAGCTGCCTAGGCTTTCTTTGAACCTGCAAATCTATCTGTGTTAGTCTTCCAAGTACTAGGATTACAGGTGTGGGCCACCATGCCCGGCCAGGCTTCAGTTTTGAATCTTGGTTTTGCGACTTCCTAGCATGTAAGACCTTTGGTGAAATTCAGCAAGTAACACAAGTCCCCTGTGCCTCACTCAGTCCCCCCTGTAAAATGGGTGAGATAATACTCATGTCCTGGTTGCCAGGGATACATGAGTTAATGGATGCCAAATGCTCCTTCTGTGCAGCCCCTTTGTATGTTTCAGTTGAATTCCTGTGGATTTGTTCAGTGCAGTTGTTCTCTTGAGTCTGAGTCTACTGATTCCAGAGGACTTCTGCTCCTTTCGTGCGACTTTCCTGTGTGTGAGTTGAGCTCAGATGCATACCCTTCCCTCTGCATTTTTGAGGCAGAGATTCTCTCTCCAAGGAGCCAGTGATTTAAAATAGTAGAAAGAAGCGGGCATGGTGGCACACACTTGTCATCCCCACACTTGGGAGGCGGAGACAGGAGGACCGCGCAGGTTCGAAGCCAGCCGTGCTGGCTTAAGAGACCCTGTTTCCAAATTAAAAAAAAAGTATAAAATAGACCTGGGAGTGTAGCCGGAGGTAGAAGGGCTTCCAGGAACCCCAGTAACACCCCCCAAAAAATATAGTAGAAAGAAGCCAGGTATGGTGGCACAAACCTATAATTCCAGTAGTTGGGAGGCTGAGACAGGAGGATTACAGGTTCAAGACCAGTCTCAGCCACATAGTGAGACTCCCTTCAACCTATCAAGACCCCGTTTCAAAACAAAACAAAAAATAAGAGGGCTGAGGGTATAGCTCAGAGGTAGAATGTCTCTGAGTTCGATATCCAGTCCCAAAAAACAAAAACAAAAACAAGCAAGCAAACAAACAAAAAGTAGGAAGTAAAGTGAGGAGAGGTGGCCAGCCATGGTGAGGAGAGGCGGCCAGCCATGGCGGTGCACACTTGCGATCCCAGCACTCGGGAGGCTGAGATGGAGGATCTGGGTTCTCAGACAGCTCTAGCTATTTAGTGAGGCCCCCTGCAACTGTGGAGACCCTGTTCAAAACAAAGAATAAAAAATAGGGTTGGGGATGTAGGTTGGAGGTAGAATGGCCCTGGGTTCAAACCTCAGTACAAAAAAAAAAAAAAAAAAAAAAAAAAAGAAAAAGAAAAGGAAGAAGAGGTACAAGTGAAAAACTCAAACACTCGAGTTTTGAACCCATGGTCTTGCCTCTCTTTGCCTGTCAGTGGGAGGCGGGATGACAGCCAAGTGCCTTGCATATAAAATAAAATGGATTTAAACAAAGATGTGCAGGTTTTCTAGGGAGAAAACACCGCAAGTGCCTCAGAGTCTGAGTTCTTGATTTTAAATCTTTGATGACAAGCATAGTGATTCCAAGTCTCCAAGCCAGTATTTTTTCCCTTAATGTGGTTGATTTTCTGAATAGAAAGAGCACGTACAGCCCGGGGGGAAGCAAAGCAATGGGGCTGTGGAGGCGTGCATGTGTACGTGTGTGTGAGTGTGTGCGTGTGTCATGAGCGTGTGTGCGTGTGTGAAGGAGCTAATGCCGAGGAGATGAGCCTCAGAGCAGGACCAGGAGAGCGGAGTGCCTGACACCACCCGCTCATCCTCCCGTGCAGTCCGCTGAGCCGCTTGGTTCTGTTTCAGCCACACGCAGACTCAAGGACCAGTGGCTGGAGATGGTGCAAGTGGTTTCCTGAAAGACGACCACCATTTCCATATAGAACTCCTTCCTTTGTGGACATCAAATGTTGGTTAAAAGTTCATTGGGGCCGGGCGTGGTGGCACATGCTTGTAATCCCCGTGCTTGGGAAAGAGATCCTGTTTCAAAAAAAAAAAAAAAAAAAAAAAAAAAGGTCTGGGAGTGTAGCCCGGCGGTAGAAGTGCTTCCAGAACCCCAGTACCACACACACACACAAAAAGTTCATTGGGGACTTCCGGGAAGATGGCGATGGAGAAAAGTGCTTATGAGCCCCGCTAACAAAATCAGTGCCTTTCATAGCCAGAAAACACCATCGGCAGACAAACAAAAAAGGTAAATACAAGGGACAGAGAAAAAGAGGGCTGGAAAAACGAGACACCAGAAACCAGACCGCAGTGCTGCGGCCGGAGCTGCAGCGCAGAGCTGTGCAGACGCCATCTTTCCTTCTAGCACCAGGCTCCAGAGAGGAGGGGAACTCAGAATGGAGCTCAGAGCCAGAGAGGAGATATGCCGGCCTCATGGCCGAGGACACGGCAGCAGCGCCTTACTGCCGGCAGCAGTGGCGAATTCACCAGACGGCACCAGACCAACGCACTCAACAGCCCACCAGGCTCCAGAGAGGAGTGGCGGACAGCGAGCCGAGGTGAGCCGCTGTGGAACAGCCGGGCAGGATTCGGCAGATTTCTTGGCTCAGGGAGCATCTAAAGCTCCCAGGGGCTGGGCTCAGCACACCTTGCAGGGACTCAGAGCGGAGCTCAAAAACAGAGAAGAAATTCACCAGCCTCACGGCCGAGGGCGTGGCAGCGGCGCCATATTGCCACCGGGGTGGCAGCAGCGAATTCACCAAGTCCACTACAGCTCCATCAGCGCACTCAACAGTGAGTCAAATTGTGGCCCCTACAGGAGAAATCCCAGTACTGACTCCCAGGGACTTGACCCAACAGAGGAGTGGCGGTGGCAGAGATATCACACTATAGTCACAACTCCATGCAGGAGAATGCCCAGCCTGGCACTTTCCATGGTCTAAAGCAGCCTCGATTGACTCCCGGGGTCTGAGACTCTGCGATACAACCCAGTAAAGGAGTAGTGGTGACTGAGATACCACAGACTCAAGATCCAGAGCACCTTAAGTGAAGTCGTAGTGACCCAGGGAAGAACCCAGAGAAGGCACAAACTTCCAAAATCATGGGAAAGAGAAATAACAATGGAGCAGTGAATGCCCACAACCCCCACAACATCAGAACCTGATAAAACAGAAATTCAGAGATTTCTAGAAGATCAAATCAGGAAAATAACTGCAGAAATAATAGAGGTGTTTCGAAAAGAATTCAGAGAGAGCCAAAAAGAGATAAAGGATGTAATTAATGAAGTAAAGGCCTCAATTCAAAGTATAAACAACCGATTAGACCACATGGAGAATAGAATCTCGCGCCTAGAAGATGATCACTCCAAAAATGAATGCATAGTTTCTAATTTAGAAAAAAAAATCTGACAAAAGGAATCTGACATTGAAGAAATATGGGCCCATTTTAAGAGAGCTAACCTAAGAATAATTGGAATAGAGGAGGGAAAAGAAGGTGAAACCAAAGGGATCAACAATCTCTTCAAGGAAGTAATAGCAGAAAATTTTCCAAACATAGAGCAAGAGGTTGATACACAGGTCCAGGAAACTTATAGAACTCCCTTTAGACAGGATCGGAGAAGAGGATCCCCACGCCACATAATTGTCAAAATGACCAATGTGGAAGCCAAGCAGAGAATCTTAAAGGCAACAAAAACAAAGGGCCAAGTGACATTCAGAGGCAAACCAATTAGAATCACTCCAGACTTCCCAAACCAAGTCATGAGAGCCAGAAGGGCTTGGAGTAACATATTCCAAACTCTGAAAGAAAACAACTTCCAGCCAAAAATTTCCTACCCAGCAAAACTTTCTATCAAATTAGATGGAGAAATAAGAAGCTTCCATGACAAACAGAAACTGAAGGAATTTATATCTTCAAAACCAGCGCTAGAGAAAATACTCAAAGAGATTAACTACAAAGAAGAAATAGGTAACACACTCCAGAACTAGAGAAACAAGATTTTCCATCCAACAGACAACTAAGATCGGCTATCTTTGGAGATTCATTATTTATGTTAGTCTTTTACCTATTTCTAAATGGTATTGTTTGCCTTTATTGTTGCTAATTTTTAGGATTTCTAGTTGGAATATTAATATACCTTTAGATATAGCATTTGGAAATATTTTATCCCATTCTATCACTAACTTTTAACTCTGTCTACATTGTCTTTGGATATACAATATTTTTTTATTTTCTAGGGAGTTTGTTTACCCTTCTGTTGCCTGTGCCATTGAAATCATATCCAAGAAATTACTGCCAATTTCAATGTCATGAGGTTTTATGACCCAGATTTTCTTCTAAAAGTTTATAGTCTTAAGATTTATATTTAGGTCTTTTATCTATTTTGAGTTAATATTTGTATATGGTGTTAGGTAAGGGTCCAATTTTATTCTTTTTCATGTAATTATTATTTCATGTAGATTATTATTTCTACCACCAAATGTTTGTGGAAACCTTGTCAAAAATAACTTGACAATATATGGAAGAATTTATCTCTAGGCTTTTATTTAACTCCAATGGTTTATATATCTGCCTTTAGAACAGTACTACACTGTTTCAATTATTGTAGCTTTATATGGTTTGAAATCAGAAAATATACATCTTCTAGCTTTGTTCTTCTTCGAGATTGTTTTGGGTATCTAGAGTCCATATTCCATATTAGGATAGTTTTTCTCTGAAAAATAAATAAATAAATGTGTGATAGTTTCACCTAAAAAAAAAAAAAAGAAAAAAAATATTCTCTGGTAAGAAAGAAAGCAAAAAGAAATATTGAAATGTTATATATAAGTCATCAAAAGCTTGGTATCAGACAAATAAAACTGTTATGTGAGATTATCATTGTTAATTTTAGATAAATTGCTATAATACTAGATGTCAACCACTAAGCCAAGCATGGGAAGGAGGGATGGGGAGGGAACGGGGTGAGGATCAGGTAGGGGCTAACTGGGCGATATGTGCATGTATGTCTACAAAAGTATTTTCTTTATACCATTATGATGTATGAATACAGTGCACCAATAAAAAAAAAGTTCATTGGATTTGTTTGGGGGAAGACAAAAGAATAGACTAGAAGTATACCTTTTTTTTGTATGTGTGTGGTACTGGGGATGGAACCCAGGGGCATTCTACTTCCGAGCTATATCCCCAGCCCTACTTTTTGTTCTTTATTTTGAAACAGGGCCTCACTAAGTAGCTGAGGCTGGCCTCAAACCATGATCCTCCTGGGTCAGCCTCCCGAATGCTGGTTATTACAAGCGTGAGCCACCACACCTGGCTCAGTGGAAGATTTTAAAGTCAGTGTAGACAATAGAGATTCTTTTCCAAGGTGCATTTGAGAAAAAGCTTTGTTTTATTTAAAAATAATATGATAATAAAGGTTCCAGGGTCCTCTTTTCTTTTACCATCATAATCTTGATGTTAACTGAGGTCAGCTGTCCCTTGGCATTTGCTTAAGTTTGGATCAAACTTCTGTTCTATTCATAGAAGGAATTTCATTCTCCCACTAGGAATTTTCCAAGGAAAAAGATTATGCTTCTGAAATATATGTTTAGTGGAAAGAAGAAAATGCCATTACTATATGTTGATATATACATAGATATCTTATTCTACTTGGGCTTCTATAACAGAATACCATAGCTGGGTGTCTTCTAAACAACAGAAATTTATTTTTTTGTGGTTCTGGGGATGGAGCGCAGAGGCATTCTATCTCTGATACACTCCCAGTCCTATTTTATTTTATTTTGAAACAGGATCTCGCTAGGTTGATGAGAATCTCATTACTTATTGAGGCAGTCCTCGAACCTGTGATCCTCCTGTCTTTATTGGTACAGCTTTACACTGTTATTGGTATATACTTTTATACTTTTATTGGCACGTTAGAGTGAGTTTCAAAGTGACACAAACATATGCTCACAACACTTCTGATTAGTGTAATTTTAAAGTCAAGTGATAAGAAAGAAAGAAATACCCAGGAAAGCTAAAGAAAACATTCTTTTTTTCATGATACTGGGGATTAAACCCTGGGGTGTTCTACTTCTGAGATACACCCCCAGCCCTTTTTGTTTTTACATTTTACTTTTGAACAGGGTCGCACTAAGTTGCAAAGGGCCTTGCTAAGCTGCTAAGGCTGTCCTTGAACACTGTCCTCGCAATCCTCCCTCTCGGTCTCCTAAGTACTGGATCACAGGCGTGCACCACAGAACCTGGGGGGCATTTTAATGTGGAACTTTTTTTTTTTTTTTCTGTACTGGAGACTGAACCAAGGTGCATTCTACCTCTAGAGTTACATCCCCAGACCTAGTTTTTATTCTTTAATTAATTAATTATTTTTGGCAGGCCTGGGAATAGAACCCAGGGGCATTCAACCTCTGAGCTATACCTCTGCCCTATTTTTTAGTCTGTATTTTGAAACAGAATCACACTAAGTTGTGGAGCGCCTCACTAAGTAGCTGAGGCCGCTTGAACTCTGATCCTTCCATCTCAGCTTCCTGAATGCTGGGATTACAAGTGTGCGCCACCATGCCCGGCTATTCTTTATTATTATATATATGTTTTAATTTATTTTTTGGTGGCACTGGGGTTTCTGGAAGCCCTTCTACCTCCGGGCTACACTCCCAGATCTATTTTTATACTTTTTTTTATTTGGAAACACGGTCTCTTATGCCAGCGCACGTGGCTGGCTTCGAACCTGCGCGTTCCTCCTGTCTCTGCCTCCCAAGCGCGGGGATTACAAGTGCGCACCACCACGCCCGGCCAGCTATTCTTTATTTTAAAAAAGGGTCTCACTAGCCAGGTGTGGTGGCGCACGCTTGTAATCCCCGCGCTTGCGAGGCTGAGACAGGAGGACCGCACAGGTTCGAAGCCAGCCTCAGCTACTTAATGAGGCTCTCAGCAACTTAGTGAGACCCTGTTTCCAAATAAAGTATAAAATAGGTCTGGGAGGATAGATCAGAAGTAGAAAAGTCCCTGGGTTCAACCCCCGGTACCACCAAACAAAACAAACAAAACAAAACAAAAAAAGGGTCTTACTAAGTTGGAGAGGGCCTCGCTAAGTAGCTGAGGATGTCCGCGAACTGCGATCCTCCTGTCTCAGCCTCCCAAGTACTGAGATTACAGACATGTACCACCACGCCCATTTTAATGGACTTTTGGAAATAATTATAGGACTGACTGTGGCCTTGAGGGTCACCTTGTGTCACTGCAGGATGTTTGCCATCTGGATGAGTGTTTATGTTCTCACATGACGTACAGTCGGTGGTAGCGCCGGGCATCCAACATAGATTCTTAAAGGTCACGCACTCAGGTGGGCCTGGACGAATGTCCCATGTTGTGGGAACAACTGGGTTGCATCCCTCAACAAAACTGTGAGGTTGTGGTCAAGTGGGTAATTCTGAAGAGCAACCCAACCTTCACGGCCTGGTCCTTGGCCACACTACGAGGGATGGACTCTGGAATGGGAAGATTGTTTGCAGAGACGGAAGAGGATGTGGGAAGGTGGGTCTGAGTTCCTGCTGCAGCTGAGGCTAGAGCCTGGTTTGGCCTATTACATCACATTCCTGTTTCAGCAGGAGTTGGTTGGGCAGATTCTTTTAGTCAGAGGATAAGTAAAAAAGTGAACTTGGTCTGAAGGAAAGGCCAAGTGTGACACTCTGGAAGTCACAGAGGTCTGGTAGGGGTCAGGAATATATGCATGGGAGTCAGAGTTTTCACCAGGTCATTCCACATGTCAGGCCCAATGACTCATCTTCTCTATCCATGTTTATATGGTACTCTCCCCCTAAGACCTTTGCTTTCTGTTAGGTCCCAACACAGCAAGCTGTGTTTCATCTTAAGTACCTCTGATCTCAGAAAGACATGTCTATGAAATGTATATTGCAGCTTTTAATTGGTCACCATTGTTACCAACTGTATGAGTAATTCATGTTGGAAGAGTTTTCTTTTCTTATTTAAATAACTTGTCACTGGACTGTGGCAGGAAAGCCCACCAGGATGTGAAATAGACACATTTTGCAGAGACATCCAGGTGAAGGCGCCATTTCCATTTACAGAGCCAAGCACCGCGTGACACTCGGAAGCCATGCTGTGCTCAAGGGCTTTGGAATATGGGAACAAAAATGGATTATTCTTCAAGGTTATGGGGGTCACAGATGTTTCCAAGAGTAAACCCAACAGAAATTGTAGGACTAGACGGGCGTGATGATGCACGCTTGTAATCCCAGCATTTGGAAGGCTGAGACTGGAGGATTGTGGCTAGCGGACAGCCCCAGCTACTTAGTAAGGCTCTTTGCAACTCAGTGAGACCCTGTTTCAAAATAAAGAATGAAAAATAGGGCAGGGGTTGTAGCTCGGAGGTAGATGGGTTTCATCCTGAGTACTGAAAAAAAAAAAAAAAGAAAAAGAAGAAATTGTAGAACTATAAGCCAAGAAACAAACTTATTACAAAGTTTATTTCTAATAAGCACCCGGGAGCACCCCATTTTCCCTAACTAGCTGTGTTGCTCAATTTAAAAATTCAGGTGGGTTGGATGTAGTGGCACGTCTATAATCCCAGCAATGTGGAAAGTTGAGACAGGAGAATATCATGTTTGAGGCCAGCCTGGGCAATTTAGTGAGATAATTTCAAAATAAAAAATAAAAAGGGCTGTGTGGGTAGCTCAATGAAAAAGTGCTTGCCTAACATGTATAATGCCCTGGGTTTAATACCCAGCACCATAAACAACAACAACAACAACAACAACAACAACAACAACAAAAACCAAACAACCACCACAAAAATGCAAGTGGATTAGCAATTACAGATGCTTTGAAAAGCCCTATTTTCGTATTTCATTTCTCTTCCAAAATGATTGCTTTTAATTTAATACCAATGAAGCATATAGGTTAATTTCTTAGCAGATGGCTCAACTGGGGGTTTTACTTATTTATTTTTCCATGCAGCTTTTGTGGCGAGGTATAAGGACCTACCGTGGAGGGCGAGCCGGTAACTATGGCAACGGTGTCACCATCCACGAAGTGGCTTCCAGAGCCCGGTGCACTCAGGCCAGGAGGCTAATTCCTACAACAAAGCCTTTTCTGTGTTCAAGTGCATGCAGGAGAGCAGCTGGTTGTGACGGTGGCCGCAGCAGAGCTTCAGGCTGAAGACTCATGAGGGGAAAATGTAAGTCTTATCCTTCTTGTTAATTACTTTATGAATGGACGAAAATGAGATGCTAGCAAGCCTGATGGTTGTCCCCATGAAACTCAGGCCTTCTTACTGCGTCAGCACTGCATCCACGGTGCTTCTGCGGCTGTGTACGTAATGCTCTAGGTCCCAGTGGCCTTGGTGTGTTCTTTATACATTTCTTATTCTGTGTGCAAAGTGCACAGTAACCAAAGCCATCTCCACTGTGTAAAAGGGAATGTAAGAGCCATGTTTTCTTCAGGGTGTGTTTAAAGTGACCTCAGTGATCGGAGCATTATATATGCATTAGCTTTGTGCTGATTTTGTCTGTTTCTCTGCATAGAAATGAGGCTGTGTTAGGTCTGGCATGGTGGCACAGGCCTGTAACCCCAGTACTTGGGAGGCCGAGACAGGTGGATTGCAGGTTGGAGGTCAGCCTCAGCAACTTAGCAAGACCTTGTTTCAAAATTAAAAATAAAGAAAGGGCTGGGGGTGTAGCTCAGAAGTAAAATGTGCCTGGGTTTAATCCCCAATGCCATAAAAAAGAAGAAACAAAGTTGGATTAAAGACAGTATGATGCCGCATGATCCTCGAGGCTGTCCACAGCCATTTGATTACTAAGTATGTTTACTGCTAACTGACAAACAGCCTCTTAAAAATTTTAAGACAAAATAGATCCCAAGTTAATAAAATGTCCAGGACAAGTATTTGAGCCTGGAAAGGGCTTTGTTTTGAATTCTAGAAGAAGAGGGGTATGGAATTTGGAAATGTTTGTGACAGTAAAAATGTGTTTGGATCCTGGTTCACTTTGGCCCACGACTATGGCTGCGTTGGAGGTCATGATGGTAAAACCCTGGGCTTGTGATTCCATTTTGGTTTTCTCATTTTCTGAGTGTGTTTGACTTTTGTTGTTGTTGTTGTTGTTGATTCTCCAGTTCTAAACTGGGGATTATAAATAATATTTGAGAATGTTCTAAGAATGAAATAAGATAACTCTTGCACTTGGAGCTGGGACTGCTCAGGGCGCAAATCATGGCTTGGTGCACCCAGGACTTGTTTAAAGCGTCAACATTGTCCTCAGAATGCAGCCCACAAAAGAGGAGGAAGCTTTGTCTTAATTTGCATAGGCCTGGCCTGGTCCTTGTTACCTGTATATCTCATTAACCTTCCCTGTTTTTGTTCTTTATATAGATGGCCTCTTGAAACCTTCCCTGTTTCTAGGACCCCTGCCCTATCTCACCCCCAGCTCTCTCCTGTAGCTCTGAACTAGATTAGCTCCCTATGCACTCACGCTGAGTATAGAGGAGGGCACTGTGCTCTGGGCCCTAGGCACTGTCTCCCCATTAAAAAGATTTTTTTTTTTTTTGGTACTGGGGATGGAACCCAGGGGCACTCTACCTCTGAGCTACATGCTCAGCCCTATTTTTTATTCTCTATTTTGAAACAGGGTCTCACTGAGTTGCAAAGGGCCTCACTAAATATCTGAGGCTGTCCTCGAACCGCGATCTTCCTGTCTCAGTCTCCCAAATGTTGGGATTACAAGCATGCACCACCATGCTCAGCTCTATTTCTCCATTTCTGAGCATCACATCAGTTGTTGAAGAATTGCCCTGAGCCATAAATCCAGGAAAAGTAACCAATTTTATAAAGGGTCATTAGGCTCCTCATCCCTTCAGGGGTCTGGGGGGCAGGATCCTTGGGCTACCCTAAGCTGCTGGAGCTACAGAGGCGTGTGGCTCCCTCCCTCCCTCCCTCCCTCCTTCCCTCTGTTTCTCTTTTCCTGTCTCTTATATCAGGAAACTGTATGGTTTGCAAGAGTTCCACAGACACGCGAGATCGGCCATGAGGCGGCATAAGCCTTTATTAGATCAGCCCATTAGTCCCAGGCAGCTCCCTCCCCCACCCCCGTGTTGTGGGTGCGGGGTGGGGGTGAGGGGGGGATGTGTGGAAGAGAGCCTTCCACGAGTGCAGAAATCTCTCTGTCCCACACGCTTCTTCTTCGAGCTCGCTGCGTTCCCCTTTTTTATCAAAGGGGAGTGGCTTTCCGTGGGAACATCCTGGGTCTCGCAGGATAGGCGGGTCAGCCCCGCCCCTGTCCAA
Source organism: Muscardinus avellanarius (assembly GCF_963383645.1). NCBI lineage: Eukaryota > Metazoa > Chordata > Mammalia > Rodentia > Gliridae > Muscardinus > Muscardinus avellanarius. The sequence goes on along the minus strand of NC_137790.1, from coordinate 5,943,472 downwards.
TATGGGGAGGGTCCAGAACCTAACATCCCGGCCTTTTTGGTCATAGGGGCGACGACTCTATCGAGCTACTTCCTGCTGACAGAGGGGGCAGAGTCAGGGGCCCCAGGCCGGGAGTCAGGATCCAATCCCCTGGAAGGGCGGGGGTAGGCGGGCGTGGCCACAGCGAGAGCTGGAGGTTACCCTGGAGAGCTCGGTGACTGGTTTACTTTGAGGAGACTTAACAGGCAAGGTGCTATTAAGGAAAGAAAGAAAAATTGTGAGAGCAGATCCTAGGAGCCCTTTAAATATGAGGTAGATTGTCGCTAGATCTATTAAATTAAATAGCAGCATTTCCCTGAGGAGAATATCTTCCGCCCCTCCAGCAGTTTCTATTTGACCAGAGTTACAAATAGCAGCAACTCCCTGAGTGGGTATAGGTCTGTCTGGTCAAACGAACATCTGCTACTGCGTCCAGGAGCATCAGTACCCGACTTTCAAAGTTTAATACTTATGGCAGTTTAGCATTCGAAGAGGGAGAGCACCATAACATGTAAACGAGTGGACCTGCTAAAATATAAACTTCAAAGTGAGTTATGTCGAGAAAAACGAAGCTTAGTAGGTCCTAATACTGTGCAAGAAAATTCGTCCTGGGACTGTTGCAGTGGGGCCCTTTTTAGCTGAGTAAGATGGTGCCAGTTGGGGTCCCCCAGCAGTTTGGCTGCGGTGGGTGTGGTGAGGATTACTGTGAAGGGCCCTGTCCACCGTGGTTGAAGTTGTTTTGGCTGGAGTGACTTGAGAAGGACCTGATCCCCCGGCTTGAGGGCCTTAGCTGTATGATGTCGAGTTGTTTCGTCAGTCCCCGGTTGGGGAAGGTATTGGTCAGCATGTTCCCTAAGAAGGTGCCTGAGGAGAGACAAATAAGGGAGATAGGAAGACAAAGGAGGGGGGTCTGCAGGAAGAGTGTGATTAAGCAAGAAAGGGCGGCCGTATAGCAATTCAAATGGGCTCATAAAGGTGGGGCTTCGGGGGGTGGCCCTCACCCGGGCCAGAGCTAGTGGCAGGAGCTCCAGCCATGAAACCCGTAGTTCCAGAGAGAGTTTCGTTAAATGATTTTTAAGAATTCCATTCATCCTTTCTACCTTTCCTGAAGACTGTGGTCGGTATGGAATATGGAGATTCCACGCAATGCCCAGAGCTTGTGTCACCTGCTGAATGACTTTAGAAACAAAAGCTGGACCGTTATCAGATTGTAAGGAGTTAGGGAGGCCAAAACGAGGAATGATATCTGAGCAAAGAACATTGGCCACCGTGCTGGCTGTCTCATCCTTTGAAGGAAAAGCCTCCACCCAACCTGTTAGGGTGTCAACCATGGTCAGAAGATATTTAAGTTTTTTATGGGGAGGCATATGTGTGAAGTCAATTTGCCAGTCCTGTCCTGGCAGGTGTCCTCTCATTTGGTGGGTGGGGAAGGAGGGGCGAAGGCCTCCCTGAGTAGATACAGCAGCGCAAGTGGAGCAGGAGGCATTGACTTTACCAATTAGCTGTAGTAGGAGAGGAGAATAGAACAAGGGGCTCAGAAAATGCTTTAGTGCCATGGGTCCCACGTGAAGAGAGTTATGTATTAAGCTGATGATCTCTTCAGCCTGGGCCTTAGGCAGAGCAATTTTATCCTGTACCATGAGCCAGCCATCTTTTGCGCTGGATGCCCCAAGTTTTGTCAGGTGTTCCCGTTCAGCCGGGCTGTAATTAGGCACCACTGTAGGGAGTGTTAGAAACAGTATAGGTGCTGGTGGGCTTGGCTGAGCCTGCTGTGTCAGCTGTCGCGCTGTATAATCAGCTTTATTGTTTCCTTTTGCCACTAAGGAAGACTCCGTCCGATGGCCCCTACAGTGAATGATGGCCAGCTCGGATGGTAAAGAAAGGGAGTCTAGAAGCTTTTTAATTAGGGTAGCATTGATAATGGGTGATCCCTTGGTGGAGAGAAACCCTCTCTCTCTCCAGATTGAGACATGACAATGTGCTATTAGAAAGGCATATTTAGAATCGGTGTAAATGTTTGCCCGCTTGTTTTTTGCCAGCTGTAAGGCTCGAGTTAGGGCAATCGGCTCAGCCTTTTGTGAGGTAGTACTGTCCGGTAATCTGGCAGCTTCAACTGTTTGAGTTAGAGTGACCACTGCATAGGCTGCTCTCCTCTTACCTCTGGCGTCAGGAACAGAGCTGCCATCAACGAAATAAGTGACATCTGGATTAAGAAGGGGGGGTGTCCTGAAGGTCCGCCCGAGGTTTGGCTAGAGCTTCAATTACATCAACACATGAGTGAACATCGCTGAATGAACCCGAATCAGGGCCCTGACCCTGGCTCACTGGTAACAGAGTGGCCGGGTTAAGGGCTGGGGAATGAGATAGTTTAACACTTGGGTTTTCCATAAACAGCAAATAAAGTTCCTGAATACGGGATGGTGACAAAAGAGGGAGTGCTCGTGGAGAGAGCAAATCCTGGAGCCTATGTGGGGAAAAGACCTGCAGGGGCATCTGAAGGCAGATTTTAAGAGCCTCTTTTGTGAGTGCGGCTGCTGCTGCCAGAGCCCTGAGGCAGGGTGGCCAGCCCCGGGTGGTGGGGTCCAGTTGTTTGGACAGATAGGCCACTGGCATCTGAGTTGGTCCCAGAGGTTGCGTGAGCACTCCTGTAGCTATCCCTTGCCTTTTGTCAGTAAATAACAAGAAGGTCTTAGTGGGGTTGGGGAGTGCCAGTGGAGGCGATTTAAGGAGAGCTTCTCGAAGAGCCTGGAAAGCTTGTCGGACGATCGCAGGCGAAGTGAGAGGGCCAGCCGGGGTTTCCTTAATTGCCTCGTGTAGTGGCTTAGCTATGATGGCAAAGTTGGGGATCCAATGTCGGAAAAATCCCACAAAGCCCAAAAAGGATTGGATCTGGCCAGCTGTGGTGGGAGGCTGTAAGTCTCGTAAGGCCTTGACCCTGTCCACCGTGAGTCCCAGAGTGTTGGGGGTGAGGTGGAGGCCTAGGTATTGCACTTCAGGCATTGATAACTGGGCCTTATGTGGGGCCACCCTATAGCCCTTGCTCCCAAGGAAATTAAGGAGGAGAGCAGTGTGACGCTTAGACATTTCCAAGGAGGGGCTATAAAGCAAAAGGTCATCTACATATTGTAGTAGAGAACTAGGCTCTAAGGGGCACTGGAGGAGATCCCGCGCTAGAGCCTGCCCAAAGAGATGTGGGCTGTCTCGAAAACCCTGGGGGAGGACAGTCCAGGTAAGTTGCTGGGCAACCTGGGTGTTGGGGTCCTCCCAAGTGAAGGCAAAAAGGGGATATGATTCCGGATGAAGGGAAATTGTATAAAATGCGTCCTTTAAATCAAGGACTGAGAAGTGGGTAGTATTGGGGGGAATCTGAGACAGGAGGGTATAGGGATTAGGGACCACCGGGTGGATTGGTATCACTGCCTCGTTGATCAAACGGAGGTCTTGGACTAGGCGATATGTCCCGTTAGGCTTTTTAACTGGGAGGATAGGGGTATTATAAGGGGAGTTAATAGGGATGAGCAGTCCCTGCGCCAGGAGATGAGAAATGATTGGCTTAAGCCCGCGCCGATGAAGGAGGGATATCGGAAACTGGGCGCGAGCAGGAAAAATATTGGGGTCACGTAGGGTAACCCGAACCGGGGTGTGGTGAGTTGCCACCACTGGGGTACTGGTGTCCCATACTATGGGGTCCACCACGTCTGTTGGAAGGGGGGGGGTTTCCTTTTGGTCTTCTATTGTAGCTGTAGCTATTAAAAATATGTTAGAGGAAGCGGACACTGGGGGAAGATTAAATGAAACTTCTGCCCCAAGTTTGGTTAAAAAATCTCTACCCAAAAGGGGGGTAGAACATGATGGGATAATCAGGAATGGATGGTTGACCATAAAACTTTCCAGATGGCATAACAGGGGGCCTGTGATACGTGGGCAGGAGGATAGGCCGTCAATCCCTTGGACCGAGATTTGGGAAGGGAAACTAGGTCCAGAGAAGGAAGGGAGGACAGAGTAGGTAGCTTCCGTATCAATCAGGAAAGAGATTGGTTTACCCGCTACCTGTAGCGTGACCCTGGGCTCAGCTTGAGTAATACGGGTAGCCGAGGCCAGGGAGTGTCAATCTTCAGCCAGACCCAGTAGGGCCATTGGCGGGGCCTGGTCTGGAGGGGTGGTTCCCCGGTGTTGAGGCACCTGAGACTCACCTCCTCTCCAAGGGCATTCACTTCTCCAGTGTCCCTCTTGGCCACACGCTGGGCACGGTCTGGTTGGCGGACGTGGTTGGGGGCAACTGCGTGCCCAGTGACCAGCACCACTGCACTTGAAACAGGTTCTGGAGGGTGGCTGTCATTGCTGGCGTCCTCCCCTAGGTGGCGCTCGCCGTCCCGAAGGCTGCTTATCCTCAGCTGGCCGCAGGGCCGCCGCCAGGGCTTGGGCCTGTATATTCGCCATCTGGCGAAGTTGGAGCGTACGTTCTACTTCTGCCTGTTCCTCTCTGGAATTAAAAACTTTAAATGCTATGTTCACCAAGTCTCGGATAGGAGTTTGAGGGCCATCCTCAGCCTTTTTTAGTTTTCTCCGAATGTCAGGAGCTGACTGCCCAATAAAATGAGTGGCCAATATGACCGAGCCTGCCTCCGTAGATGGGTCTAAACGGTATAACGGGTAAAAGCCTCTCGTAACCGATTTAGAAAAACAGCTGGGTTTTCATCCGGACCCTGGGTAATTTCCTTAAGCTTATCGTAATTAACTGCCTTATGGGAGGCATCTCGCATACCATCAAGAAGGCATTGTATCATATAATTTCTTATTTCTATTCCCTCCTTTACATTATAATCCCAATTGGGTTCCTCAGAGGGAACTGCAGCGTTACCGGTAGGAAGTAATGGGTTGGTTACGTGGGTCTGGTCGGCCCTCTCCCTGGCTGCTTTCAGGATACGGTCACGTTCATCTGGAGTTAAAGAAGAGGTTAGAATGACATGAAGATCCCGCCAAGTTAAGTCATATGCTCGTATGATATGTTGGAATTCCTTGATGAAACCACTGGGATTGGCTGAGAACGAGCCCAGTCCTTGATGAAACCACTGGGATTGGCTGAGAACGAGCCCAGTCCTTGATGAAGCCACTGGGATTGGCTGAGAACGAGCCCAGTCCTTGATGAAGCCACTGGGATTGGCTGAGAACGAGCCCAGTCCTTGATGAAGCCACTGGGATTGGCTGAGAACGAGCCCAGTCCTTGATGAAGCCACTGGGATTGGCTGAGAACGAGCCCAGTCCTTGATGAAGCCACTGGGATTGGCTGAGAAAGAGCCCGGTTTTCTCTCAAGTTGTCCGAGGTCAGGGAGGGAAAAGGGAACATGTACGCGGACCACGCCCTCTGCACCGGCCACCTCACGAAGCGGGGCCAGGAGAGAAGGGGGATTCCTGGAACGAGTCCGGTGACCTATGGGGGTAGGCGAGGGGGAGGTCAGGATTGGTCCCCTGAGGGAGGAAGGCGGGGGGGAAAGAAGTGGGTTAGAGCGAGAGGCCGCCCCGGAAGGAGCTGATGGTCGCAACGGTACGGAGAGATCTTGTGGGTCAGGCTCATCCGTAAATGAGGCCGGTGCCTCGGCCGAGTCAGACTCCGGTATCCGTGTTTCCTTGTACAATGGCGGCTGTGAGTCAGGTGGGTTACCAGCCTGTGTCCCAGAGGGGCCACCAGGTGGCGCTTGTGGGTTGCCAGGGGGTGTCCAAGATGGCGGCTGTGGCCCGCGGGACTCCCCAGCCAGCATGACTCGGGCAGCAGGGCTGGGAGGGGAGTAGAACAGAAAATGCAGGCGCCAGAATGGCTGTAAATACAACAGGTCAGACCACTTCGCAGATCGTGTGCAAAACTCACTGAGAGCCATTAACATCCTAGGATTTAATGTCCCCATTACCGGCCATCGAAGGTTATCGGTTAAATCATATGTCGGCCAAATCTTAGTGCAAAGAGAAATAAGTCTCTCTGGGGACAGTTCCCCTGAGAAGCCCAAAGCCTGGAGATTAGCCAGGACGCGGCCCAGTGCCGACTGGGAATCGATCTTAATCTTAGATTGCTGATTTCCCCCCATTCCTGATAAGCGGGCAGGAACAAAGTCAGAACTCCAGCGTCCTGGGGTCCCACCCTTTGTTCAGAAACAGATTGGTGTGTCAGGGAAAAGACGTCTCTATTTCCCGTACACACCCGCAGCGCGGCCTGGCCGGCTGGAGGAGACTCAGGGCCGAACGTTCGGATTTCTTTAATCAGCCAGAAACCTGAGTCTGGAGGGGGCTAAAAGCCTGAACCCGCTTATCCAAATTAAAGGGGAAGCTTACCGCAGTGTGAGCGCAGAGGGGCTGCAGAGCCAGGCCCACGCTGTGGAGATGTGTGTGAAACAATGGCTGTGAATGGTATTTGAGATGGCCGCCGACTTTTACGATTGGCCAGGAGAAAAATGGGAGGGTTTTAGAATTTTAATTAGCCCTAGGATTGGTTAAGAGTGAAAATAGGGTGGAGTCTAAGATGGCCGACCTGCAGTTTGGGAAAAAAAAATGGCCACCGTCACCCTCAGAGAAGGAGGCAGAAAGCAAAATGGCCTCCATCAGCATAACCACGTGTTAAAGATGGCTGCTTATGTCCCCTTAAAGCAGAAAGCAAAATGGCCTCCATCAGCATAAGCACATGTTAAAGATGACTGCTTATGTCCCCTTAAAGCAGAAAGCAAAATGGCCTCCATCAGCATAAGCACATGTTAAAGATGACTGCTTATGTCCCCTTAAAGCAGAAAGCAAAATGGCCTCCATCAGCATAACCACGTGTTAAAGATGGCTGCTTATGTCCCCTTAAAGCAGAAAGCAAAATGGCCTCCATCAGCATAACCACGTGTTAAAGATGGCTGCTTATGTCCCCTTAAAGCAGAAAGCAAAATGGCCTCCATCAGCATAAGCACGTGTTAAAGATGACTGCTTATGTCCCCTTAAAGCAGAAAGCAAAATGGCCTCCATCAGCATAACCACGTGTTAAAGATGGCTGCTTACGTCCCCTTAAAGCAGAAAGCAAAATGGCCTTTTTTTCCTGGTGTCCTAACCAGGAATCGAACTCAGGCCACAGCAGTGAGAGTGCCAAATCCTAACCACTAGACCACCAAGGATTTGGTTTTAAAACCTAGTACTTACAGCAACGTAGTAGCCAGCGCCATAGGCGGGGAGAATCGGAAAGATCAGCTGTGTCTCTTTGGAACGCGCCGAGCTGCTGGGGGTGGGGCGGGGGGTGGTCGGAGATCCGCTGTGCCTTTGTCCGCGGGAGCCTAGCTGTGCGTTGGGGCGCGCTGAGCCGGGGGTGGTTAGGCGCGCGCGGGCATGGGTTGCCGGGCCCATGGCGTGGAGACAAAAATGGCTTTTAGGTACGCGCCAGATGGTGAGGCTGGGCCCCGAGGAGCACCGCCAGGGGCAAATTGGCTAGAGGTCCCGGCGGTGACCGGAGCGCCGAGCTGCAACGGTGGCTGTAGGAGGTCCAAGCGGCAGGCAGGCAGAGCGCCCCGGTGGTGGTGGCTGCGGCTGCGGTAGCAGTGGGAACATGGCCGCCGGCTCCCAGCAGAGCACGGGAGGCCGCCAGGGGCTTTAGGACGCCCAGGAATCTGCAGGGCGGAGGCGGCCGCGGGAGGTTTCAGGAATCCGTGGCTCCGGGAAGCATATAAGCCTTTTTCAGTCGTCCCGTTTTTTTAGGCGCCGGGGCACTGTTCGCGGCCAGAATCCGGGTTGTGGGAGGCCGGGCGGGGCCCGGGCCTTAGTCGTTTTGTGCCCGGCGATTTAGTGCAGAAGTTTGGAGCGCATAGATCCAAAGGCCAAAATAGGTACGTCGGGTTTCGTTCGGCACCAGGTGTATGGTTTGCAAGAGTTCCACAGACACGCGAGATCGGCCATGCAGGCGGCATAAGCCTTTATTAGATCAGCCCATTAGTCCCAGGCAGCTCCCTCCCCCACCCCCGTGTTGTGGGTGCGGGGTGGGGGTGAGGGGGGGATGTGTGGAAGAGAGCCTTCCACGAGTGCAGAAATCTCTCTGTCCCCCACGCTTCTTCTTCGAGCTCGCTGCGTTCCCCTTTTTTATCAAAGGGGAGTGGCTTTCCATGGGAACATCCTGGGTCTCGCAGGATAGGCGGGTCAGCCCCGCCCCTGTCCAATATGGGGAGGGTCCAGAACCTAACAGAAACATGTTTGTGTCTTCCCATAACGTCAGAATTTGTTGATTCAAAATCAATTTACAAGGTACACCACAGTGATGTTTCTCTTCAGCCAAGTACTCACGGTTCACCCGGTGTCACGACCCAGGCAATCTCAAATTCTTTTATTCTAATCTTAATTTCTAATACCTATGGCACTCAAATCACACTTTATGAGGTAATATATTGGTTACAGAAAGTCTAAGAAAGGATAAAAGTGGCCCAGGGGTGTTTGACCACCAACACAGAGTCTCTGTTGGTGGTCAAAGAAGAGTTTTCATAAGCGAGTCCTGATGGACGGCAACCTCAGAGTGAGTGTCCTCTTGGATTGGGCCTTGTGTCGCTGTCCTCATGGGCAGGAGAAATCTGTGCTGAGCTGAAGCCTGGGGCAGAGAATCAGAAGTTTGTCACTGTGGTGATTTTCTTGGGCGATGCTCAGAATGCGTGGCCAGATAATGGGATCAGGGTGCCACAGTGGTGAACTCAGGGCGTTCACTCTGCATCTGACGGGTATACCATGGTTGTTTATGTAATAGTGTGAGGTAGGGCTGTGGATTCTTGTGGATTCTTGTTCTTAGCTAATTTTAGAAAAAAATAGCCAGAACTATACTGCTGTAAGCCTAAGCAGTTTTATTATAACAAAGGTAGAAAGAAGGGACAGAATATTAAAGCACTACACCAGAGAAATATGGTGGAGTGCCTGGAAAATAAGACACTGAGGTTTTTGGATATAAAACAGTTTTTATAAAGACTCATTATCTCCCATCTTTGCTTAACCAATAGTCTTCCTGACCCGACATAGGGGTGGATCTGCTCGTTTTCTCTGGTACAAGTCTTTTGATATGATTATGAGGATTTACTATCTTATGCCTTGCTTAACAACCCAAAGCAGATGTGTTACTTGATGATCAGACTCAGGGCTCTCATGGTATCTGCCCTCTTTGAGGAAGGCCTGTACCATCCTCCTGCGTCCTTGGGGAGTTTTAGCCTATCTGCTAGAAGTTATTTATTATGTAAACTTGTCTTTAAAATATGAAGGCCCTGGGCTGCAACACTATTGTGTACTTGGTAATCACTTTTGGTGAGGAAACTCTGTATTATAGGCTGCCTGAGTGTCTGGCAGCACCCAGGTCCTGACTTCTTTTACATTTTGAAATTAATACCAAAGCAATTTTCCGGTATCGGCACATTCCCCATCAGTTTATTTGTATAAATAAGGTACTGAGTCCTTTGACCTCAGCGTTTGTTCTTAAAATGAGTACCTCAGGGTGAGGCCCAGCCTGGAAACCGCTGTCCTAGGAGACACAGAGGGACTCAGAGCAGGGCACAGCCGCTCTCCACACTGTCTCTGGATGTTTCTCTGTCAAACATCAAAGCAAAACTGGTTATGGTGGTGCATGCCCATGATCCCAGTAGTTGAATGGCAGAGACAGGAGGATCACAGGTTTGAGACAAGTTTCAGCAATTTAGCGAGGTCTTCAGCAAGTTAGTAAGACCCTGTTTTATAATAAAAAATAAAGCCGGGCATGGTGGCGCACGCTTGTAATCCCACGCTTGGGAGGCGGGCGGAGACAGGATTGCGCAGGTTCAAAGCCAGCCACATTGGCTTAAGAGAACCTGTTTCCAAAAATACAAAAAGTATAAAATAGGTCTGGGAGTGTAGCCCGGAGGTAGAAGGGTTTCCAAGAACCCGAGTACCACTAAAATAAATAAATAAATAAATAAATAAATAAATAAATAAATAAATAAAGGCTAGGGTAGAGTGCCCCCAGAGTCAATCCTCAGTACCAAAAAATAATTTAAAAAAATCATGGCAATCTTTCTATATAAGTGAATACAGATTTTTCTTTTTTTCTTTATTTTTTTGTTCTGCGGGTTTGGGGATGGAACCCAGGGGCATTTGACCTCTGAGCTACGCCCCCTGCCCTGGTTTTTGTTTTTTATCTTGATAACAGGGTCTCACTAAGTTGCAGAGGGCCTCACTAAATAGCGGAGGCTGTCTGCGAACCTCGATCCTCCGGTCTCAGCCTCTCGAATGCTGGGATTACGAGCGTGTGCCACCATGCCCGGCTATGTGAATAGATTTTTCTTACTTTTGAAAACACGTGGAATACTACTCCACTGACTTCACCAGGCTTGTGCTATAGATTTTGGGGATACTTTCTAACTATTAGAAAATTTTCTAATTACAAGTCATAATTTTTAAAATGATTACAAACAAGTTTCTACCATGAATATCTTTGTACAGCCATTACCGTAATTTAGGCAGACATCCAGGAGGTAAATTCTTGAGCAAAATTTAAAGAATTTAAACCTCTTCCATTTGTGGGCTTTAAATACACATAACCGTAGCTGGGTGTGGTGGCACATGCTTGTAATCCTAGTACTTACGAAGCTGAGATAGGATTGAAGTTTTGCGGCCAGCCTCATCTCCTTAGTGAGACCCTCTGCAACTTATTGAGACCCTGTTTCAAAAAGAATAAAAAAATAGGGCTGGAGGTATAGGTCCGAGGTAAAATGCCCCTGGGTTCCATTCCCAGTACTGCAAAACACACACACACACACACACACACACACACACACACACACACACACAATGTAGCCAGGTCACCCTGTAGACATGGTCCCTGAGCTCTGGGCCCACAGTGAGTAACACACACACACACACACACACACACACACACACACCATGTAGCCAGGTCACCCTGTAGACATGGTCCCTGAGCTCTGGGCCCACAGTGAGTAAACACCTATTTCTCACGCCTAAACTTTAGAAATTTGCCAACTATTGAAGCACCTTACAGTTACCACCGTTGTCTCAATGTCCTTAAATATGAGATAGCTTGGACATCTTTCCCCACGCCTATTGCCATTTTCATTTCCTCTGTGTGAACTGTCAGTTCTGACTCTGGATTCTCTCCCTCTCCGGTGGGCGCCTCCTTGCTGGCTTCGAAACATTCTTTGTCTAGTGAAGAAGCAGCTTCTGTTCATACTGGTTGTAATATTCAAAGTGATCACTCGGTCTCCGTCCTTAGAGTTTGGCTAGGGCGTTTTGCTGATCTTCTGCTTGTGCAGAAGTTCTAAAGGGCGATGAAGTGACATTCCCCGCCTTACTATAGCCGTGGGATCAGCAGCGTTTTTTAACTGGCTAGGACTACCCTGCCCGGAAGCTGAACAGTGGTGGCCCGTTGGGCTATTAAGAGACTTTATGGCCCCGTGACACTTGAGGAAGCAACTTCGCGGTATCAGCTCCTACACAAAGGACACATGGCCCACCTGATGTGTCCACTGTCCTGTGACCCAGCCCACCTCCAGGGCAAGTGCTGCTGGATCCAGCCCGCTTTCTACAGTCTCCTGGGTGAAATCCCGGACAGGTGCAGAGAACAGCAGCCACAGTGCTTCTCCTGTAAGCCCTGAGGTCAACCGCGGGGGTGCCCATTAGAACTGGCCAGGGGCAGGGTGTCCAGCGGAGTCTCTGCAGGGCTTGCTCTTCCTGAAGTTGGGATGGTGGGGTAGCAAACGTAGCAAACATTTTATCTCTGGTTTTTCTTTTGGATCAACAATTTGCTGCAGGTTAAGAAAGGTTTCTTTGTGGGTTCAAGTAAGGCACAGAGCTCCAGGTTGTTGAATCCAGCCGTATCAGTCTCCTAGGTAACAAATTACCATGAGCCTTGTGACTTACAATAGCCAAAGAGTGTCCTCCTGGTTCCGGAGGGCAAAGTGCGCAGCTGAGGTGCCGCAGGGCTGTGCTCCCCGAGCTTCTGGGATGATCCTCCTGCGGTCTCCAGCTTCCTGTGACCTTGGGAGTTCTTCAGCAGAAGCAGCATCTTCCAGCCTCCGCCTCCATCCTCCGCGGCTGTGCCCGCCACGCTCTGTGCATCCTCATCTCCGCTTAGGACACTGGTCACTGGATTTAGGGCCCACCCTAAGACAGGGGTGTCTCACATAGAGATCTTCACCTTACTTGTACCTGCAAAGAAGGGAACTTTCTCTTTTCTTCTCCTTTCTTTAGTTTTTCCTTCTCTTCTCTCTGCTTTCTCTCCTCTCCTCTTTTCTTTTTTCTTTTTTTCTATTTTTGCAGTGCTAGGAATGGAACCCATAGGCACTCTACCACTGAGCTACATCCCCAGGCCTTTTTATTTTGAGATGGAGTTTTGCTAACTTGCCCAGGCAGGCCTTGAACTTGTGATCCTCCTGCCCCAGTGTCCCAAGTATCTGGAATTACAGGCCTGAGCCACTGTGCTGGATGCAAATAAGGTCACGTTCTGGGGTTCCAAGTAGATGGGAATTTTGGGGAGATCTTATGAAATCCATGACACAAGCTGAGGAAAAAGATCTCAAAACTTCAGGTAAACATAAACATAAACTGATTTTCAAGACTGACAATCTGAGAGTTGCAAATACCAGTACAGAGCTGTCCTGTTGAGACTGAAATTTCAAATAGTACTATAAACTCATTGACCCATTTTGGGAAGAAACTTTAGACCCAAGTAACCTTTCCTCAAAATGACGATACAACCTCAATAAAGATCTTGATAAAATATTCTTAACAACTTCTCCTAGATAGGCAGAACCTTTATTGACTGTTATCTTGACCATAAAACTCAGCATCCTTATCCATAAAATGATGGCCAAATCTATAAAACAAGGATGGGAATTGGGCAGATAAGAAATTTATTAGATTTCTTGGCATAGTACTTAGGATAGGGTAAATGAAAGGAAAGAGTAACTTTAAAACTCTCAAGAGTGGGCCGGGCATGGTGACGCACGCTTGTCATCCCCGCGCTTGGGAGGCGGAGACAGGAGGATCGTGCTGGTTCGGAGCCAGCCTCGCTGGTTTAAGAGACCCTGTTTCCAAATAAAAAATATAAAATAGGTCTGGGGATGTAGCCCGGAGGTAGAAGGGTTTCCAGGAACCCCAGTACCACCAAAAAAACCAACCAAACAAAAAAACCCCAAACCAAAAACAAAACACAAACAACAACAACAACAACAACAAACTCTCAAGAGCTGAAAACACTACCAGCTCAGCATATACAATAAAATGATGGTGGTGGTGTTTCCCCAAAAGAAGTCATAATCGGAGCCTGTGTATGGGCCCAGGTGAAGCAGTGGAGATGGCTGGCTCTACCACAGTGCCAGGGCACCAGGGTCGGGGTCCTGACAGGAAGGGAGTAGCACACACTGGAACTAGGGAAACCCCAGGAGGGCTTTATAGCAGCCCCAGGTACACAGGTGGGCTGTAGGAAAGCCACCAGGGCTGCTGCCATCGTGGGAGAGGAGAGAGGAGCAGCCGCCCTTACCACCCCAGGACCAGAGGGGCAGGAGGAGCCTGAAGGAGAGAGTTGCAGAAAAGGCCACCCAGGGAGCAGTGACCCGAACCAACAACCTGCAGGGGGTGGGGGCCCTGGAACAGAAGCCAAGATGTCACTGTTCTTCCCCTTTTTAATCTCCTGTGGGTTCTCCTTTGCTGAGATCACTTTGAAACCACGCAGCAAGGGCGCTTGCTGACCACCAGGGGTGCACGTGTGTGGCCAGCCCAGCCCCCAGGAAAGCAAACTGCCCAGGGCAGAAAACAAGGAGAATCCTTGGGAGGCTCATGGAGGGATGCCTGACGGTTAGGGTTTGGATTAAGAATGTCTTGCCGACCTCACGTCGCAGACAAGGTAGCCGAGTTGGAGATGGGGTTGCTGGGGAGGGGTCCCCAGAGGTTGGCCTATGTGGACCCCAGACGCTGGCTCCCTCTCTGCTTCCGGCCTCCATGGTATGAGAGCAGAGCCCTTCGCTCCTTTTCTCTTTGCTTCTCACCACCATGCCCTGAACTCTGCAGACGGCACCATGCCCTGAACTCTGCAGAAGCCTCCAGAACAGTGAGCTAATAAGTCTTCCTCTAAGTTGTGGTCATCAGGTATTTTGGGTTATAGCAGTAAGAATGCTGACTGAAAGGCTGACTCAGCCTCTTTATCATTTGGGAACATTCTCTTGCATTGACCTTGGCAAGCCAGCAGAGGTCAGCACCATCTGCAGGGACTGCCTGGTGGCACCGCTTCAGGTTATACCCACACAACATCTAATGGGGGGACTCTCCGTATCTGCCACCTTCAGGAAAGGATTAAAAATGGTTAGCAGGGGCAGTGGTACACCCCTGTAATCCTAGTACTTGGGAGGCTGAGATAGGAAAATTGCAGGTTTGAGACCAGACTCAGAAACTTAGTGAGACCCTCAGAAATTTAGTGAGGTCCTGTTTCAAAATAAAAATTAAAAAGGGCTAGGGCTGTAGCTTGAAGGTGGAATGCCACTGGATTCAATTCCTAGCACCAAAATAAAAAAAGATTGCTGCATGGGCTGGGTGTATTGTGTGGGCTGGGGGGCGGGTGCAGGGCTCTTCACGGCACCTGTAGGTACGCCTGGCTGCGCATACGTGCAGGTTCCGAGATTGTAGAGATGCCCTGAGCTCTTTTAGTGAGTTACAACTGCTGGGCTTCTGGCCTGTGAATAATCCAAATTGTCTGTTGCCAGGGGATGAGACCCTGTGCTTCTTCTTGGAGGGAAGTAGTCAAGTCAAGTGTTGGCCCCGGCGTGCCGAGAGACCTTCAGGACGGCATCTGCTCATTCTAGTGGTGTCTGCCAAACTGGCTCATTTCAGCCTTCTGAATTCCTGCTTACCTACAGGGTCTCCTCCCTCCTCGCTCCTCCCTCCTCCCTTGTCTTTTATCCCTCCTCTCCTTCCTCCCCTCCCTTCCCATCTCTTTCTTTCCCACTGGCCATCAGAGTGCTGAGATAGTCGCCCTCCTGGGTTCTCAACATATTGATCAGTGCTGCTTTCTGCAAGAACCTCGATACTTTACTATTTAAGTCCCTTTATGGTAGCAACCACCACCACCACCACCGCCGCCGCCGCTGCCGCCGCCGCCGCCGCCACCGCCACCACCACCACCACCACCACCACCAAAGCTTTGCAGTGCTGCCTCTGGGTGGGCTGTCCTGGGCATGTCTTCACGCATACCCCCTCTTGCTCCCCTCCCCGGGTGTTGAGATCGTTACTGTGATGGTGTCCATCCAGTGGAACCTGCTGGATCTCACTGGGGTCAGGGTCCAGCCTAGGTAGCTTTCCCAGCAGAAGGCCTGGCCCCTATTCTGTGCTGCCGCCACTCCCAGTAATGTTCAATTAAATGCATATAACTTTTTATATGTTCTTATAAAGTGGAAATCATTGTTTTATAGTCACCTTGAAAAAAATCAGTAGAAAATCATTGCATTCTAAGCACATTTTTTATAAGCAACGTGTCCAAGAGTTCTCTGTGCTAATGTGTACAACTAGTGGCCTGTTCTTCCCATGGCTTCCTGGGGGAAGGCATCCTGGTCCGCTCTCCCACTAGTGGACGTGGGATGCTCTGAGCTCTCTGTTCTACAAATGAGGCTGTGATGCATGTTCCCAGCAGGTCTGTATCATGACACCTGAGCAGCAGTGTGTAAACAGGAGAATTATCACAGGAAAGATGGGCTCCGAGGAAGTGAGTTGGTCTCTATGAATGGGTTGAGACCCTGGGTAGGGGCGGTGCCATCTGACTATGTCTGCACTCGTTTCTGTCCTGCTGAGGTCTCTTGATAGGGTGGCAGACAGGAGGGCATTAATAATCATGTTGGTCACTTTGCATGTACCTATCTATGGCCACCCAAGTGAAGGGGGAGGAGCAAAAACATAATGCTAATGGGTTTGTTAAAATCATCATTATTATTGTTACTGTTATTATTATTATTATCATTATTGTTTGTGGTACTGAGAATTGAACCCAGAGGCATTCTACTTCCGAGATACACCCCCAGACTGATTTTATTTCTTATTTGGAAACAGAGTCTCACTAGGTTGCTGAGAGCCTCACTAAGTTGTTGAGGCTGGCCTCGAACCCGTGACCCTCCTGTCTCAGCCTCCCATGTACTAGGATTACAAGCATGCACCACCATGCCTGGCTTGTTAAAAGCATTATAATTAGGCTGGAGATTTATTCCTTTACTCTGGGGAGCTTCACCATCGAGCTCCCCAAAAGCCACCATTTATATTTTTGTGTCTTGAAAAAGGGTCTTGCAAAGTTGCTGAGGCTGGCCTCAGCCTTGCGATCCTCCTGTCTCAGCTTCCCAAGTACTGCAATTACAGGCATGTGCCATCACTCCCAGTTTTAACTTAACTGTTTATAGACCCTTCTGCCTCCATTAGAAGAAAGGTGACTGCAGGTAAAGTCATCAGTGGGCTGTGTACACCTGGTCACACTTCATGACTCTGCACGGGACACATGCTCGGAAAATGGCAGAATCAACATGACCCAAGGGTGGGGTTTTTAGTTCTCTATGACAAAGAAGTCACCCACCTGCGCAGGCCCAAGAAGAGGTGGTGGTTTCAACAAAAGCAGCCTTTGTGCTCCTGAAAAGTAACCTAGGCAACCGTTATCAGCAGGACCCACGCGTGACAGCAAAGCCTGAGGAGGCTCGTGGCGCCTCGCCCGGCTGCACATCCTCGTCCTCCAGAACCAGTGCTTGTCACAGTCGGCTAGAAGGAAGCGAAGCTGATCCAGGTTTCGCTTGGTCACGTAGCTCCTCACCTAGCTGAATCTCCTGGCCAGACGCCATAGCCCTTTGCTTGCAGGCTCCTGGCTTCTGCTCCCCCGTTGCTCTGGTGTACGAGTGTTTCCTTGTGCTGCTTGAGGAAACTACAACTTGATCAATACAGTGCGCCGCCGCGCCCTCGCTCTGCCTTTGACCCCCGTGCCCTGCACCCTTCCCTTGCTAGTGCTTTCGGTCTCGAATCCATTTGATCTGAAATTAATCATGCTCGTCCAGGTTTCTTTTTGTCCGTATTTGCCTGCTGGATTCTATCTCTTTATTTCAATTTTTTTTGGGTGGTGCTGGGGTTCCTGGAAGCCCTTGTACCTCAGGCTACACTCCCAGACCTATTTTATACTTTTTTATTTTTGGAAACAGGGTCTCTTAGGCCAGCGCGGCTGGCTTCGAACCTGCGTGATCCTCCTGTCTCCGCCTCCCAAGTGCAGGGATTACAGGCGTGCGCCACCACGCCCGGCCTATTTCAATTTTTTTTAATATCCTTGTCTTATTGTCTTATTTCTTAAATGTCATATTGTTCAATCTATGATGAAGTCCAATCTGTGGACGATTCCAATTGCAGGGTGCTCAAGAAGCACCCGCTGTTTCAGCAGGTCAGGGTGGTTGGCTCTGGAGCAGAAGCAGATACGTCAAGGCCTAGGAGAAGGAAGGCAGGCGAGCCCATGCAGGAAAGTTGGTGCACGGGTGACACGGACGGGCTGGGCTGCGCTAGTGTTTCCCAGCATTTAGTGGGACAGGAAGCCAAGCCTGCCACGAAGACCAAACTCCAAGATAAAGGCATCATTCCACTGGTCTGGAGACTCAGAGGGTAGAGTTTGGCGAAACCACGGCCATTGTAGACTCTGTGTGTGTGTGTGTGTGTGTGTGTGTGTGTGTGTGTGAGAGAGAGGTGTGTGTGTCTGTGAGAGGAGAGAGGTGTGTAGGGGTGTGTGTGTGTGTGTGTGTGTGTGCATGCACATGCTCATGAACCCAAGAAAGAAGAGAGGTAAGAGGGGAGGAAGTGCCACCAATTCTGGCCATAAACCTCAGGCTCTTCGGCTGACCCCAGAACTCTGCGTTCGTGGGCTAGATCTCAGCTTGAGTAAAAGGAATGAACTGAGAAATGGGCTGCTTCAGCGGGCGTGGTGCACACTTGTCGTCCCGGTACTTGGGAGGCTGAGACACGAGGACCTGGGTTCTTGGCCAGCCTCAGCTACTTAGCGAGGCCCTTCCTCAACTTAGTGAGACCCTGTTTCGAAATAAAGGATAGCCGGGTACGGTGGGATACGCTTGCAATCCCAGCATTTGGGAGGCTGAGACAGGAGGATCGTGGTCCTCAGACAGTCTCAGCTACTTAGTGAGGCCCTGTTTTTAAAAAAAATAGGGCTGGGGATGTAGCTTGGAGGTAGACTGCCCCTGGGTTCCATCCTCAGTAATGCAAAAAAAAAAAAGTATAAAAAATAGAGCTGGGGTGTAGCTTGGAGGTATGATGCTTCTGGGTTCCATCCCTAGTAACACACACACACACACACACACACACACACACGCACGCACACTCACACAAACAAAACAAAACAACAACAACAAAAAAACAAGAAATGAGCTGCTTCTGGAGAGGGGGAGTTTTCAGATTTTCCTAGGAAATTACCGGCTTTCTAAAACAAACAGCCACATTTTTCTGAGAAAGATAAAGGGTGCCCTCTCCAACATACCCAGGGTCTCTTACGCCAGTGCGGCTGGCTTCGAACCTGCGCTATCCTCCTGCCTCCGCCTCCCAAGCGCGGGGATTACAAGCGTGCGCCACCACGCCCGGCTTTCTTCCTCCTTTCTGACCCACACCTGTAACATCATAACACTGGAGTCTTTCTGAAATGGTTAAAAATCCCTGATTTCACTACCATTAAATGCCCTCCTTTACAGAAGCAGTCCCAACATCTGTCCAGCAGTGGGTTCTCCGGGGAGCGCCCGTGGAAGCGCTTTTCTGGACTGCTCTGGGACGTGGCTGGGGTTTATCAGTTCTAACAGCCCCCTGGGTGCTTGTCATGAGAGGCCGAGTTGTGGCTGACCGCTGGCCTTTGCCCTGCTCTCT
This sequence comes from Muscardinus avellanarius, assembly GCF_963383645.1. Taxonomy (NCBI): domain Eukaryota; kingdom Metazoa; phylum Chordata; class Mammalia; order Rodentia; family Gliridae; genus Muscardinus; species Muscardinus avellanarius. The sequence goes on along the minus strand of NC_137790.1, from coordinate 5,924,563 downwards.
GTAAGGCTGAGGGCGACTCCCTGGGCCTGCTCTGCCCCGGGACGCACACCTCTGTTGTCCGCTGCTGGTTCTAAGCGCAGGATGGAGGCGGAGCGAGAGGCTTCACCTTCAGGCCCCTCCTGTAGCCGGGACACAGCTCCTGAGGTGCGAAGGACCTCAGTCCCACTCCACTGTGGGCAGGCATTTGGGCCTTGATTTCCTTCTTCAAACCAACCCTGCTTGTTTTTTCTTCCGGGGATTCTTCCTAGTCTGTGGTCCACACTTAGGCTGAGCGCCTCCCGCCCCTCTCTGGGTGCCAGCTCTCTCCGGGTGACTCTGTGGCTCCCTCTAGAAGCCCTGTCATTCCCGGGAGGTCTCTCCTGTCTGACTTCTGGGCTCTGGGCTTCCACTCATGATTTATCAAGTTTTGGGTTTAATTTTATGTTTCTTGTATTTCTCTCTCCGAGCTTCTTGAATCAGACCCAGGGCGACGACGGTGTCTGTTCTCTCTGCTCTGCACCAGTGTCGCCTAAATCAAAAGATTCCAGAATTTTTCTGTTTCAAATTCGCATCTTCGATGGCTCCCATCAAATGTTTTTTTTTTTTTTTTAAGGGGAGTTGTGTTTCAATAAAACTTTACTCACAAAAACAGGCAGTGGTCTTGATTAGGCCTATGTGGGTTGCTGAGAGGTGGTATCCTGACAAGTAATAAGCAGAGTACCTTGCACAGAGAAGATACCGAGCTATAGAATATAATTTTAAAAATTCGCAGAATAAATGTGAAAGCAATGATTGAACCTTTGAGGTTTATCAGTAGCCTGCTGGCTACAAGGCTGGCAGGAGGGTTAGAAGCACAGGCAGCAGAAAACAGTAAAGAAAGAGACTTACGGTACCGAGGACTGAAAGCAGGGACGCTTTACCACGGAGCTACGTGCTCAGCCCCGTTTTTTCAAACAGGACTTCAGTAAGTTGTTCAGCTAGGCCTGGAATGTGTGATCCTCCGCCTCAGCCTCCCAAGTAGCTGGGCTGGTAGGCATGTGCCACCGTGACCAAGAGAAGACAGAAAATGTTTCGCTGCCTTTGATTTTGACTTTGCTGACATGGTCTGACAAGGACACCTGGTGTGAAGACTTATCACCTAGGAGCTAAGAGAACTGGCCCAAGGGAGGAACGGAAGCTGTGGGGTAGGTGCTAGGCCTGTCCACCTGCCTGCCTCATGGGATAGCTGAGCCATAGATGTAGTTTCTGACAACTGCTAGCAACTCGTGGGAGGTAGTGATATAAGACACCAGGGTTTATTTGGGCACAGAACCCAGCCAGGAGTCCCGGGAGGCCCCGCACTGGCAGCAGCAGCAGGTGGGAAGGGCAGCGGCCAGGCGTGGCTGTGCATGGTGGGGCGGTGGCACCTGCGCTGGCTCCATGCCCACAGCCATGCTTGGAACCAGCCCAGAGGAGGACCCTGAGGAAGGTCCAGCCACGAGTGCTGCCGCTGGCCTCACACAGGACTCCCTGGCTGCCGAGCCCCTTCCTGGCACGAGGGCAGGGGCAGACAGGCAGGGAGGAGGGCCTCACATGTCCTCCCCACAGTTGGAGATGATCACCTTCCGCTTTGGCGCCCCGTCCTTGCTGCCCTGGGCCTCGATCTGCCGCGGGACATCCAGACCTTCGGTGACCTCCCCAAACACCACGTGCCAGCCGTCCAGCCAGTCTGTCTTGTCGTAGGTCAGGAAGAACTGAGGGCCGCTGGTGTTCGGGCCAGAGTTGGCCATGGAGAGGAGGCCTGGTCCCTTGTGTTTGAGCATAGAGTTCTCATCATCAAACTTCTTCCCGTCGATGGACTTGCCCCCAGTGCCGTTGTGGTTTGTGAAATCGCCGCCCCGGCACATAAACTGGGGACAATGCAGTGGAAGCCGCCCTGTGGGAGCCAGAGCCCTTCTCGTGGGTGCACAGGCAGCGGACATTCTCTGCCGTCACGGGCACGGCGTCGGAGTGCAGGAGCATCTGGATGCGGCCGGCCGGCTCGTTCCCAATCGTGATGTCCATGGATACCTGCGGGTTTGACCGGGCCTGCCTTGCAGGGGGCTCTCCCTCCTGGGTTTCTGCTTTAGGAGGCTCTGAGCCTTCTTCCTCTTTATTCTCTTCAAGAGTCTTCCCAGAAAACTCCTTCAACCAGCCAGCCATCATCTGACCAGACTGGTCGGGAAGAGCCCTCCTTAGTTCTCGGTTTTGCCAAATTGACACGAATTGTTTGTCCAAAGAGCTCAGGTTCATTTGTGTTGTCGATAGCTGCGGCAGCATCCTGTTTAAATAATCTAGAGGAATCTGAATATCTGTGATGTCTCCCAAAGGAATGAAAGCGGCATGAAGAACCTTGCCGTCCACCTCCCCTGCCAGCCCACGGCACACGCGGGGTGGCGGCCATCTTGTTCCCGCGGTTTCGGGTCTCTGCATCGTCCTCTGGCACTCCATCAGCTGAAGGCACTGGACCATCTGGTCAGCGTGCTAGTCCGCCTTCAGGAGACTGGGAAATGCTGTCCCGACGTAGATCATTTGCCACACGTCAAAACTGCTTTCAGCTGAATGTCAGTAATCACACCAGAAAATTGTTACCAAAGCTTTTATCCACCCGCCATTTTATTTTTAATTAATTAATTAATTTATTGCACTACTACGGACTGAACCCAGGGGCATTCTACCTCCAAGCTACATTCCCAGCCCCAGTTTTTAAAATTCTTTATTTTGAAACAGGGCCTCACTAAGTAGCCAAGGCTGTCCCCAAACCTGTGAACCTCCTGTTTCAGCTTCCCAAGTACTGGTATTACAAGGGTGCGCCACCACGCCTGGCTTCACCTGCCATTTGTAGATAAAAGCTGTCTTACCCAGGTAGATTATTTGTGCCTTATTCATCAGGGCTGGCCGTATCCAGAGAGCTGTGTTCCCAGAGTGGGTGCTGCCAGGACTTGAAGGAAAAACAAGACAATGTCTAGCACGAGGTCACTTTTAAGGTGAAGATCAGAGGTGTGGGGTGTTATGAATTAAGTCGTGTTCCCCAGATTTATGTGTTGAAGGACTAACCCATCAGGCCCCACAGTGTGGCTATTTTTGGAGGTAGGGGCCTTACCAAGTTGAAATTAGATTCTTAGGGTATACCCCTAGCCAATGTGACTGGAGTCTTTAGAAATAGGGAGATTTGGCCTGAAGTGGCGGCTCACACCTGTAATTCTTGCATTTGGGAGGCCGAGACAGGAGGATCACAAGTTTGTGGCTGGCCTCAGCAACTTAGCAAGACCCCCCACAACTTAGTGAGACCTGGTTTCAAAACTAAAAATAAAATGGGAGGACTTGGAGAACCTTATGTTATGTGAGATTAGCCAGTCACGTGAAGTGAAGGCTCCTAGGTTTTCTCTACTTTGTGTAAGCTAGGGAGTAATTGAGATACGAGAGGGTCTCAAGACAGTGGAGGAGACACCTCCCTGGAGCCGGGGGTGGTCTAAGAGGAGGGGAGGAGGAAGACTGAGGTTCCTGATAGAAGTACTACCATCAACTATGTGTATACATGTGAACATACCGACGTCAGTCTCAGTCTGTGTTGGGAAGGGGGAAATGAGAAGGTGGGGCCACCAAGTGCCGTGTGTGCGTGTATGTCATGGTCAACATGATTACATTATGATGTGAAACTATAATGCACCAATAGAAGCACAGAAAAGTTACAAAATGGAAATAGGGCTGGGGATATAGCTCACAGATAGAATGCCCCTGGGTGTAATCCCAGTCACACACACACACACACACACACACACACACACACACACACACACAGAAAGAAAAAGAAAATATTTGGAGATAGACAAGGAGAGAGACAGGTAACTCTGAAGAGGACTTCCCAGGGAGACCTGGATCAGGCCCCTCCTTGTAACTCTCGGAAGGAACCAACCCAGGCAGCACCCGACTTTGGACTTGCAGCCTCTAGAACAGCGAGGCATCAGATCTGTGGGGTCCAGCACCGGTGGAGGGTCCTTTGTCTCGGCAACTCTAGGACATGAAGACAGGTTGGCTGGCAGCGTCACAGTCACATAGGCACTGGCGTGTTCAGGAGCGACACACAGGGGGGCGCGTGCAGGTGCACATGTGCACACATATTTACACATAGCCCATAGTCCATGTGCGCGTGTGTGTGTGATACTGAGGACTGAACCCAGGGACAGTCGACCTCTGAAATATACCCCCAGCCCCTATTTTATTTATCTATTTATTTTATTACGGTATTACCAGAGGCTTTATACCTCTGAGCTACACCCCCAGCCCTATTTTTTATTTTTAAACAGGGTCTCATTAAGTTGCAGAGGACCTCACTAAGTAGCTGAGGCTGGCTTTGAACCCGAGATCCTCCTGTCTCAGCCTCTCAAGTACTGGGATGACAAGCATGTACCTCTGTACCTAGTCCTATTTTATTTTATTTTTTTGTTTTGAAACAGGGCTTGCCAAGTTGCTGAGGCTGGCCTCAAACAGATTCAAATAGCAGTTTGTCACTATTGACTTGTTCTCAGGTTGGGGCGGTGTTTATATTTGTGCTGACCACCAGCGACCCGTCCAGCTGAGCAGTGAGCCAAGGTGTTCTGGGCTGATCATCGCCCCAGGCTATTTTCGGGAGCATCCTCCAGGCCGCACAGGATGACCGTAGACAGAGTTCCACCGAGATGATCACACAATCCAAAATGACAAAGCGCCCACAGAACCGAAAACCCCCACACAGGAACATCAGTGGACACACGGAGGCGAGAGCAGACCCGAGGACCTCAGGCAAAAGGGCGGTCCTCACACACGATGAAGCGCTTATCAAAGGTGAGGAGTAAGCCAGGCGCAGTGGCCCAGGCTGTCATCCCAGTTCTTGGGAACTTGAGACTGAAGGATCGCAAGTTCAAGGCCTGCCCTGAGAATTTAGCAAGATTCTGTTTCAGAATGAAAATAAAAGCTGGGTATGGTGGTGCAGGCTTGTAATCCCAGTGTTTGGGAGTCTGAGACAGGAGGACTGCAGGTTCATGGCCAGCCTCAGTACTGAGTGAGGTCCTCTGCAACTTAGCGAGACTGTTTCAAAATAAAATAATATAATAGGACCGAGAGTGTTGATCAGAGGTAGAATGCCTCAGGTTCCACCCCAGTACCACCAAACAATAAAATAATAAGACTGGGATATAGCTTGGGGGTAGATTGTTCCTGGGCTCAACCCACAGTACTTGCCTCCCTCCTTAATAAATATGAAGAATAAAAAGAAGAAAAGACACAATGAAAAAGAACAGAAAGATTTATGAAAGAATCAAATAGAACTTCCAGAGCTGGGCGTGGTGGTGCACACTTGTAATCCTGGTACCCGGGAGGCTGAGACAGGAGGGTCGCAGGTTCGAAGCCAGCCTCCGCTACTTAGCGAGGCTCTCAGCAACCTAGTGGGACCCTGTTTCCAAATAAATAAAAATGGGCTGGGGGTATAGCTTGGAGGTAGAACACCCCTGAGTTCAATACCCAGTACCAAAAAAAAAAAAAAAAAAGGCTGGGGTATAGTTTGAAGGTGGAATGTGCCTGTGGTTTTGGGTTCAACTCCCAGTTCAGCAAAAACAAACAAACAGAACCAAAAAATTAAATGCTTTAGAAGTCATGTCTGAAGTTAGTGCTTGGGTGTGGGGGAGAGAAAGAATAGGTAAGACCATTGACAATGGAGCCTTCAATGATTATCTAGAAGAACCTCTAGAAAGAGGTAAAAGAGGAAATAAAGGCAAGGTTCAAAGAAAAATGCCTGAGAAGCTTCTAATTTCAAGGAAGGAAATTGAATCCTTACTCTCAGAAACACAACAAACCAAACTAATGCATGTGCATCTGTGTTCATAGCTGCTCAATTCACCACAGCTAAACTGTGGAACCAGCCAAGATGTCCATCAACAGATGAATGGATTACAAAACTGTGGGACAGGTACACAATGGAATTTTACTCAGCCATAAAAAACTCAATTACATCATTTTCAGGGAAATGGATGGAACTGGAGGACATTATGCTAAGTGAGATTAGTCACAAAAAAGGAAGAAATCAGATGCTTTCCCTAATATGTGAGAGCTAGGGAGAAATGGGTCATAGGAGGAACTCTAGATGAGAAAGGAAACCCTATGGAGGAGCAAACAAGACAACCTCAATGAGGGGATGGGAGGGAGGAAGAAGGAAAATCTCTAAAACACGCAATGTACTAAACATATCGAAGTCAACCACTAAGCCAGGCATGGGAAGGAGGGATGGGGAGGGAATGGGGCGGGGATTGAGTAGGGGCTAAATGGGTGATGTGTACATGTCTGTACACACAAGTTTTTTACCCCAATATGCTGCACCAATAAAAAATGAAAAGAAAAAAAAGACAGTGAGATCCATATGTAAAAATGAACCAAAGGAGAGCCAGGAAACGCTGCGTAGAGAAACCACAGAGACCAGACATTCTCAAAGTCAGCAGAGAGGGGTCAGGTCACGGGGAGGAGCAAACAGTAGGCACCAGCTGTCTTCGCGGTGGCCAAGGCAGACACTGGAGTTCTGACGGGAAAAGTGGTTACCTGTGCCTCAGACGGCACTGTCCAATGGTCTTCCCGTAGGTGATTCCCTTTAACTTTTACAGCTGCTGAAGGTGTGGACCAATAATATCTCCATGTTATTAAGGAAGAAAGTGAGTCACAGAGACCTGGAATTCCTATCACAGTCAGGTCGTTAACAGTTGGTAAAGCCCGGGCGGGGTTCCAGGGATTCAAACACAGAGCCTGTGTTTATGACTGTCCCGGGAGAATTTTCAGTCATTCCAGAGCTAGAACTGGTCTAGAATTCTAGACCCAGCCATGGGTAACTGAAGAGCAAGCGTAAAATAGAGACGTTTCCCCATGAAAACAATGGCAGGCAGTAGATCTTCACTGAAAAAGATGACTAAAAACCGCATGGGTGTGGGCATGGTGCTGCATTCCCGGAATCCCAGTGCTTGGGAGGCTGAGATGGGAGGATTGCAAATTTGAGGCCAGCCTCAGCAACTTAGCAGTGAGTCCCTCAGCAATTTAGCAAGACTTCCTTTCAAAAGAAAATATAATAAAGGACTGGGGGGCCAGGCGTGGTGGCGCACGCTTTTAATCCCCGCGCTTGGGAGGCGGAGACAGGAGGATTGCACAGGTTCGAAGCCAGCTGCGCTGGCTTAAGAGACCCTGTTTCCAAATAAAAATATAAAAATAGGTCTGGGAGTGTGTAGCCCAGAGATAGAAGGGCTTCCAGGAACCCCAGTACCACCAAAAAAAATAAAAAAATAAAAATAAAAAAACCCAACAAAACAAACAACAACAACAACAACAAAGGACTGGGGGTATAGGTCAGTAACACACACACACACACACACACACACACACACACACACACACACACACACCACTATGCCTATATGAAATACAGATAATGAGGATGAGGTGGGGATGATAAAGACGAGGAGAAGTGCAGGATCCGTGGTCACAGGAGGAGGAAGGAGAGCTGACCCGTGGGCCCTGTGTGTTCACTAAAAGTGGGAATAACAAATTAAATTAAGATTACAAATTTCAGTGAAACCTTTAAAATCCAGATCGTCTCGATATTGTGACTCGTGCCCCTCCCAGTTTAGTTTCTTTCAGATTCTCCATGCTTAGCTGACAGTTACCTTTTAGGTTTTGCACGCACTGAGACTAAAACTGGGTTTCTACTGATGATTCTTATTTTCTCTTGTGTTTTAAGTGCAAATTCACGTTTAACGAACATCGGATCGAGTCGTACAGACACATGTATGCATTTGCTTGATTCAATCTGTTGTGCACATATCAGTTTGAATTGGAAACGCACCATTTCTTAAAAGAAACTAAGTTTACCGCTACACTTTTAAGTTTTCAAAAAGGTATTTAATAATTGCATTGTTTTTATTTTTTATTTATTTTTATTTTTATTTTTGGTGGTACTGGGGTTCCTGGAAGCCCTTCTACCTCCGGGCTACACTCCCAGACCTATTTTTTACATTTTCATTTTGGAAACAGGGTCTCCTAAACCAGCGCGCGCGGCTGGTTTCGAACCTGCGCGATCCTCCTGTCTCCGCCTCCCAAGCGCGGGGATTACAAGCGTGCGCCACCACGCCCGGCGCATTGTTTTTATTTTTATAAACTCAGTTAAAATAGACTAAAAACATTCTTTCAAAAGAGGTATCTAAATGGGTTCCTAATTTTGTATTAGGGCTTAGGTTTTTTTTTTTTAAGAAAAAATAAAGATATCCACCAGAAGATTAGAAAAAAAAAAAAAAAAAAGCCGGGCGTGGTGGCACACGCTTGTAATCCCCGCGCTTGGGAGGCGGAGACAGGAGGATCGCACAGGTTCGAAGCCAGCCTCAGCTACTTAGTGAGGCTCTCAGCAACTTAGCGAGACCCTGTTTACAAATAAAATATAAAAAAATAGGTCTGGGAGTATAGCCCAGAGGTAGAAAGCCTCTGGGTTCCACCCCCAGTGCCACCAAAAAAAAAAAAAAAAAAAAAAAAAAAGAAAAAGAAAGGATGATTTCCAAACTAATGTAGGGAAAAAAGGGAATGGGGGAAATTTGATTTATCTCATATTTTGGTGTAAATATTCAAAGCCACATTGGCGGTCTCCTGGTGTTTGTGGTTGGAGTGAACTTAAACATGGCCTCGTATTCAGAGAAGGGACGCCAACCTGCACCAAGAGCCACCAATGGCTGGTGTTTTGTTTACATTATGGGGATTAATCTTCACAGCAAACCGGCCAGCACAGCTTCCACGTGGCCTCGTGTCAGATTCTATAGTAGTGTAGAATCAGTCTTGCTCCCAGTTTACTGACAAAGAAAGTAAGGCCTGGAGTTTAGCTAAATTGCCCACAGTCATACAGATTTTATAAGCCAGAAAATAGCTTTTCAGAGTCAACCATCTGACGTGAAGTCTGGGATATTTCTGCTCTACCAGGACTGCCGGACCCCCAAGGAACTGGGGTCTCCACAGAGGTGCTCCTGGCACTGTGTCCCGGACACAGCGTCTTTCTCTCCTGTGTGCCTCGCTCTTGAGCAGAGGTGTGGAGACGCCTGTGAGACAGGAGGTGCCAGGTTCATTTAAAATTTAGAAAGCTTTTCATCCGTGTGTTTATCTTCTCAGGCAACTGATGTTATCACATGAGAGAATCCAGGGCATCTCTTTTTATATATAAAGAAAAAAAGCAATTAGTACTTTTACTTAGCAAAATGGGAACCCTTGGCATTGGCTTTTTATCCGTGACCCCCGAAGGCCCCAGCGCATGCACACTGAGGGGAGACTTCCTCAAGGCACTGACCCGTCATTAGAAGAATAAGTCTCAGTTTATGCTGTCTTGCCGAGAGAAAGCCAGCTACTCTGTCCTGTCTCTGGTTTTAACTCAATATGCTGTGGCTAATCTTAAGATTTTAGTTATCTGTGAAGGCTGCAAGTCAGTCTTTACCTGTGTTTTAGTATCTTTTGCTCCCCTTCCTTCCTTCCTTCCTTCCTTCCCTCCCCTAGCACTTGCTAAGGGCCATGATGGTCCGGGCTCGTTTCTCCTTGAATCCATGCATACCCCAAGGTCTAAGAATGTTCCAGAGGCCTGGCCCCAGGTTATAAACTTGCTCCTGAAAGGGCCTTGCCTTTAGGTTTGTTTTTATGAGACTCAACCCACTTTATAAGACCTATTTTTATTTAATTTCCATTGACTTTTTGACAGATCTTTATCTAAATTGGTGTTGGCTCAATGCTTCCTGCACTTTATTTAGGGAAATAGTGTCATATTTGCACTTCTGGAACTCTGTTTTTTTTTCAGGGAGGCAATCTGACTGGCTCTGTTTGTGGCCCAGTGCTGCCAGGGCTGTAGTACTCCTGGACCAGGCAGGTGGAGTCTCAGACGATGCACAGGGCAGCTCAGACTGGTTTCCCCAGCAGGGCTTTAGCTGCAGGGATGTCAGCCTCCAGAGCTGGCTTGTGGGGGACTTGGGCAGAGAGCAGCCTGAGGGTGAGGTCTCAGGGAAGTGGGATGCCTGAATGGACTGGTGTAGGAAGACAGCCAGTTGGCCATCGGACCTGGCGATCAGCCCAGGGACCCAAGGCCTCTGAGCAGAAGTGGGCTCCGTGTGTTCTAGTTTTGCCAGCTTAGAGCAAGTCAGCTGCCTGTCATCCCAAGCCTGCCCCATTGAGCATTTGTGCCCTTTCTAACTTGGAGAGACGACCAGCCGTAGCCATCTCACTTTCCTTGACCCTTTTTTTCAATGTCAGCTGACATGCAATTGGCAGGTGGGCCCGCACACAGTTGCCTACACCTCAGGAGGTGCTGGCAGTGCATTTGCTCCTGCAGCTGCCAATGCCGAGTGTCCAGCGGTGGGCGAAGGCCCAGGCTACCACCTATGAGCAAGTGCATGAAGTCTGCAGGCTGCCGTGGGCAGGGTCTTGGAGCAGTGAGCCGTGTGAAATGCACATGGGGTAGATGTGCAGCTGCACGGTGCGGAGGAGCAACCTGAGTCGACACGCTCTTTACTCTGTTGGCCTCGATGTTTGCTATATGGTATTACCAGCACAGGTGGAAACCTCTGGCACTTTGTAAAGCTTGACTTTACAGAAATAGCAAAGCTCCCGTAAAGTTAAGCTTGTCCCTGGAGGCAGTTCTATTATCCTCAGGGGTGTATTGATAGGAGATGGTCCACACACAGGTGTGCAGGGCAGAATACTAGCCCAGGAGAAAGGTCCAGTGCTCATGGAATCCACAAGAGTATTTTTTTTTTTTTTTTGGTGGTACTGGGAATGGAACCCTTCTACCCCTCTGGGCTACACTCCCAGACCTACTTTTATATTTTTTTATTTGGAAACAGAGTCTCTTAAGCCAGCAAGGCTGGCTTCGAACCTGTGCGATCCTCCTGTCTCCTCCTCCCAAGTGCAGGGATTACACGCGTGTGCCACCACGCCCAGCCCCAAGAGTATTTTGATAGGAGATGGTCTCCACACAGGTGTTCAGGGCAGAATACTAGCCCAGAAGAGATGTCCAATGTTCATGGAATCCACAAGAGTGTTGTAATAGGACATGGTCCACAGCACAGATATGCAGGGCAGAATACTAGCCCAGAAGAGATGTCCAATGTTCATGGAATCCACAAGAGTGTTGTAATAGGACATGGTCCACAGCACAGATATGCAGGGCAGAATACTAGCCCAGGAGAGATGTCCAGTGTTCATGATATCCTCAACGGTGTGTTGATAGGAGATGGCCCACACACAGGTGTGCAGGGCAGAATACTAGCCCAGAGAGATGTCTTGATTGTACATCTCGGAACCTCTGACTATGTTAAGTTACATGGCGACAGGGCAAGTGAGGTGGCAGATGGAATTAATTTTGCTAATAACTTGGACTACTTGTGTAGACCCAACAGGATCCCAGGGTGAGGAGGGAGGCAGAAGGCAACCAGAGACATGGGGCATGAGAAGGACTCGACTGGTTGTTGTTGGCTTTGAAGGTGGAGAGGAGCCGTGCACCGAAGAGTACAGGGGCCTTTAGATACAGGGGGGCGTCCAAATGCAGTGTGGCCCCGCTGGCACCTTGATGTTATGTTAGCACTGCAGTCCATGTGAGACGTCTGGCCTCTAGAGCTGTCAAATAAGAAGCTTGTGTTGTTTAGGCTGATCGTCTGTTGTTACAGCAGCCACAGAAACAACTACGCTGACACGGTAGGAAAGAGGGTGGGTGTAAAGTCAGTCGGACTTGGATTTGCCCCTGGTTTTTTTTTTTTTGGTGGTACTGGGGTTCCTGAAAACCCTTCTACCTCTGGGCTACACTCCCAGACCTATTTTATACTTTTATTTGAAAACAGGGTCTCTTAAGCCAGCGAGGCTGGCTTCGAACCTGCGCGATCCTCCTGTCTCCGCCTCCCAAGCGCGGGGATTACAAGCGTGCGCCACCACGCCCTGCCTTGTCTTTTTAAATTAAAAAAAAATTTTTTTTTTAAGTACTGGAGGTTGAACTTGGGGACATTCCCCTCCAAGGTATACCTCCAGCCTTATTTTTATTTCTTATTTTGAAACAAGGTCTCGTTAAGTTGCGGAGGTTAGCCTCTAGCCTTTGATTCTTCTGTCTTAGCCTCTCAAGTGCCGAGATTAAGGAGCGTGTCACTACACCTAGCTTACTCCATGGTTTTTATCTTAGCCAGCCACCTAGGCTTGGGCAAAACCCCAGTTCTTTTTTTTTTTTGGTGGTACTGGGGTTCCTGGAAGCCCTTCTACCTCCGGGCTACACTCCCAGACCTATTTTTACATTTTCATTTTTGGAAACAGGGTCTCCTAAGCCAGCGCGCGCGGCTGGCTTCGAACCTGCGCGATCCTCCTGTCTCCGCCTCCCAAGCGTGGGGATTACAAGCGTGCACCACCACACCCGGCAAAACCCCAGTTCTCTTAGGTGCCAATTGACATAATATTTCCTCTATTTTATGGTTCTCATGGGAGTTAAATGAGAAAATGTACAGAGAGCACATAAAGCAAATATAAAATGGAGTTCATTATTTGCAAGTGGAAAAGTCAGGGATTGTAGCTGCTAGTGAGGAGGAGTTGATGGTGCATTAAAATATACCTTCTAAGCCAGGCATGGTGGCGCATGCTTGTAATCCCAGTACTTGGGAAGCTGAGACAGGCCAGCCTCAGCTACTTACTGAGGCCCTCCGCAACTTAGATCCTGTTTCAAAAATAAAGAATAAAAATCAGGCTGGGGGTATAGCTTGGAGGTAGAGTGCCCCGGGGTTCAGCACCCCCCCCCCCCAAATCTATCTTCTGGACAGGTGAGATAAGCTTATAAGTATGGACAGCAAATTATAAGAAAACCAGTTGTATGACTGCTGGCCATTTGGACACTGCCTGGACAAGTTGTCACGTAGGTGGAGTTTAACCCTTCATGACCTTCCTGCAGGTCCTCTGCTTCCTGTTACATGAGGACACGTGGCCAGAGGCAGATAATGACCTGCTCTGGTCTGCTCCGCTGTCTGGGTTTTGGCTTGCCGTAGAACAAGGATGGTGAGAAAGTATGAGACAGAAGCCTCATGACTGAACCAGGGTGAGCACATTAAATGCAAAGTATACGCCCGTCTGCATTTATCGTACTAGCCAGTACTGTCGGAATGAAGGAAGCATCCCCTTGACGCTGCAAGATGCTTAAATTTATAATGGTGCCATAAATAGTTCCATCAGCAGAGGAATATGTGACAGACAGCACTGGCAGGGCTCCAGGGCTTTATTTTAAAGCATGAAGTGTGTTATGATTATTCTCACCCGAGGAAAGCACTTAAAGGTAGAAAATAAACTATTTCTTAAGACAAATCGGCCCGATGTGGTGCCCCATACCTGTAGTCCCAGTGACGTGGGAGGCTGAGGCAGGAGGATTGCTCGAGTCCAGGAGCTCAAGGTCAGCCTGGACGACATAGTGAGATCGACTCCGTCACCACCACCACCACAGCATAACAGCAACAACCAACAACAACACCAAATCAACTGGCAGATGGTTACCAATTTCTGCATTGAGTATGACTACCCTTCTTCAACTTGAAAAGCGTGTGGCCACTGACACTTCCTTAAGCTAGCAACAAATTGCTTTGATGTGATGAAACAAAGAAGACCGATTTCTCTTTTATTAGTTTGATTATACAGATGAACTCTCATGATAGTTTTGTTTAATTCAAATCTAGAGCATGACAAACAAGTCCAATTATTTTCTTATTTCTCCTTTTATTAGGTGAAGGAGCCAATATTTATATTTGTCTTGTCCAGGGAATCCCAAGGACATTTTAGGGATAAAAGACATGATCCTAAATATGGTCCCTGAATTTACCAACAACAATATTAAAATGATTTGTCAGGACCAATTGGCCCCAAAAGGAAAATTAGTTTTCACGGTATCTAATGAAAGTAAAAATATAGCATTTAAAATCCACCCGATGGAAGTCAGCATAATGTAATCAGCATCAGTAATTCTTGCTAAGGAGGAGTCCATGTTGCCTCATCTGAAATGACCCAAGACACCTACTTCTGGTTCTGGCCAAAATGGACCACGCCCAGGCCTTAGTCCACAGATTAAAACTAAAAAGCTACGAACGAAACCCCAAATGCAAATATTCGATGATTTTGAGAAGTAGAAACAGTAGCAAATTCAGGAAAGAAAGAAAAGCTGGAAGTAGGGAGCCAAAGGAAGTTAGTTCTCCTTTCTTTTTTTCCTCCACCACTTACTTCCTATCAGTGACCTTGGGAATCCCTAGAGCCACCGGGTATGTGTTGGGGGCTTGAAGAAAAGCCCATTTGGTGGCGGGGGCTGAGGTGGGGTCTGGGAAGGGCCTCCCAAACCTGAGCCCGTGGAATGAATTCCTCGTGGGCCTCCCTTGATTCTTCTCCCCTGACTCTGTCTGGGGTAGTGGAGCCATCTGGGGCGGAACTTTAAGAGACCCCTGTCTTCCTGGAAGGAGGGACTGAAGAGGGGCCCATGTTCCGGACAGTCTTTTCTTACTGTTGTCCCCAGATCGAGCCCCATGGGCACAGACAGTATACAGCCCGAGCAGCTGAAACTTGGGATAGAATTCCTCTTCCTCCTCTTCTTCCTTCTTCTCTTCCTCTTCCTCTCCTCTTCATCCTCCTCTTCTTCCTCTTCCTCCTCCTCCTCCTCCTATCCTCGTGGTGGTCATCATCGTTGTCATGGTTATCCTCCCCCTCCTCCTCCTCCCTCTCCCCCTCCTTCTTTGGTAGTGGGAATTAAACTCAGGGACATTTTACCTCTGACCTACCTTCCAGCCCTTTTAAAAATCTTTTTATGTTGAAACAGAGGCTTACTAAGTTGATGAGAAAAATTTGTTCTTCTGGGAGAAAGAATAGGAGGTGGGGAAAAAAATTGAAAAACTGGAATCTCTGCCGCAGAAGTTTGAATGAGACTTGCGGATGCACTGCTAAAATAAGAAGAATAAAAAATCAATATTCTATGAAGTATTTTTAATATGACCCAGGATCTAACAACATAATCTTCAAGCTACCCAGGATATAATGCATATTTACTCAATATTAAAAAATCAGGAAAAGACAACCAGTTTTTGTGTGTGTGTGTGTGTGGTACTGGAGATTGATCCAGGGGCATTCTACCACTGAGCTACACCCCCTGCCTTACTTTTTATTCCATATTTTGAAACAGGGTCTTACTACGTTGCAGAGGGCCTAAGTAACTGAGGCGATTCTTAAACTTGTTATCCTCCTGTCTCAGTCTCCCAAGTACTGAGATAATAAGCATGTGCCATCAGCCCCATTACGCGACCAGTTTTTGAAGGAAAACTCAATTAACAGATGCAAACGCCAAGATGACACACATTTGGGAATTATCAAAGACATTAATTCGACTATAATAATCAGTCCATGAAGCAAAGGTGAATATTATTATTATTATATTTTTGTGGTGCTGGAGATGGAAACTAGGGGCATTCTACCTCTGAGCTACACTCCCAGCCAAATATTCTTATTCTTTATTTTTTTAAACAGGGTCTCATTGAGTTGTGGAGGGCCTCACTAAGTAGCTGAGGCTGGTGCCAAACCTGCAATCCTCCTGTCTCAGCCTTCCAAGTTCTGGGATTACAAGCGTGCGCCACCGTGCCTGACTCAGAGCTGATGTTCTTGATATGAGTGGAAAGTGGGGCATCCTCAGCAGAGAAACACAGGGCACAAAAGCCAGTTACACGTGGCCCAGTGAAGGGCACGCATTGTGAGAAAGGCACTGTTGGGCAACTTCATCCTTGTGTGAACACTTGAGAGTGTACTTACACAAACCCTGATGCTGTAGCCCACTACACACCTAGGCCGCACAGTCCAACCCATCACTCCTAGGCTACACACTTGTACAGCATGATTCTGTACTGAATAATGTGGAATATTCTAACAGTGGTGTGTGTGTGTTACTGAAATTGAATCCGGGGGCATTCTACTTCTGACCTATACTCCCAGCCCATTTAAGATTTTTTGTTCCGAAGCAGGGTCTCTCTAGGTTACTGAGAGCCTCATTATGTTGCCGAAGCTAGTCTCCAACCTGGGATCCTCTTGCCTCAGCCTCCCAAGTATTAGTATCAAAGCATGGGCCACTATGCCAGGCTAAGACCGATGTCTGTCTGTCTGTCTGTCTGTCTGTCTCTCTCTCTCTGTGGTACTGAGGTTGGAACCCAGGGGCTTTCTACCTCCAGACTATACTCCCAGACCTATTTTTTTATATTTTATTTGCAAACAGGGTCTCACCAAGTTGCTGAGAGCCTCACTAAGTAGCTGAGGCTGGCGCGGGGATTACAAGCGTGCGCCACCACGCCCAGCTAAGGTCTCTTTTTATAGGAAACAAATCTATTAATGAGAGCTTCACCCTCATGATGTAATCCCAATCTTCTAATGACAGTAACACTACTAAAACGATAAAATAAAGTGAGGGAGATAAGAGAACCTACGTGGCTGGAATTCTACATTTTACTTAAAGTGGTAAAATATTAATTCCAGGCTCATATGTATGTATATGTATATGTGCAAATATACATCTGTGAAATACATATTTCAATCTGCCTAGAGTTAATCATCCTAGATTATATTTACACAAATCCAAAATTAAATATAAAATACACACATACATATTTTATACAGATAAAATATGTGTATTTTCTATGGTATAATCCCTACAGCAATCACTAAAAACAAAATACTGAGTGATATAACCAGGAGGCCTAAAGAGAAATTAAAATGGCGAACTAAAAATTGAAACAGCTAGGTGTGGTGGTGCACGCGTGTAATCCCAGCATTTGGGAGGCTGAGACAGGAGGATCCGGGTTCACAGACAGCCTCAGCTACTTAGTGAGGCCCCTTGCAACTCAGTGAGACCCTGTTTGAAAATAAAGAATAAAAAATAGGAGCTCAGAGGTAGAATGCCCCTGTTTTCAACCCCTAGTTCTACAAAAAACAAAACCCACAAAACATTGAAATAACCCAAAAGGTGTCTGGAGAGGTGAAAACTGGGTCAAAAACTGAGGGGATGAAGGATACGGGAGACCCGTCTGTCCGCGCCAGTAATTATCTGAGATACAGGGTGTTTGGAAAGGCCAGTGGGAAGTCAGAGACTGACAGTTCATATGATAAGGCAAGACTCTAACAATATGCTAAATGCAAAAAGCCGTTTTAAAAATATAATGTCAGATGTGGCATGGTGGTGCACAGCTATAATCCCAGTACTTGGGAGGCTGAGACCGGAGGATCAGAGGTGGGAGGACAGCCTCCTCAACATAGTGAGGCTCTCAGCAACCTAGTGAGATACTGTTTCAAAATTAACCACTGATCTGGGCTTGGTGGCTGCATGGTTGTAATCCTAGCATTTAGGAGGCTGAGACAGGAGGATCGTGGGTTCACGGAGAGCCTCAGATACTTAGTGAGGCTCTTTGCAACTCAGCGAGACCCTGATTCAAAAAATAAAGAATAGAAAATAGGTCTGGGATGTAGCTCGAATGTAGAATGCCCTTGGGTTCCATCCCCAGTACCGCACAAAACAAAACAAAAAACAAAAACAAAACAAAGCAAAAATCATCTGGGAGTATAGCTAAAAGGTAGAATGTCTTTGATTCCAATCCCTAGTACCACAAACAAAACAAAATAAACAACAACAAAATGGGTTAAAAGTAAAACGATGAAAATAGGAGTCAGAAGCCAGGCGTGGTGCATGTTAATCACCCCAGTACTTGGGAGGCTGAGACAAGGAGGAGCACAGGTGTGAGGACAGCCTGAGCAAGTGGTGAGACTCATCAACCCAGTGAGACCCTGTTTCCAAGTAAGAAATAAAATACAGATCTGGGGACATAGCTTAGAGGTTCAATCACCAGTACCACAAGAAAGAAAGAAAGGAAGAAAGAAAAAAGGAAAAAAAGACAGACAATAAATAGGAGTCAACAGCCATCAGGAATAGCTACGTCACTATCACACGAGGCCAAAAACCTTGCCAGAGATAGAGAAGGGTGTTGTCCAATCAGAAAATGGTCTGTTCACCCAGAAAAGAGCCATGTAAGTGCATGATATACATGTAAACTTTAAAATATGTGAAGTAAAATTGGTAGACTTGAGAGTAGACATAGATAAATCCATGCTCTTAGACATGGATTATTACTTATTTACTTGATAGAAGAATTAAATCAGCACTGATACAGAGGACTTGAGCGATATTATGAACCAGGTCGACATAACTGACATTTATACACATTCCATCCTATAGCACAGAATATGTTCTGTTTTCAAATGCACGCAGAATATTGACCAAGATAGACCATATTCTGGGCCAAAGAACATGTCTTAACACATTTAGAATAACTGAAATGATTAAAAGTATGTTCTCTAACCTAAATAGAATGAAACAGAAAGATATCTCTAAAAATTCCAGATATTCAGGAATAACCCCTATGTCAAAGAGGAAGCGTCAAGGGCAGTTAGAATATGTTTTGTTTGATTTGAGTATAAAGAAAAGTATGATTTATTACAATTTGTGGGATTCAGCTAAAGCTGTACAAAGGTCTCAAATAAAGAATCCAACTTTCTACCTTAAGAAACTAGACAAATGAATCAAGCCATAACGAATAGAAAGAAAACATGGAACATTCTAAAGGTTACCTGGGAAGGCAAGGATCTCGAATAGCTAACACAATGTTGAGAAAGAAGAATAAAGTGAAAAAAACCCGTCTCCCAATTTCAAGATGTCCTCTACAAACATGGTAACCAAGAAAGCGTGTTAACAGGAGGGAGACGGACCCATACATCATGGGACAGAGTAGATAACACAGAAAGAGACCCAGACAAGGAGGCCCAAACAATTTTTGGCAAAGGTTTTAAAGCAGTCCAAAGGAAGAAGTAGCCTTCTAAGCAAAGGGTCCAGGGCAATTGGATACCCACAGGCCAAAAAGAAGGGCTTGGCTTGAATGTCCCAGGGTAGAGAAATATTAACTCAAGGTAGATTGTGGGCTTAGATGTAAAACAAAACTATAATATTTTTGGAAGGAAACACGGGACAAAACCTTTGGGAGCTAGCGGGTAGGAAAACCATTCTTACACTTGATACCAAAAGCATGATCCATGATCCATAAAAAGATGACAAAAAATGTTTTTTGATGAAAAATTTTCATGGTGAAAGACTTTGTTAATAGAATGAAAAGACAAGCTAATCACAGGGAGAAAATACTTTTATGCCACATAATTGATAAAGGATTAGTGCATTAGAGTTAAAATACTAATATCACACACACACACACACACACACACACACACCCCTCTCAAAACTCAGTAATAACAAAGCAAGGCACTGAATTAGACCATGGGCCAATGACATGAAGACATTTCACTCAGAGGATGTACAGAAGGCAAATAAGCAGATGAAAAGGTAATCATTAGCCTTTTGGGAAGTTTAAAATGCAGCCATAGTGAGATATCACTTCACACCTGTCATGATATCTAGCCAAGATAAAATGACATCAGCAGATGCTGAAGCGGAGACACTAGATCGCTCTGACATTGCTCCTGGGAACGTAAGATGGTGCAGCCACTCAGGACTTCAGACTAATTCTTTTTCTAGAAATGTCAGTTATTAAATATGAACACATTTTCATAATCTTAAAATGTCTGAATGTAGCCAGGTGTGGTGACACATGCCTGTAATACCGGTACTTGGGAGTCGGAGACAGGAGGATGGCAGGGTCAAGCCCAGTCTCAGCAATTTAGTGAGACCCTGAATCAATATAAAAGAAATAATATAGGTCTGGCAGGGGGTGGGTAGTTTATAGGTAGTATGCCCTTGGGTTCAGTTCTCAGTAACACACAGCCCAGACACACACACACACACACACACACACACACACACACACACACACCTCTGAAAGCAATGCTAACTTAAAATCAGTAAAACTGGTATAAGAAACTTAAGGGATCCAGGTTAATTAAACTTTCTATGAGGAAGTAAATCAAATATTACATAAATTAGAATATTATGCAAATAGCATTCTATTACTACTATTTAGGCAGTGATATAACTTTCAGTGATTTATCTTGAGTAAAAATATTGCCTAAAAATCCTCTTTCTAAATTGTTAACAGCCATGAGTTAGCAGCTTTCCTTCTAATGAGTCACATATAATTAGCCGAGGCAATTAAATCAACTCTAGCTAAGCGTTTCTGTCTGCTCTTAGAACCAGAGTCTTGATAAGAATCTTTTACAAGATCCAGTACTTTTGAAGCATTGGGTGTTCATTTTTTCCCTTTTGGAAATTCTTTATCCTATTTTAAATTTGCATAAGTGCTTAAAAGTCTCTATGAAGCAATTAGCACTAGACACTTTATAAAAGATATTAGCCGGGAGTGGTGGTGTATGCTTGTAATCTCAGTACTTGGGAGGTTGAGACAGAAGGATCACAGGTTCAAAGTCAGCCTTGGCAATTTTGCAAGACCCTCTAAGACATGTCATAGCCCAAGCAAAAATGAACCAAGGCTGAAATTTCAGTAGACAAAACCCAGGAGTGAACATAAAGTCTCCCAGAAGATTGCTGACAGAGTTACATATCCAGCCACTGCTGCCATCATTTGGACAACTTAGCTTCAGGAATGGGTTCAGGAGAGCTTGGTGAACGCCCAGCTCCACTGCTCCGCGGGGCCGCCAGCCCAGCCCCAGCCCAGCAGGGCCCAGGAAGGTGCGCTGCCCGGCCCATCCACGAAGGCACACAGCCAGGGCCCAGCCTCTGCTGGGAATCCTGGGGGGACCTCCCACCACCAAAGAATAGAGATAAGACTAAATCTCAAGAATCTGTCATTATGATTTTGATAAGGACGGGGAAGGGTGTGTATACCAATGGTGAAATTCGTGGGTAGTATAATGGTTTGGGTTTAGAATTCCCTGAGCCCTCACAGAAGCTAGGCAGCCATGTTGGAAGTGGGATTAGGTTGCCAAAGAAGAGTCCTTGGGGATGTGGCCTTGAGATCGTGTCCTCTCCTCGTTCCCTCTCTTGCTTCCCTTCTCTCTCTCTCCCCCTCCCTCCCTCCCTCCCCCCTCTCTGTTTCTCTCTTTCTCTCTGTGTGTTTCTCTGTGTGTTTCTCTCTCTCTGTTTCTCTCTCTCTGTTTCTCTCTGTGTTTCTCTCTCTGTGTGTTTCTCTTTCTCTCTCTCTCTTTCTTTCTCTCTCTGTGTTTCTCTATTTTTTTTCTCTCTCTGTGTTTCTTTCTCTCTCTCTCTCTCTCTCTCTCTCTCTCTCTCTCTCTCTCTCTCTCTCTCCACCACGCCCTGAGCTCCACAGAGCCGGCCTCACATGAACTGAAAGTGACATCTCAAAAACACTGAGCAAATCCATCTACCTTCCTCTAAGTCGGTGGTTTTGGGTTGGAGCAGAGAGAAGGTTAGCTGAACAGTCGCATCATGGGCAATTTAATGCGTCGGCTTGGCCAGGCTACGGCGACCTGTTCACTGGTTTACCACCACCCAGATGCTGCTGTGAAGGCATTTGGTAGGAGTAACTCGACATCAGTGGATTTTGGGTTAAGCAGATGGCCCTCCATAACGTGGGTGGTTCCTTTGATCATGTGGAGGTCCTCAGAAAAAGAGGCCGGCTTTCCCTGAGAGGAGTCGTGCCTCTCTTGATTTAGAACCAACTCTTACTGGGTGTGGCGGAGCAATGCTCGGAATCCTAGTACTTGGGTGGCTGAGATGGGATTGCGGGTTTGCGGCCAGCCTCAGCTACTTTGTGAGGCCTTCTGGAACCTAGTGAGATCCTGTTTCAAATTCTATATATAAAATTCTATAATATATATAAAATAGGGCTTAGAGTATAGCTCAGAGGTTGAATACCATCCCCCTGAGTTCAATACCCAGTATCCCCCCAAATCAAAAAAAGAACCAATTCTCCCCTGGATCTCCAGCCCCCGGCCTGCGCTGCAGACTGAGCTTGCCAGTCCCCAAATCACACGAGCCAAGTCCTTAACATACAGTCTGCCTCCCTCTCCCTCTCCCTCTCCGGCTTCTCTCTATGTCATGCGGTTTCTGCTTATCTGGAGAATCCAGGGAGTTTGTTGAGTGGGAATTTCAGGGAGTTTTGGCTGCTAGAAAGAAGTTCATGGTGATTACGCATTCCGTGCTGTAGACAGGGTGGTGCCCCATGGCGTGCATACAGTTGGCCGAAGGCGATGCCGCTGCATCTTTGTCAGGGAGGCTCTTCAGGACACCAGCGGGTCTCTCCCCCTCGCCCTCCGGCTCCCTCTCCGTCTCCCCTCCCGTCATTGGTGCGTTGTAGCCCCACGTCATAATGCAGTTCAGAGTGACACACATGCACACGAAGCCTGCACGCACTTCCCTCGGCTCCCCCACGCGTGACGCTGAGATTGGCGCTGACGCTCTCACAACGTCTATGCTGCCAGTGGAAGTGTTTCCTTCCTTCCTTCCTTCCTTCCTTCCTTCCTTCCTTCCTTCCTTCCTTCTCCCCCAACCCTCCCCCAGACCCCTCCACTGGGGTACCCACTGGGCTTGTCTCCCCTGGGGTTCCCCTCTGTTCTGAAATCCCTCTCTGTCCCCATTACTCCCCAGCTTCCACGTATGAGAAACATGTGGCCCTTCGCTCTGTGGCCGGCTAATCTCACTTAATGGTCTCCAGCTCCACCCATTTTCCTGAAAATGACATCACTGTTTTTATTTACTGCTGGGCAGAATTCCATCGAGTGCCCATCCCATCCCATAATTTCATAATCCACTCACGGGCTGATGGACGCCTGGTTGGTTCTCAATGGGTCTCTTACTGCTCATCCTTGGGCGGGCTGGAGACCCGCCCCGGCCCCTTCCACAGTGACTTCCGTGCTGCTGGAGCGGGAAGGTGTTTTTGTTTTTGTTTTTGTTTTTACATGCATTGGAAGCCCAGCTCGGCTTTCACTGGTTCTCTGTCAAAAGTCTACTGTTCTCCCTTTTCCTGTAAGATTTGCGAGCTATAAAATGGCCACACCAGGAAAACAAGACAAAGGTAGGCAAGAAGTAAGTGTTAAAGAAACGGAGTGCGTGACGTTGCCACTCCCTCCTTTAAAACTTTCAGTGTTTGCTTGGTGGCTGCAATATTATACCGGGGCAGGGAGTTGTCCAAAGGCCCTCCCTGGCTGGCTCCGCGGGCTCCCTTTCCTCCAGGGCCCCACCCCCACCCCACTCTATCTTCCTGCAGGCAGGCGCCCTGTGGTCAGGAGTGCCGGCTCGGATGCCCGGTCCTCACCCAACCCTCTTGCATAACTCTTGTGTGCGGTGAGCCCTCTCTGCTTCTGCCCAGGATTAACTCCACCTGCCTGCCACCTGTCCTCCACCTGTCCTCCACCGGGACACACCCTCCTGATGGCCCAGCAGGCTCCTCACGAGTCCCCTGGGCTCTGAAGGACCTTCCTGGTGCCCGCTGGTAGCTGCCAAGCGTCTCCACATTAAAAAAAAAAAAAAGTTTTGGTAGCCGGGCGTGGTGGCGCACGCTTGTCATCCCCGCGCTTGGGAGGCGGAGACAGGAGGATCGCGCAGGTTCAGAGCCAGCCGCGCTGGCCTAAGAGACCCTGTTTCCAAATAAAAATATAAAAAATAGGTGTCTGGGAGTGTAGCCCGGAGGTAGAAGAGCTTCCAGGAACCCCAGTACCACCAAAAAAAAATTTCTTTTTGGTGATGTGGTTGAATCTAGGGGCACTCTACCTCTGAGCTACACCCCCAGCCCTATTTTATTTTATTTTTTGAAACAGGGTCTCACTCAGTTGCTGAGGGCCTCACTAAGCAGCTGAGGCCGACATGAACCGGGATTCTCCTGCCTCCGCCTCCCAGCGCTGGGATGACAAGCGCGCCACCACGCCCGGCAGCATTCCCACCTGCTGGCTTCACGGTCTTCCTGTTTGTCCAGACGCTGCTTTCCCAGGGCCAACTCTCTGAGCTCTCTGGGGCTCGGTTTTCTCATCTGCAAGTTGGATGGAACATCATTCACTTCATAGACGGGTACTGAGAAAGAGGTGAGCCAGAAGATGTCACACACGAAGGGTCGTGTCTGCCCAGAGCTAGTAATGATAAGTACCTCTGCTTCTAAAAAGATACATAGGCCAGTTTTCCAAATGAGCTTAGATTCATTCTTTCCCCGGACTCTTTCTCAATAGAACCAATAATAGAAAGCCGGGCCTTTGTTTCACAGTGCTGTTTAGGATTCACTGAGCTCTGCGAACACTTTTTATTTATTTTGGAGATCAAAAATCCTTCTTTGGGGGGACACAGATGACCACCCCAACGACCACGAGATGAGCAGAGCCCAGGAGGGAACTCCGAGACCCGGGTCCTGACCTCCGAATGTCCTGGCCCTGGTCCTTCGCCGTGTGATCCGCACACACAGAGCTTGGAGAACTGCGTGGTTCCTGTGGACCCAAACCTCCCGCCTGAGGACAGGCAGCAGCCGACGGCTGCTGCTCCTGGGTGGCCGCCCTGCAGGCCTCCCACACGGCGCCACCTGCCAGGAGGCGTCCGAAGGGAGGCTGCCGAGGCCTCCAATCTGTATTTTGTCCTGGGGTTCCAAGACCCACATGAGTGGTGAGACCTGAAAGGGAACTTCCCCGTCCTCTGATCCCCAGCACGCAGGCAACCATGAGCACGGGGGTGCAGGACGGCTGAGCGGCACCCGGGGAGGGGGCTGAGCAGGAGCAGGAAGCCCCTCCTCATGGCAGCTCGCCACCCACATTGCATTTGAAGAAAGAGCTTCTCCTTCTTTTTTTTATTTTGGTGCTAGGGTTTGAACCTGAGGGTGTTGTTATACCTCTGAGCTATATCCCCAGTCCTTCTTTAAATTTTTTTTTTTTTGAAATTGGGTCTCACTCAGTTGCTGACTCTGGCCTCAAATCTGCCATCCTCCTGTGTCAGCCTCTCAAGAATTGGGGTTGCAGCTTCTAACTTTTTAGTTTTATTTTTGTAGTACTGAGGATGGAACCCAGGGGCATTCTACCTCCGAGCTATACCCTCAGCTCTCTTTTGTATTTTTATGTTGAATCAGGGTCTCACTAAGTTACAGAGGGCCTCACTAAGTAGTTGAGGCTGGCGGTGAACCAGGATCCTCCTGCCTCAGCCTCCCGAATGCTGGGATTACAAGTGTGCGCCACTACGCCCAGGCTAGCTTCTAAAGAAAACAGTGCTCCAAGCCCAAGCCCTGGTTAGAATCACAGGAGTCCCCCTCACACTGAGCTCGGCTTTGCTCTGGTTCACATCCCAGACCAGCGCCTGGCGAGGCTGCTCATCACCAGCAGGTCTCTCCTGCCACTTCGTGCTCTGGAAGGAAAAAGATTTCTCCCTTTTTTTGCCTCCCTCAGAGAATGCGGAATGTGTGAAGCCCACCCCAGGACCCATCCTCTTCAAATGGTTCACCCGTGATGGACCAGCTCTCGCCCCTCTCAAGCTGTTTGCAGAGCTTGGGTACTGGAACACCTCCTCCATTGTAGAAAAGCCTTTTGAGTGTGGATTTTATTTTTTATTTTTTGGTGGTACTGGGGGTAGAACCCAGAGGCTTTCTACCTCCGGGCTATACTCCCAGGCCTTTTTTTCTATTTTATTTGGAAACAGGGTCTCACTAAGTTGCTGAGAGCCTCACTAAGTAGCTGAGGCTGGCTTCTAACCCGTGCGATCCTCCTGTCTCAGCCTCCCAACTACGGGGATTACAAGCGTGCGCCACCACGCCCGGCTCAGTGCATTTGACTTTAGTGCATTGAAAAGTCCTCAGTGAGCCGGGTGTGGTGGTGCACGCCTGTAATCTCAGCATTCCGGAGCAGAGACTGAAGGGTCTTGGTTCATGGACAGCCTCAGCTACTTAGTGAGGCCCTTCGCAACTCAGTGAGACCCTGTTTCAAAAAAAAAGAAAAGACTAAAAATAAGACGAGGGGATAGCATGGAGTTAGAATGGGTTTCATCCCCAGTAACGCCAAGAAAAAAAAATAGGGCTGGAGGTGCAGCTCAGAGGTAGGATGCCCCCGGGTTCCAGCGCGGGCTGCTGCTGTTACGGTCTGGACATGGACTGTCCACTGGAAGCTCATTTATCAGCCGTGCAAAATGCTCAGAGGTGAAGCACTGAGCCACGACGGCTCTGATCTCATCGGTGGTGAAGTCCATCCGGGGATTGCAGGACTTAGTGGTGGTGAGGTCGGCGGGTGGGCTGCGGCTGGGGCAGGCGGGTCGCTCAGAGTGGGGCGCTGGGGCCTTATGTGACTCTCACCCCATCCCCCTCTCTGCTCCCTGCTCCTGCTCCAGCCCTGAGCTCTGCAGACAGGACCCAGCTTAACCGGGACTGAAATCTGATACATCTTCCTCCCTCTGAGCTGTGGTCCTCAGGTGTTTGGGGTCGAGGCGGTGAGGATGCCTCTAAAGACAGTTTCTCAAGAGGGTGGTAGAAGGGAGAAGGCGGCTGGAGATAAGGATGTGGCTTCCCAATGCGGCGAGACAACGGGCCTGCTGGGCCTGAGCAGGCCTTTGTGATGCATGCTTGTAATCCCAGCACATGGGAGGCTGAGACAGGAGGATCACAGAGGGGAGGCCAGCCTCAGCAACTAAGTGAGGCCCTGTTTCAAAATAAAAAATAGAGTCAAAAAATAGAGTGAAAATAGAGTCAGTTCTGTTGTTTTATTTTATTTTTTTATGGTGCTGGGGATGGAATCTAGAGGCATTCAACTTTAGTGTTACATTCTTAGCCCGGTTTTATTTCTTATTTGGAAACAAGGTCTCACTAGGTTGATGAGAGTCTCAGTTCTTGCTGAGGCTGTCCTTGAACCTGCAATCCTCCTATCTCAGCCTCCCGGGTACTGGGATTACAAGTGTGTAATGCCACCATGCTCAGCCAGTTCTGTTATTTTATTTTATTTTATTTTATTTTATTTTTTTTGTGGTACTGGGGTTCCTGGAAGCCCTTCTACCTCTGGGCTACACTCCCAGACCTATTTTTACATTTTTATTTGGAAACAGGGTCTCCTAAGCCAGCGCGCGCGGCTGGCTTCGAACCTGCGCGATCCTCCTGTCTCTGCCTCCCAAGCGCGGGGATTACAAGCGTGCCCACCACGCCCGGCTCAGTTCTGTTATTTTAGAACGCCACGCTCTGCTTCCTCCCAGGCCCAAAGGGTGCATGATGTCTGGCTCTGTGAACCAGATGGTTCTTCGGAAAACGCAGACCGTCCTCGGATCTGGGCTGAAGCCTGGGCCGGAGTCCAGTCTGCGAGCGTGGGTTAGCTTGACCACGTGTTACACGTGTCAGTACCTCCAGCACCAGGCAGGAAGACAGCCTGCTTGTTATTTTTTCCCACCCTCTTTTCTGGAAGGCATATGGAAAGATCTGCAGGCAAGCATGTTTTGTTTGTTTGCACGGAGAGGAATTACTTCCTTTTCCAAAATTATCATCCGTCAGACCACCTCGACAGCGACCTGGTCTGAAATCAAGACGTGAAGTCACGTGTGGGGAAGGCAGTAATGGTGCCAGTATCATCGTGTGCGACGCTTCCTGTGTCCTAGGCTCTGGCTGAGAGTTCAGCTCCTCCGCTCGGTTTTCATTAATTCGTTAATCCGTCACCTCATTCATTCACTCACTCATTCATTCACTCATTCACTCATTCATTCACTCACTCATTCACTCATTCACTCATTCATTCAATCATTCATTCATTCACTCATTCACTCATTCATTCAATCATTCATTCATTCATTCATTCACTCATTCATTCACTCACTCATTCACTCATTCATTCATTCACTCATTCATTCATTCACTCACTCACTCAATCATTCATTCATTCATTCACTCACTCATTCATTCATTTGCCACCTGCCCTGAGTCTTACTGTGTCTCAGGCACTCTGGGAGGTGCCGGGCAAAAGGAAGTCGTGAGGTTGTCCTGATCCATGCCTAGGTGAAATTGTCTGGTAAAAAAGGCAGAAATGGAAACCAACAATAAAAATTGTCCGGAACTTCCGGGAAGATGGCGACCGAGAAAAGCGGGTCTTAAGAGCCCCACTAACAACAAATCTCCATTACCACAAAATCAGTGCCTTTCATAGCCAGAAAACACCATCACCAGTGAAACAAAAAATCACCAGGCTCCAGAGAGAAAGTGGACTGAGAACAGAGCCACAGAGGAGATACACCGGACTCATGCCCGAGGATGCGGCAGATGCGGCAGCAGCGCCATACTGCCGGCGGCAGCGGCGAATTCACGGGATGGCTACAGCAAGCCGAGGTGAGCCACTGCGGAACAGCTAGGCAGGATTTCTCCGCGCAGAGAGCATCTAAAGCTCCCAGTGGCCGAGCTCAGCACACGCTGCAGGGATTCAGAGTGGAAATCAAAACCAAGAAAAAAACGCCAGCCCCACAGCCGAGGGCGTAGCAGCGGCGCCATATTGCCACCGGCGGCAGCAGCACCGAATTCAGCGAGGCCAATACAGCTCCATCTGAGTACTCAAGAACAGTGAGTCAAATTGCGGGCCACAGAGGAGAAATGCCAGGACTGTACTCCCTGGGACTTGACCCAGTGGGGGAGGGGCGGTGGCAGAGATATCACACTATAGGAGAACCTGCAACCTGGTACCCCCCACAGTCTAAAGCAGCCTCTATCGACTCTCTGGGTCGGAGACTCTGTGAAACAACCCAGTAAAGGAGTAGTGGGGTCTGAGATACTACTGACTCGAGATCCAGAACACCTTAAGTGAAGTCATAGTGACCCAAGGGAAGAACCCAGAGAAGGCACAAACATCGGAAATCATGGGAAAGAGGAATAATACTGGAGCAATTAATGCCCACAACCCCACAACATCAGAACCCAATAAAACAGAAAATCAGAGATTTCTAGAAGATCAAATCAGGAAAATAACTGTAGAAATAATAGAGGTGCTTCGAAAAGAACTCAGAGAGAGCCAAAAAGAGATAAAGGATGCAATTAATGAAGTAAAGGCCTCAATTCAAAGCACAAACAACCTATTAGAACACATGGAGAACAGAATCTCGCTCTTAGAAGATGAGCAATCCAAAAATGAACTCATAGTTTCTAATCTAGGAAAAAATATCCGACAGCAGGAATCTGATATTGAAGAAATATGGGCCCATTTTAAGAGAGCTAACCTAAGAATAAGTGGAATAGAGGAGGGAAAAGAAAGTGAAACCAAAGGGATCAACAATCTCTTCAAGGAAGTAATAGCAGAAAATTTTCCAGACATAGAGCAAGAGGTCGATACACAAGTCCAGGAAACTTATAGAACTCCCTTTAGACAGGATCAGAGAAGAGGATCCCCACGCCACATAATTGTCAAAATGACCAATGTGGAAGCCAAGCAGAGAATCTTAAAGGCAACAAAAGCAAAGGGCCAAGTGACGTTCAGAGGCAAACCAATTAGAATCACTCCAGACTTCCCAAACCAAGTCATGAGAGCCAGAAGGGCTTGGAGTAACATATTCCAAACTCTGAAAGAAAACAACTTCCAGCCAAAAATTTCCTACCCAGCAAAACTTTCTATCAAATTAGATGGAGAAATAAGAAGCTTCCATGACAAACAGAAACTGAAGGAATTTATGTCTTCAAAACCAGCACTAGAGAAAATACTCAAAGAGATTAACTACAAAGAAGAAATAGGTAACACACACCAGAACCAGAGAAACAAGATTTTCCATCCAACAGACAACTAAGATCGGCTATCTTTGGAGATTCATTATTTATGTTAGTCTTTTACCTATCTCTAAATGGTATTGTTTGCCTTTATTGTTGTTAATTTTTAGGATTTCTAGTTGGAATATTAATATACCTTCAGATATAGCAATTGGAAATATTTTATCCCATTCTATTAGTAACTGTTAACTCTGTTTACATTGTCTTTGGATATACAATTTTTTTTTTATTTTTTAGGGAGTTTGTATACTCTTCTGTTGCCTGTGCCATTGAAATCATAACCAAGAAATCACTTCCAATTTCAATGTTGTGAGGTTTAATGACCCAGATTTTCTCCTAAAAGTTTATAGTCTTAAGATTTATATTTAGGTCTATTATCTATTTTGAGTTAATATTTGTATATGGGATTAGGTAAGGGTCCAATTTTATTCTTTTCCATGTAATTATTATTTTTTAACAATATTTAGTTAAAAGATTAATATTTCCACCACCAAATGTTCGTGGAAACCTTGTAAAAAATAACGTGACAATATAGGGAAGAATTTAGCTCTAGGCTTTTATTTAACTCCAATGGTTTATATATCTGCCTTTAGAATAGTACTACACTGTTTCAATTATTGTAGCTTTATATGGTTTGAAATCAGAAAATATATATCTTCTAGCTTTGTACTTTTTCAAGATCGTTTTGGGTACCTAGAGTCCATATTCCATATTAGGATAGATTTTTTTTCTGAAAAATAAATATATAAATATATGATAGTTTCACCTAAAAAAAAGAAAAAAAATATTCTCTGGTAAGAAAGAAAGCAAAAAGAAATATTGAAATGTTATCTTTAAGTCATCAAAAGCTTGGTATCAGACAAATGAAACTGTTATGTGAGATTATCATTTTTAATTTTAGATAAATTGCCATAATACTAGATGTTAACTACTAAGCCAAGCATGGGAGGGAGGGATAGGGAGAGAATGGGGTGGGGATCGGGTAGGAGCTGACTGGGAAAAGTGTGCATGTATGTCTACAAAAGTATGTATCCTACTATAATGTATGAATACAGTGCACCAATTAAAACAAAAACAAAAACAAAAACAAAAACAAACAAAAAAAATTGTCCGGAAATTGTTGCATGTCACTGAAACGAGGGCCTGGGCTTCCCAGGAGTCCCCGGCCTCTGCCTGCGCCGTCTTTGCAAACCCCGATGACCCCGTGTTCACATCTGCGTTTGGAATGAGGAAACCGCAGGGCGGGGTGGCTCAGAGAGGGAGGAGGCTTCGGCACTAGGTTAAAGCTCCCCACACCAGCACCCCCATCCCGCCGTGGCCCGGAGCATCTGTCCTGAGAGTCCAGGTGGCTCTTTATTTTTAGAGACCTTCAAATCAGCTAGGTGTAGACCTTTCGGAACTCTCTGGAGCTGTCAGAGGGCAGGGCCCCAGGCAAGGATGGTGCGTTGTGCCAGCTCACTTGGGAAGTGACCACTGACTTCAGCGTGGTCCCCCCTCCCAGGAGTGAGGGGCCACTTACAGCCC
The DNA here is from genome assembly GCF_963383645.1 of Muscardinus avellanarius. Taxonomy (NCBI): domain Eukaryota; kingdom Metazoa; phylum Chordata; class Mammalia; order Rodentia; family Gliridae; genus Muscardinus; species Muscardinus avellanarius. The sequence continues at coordinate 5,893,337 of NC_137790.1, read as the reverse complement.
TACCCACTGGCCCGTCTGTACCACACACAGCAGGTGGGTAAACACCATGTAGGTCATATTGCTCCACCTATCCCCAGCCCCCTTGGAGTGGGGGGCTTCTACCCATGCTGTGCAATGCCCCCGGCGCCCCACCCAGGTTGGGGAAGGCCAGGGAGCCATGGCGGTGGCCGCGGGGCTGCGGCACATCCCCAGCTCTCCAGGAGGCGGCCCTTCCTCCACCGGCCCTCGGTTCCCACGACCCTTCACCCCGCTCCACCAGGAGCTTTGTTTAACATTTTAGAAAACTGCTGTGCGCCCGCCCGAAAACCTTCCAGGCAGAGCAGATCTAATGAGGACAGCGGCTTCCCTGGGAAAGCCATTTTCGAGGCCTTGGAGAACCTCTGATTGGTCTCCATATTTGCATGAGGGTCCTGGAACTGTGTCAGCCGCCAGGCTGGCTCACCTGGGTTCTTCAAGCAGAAATGCAGGGACTTCTTGCTCGTAGTGGCCAGGGCCTCCCTGAAATAGATGCAGGTCCCTCCAGTGGACCCTGTCTCATGACCGCCAGCCTGGTCAGGAGTGCAGGGAAGGGGTGGCCTGCCGCTCAGTGTCACCCACACTAGGCAAAGGGCTCCTACTTCCTCCCTCTGTCCAGCCGCTGTACAGTCGATGCCACCTGGCCAGGACCCCACTCATTATTCAACAAGTCTCACAAGGGCATCCATCTGTGTCGGCTGGGGCGTGCACCCTGGAGTCCCACCTGGCAGGGGAGACAGAGCACAAAGAAGCAGGTGTCCACTGCAGTGTCAGCCCACTGAACCAGGAGGATAAAGGGTGTGTTAGTCTGCTTTCCACTGCTGTAACAAAAGACATGAGGCTTGGTATTTTATAAAGAAAAGAGTTTATTAGGTTATAGTTTTAGAAGCTGACAGTCCAAGAGAGGGTGGCATCATATGATGGTGGGAGCCATGTGCGAGCGATCAGAGGGAGACACAAAAGGCTGGAGGGGGGCAGCTTTGCTGTTCTCTAACACTCTTCTAGAGAACGAGGTGGGGGTCTACAGAAATGACGCAACTCCCTCCCGAGGGTGGTGCCCAGTGACCCAATCACCTCTGCATTAGTCCCTCCTCTTTTTTTAGTGGTTCTGGGATTCCTGGAAGCCCTTCTACCTCTGGGCTACACTCCCAGACCTATTTTATGCTTTTTATTTGGAAACAAGGTCTCTTAAGCCAGCGCGGCTGGCTTCGAACCTACGCGATCCTCCTGTCTCCGCCTCCCAAGCGCGGGGATGACAAGCCTGCGCCACCACACCCGGCAATCCCTCCTCTTTTTTTTTTTTTTATGGTATTGAGGATTGAACCAGGGGCATTCTGCTTCTGAGTGACACCCTAGTACTATTTTTTTTTATTCTTAATTTTGAAACAAAGTCTCACTAAGTTGTGGAGGGCCTCACTAAGTAGCTGAGGCTGGCTGTGAAAAGGGATCCTCCTGTCTCAGCCTCCTAAGTACTAGGATCACAAGCGTGCACCACCACGCCTGGCTACACCTTTTTAAAGCTCCACCACTTCCATATAGTGCCTCACTGGGGACAGACCTTCCAACACTCGAGCCCTCGGGGAGCAGAGTCAAGTCCTGTCCACTCACAGCAAAGGACGGCGTGGCAGGAGCTGGAGCTCCTGGACCAGACACCGTGCAGGGAAGAGCGGCGGAGTCTGAGGGATCTGGGGAGCCAGCCAGGGCGGGCAGGCCTGGGAGGGAGGGCTGCGTGGATCCCGAGTGGGCATGAGCGGGGCTGTCCAAACAGCCCAGAGGCTGGTGTGGCCAGGGGCAGGCAGAGAGGACTGGACCAGGCGCTGTCACAGAGCGTAGCCTTCCGACCCCGACAAGAGGCCGTTTCCGTGGAGTGAACATTGATAAGTGCTTTCTGTGGCTATTGTGGGCACCAGGTCTTATTCCTTCTGGTGGCAGCAGCAATTTAAACGGGGAGACACCTGCTCTCCAGGGGACTTTGGCAAAGAGACTTTGTGGTACTAGAGATTGAACCCACAGGGGCTCTACTTCTGAGCTACACCCCAGCCCTATTTTAGTTTTTATTTGGAAACAGGGCCTCCCTAAGTTGCTGAGGGCCTCGCTAAGTTGCAGAGGCTAGCCTTGAACCTGTGATCCTCCTGTCTCAGCCTCCCAAGTTCTGGGATTATAGGCGTGCACTACCATACCTGGTTGGAGAGACCTTTGCTTGTCAAAAGCCATGTTTCCCTGTTTGGGGATGCTTCCGAGTGGCTGGAGACCAGGGCTGCTGCTCCACACCCTACCCTGCACAGGACGGCCCCGCAACATGGCCCAAGTTGCCAAGGAAACCAAGGCGGCCAGTCCTGTTTGGGTCACGGGGACCCTGGGGAGGCTGCATGTTTTGACTGGTGATGGCACTGGTGCCAGGCTCTGGGGAGGCTTGGGGGTGCTTGGGGATACACAGGGGCGAGGTGCAGTTTGCACAGCTCACAGCCTCATCCGCACGGGGACAGGGCAGAGCAGCCCACTCTTGGGTCTCCTTTCAGTTTAGCCAAGACCACGTCAGAGCTCTGGGCCAGGGGGCTTCTGCCTGTCTGTCCAGGCCGTGGCTAGCCCATCCCCCAGGTGATCGCTGAGCTGAGCAATTTGTGCACACTGACCTGCCTCATCTGCCTTGCTGTTAGCCCATTTCACACACAGGGCAACTAAGTCCTGGGCAGCCCCAGGGCCTTTGTTCTGCCTGGAATGTTCTCTGCAGCATCCCGGTCTCTGGCCTTCTCCCAATCACTCTTTCCTGCCAGGCTGCATGGCCCCTGCTGAGACGCCGGCCTCTGGCCCTCGGAGTGCACCCGGGCGCGGTCTCCCAGGCTCCCGTCTCCTCGTCCTGCATGTTCTTTGCCGCCTAATCTCTATTAAGAACAAGACAAGCCGGGCCTGGTGGTACACGCTTGTAACCCCAGTGCTTGGGAGGCTGAGACAGGAGGACTGCAGGTTTGTGGCCAGCCTTAGCTACTTAGTGAGGCCCTCTGCAACTTACTGAGACCCTGTTTTAAAAAAGAAAGAATGAAATAGGGCTGGGGGATGTAGCTCAGAGGTAGAATGCCCCTGGGTTCAATCCCCAGTGCCACAAAACAAAACGCCAGGTGAGGCGGTGCACCCCCGGAATCCCAGTACTTGGGAGGCTGAGATGGGAGGAATGCAGGTTGGAAGCCAGCCTCAGCTACTTAGTGAGGCTTTCAGCAGCTTAGTGAGACCCTTTATCCAAATTAAAAGTAGCTTAGAGGTTGAACGTCCCTGGCTTCAATCCTCAGCACTACACACACACACACAAGTAAAAAACCAAAAGGCCTCCTCCGAGTCACAGTCCCTCAGTGGTGGCTCCCGTGGTGGCGGCTGCCTGGCTCTGTTGGTGGTGACTGTGGCTACGCCTGGCTGCTCTGTTACGCCAGGACACAGCGGCTCCCCGGAAGCCTGTTGCGCAGGGCCGTGGGAGTCTAATAATCACGGCCGTTACTCTGTCTGTCCCTCTCATCACGCGCTTCCCGGCCCCCAGTACACAGCTTCTCCTAGAAATACATTATTATAAGGTGGTGAGTTCTCTTCCTCTGTTCTTCTGTCCAGAGAAAGAATTCAAGTGGAGAGCAAGAATGGGGGGGGGGGGGCTCCGAGGCATTTCTTTAGGGCAGTGGGGGGCACGGTGTAAAGAAGGCTGTGGTCAAGGTGGGTTATGTTCCAGAGAAAACAGTGGGGTATGCTCCAGGAAAGGGCTGGGTTACTTCCAGAAGAAAGAGTCGGGAAAGGGCTGCCTCCAGGAGAGTGTCCCGAGAGCTGGAGCAGGAAACAGAGGCGTGGGATCTTCCACATGGGGGCTTTTACACATTCTGGAAGTCGCCTCCTCCGCATGTGCACTGGGGAGGCACCAGCTCTGGCCACCGGCTTAGCTTCCTTGGTTGTTTCTGCCATTGGAGACCTTCCCTCGGGCTGGGGTCTCAGTGGGACGCTGACCCTGTTCCATCCCTAAGGGCTCTCAGCTTACCCCAGGTGGCCCCAGGCCTGCCCACCTGCTGATCTCTGGCCACCTGGCACACTGATTCTCCATGCTTTAGGCTTTGACCCCCCCCCCCCCAGCTTGTTTCATCTTTGCACAAAAACGATCACATGTCAGCCACAGGGAAATAGAGATTAGCAGGGTTCTGAAGCTACTGGAGACAGGACATTGAGGAAAACGGGTGCTATTGACTTGACTTGGGCGTGGGGGCCATCGATTGGGAATCGTGAGTTCCTGGGAATTTTACTGTGTGGCCCAGAAGTAGCCACGGTTGTATTAGATGGAAGTCTTCACCTCTAAAAATAAATAAAGAAAAGAAAGAAAAAAGGAAAAGAAAAGAGCGTGTATTTTCTGCACATCCATGCACAGGAGACTTCTCTTGCCCGAGGTACTTGGGTCTTGCTGCGGCCTCGCGGGCCCCCCCTGGTACTGGCTGCTGGGTTCCATCTGGGCTTGGCCCGCTGTGATCCAAGACCAGCTCCGTAATTCCTCTGCTTTCCAACTTCCTCATCCGTGAAATGGATCGTAAAATGGATTCCTTCCCGGTTCTCAGCGGTCGGTCGGGAGCCTGCCTGAATCCGCAGGCCTTATTTGCCCTTGACGCTTCGCCCACCTGCAGACCTATCTTGACAGCCGCGTCTCTCACTAGACAGGCAGGGGATGGGGCGGCCGGCACGGGGCGCTGGGAGTGCTTTAAAGTTAACTTGGGATGTCCCCGGGAGGACGGGACCGCTAGCCCGAAGAACCAGCCCCTGGGGGTCCGAGCAAAGCGCCTCGGTCCTGAATTCCTGGCGCTGGGTGAAAGACGTCCCCCCGCCGCCCCCCACCCCGGGCTCGGGGGGCGCGGCGCGGCCTGGGGTCAGGTCTCTGGGCTCGGGCCGGGGTCGCCGAGGCCTGCGCTGCGGAGACCCGCACCCACGGGACCCGCACCCACGGGACCCGCACCCACGGGACCCGCACCCACGCCGCCGCGCCCCGCCCGCGCCGCCTCCGCGCCTATCAGCGTGCCAGGCGCCCCGGCGCGCTCCGCCCTCCGCCCCAAACCCAGCCCGCCGGAGCCCATCCTCCGCCTGGACCGGCGCCGAGCACCGGCCGGGATGCGGCTCTGAGCTGGAGCCGAGGATGCCCGGCAAGGTGAGGGCGCCGGCGGGGACCGGGGCGGCGCGGGCCGGGGCTGGGGTGCGGGGTGCGGGATGCTCGCGGGGGCGCCCCGGCTGCGCACTGCAGGCTGCTGTCCTGAGTCGTTTGTTCGTTCTCTCTCTCCTCTCTCCTCTCTCCTCTCTCCTCTCTCCTCTCTCCTCTCTCCTCTCTCCCCTCTCCCCTCTCCCCTCTCCCCTCTCCTCTCTCCTCTCTCCTCTCTCCCCTCTCCCCTCTCCCGTCTCTCTCTCTCTCTCTCTCTCTCTCTCTCTCTCTCTCTCTCCTCTCTCTCCCTCTCCCTCTCTCCTCTCTGACTCTCTTAAGGAAAAAATGGTTACAGACCCAATGTCAGCGAACTCGGTACACCAGTGTTTTCATTTAGAAAGCCTATTTGCTACTTGAGCCTCACTCACACTGAGGAAGTTGGGTTCCTAGCTAGCAGCAGGGCAAACGAGAATAGGGAATTAATGTGGGGCAGACACACCACCTAAACAGGCAAGCGAATCTCCAGTGAGCTGCCCGCACCCTGCGGCGGGCAGGCGGCTCCCTGGAGGGAGCTGGGGTGCTAGAGCCCCTGGCAAGGGGGTGAAAGCCATCTTTTCCCTCAGCGCCAGGCGGGGCATTGGCTGCCAGACTGGCCAAAGGAGGACTCTGTAGGTCGTTTCCAAATGCCTTAAGGTTTAGTATTTGATAGACACATATTTTTCTTTACAATATCTGCACGTCATCTACCTGTGTTTGCTCACACAAGTATAACATGCATGGCAAAAATATGCTGCGAATATTGACAGTTGACTCACATTCCCCGTCCTCCTGTTCTTGTTTTACTTTTTGTTTAAGCTTCAGACTTTTGGGGGATACATTTTATTTATTTATTTATTTATTTATTTATTTATTTTTGTAGTACTGAGGGTGGAACCCAGGGGCTTTCTACCTCCGGGCTATACTCCCAGACTTACTTTATTTGGAAACAGGGTCTCACTAAGTTGCTGAGAGCCTCACCAAGTAGCTGAGGCTGGCTTCGAACCTGCGCGATCTTCCTGTCTCAGCCTCCCAAGCGCAGGGATTACAAGCGTGCGCCACATGCTGAATGGGGGATATATTTAGCTTCCAAATAACAGAAAACCAAATCTGCAGTAATTGGACTTGTAAAATTATTATTTTACTCTTCCTGCTGACAATCTTAAAAAAAATCCCTGTTTCGTATGTGACGATCTCTGGTAAATATTAATATTCGCCTCCTGTCATTGCGTCTTCTCGTCGCTTGCCATTCTGTGCTGCTTCAGAGAGATGGGAACATAGAATTGAATGAAAAGAGATCTGGGGGCTGTCACTCTTCAGTGAGGGCAAGGGCTGCAGAGTGGCTGCCGCTTCTCGTGTTTCACGAGTGCAGGAAACTATTAGCTGCACTGGTGGGTCAATGTGTGCTCATCAGGCTGTGCTGAAGTGTAGTAAAGCATTTCCACGAAGATATGGTCTTGTGCTGGGATATAGCTTAGTGGTAGAGCACTTACCTAGTACACATGAGGCCCTGGGTTCAAACCTCGGCACTGTAACAACAGACGAACTCTATATCTGTGTGTATGTGACATGGACATGCCTTGTCTTTTATGGATTTTTCTCATTGAAATAGGCATATGTAAGATGCAAATTCTATTCTATTCTATTCTTTGTTTTAAGGCACCACTGTGTATGTTTTAAGCCCTAGTTTTTTCATTTTTAATTGCTTTCATTTCTCTTTTCAAGTCTATTCATTGAGTATAGTTTTTTTTTTCCCTACAGATAAATTAAAAGATAGTTAAAGTCTGATGTTCTAGGTGGAACCTGTTGTGTTAATTCCTGGAAGCATGTCTCAGAAAGTAGACAGCACTTGCTGGGCATGCTTGTGATCCCAGCATTCGGGAGGCTGAGACCTGGAGGATCGCGGTTGGAGGACAGCCTCAGCTACTTAGTGAGGCCCTCTGCAACTCAGTGAGACCCGGTTTCAAAATAAAGAATAAAAAATAGGGCAGGGGGTGTAGCTTGGAGGTCAAATGCCCCTGGGTTCCATCCCCAGACCCGCAAAAAAGAAAAAAAAGAAAAAAAGAAAAGAAAAAAGAAAAGAACGTAGAAAGCACCTTACACTGTCAACCCCAGAACCTGACCTGGGCAGTTCTGTGTTTTTCAAGGCTCTTCCTGACCCAGGCCCCCCTGCACTTGTAGGATGGTCAGGACAATTTGATGCTAAGAGATTCTGCTCGCCTCCTGTCACCAGGTGCCCTTGAATGGTGACGGTCTTCACCCTTTAATCAGGGGCCTCTGGGGTTTACCCTCCTTGCCCAATTCTCAGCTGACCAAGGGCGCTGAATAAGTGCGGGTTCAGAGAGCGCAGAAGCCCCTAGAAGGGCTTCAGAGGCTCCATCTCTTCCTTCCTGGGCACGGCCTTGGCCTCGGCTCAGAGCCCGGGCACTGGGGATCCAGGGAACCCTCTGTCTCCTCTACACGCGTGTCTGTCTGACAGGGTCTGATCAGATTTCGACTCGGTTTTCTGCCAGGGTGACATCCTGATCTGGAATCCCAGTTCTGAGGGCCGTACGAAGCTGCCTGGCTCTGCCAGCCTCTCTCCCAGGTTGAGTGGCAGACTGGACCAGGTCTGACTGCTCACTGCTTGGAAGCCAATCCCTGGGGGATGAGAGTGGGTGGGATGATATCCGTTTAGTTAAAGGTCAGAACCTTGAGATGGTCAGGGCCACTGACTCCCAAACAAAGGCCATCCTAGAATGCTTAGGTGCACAAAGGGGCTTTCCTGGTGAGGACAGGAGGAAGGGGGACCAGGGGAAGGAAGGCGGTGTGCGGAAGGGGTCCTCACCATTCAGGCCCATGTTTTATTTCTTCTCTTCTGCTGTAAAAGCTTCAGATAACCAATGCAGTTTGTCTCCTGGGCCAGTCCCTGTTATTCTTTAGATAAACACATAGTTTCCTTGCAACGTTAAACACCATCCCACTTTTTTTTTCTGTACCGGGGGTGGAACCCAGGGGCATTCTACCTCTGAGCAACACCCCCAGCCCTACTTTTTATTCTTTACTTTGAAGCAGGGCCTCACTAAGTAGCTGAGTCTGTCCGCAAACCATGATCCTCCCGTCTCAGCCTCCTGAATGCTGGGATTACAAGCGTGCACCATACCACACCTGGCTCCATCATCTCACTTTTAATTAAAGAACAAGATTAGCAAGTTCTGGGCCTATACTTTGGTGTTATATGAAGACCATCAAATATCCTGGGGTTGGAGAAAGTAACCGAAGGTTTTTTTTTTTTTTTTTTTTTGGTGGCACTGGGGTTCCTGGAAACCTTTCTACCTTTGGGCTACAGTCGCAGACCTATTTTGCATTTTAAAAAATTTTATTTGGAAACAGGGTCTCTTAAGCCAGCGAGGCTGGCTCCGAACCAGCGCGATCCGATCCTCCTGTCTCCGCCTCCCAAGCGTGGGGATTACAAGCGTGTGCCACCGCGCCCGGCCCATAACCGAAGGTTTTTGATGAAGAGGTTTGGGGACTGGCGTTGATCTCGTTCCTTTTTCCTGCAGTAGTGGACTCCAGCGTCAGTGTCTTAGTCATTCAGAGCTGGTTTCATTTGGACTTTACACGGCTAGGCAAAGTGGAAATTAAAGAATGACTGTACAGGGGGCAATCTGCAAAGTTGAGCTGAGTTGCTTTTCTACAGGAAGGCAGGAGACATAGCCTGGTGCCATTACTACTGTTTCAGTGGGAAGCTGAGTAGGATGGGGTCTTTTTTGAATGTGACGCCCCTTCCTCTGATTATAGTATCAGCCATCAGGAGCCTGCAGCCCCGCAGGCCCCACCCAGGATTACGTGAGCTCAGGTGTGGCCTCTGTCAACACCTGTGTGCTGTTGACTTTTCTCTTTTGCCCATTTCTTCGGACTTCTCCCTCCCTGCCCATGGTTGCTGTGGGTCCTCTCAGTCTTCCTGCTTCTGGGCTCTCCTGTGTGGCCTGGGCCTCGGGATGGGGCTCCATTAGGCTTTAGGGGTTTTGACAGTACTTTTCTGTGTTTGTGAAAGGAGGAGGTTGTCAGCCTGTGTTTGAAGACACAAAGTGAAGTGGTGGGTATGGCAGAATTTTTTTTGTGTGTGTGTGTGTGTGTGGTACTGGGGATGGAACCCAGGGGCATTCTACCTCCAAGTACACCCTCAGCCCTATTATTTATTCTTTATTTTAAAGCAGGGTCTCACTGAGTTGCAAAGGGCGTAAGTAGCTGAGGCTGTCGGCGAACCACGATCCTCCTGTCTCAGCCTCCCGAACGCTGGGATGACAAGTGTGCGCCACCACGCCCAACTATGACAGAGATTTTGAAAAACTGGTGTGACTTTCAGTTGAAAACTAGGATCCGGAGATACAAGTATCACGCAATGAGATTCACTGGATAAACAACGCAGCCAGAATTCTTATATCTAATTTTGAGTATCATCGCACATCCTCAATAGAAGACAGAACTAGAAGTAGTCGGGCCCAAACTGGGTAAATAAAGCAGCCGGTCACTTCATCTTCTTGTTCCCTAAACATTCAGGAGGAGGTAGAGCGCTCAGGAGGAGGTAGAGCGCTCAGGCTGTTGACTGGGTTAAATCCCAGGCCTCTTGGGTTCTTGTCCTGTGACCTGGGCAAGTTACTTAATTTCTCTGTGCCTTGGGTTCCTTTATTGAAAATAAAAGGTAGCAATAGTACACATTTCTTCAGAAGCAGTTATGAGGATTAGATGGTTCCAGGTGTCTGAGGCCGTCGAGCAGTGCTTGTGTAAGACGTAGCTATTACCTGGCATTGTTTACCTGGCATTTTCTAAGCACTTTACTATGCTGAGTGAAGAATGAGGGATGGAGATAAAGAAACAAAACTAGTTATACTGAGCTTAAAAAATAACTTGGCTAGAGCCGGGCGTGGTGGCGCACGCTTGTAATCCCCGCGCTTGGGAGGCGGAGACAAGAGGATCGCACAGGCTCAAAGCCAGCCTCAGCTACTTAGTGAGGCTCTCGGCAATTTAGTGAGACCCTGTTTCCAAATAAAGTATAAAATAGGTCTGGGACTGTAGCCCGGAGGTAGAAAGCCTCTGGGTTCCATCCCCAGTACCACACACACACACACACACACACACACACACACTAACTTGGCTAAAAAAATAACCTGGTTTAAAAAATAATCTCAGCCAGGCATGGTGGCACATGCTTATGATTCCAGTAACTTGGGAGGTTGAGACAGGAGGATCGTAGATTTGAGTCCCGCTTCAGCAACTGGGCAACATCCTCAACAAATTATCGAGACCCTGTTTCTTGCGCGCACGCGCACACACACACACACACACACACACACACGCACACACATCTGCAGGAGTAGCTTGGAGGTGGAATGTCCCTGGGTTCAATCCCTTGTGCCCCCCCAACACATACACACACACACGCACACACACACACACGCACACACATCTGCAGGAGTAGCTTGGAGGTGGAATGTCCCTGGGTTCAATCCCTTGTGCCCCCCCAACACATACACACACACACACACACACACACACGCACACACATCTGCAGGAGTAGCTTGGAGGTGGAATGTCCCTGGGTTCAATCCCTTGTGCCCCCCCAACACATACACACACACACACACACACACACACACACACACACACACACAAGTTACTGCCAGAAAGGTGTGTGCAAACTTCTTTGAGACACCGCAGGATGGCTGGAGCCAGCTGGGGGCACCAGGGAACAGCATGGCGTTTGTTTCTTGCCGTAGTCTCGGGGCGCATCTGTAATTCCCGTGTTCACCCGAAGCCGCCCTCAGCGTGGCGGTGTTAGTGAGCTCCTGCCGCCTCTGCGGCGAGTCTTGACGCAGGGCGCTGTGGTTGTGTGTTTTCTGCACCCGCCGCCTCCCTCGTTGATCTCCTCTGTCTCCTGGTCATTTCGTTCCTCCTTTCTTGTGTTGCGGATGTTGTGTTCTTTTTTTTGTGTGTGTGGTACTGGGGATGGAATCAAGGGCCATTCTACCTCTGAGCTACACCCCCAGCTCTCTATTTTTGTTTATTTTTTATTTGGAAACAGGATCTCCCTGAGCTGTAAAGGGCCTCAAGTAAGTAGCCGAGGCTGGCTGCGAACCACAATCCTCATGTCTCAGCCTCCCAAATGCTGGGATGACAAGCGTGCCCCACCACGCCCGGCATGATGTTGTGTTCTTAATTTCCTGTGGCAGCAACTCGCTCACCGTGAATACTTCTACTTGGTTTCTGGGCACTGTTTTCTTCCGAAGGTCTTCATCCGACCCTTGCCTTTTCCTCTTCTGTTAGGGTCCCCTACAAGTCCCAGGGTAAAGGCCTGGTCCTCAGCCTGTCTTGCTGCTGGATCCTCCTGTCTCAGCCTCTGGCCGCCATGAGACTCTGCCTGGCCCCAGGCCCAGATCCATGGAGCCCCCGCCCTTGGACTGAGCCCTCTGAAGACGTGAGCCAAAGAGAGCTCTCCTACGCTGTGCCTCTGTCTCAGGTGTCTGGTCACAATGGCAGGAAGCTGACCAGCACACCCTCCTTCCTGTGGTATTTCTGCATATTTGCTTTGCCACATCTTTCCCCGTAAAGCCTGTGTATCAAGGACAGGGTCAGCCGGCCCTGCATCGACAACTGAGGAGAATTGTCCTTGCTTGGTACTCTCGTGTGATCTGCACTGGTCTCCCCCACAGAGCTCCAGTCGTGAACTGGACGTGGTGATTACTAAGCTCTTCTGTTCAAGTGTCCAGGGCAGGGAGGTGAGCAGGCGCCGGGGATAGCCGCGGTTGCTGGGTTCGGTCTCTGTTCGTTTTCCTTGAAGCGTTATTGAACGCTGTCTTCAAGGTCCACTGGGGTTGCAGATGGTCCCCGAACTCAGGGTGGGTCTCGGAGGCATGGGGAATGCCTTTTCAGTTCATGAAGTATGCCAAGCATGCAGGACAGTCGGAGAGTGCCGGGGAAGCCACGCGCGAGCGAGGGCGCCCCTGCCCAGGGGAGCCCTGACGTTTTGGCACAGCTGCTTCTGGCTTACAGATGAGAGCACAGAGCAGCAGCGGCTCCCACCCTGACCCTTCCACACCACCCGCAAGGCTGCCTCGTCTTTCCTCTGCGTGTTTTCGCATTTCTTTGTGGGAATCTAGAATTAATTATGCAAATATTTCCTATTTCCTAAGCTTCCTAGGGTGGATTCATACTCTCTTATTATATTGCGTTTTTTTTTTTTCATGCAGTGTTTTTTCTTTTAGTGCTGGGAACTGAGCTCAAGAGTGTTTTACTTCTAAGCTACACCCCAGCCTTTTTAATTTTGAAACAGGGTCTCGCTGAGGGTTTCAAAACTTGCCATCCTCCTGTCTCAGCCTCCTAATCATTCATCATTTTTTTTTTTTTTTTTTTTGTGGTACTGAGGATGGAACCCAGGGGCATTCTACCTCTGAGCTACAAAGCAGCCCTATTTTTTTTTAAGTCTTTTTATTTTTGAAACAGAGTCTTACTGAGTTACGAAGGGCCTCGCTAAGCAGTTGAGGCTGTGAGGCTGTCCGAGAACCATGGTTCTCCAGTCTCCGCCTCCTGAATGCTGGGATTACAAACGTGTGCTACCATGCCTGGCTTTTGGAACTTATGTAGGTGTAGCTCTAGTTCTGTGGTTTCCATTGCTATTTAAATTACCTTGTAGAATTATGCTATAGGTGGCTTGACTACTTTTTGCCCATGGATGTTTCGAGGATTTTCATTTTTGATATAAAAATGCTATAATAAACATTCATATATCTGTACATCTGTATGTATATCTCCTTTTGCACACACATGAGTTTCCTTTAGACTAAGTAAGTACATCTAGAAAAGAATGGGTAAAAAACCACATATACCTCCATCTCTCTTAGATATTGAGGACTTTTATTTTTGGTGTTGGTACTGGGGATTGAAGCCAGGGGCATTCTACCTCTGAGCTACGCCCCCAGACCTATTTTATTTTTATTTTGAACGAGGGTCTTGCTAGGTTGAGGAGAGTCTCACTGCTTGCTGAGACTGGCCTCGAACCTGCGATTCTCCTGTCTCAGCCTCCCAGGTACTGGGATTATAGGTGTGTGCTACCACGCCTGGCTCTGGGAATTTTCTTTTCCTCTTAGTGAGGAGTTCTAATAATCCAATAACTTAGTAGTTGGTTCTCTACAGCTTCATCCATACTTAGAATCAATGGAGCTATAAATATCTGTTAATGTCCTAAGTATTGTTACTGTTTGTAAAATGCAATGTCTAAAATGCTCCTAATGCCAGGCGTGATTTCGCACGCTTATAATCCCCATGCTTAGAAAGCTGAGACAGGAGGATCGCGCAGGTTCAACACCAGCCTCAGCTACTTAGTGAGGCTCTCAGCAACTTAGTGAGACCCTGTTTCCAAATAAAGTATAAAATAGGTCTGGGAGTGTAGCCCAGAGGTAGAAAGCCCCTGGTTTCCACATAACAGTTTGAACTGTTATGGTTTGGGGGCACTGCTCCCGGGGACCTCTGTTAGGATCCCAGAAACTGTTCCTGTAACTGCAGGTCCTTGTTCTGAACTAGGATAGAAAAAACACTAGTCCACACTCTTGCTGAGAACTTAAATTAGAGTTTATTATTGCAAAGATGAAGCCGGGCGTGGTGGACACGCTCGTCATCCCAGCATCGGGAGGCTGAGACCGGAGGATCGCGGTTCGCGGACAGCCTCGGCTACTTAGTGAGGCCCTCTGCAACTCAGTGAGACCCGGTTTCAAAATAAAGAATAAAAATAGGGCAGGGGATGTGGCTTGGAGGTCGAATGCCCCTGGGTTCCATCTCCAGACCCCCCCACCCCCCAAAAAAAAGAAATATAGGACATAGATTTACAGCCCTATACTGTCCTGGGATAGTGTAGTGGGGTGGCACTCAAGTTTGTGTCTTTTCACTCTTCTGATTATACTCATTTTTCTTAATTGATTAAACAATGAAGCTGTTCATTTTAGGCCTTTTCCTCATTTGTTATGTGTCCAATCACTAAAGTGATTCAACTCTGTTGAAGATAAACATAACCACATAACCTAGAGACCATGGGCCAAACATAAAAATGGCCTCCAGAGGTCTAAAACGACGTAGGCTCACTAGAAACCGAGTGTCTTTTAACTAATAAAATCATCTTCACCACATATGCCAACAAACATACCACAAATGCCTTACGATTTGCCTCAACCTTTTGATTTTTACTCTGGCCCTTTCTTTCCCATTTGGGACGATCTTAAGATAAACCTTACTTTATACAAAATGCTTTTTTATTTTTACAAAATCTTCTTTCTTTGTATCTATTAAAAAACTCTACCCCCACACACGTTTAACATCTGTCTCTTGTTCTTACATACAAGCTGAACCAAAACCAATACCATTTTATAATGCTGTCCATATACCAACAGTTTAAAAACCTATTTAAAAGACTTAAGTGTTAAGTTAAACCTTATGAAGTTAGGAGCATTTTTGTTTTTTGGTGGTACTAGGGGTGGAAACCAGGGGCTTTCTACCTCCAGGCTATACTCCCAGAGCTATTTTATACTTTATTTGGAAACAGGGTCTCACTAAGTTGCTGAGAGCCTCACTAAGTAGCTGAGGCTGGTGTCGAACCTGTGCGATCCTCCTGTCTCAGCTTTCTAAGCATGGGGATTATAAGCGTGCGAAATCACGCCTGGCATTAGGAGCATTTTAGACATTGCATTTTACATTTTCCCAACTTAATAATTGAATTACAGATTACCATAGAAAGACATCAGGTAAGTATCACTAGTGCCTCAAAACCTTAATTCTGCAAAAGAAATAAAACTAACGATAATGCATATTGTATTTGATCACATAACTTAATAACTGTGTTATAGTTTACCACAGAAAACCAAGACACCAGATAAACATAACTAGTGTCTTAAGGCATTAATTTTGTCAAAGGAAAAAATGAACTTTAAAAGCAATGCGTACTGTATTTAATCAAATTTCACAGAGGTCTAATTTTTACGATGGCTTGGACAGCTTTTTAGAAGTTTACATTTTAGCTAAGACTGATTGAGATAAAAAAAAAAAACCCAAAACTTTGAGCCAGGTGTGGTGGCGCACGCTTGTAATCCCCGCGCTTGGGAGGTGGAGACAGGAGGATCGTGCTGGTTCGAAGCCAGCCTCGCTGGCTTAAGAGACCCTGTTTCCAAATAAAAGTATAAAAAATAGGTCTGGGAGTGTAGCCCGGAGGTAGAGGGGTTTCCAGGAACCCCAGTACCACCAAAAATCCCCCCCCAAGCAAAAAAACCCAAAAAACCAAAAAGCAAACAAACAAACAAAAAAAACAACTTTGAGCAGTAACTTTAGCACAGCCAGCAAAAGAGAAAAAAGAATGATTAGTTTCCTGACATTATATCTCCCTTTTAACAGAGGAGCTGGAATCTCTAGTATAACTAAGAATGGGAGAATTGGAGGTCACCTCGGGAGCGGGCTAAATATTGAGTAAAGAAACGCTGTAGGGGCTGGCCTGATATGCCCCTCACTCTAGCTAAAGCTTTGGACCTTACGCTGGGAGAGAAGGGTAACGCCTTAAATCTGACCCCAGTCTGAGATCTCACTGTGATCGCCTAGGGCTCTATAGTCTCAACTCAGGTGGCGGGAGCCTGGAGGAATGGCCCTGGAACTCATCACCGGGAACCGGGATCTGGGGACCCCAGGTCCCTCTGGACCTCGGGGCACTCAGACTTTTAATGGTCCCCCTTGCACCGTGAGCAGGGCCTTGGCCTTTTTGGCCTCCTGGTTGAGGGCATTCACGCCGGAGATGACCTGGCTCTCCACACTTAAAACAGACTTGAACTCTTTTGGAACTTTTGTGGGATTAGTGCTCAGCCAGAATTCTTTCATGGCGTCTGTCCTTCTGTGTCTCCCTTTTCAAGTCCCTGTTATTATACACTGAATTGACAGCCTGCAGAGTTACAAATTTGTTTGAGGATGGCCTCCCCTTCTATGGGGTGAGGAACCGAGTGACCTGAATGCCAGCACCTGTTGGTTGAGTTAGTGATATAACTACCAAGATCCCTTTTACTTTCTTTAAGCTCAGCCCATAACAACAACTTATGGACAGATCAAACTTCAAACTCCCCCTCCCCACACTGCTGTCAGGGGAAACGTTCCTTGTAGCCATCTCGGCTGATTTGCCGAGGCGACCTGGTCTTTGGGTTTTGCCTCTCCTGATGTCACTAACTTAGTGGAATTCTGGCTTCCACTTTGGATTGCTGAGATCCTATCTGAGAGAGAAAGGATGGGGCTTTACTGGTCTGTCTGGGCAAGGTCGCCCCCCTTCCCAGCACATCCCAATCTAAAACCAATTACCTTAGCATTTAGGATATTGCTGGGATCCATCTAAGACACAGAGAGGTATATGGTGCCCAAAGGTTGCCCTTCTTCCCTGCACCCTGGGTGTGTGGGCCTCATGAGGGTGGCCTCACTACCCACCAGCTTGCTGCCCACCGGGAGGGTCTTTAACGGACTTGAGGCTTTGCCACCCTTCCCCCTGCCCCGTATCCCACTTTCCAGCAAGCTGTGTGGCCTCTTCTCTGTCCGGATGAGGTTCCCTGCTTCTCCTAAAGCTAAAGCTCGGCTGGGGGCGAGTCTGGTCAAGCACCTCGTGTGTGAGCTTCGCGAGGGCGGCTCCTCACGGCTCACTAGGGTGGGCCTGTTAAGAGTGCGAGTCTGAGCCGACCCAGACCCTGTCTCTGTTTAAGCCCACCCTCTCCCCTCTCCCTCTGGATGAGGTAAAGCTCAGAAGTCCTTAGCGCTACCAGCTGATAAAACACTGTATTTTTCAGAATATTTTTATCAGTGACCCAGAATGGGTGGTCCCTGTTTTTAATACTCTTCCTTAGACAGTTGTATTAGCTAGGTGGTAATAGAAGCCCCAAACTGCCAATAAATCAGAGATAGCCACAAACAGTTTTTTCTACAGGGGGCCAGTAACAGCATATGTATATGAGCAGAGCCGAGTGGAGGCTAATCTGGAGGCACTAGGACCCTGAGGATCCCATGCCACTGGAGCTGCGCCTGGGTCAGTCCGGCTTTCTCAGCTGCCTAGAGCTCTCAGAGACACTTAGCTATTCAGGCTTCTAAACACAAAATTTAGACTTCTGCGCTTGGCCACTGGGAGTTCGGGGCCTCTGGGGCGTGCCAACTGCCTGGGTTCACAGACCAACAGGGTGCACACAGCCGCTCCATGAGCGGTTGGGAGCTGACTGCAGTTGCTAATGGCAACACTTCCTAGGTGCCCCTGGAAGCAAGCAGTCTGGCTGGCTTATCTCCCTACAGCCTATTCTCAAGTGTGGCTGCCGTGGGAGAAAAACTCACTTCTGTTTAGCAATGGATGGTGGCTGGCATCTCCTGTTTGGGGAGTTTTCTGGAGGTAGGCTGTGGGCATTTTTTTTTTTTTTTTTTTAAGATTTAACTTTGTACAGTGCTTTTAAAAGAGTGTCCCATCTTTGATGGGGGCAGAATGGAATGCATGGACACTCATTTGGACCTAACAAGACAAGAGTGGGATTCTCTGAAACCTCAGTAAGGACCAAGCACTGGCCCTGCTCCCCTTACGTGGGCAGTAGGCAGTGAGGACCTTACCCCCAAAGTGTGGATCTCAGATGGCGTACTGGCCACCACTGAGTCCTCAAGTAAGCTGGGAGGAGGTTCAAAGTTCCCTCTTATCTGCCCTACGCTATTTAAAGAGTTTAGTTCCTGTGTGGGATTTGACCATGGGCTAGTTCCTTGGCCGGGGGGTCCCCACAAAGCAGAATTGCCTCCTAGACGCTGGATAATCAACAGTCATTCTTGGGGAACTCCTTATTGCTCCAGGAAGGTACATACTTTTTGGGTGCAGTGGTACTAAGACCACTGTTGTCTAGAACCGTCTTTGGCTCCAAAAATAGAGAGCCTGGCATGGGCACCAAACTGTTACAGTTTGAACTGTTATGGTTTGGGGGAACTGCTCCCGGGGACCTCTGTTAGACTCCCGGAAACAGTTCTCGTAACCATGGGTCCTTGTTCTGAACTAGGATAGATAAAACACTAGTCCAAACTCTTGTTGAAAACTTAAATTAGAGTTTATTATTACAAAGATAGAAATACAGGAGATAGATGTACAGCCCTATATTATCCTGGGATAGTATAGCGGGGTGGCTATAAAGATGTCACCAGAGTTCAAAATACAAAACAACTTTTATAGCTACATAATCCTCCATCTTGCTCTACTGTGTAATCCTGTGACCTAGGTCTAAGTCTGCCCTTAACCCCAAGCAGACCTCTTTTGTTATACTGATGGGGATTTCTGGCCTGGCAAAAAAACCTTCCCGCCTAACTGCAGGTATAAGCCTAGGTTTCTTTGTTAAGACCAGAATGATTCACAAGGTCAAGGGCCATGTGGTATCTGCTCCCCTTTCACAAAGGTCAGTGCCCTCCTCCCACACTCCTGGGGAACTCTTAGCTTCTTGCTAGACATCATTTACCATGCAAACCTGTTTTTAGAATGTGAAAGTCCTAGGTCCCAACTCCTCTATCCACTTGGTAATTACTTTTAGTGAGGGTCCTTTGCCTTATAACAGCTACCTGAGTGCCTGGTAGTAACCAGGCCCTTACTGCTTTTCTTTTTTACAGATCTGAACTCCACTTTCTATCCGATATATATATATATATATATATATATATATATATATATATATATATATACTGACACTTCTTTTTCAAATATTTTTAAGCCATGTCCTAATACTGGTTTTAGTGTGTGTGTGTGTGTGTGTGTGTGTGTGTGTGTGTGTGTGTTGTATTTGTTTTACAGGAATTAAACCTAGAGGCACTCTATCTCTGAGGTACACCTCCAGTACTATTTTTTTTTTTTTTTTTTTGGTGGTACTGGGGTTCCTGGAAGCCCTTCTACCTCCGGGCTACACTCCCGGACATATTTTTACATTTTTATTTGGAAACAGGGTCTCCTAAGCCAGCGCGCGGGGCTGGCTTCGAACCTGCACGATCCTCCTGTCTCCGCCTCCCAAGCGTGGGGATTACAAGCGTGCGCCACCACGCCCGGCTTTTTTTTTAAATTTAGAAACAAGGTCTCTCAACAGGCGTGGTAGAACATGCTTGTCATCCCCGGGCTTGGGAGGCGGAGACAGGAGGATTGTGCTGGTTCGGAGTCAGCCTTGCTGGCTTAAGAGACCCTGTTTCCAAATTAAAAAAAAAAAAAAAAAAAAAAAAAAAAAAAAAAGAAACAAGGTCTCTCTGAGGCTGGCCTTCTTAAACCTGCAATCCTCTGGTCTCAGCCACCCAAGTACTGGAATTACAAGTGTATGTCTCATTGTTTTAATTATATTTCCTTGATTTTAGTAAAACTGGTCATCTTTTCATGCACACAAACCCTACCCTATTTGGGTTGCCTTTTTAATGAATGGCCTGTTTATGATACTTGTCCATTTTTCATTTGGGGTTTCTTTTTCTTATTGATTTGTAAAAGTTCATTTAGAAACTCCAGAGCGGTCAGTTCAATAATAAACGTTGCAAGTCCCTCCTCTTAGTATGTGGCTTGGACTTCTGTATTTTCTTTTACAATAGCTTTTCAGTTTTAATTGGGTTGCTCTTACCAAGTCTTCATCTCCATGTCATCGATGGCATGGGCCATAGATTCTTTTTCTTTTTTCTTCTTAGAAAAGCCTTTTGTCTTTAGAAATTCTTTCCCACACTAAAATTTTAAAGAGCATTTTGAATATTTCTTTGTAAGTGTTGGAAAGCTTTGCTTCTCATTTGGGGTTTTAGCCAGCCTTTGATTTATTTTTAGGATGTTGTGACTTTGGGATTCACACATCATTTTTCCGTATGAATAGTCAGTAGTCTCAGATCAGGAATTCAATGGGTGATTCTTCTCCTGGTGATGTGTAATAGCAGCTGTTGTTGTGTAAATCTCTTTTTGGGGTATTTATTCTCTTTTGTTGATTGTCTTGGTCACTGTGGGCAGCCGTAGACCAGGTGGCTCAAACAGAAAAGGTGTTTCTCAGGGCTGCAGCGGCTGGCGGGTGTCAGCTCCAGGTGTGGCCTGGCTGGTTTCTGAAGAGGGTTCCCTGGTTTGCAAATGACCTCCTTCTGTGTATGTCCTTCCATGGGGCTGAGATGTTCTCTTCCTCTTCTTAGAAGTCAGGCCACCGATTCTGTTGTATTAGGACCTCACCCTGTGAGCTCACTTCACTGCAATTACAGCCTGGAAGCTCTGGCTCCAGAAGCAGTTACACTGGGGTTAGAACTCCAACATTTGAATTTCGGGGCACGATTCAGTCCGCAGCACGGGTCTGTTGTCTGAACCTTGTAACCCTTGTTCCTCTTGCCCCGCCCACCGTTTTAAATGCTTTTGATGTGGGGAGGGCACAGCTTGGAAAAGCCTGCTAGTTAGCATCAGAAAGCACTCTGTTTTCTCTAGCCTTATGCGTGGCTTCCCTTCCACCCTTGTTTTCTTTTTGTGTGTGTGTGTGGTACTGGGGCAGGAACCCAGAGTCTTTCTACCCCCAGCCTACACTCCCAGACCTATTTTATATTTTATTTTGAAACAGGGTGTCACTGAGTTGCTGAGAGCCTTACTAAGTAGCTGAGGCTGGCTTCGAACTTGTGTGATCCTCCTGTCTCAGCCTCCCAAGCGCGGGGATTACAAGCGTGCGCCACCACGCCCGGCTTCACCCTTGGTTTCTTTTTTCTTTTTTCTTTTGGAAACAGGGTCTTACTAAGTGGCTTTTTCTTTTAATTAATAGTTTCGCTGGGGGTACACCCATCCTAGATTTTATCCATACAGTCTACAGTTCAATAAACTCTATTTAAAAAATATGATAAAGCTTGCGTGAGTTAAACTTGCCATTAGGCCATGACCCCGTGGCATTTTGTGCACACGTGACGTGTGATGTGCATTGTGTCTTCAAGGTCAGTCCCTGCTGAAGCATGTGTCAGAATTTTCTTCCTTTCTAGGGCTGAATAATAGTCCGCTGTGCGCACAGACCACATTTTGTTTGTTCATTCATTCATTCATTCATTCATTCATTCATTCATCATTCAGTGGACACACTTGAGTTGCTTCTACTTTTTGGCTGTTTTGAAGAATGCTTCTGTGAACACAGCATATAAATATCTGTTTAATAAGTTCCTGAGTTCATTTTTTGTGCATACAGCCAAAAGTGGAATTGCTGGGTCATCTGGTCTTCCGTTACAGTTTTTTTGGGAGTTCTCAGAGTGTTTTTGACAGTGTATACGCCCCGTTCTACTCCCACCAGCAAAGCACAAGGGTTTCAGTTTCTTTATACTCTCACCAACATGCCATTTCTTTTTTCTTTCTTTCTTTCTTTCTTTCTTTTTTTTTTTGCAGTACTGGGGATTGAACTCAGAGGCATTCTACCTCCAAGCTACACCTCCAGCCCTATTATTTTATTCTTTATTTTTGGAACAAGATCTAAGTTGCGGAGGGCCTAAGTAACTGAGGCTGTTGGGGAACCGTGATCCTCCTGTCTCAGCCTCCCCAAAACTGTTTCTTTTTAAAAAACATATATTAGCCATCCTAGTAGGCTGGAAGCAGTGTCTCAATGTGATTTAGATTTGCTTTTCCTAATGATAGTGAAGTTGAGTGGTGTTTCCTGCACTTATTGGCCACCTGTATATCTTCTTTGGAGGAATGTATATACAAATCTCTTTCCCATTTTAAATCATTTTTTATTATTGGCAAGCCCCTAATTCTTAATTAATTAATTTATTTTTGTGTGGTACTAGGGATTAAGTCCAGGGGAGTTCTACCTCTGAGCTATACCCCAACACTATTTTCTTCTTTTCTTTTGGTGGTACTAGGGTGGAACCCAGAGGCTTTCTACCTCCAGGCTAAACTCCCAGACCTATTTTGCATTTTATTTGGAAACAGGGTCTCACGAAGTTGCTGAGAGCCTTACTCAGTAGCTGAGGCTGGCTTTGAACCTGTGAGATTCTCCTGTCTCAGCCTCCCAAGCGCGGGGATTACAAGCATGGACCAACATGTCCGGCTATTATTATTCTTTTTTAAAGTTTAAAACAGAGTCTCGCTGAGTTGTGAAGGGCCTTGTCAAATTCCTGAGGCTATCCTCAAATCTGCAATCCTCCTGTCTCAGCCTGCCAAGTATTGAGATTACAGGCGTGCACCACCACAGCCGGCTCCCGATCCTTAACTGATATGACCCTCTTACTACCCTGAGCTTAACTTCTGGGAAGAGCGTGATTGGTGTCCATTTTCTCCTCATTCTAATTTGTCATCAAGTGTCATTCCTTTCTTAGTGTGTCTTGTGCTCAGGTTGGACTGGACAGTTCTGTTCCCACCCAATTTTCCAACCCCCCAAGTCTTGGGCTCTCTTTTCCTGTTGGTCCCTTAGAGAGACATTTTATTTAAGCCCACTGTCATTGTCTCCTTTCTTCCCTCTGTCTCTCCCTCCCTCTTTGGGTTGTCACCTGCTCTGATTTTAGCCACCCCAGCTCCACTGAGGCAGCACTGGAGTCTGAGAGCTCTGTAGCTTTCTGTAGGATCGGTTCTGCAGGCTCCCTCTTCTTCTGGAGCCTCCAGTGTCCCAGGGACAGTCTCTGTGAGTCTGTGAAAGGGTGTGGGTGGTAGGTTCAGGAGCGGACTCTTCACCAGACTCTGGGCTCTGTCTTTTTCCATGACCTCTCTTGGGCTCAGCTGGAAGCTTCACCCAGGGTGAAGGAGACTCAGTATAAGAAGTCAGCAAGCTAAGCGTGGTGGTGCACGCTTGTAGTCCCAGTACTCGGGAGGCGGAGACAAGAGGATCGCAGATTCTTGGCCAGCCTAAGCTACTTAGTGAGGCCCTCCGCAACTTAGTGGGACCTGTTTCAAATAGGGCTGGGGGAGTAGCTTGGAGGTAGAATGTCCCTGGGTTCAGTTCTTAGCAATACACACACACACACACACACACACACACACACACACACACACACTCTGAAGCACTTACCTTGTACTTGTGTGGGGAGGACTGGGTGAGAATCACCGGAGAAGCTCTTAGAACAGCGTCAGCACATCGGTGGCCTCACTCCGCACTGGCTGCTACCGGGGCCTTGATCTGGTTTTTCTCTTCTGTGTCTAATTTTTTCCTCCTCTGAGTACCTATGTTGACCCCCTCTCACCTCTTGTTTTCTCTTTCTTTTTTTTTTTTTAATTTTTGTGGTACTGGGATGGAATCCAGGGGCATTCTATCTCTGAGCTACACCCCCAGCCCTATTTTTTATTTATCTTTTACTTTTTTATTTTTATTTTTTGGTGGTACTGGGGTTTCTGGAAGCCCTTCTACCTCTGGGCTATTTTATACTTTTTTTTTTTATTTGGAAACAGGGTCTCTTAAGCCTCGAACCTGCGCTATCCTCCTGTCTCCGCCTCCCAAGCGCGGGGATTACAAGCGTGCACCACTATGCCTGGCCCTATTTTTTATTTTCTATTCCTTAATTTGAAACAGGGTCTCACTGAGTTGCAGAGGGCCTCACTAATTAGCCGAGGCTGTCCGCGAACCGCGATCCTCCTGTCTCCGCCTCCCGAATGCTGGGATGACAAGCATGTGCCACCACGCCCAGATTGCCTCTTATTTTCCAAGTTCAATTCTTTGCTCTTCATTGTCCGATTCCCAGATGCTGTCCCACTCTTGCCAATTCATTGTCTCTATTTAGACAGATTGCAACCAGGCCACCTCTTTCCACTGAGTGTGAGATTCTCATAGCACAAAGGCCAGAGGATATATTCCCTGAAGGACAGTTTGACGTTGGTCCAGGCACTTGGTGTCAGCTGCTCCTCACGGCTCACACACAGCCATGCCAGTGCCCCTTTAAAGATGGAAGAATTTGACCTTTAAGCAATTTCTACTACTTGCACAGGGGTCCTAAAGGGATCATGATGAGAAATTAGATCCTAGGCAGATGTAAGAAGGGATTGCAGGGCTTTCTGAATCAAAGGAACTATTCAAAGGGACAACCATCACCTGAGTACTTACTGGTTCCCGGGTATCATATTAATGCCACGTCACTATAACAAATTACCCAAAGGCACTAACTTTGTAAGAGAAAAGGTTGATTTAGTTCACAGTTTTGGAGTTCAAGATGAAGACCAGGCACACTCATTGGCTTGTCTTCTGGGAGGGTGTACCACAGTGGGGGTGCTTGTAGGAGCTGCCGCATCTTGAACTGGAGCAGAGGGAGTGCAGACAGAGGCCCGTGACCTTCCAGGGGCAAGCCCCCAGTGGCCTAAGGACCTCCACCAGGCCCTACCTGCGGGAGCTAGGCCCTGAGGAATGAATGTTTCCTCATGTACCTTTGGAAAGCACCATAATCAGTTCCAAACCACAGCAGGTGCTATGGAGTACTTAACTTTTGCACAACTTCTGGAAGTAGTTAGTATTATTTTCTCATTTTACTTTTCCACTTGTCATTTATGGAGGTGAAGCGTGCCCAGAGTCTCGTGACTGGGCAATCCCGAAGATTCCACCCAGTTCCCTTTTGGTTCAGTGAGTGTTCTCACTGCTGCAACCCCAAACTGACCACCACAGTTTAGAGGAAGATTTGTTTGCTCACATTCTGGGGATTTCAGAGGTTCAGTTCGTGTCAGGCTGGGTCTGCAGAGCTCAGGGTATATGGCAGGAGGCAGGGGGAGGGAGCGAGCAAGGGTTCTGCTCTCACATCGTGGAGGTCAGCAGCAAGAGTGAAGAAGGGGAGGAGGGATGTATATAATCCTCAAGGCCTCACTCCCAGGGCATCCTCTGCGGTGGCCAAGGCCCACCGCCAACATGGCTGCCTGGTTTCCATGAGGGCTAAGGGGACAGTCTAAATCCAAACCATTGTACCTTGGGTTCCAAATTCAGACCCCTGAACATCTCAGTTAAGTTCCATATGCACCATTTCATGTTTTTACTTCTCATTTTTTTCTTTCTTTTCTCTTACTGTCTCTATTTATGGGATAGGCCAGAGCTTAGTTCATTCTAGAGAGAGCATGAGAACATATACATCAGTAATATTTTCTTTTAACATTTCTACTGATTCCATCCTTTTAGCTTTAGTATTCTTGATATTTTAAAAATAATTTCAGCCAGGTGTTGTGTGGCACACACTTGTAATTCCAGTACTTGGGAGGCTGAGATAGGAAGATGGCATGTTCAAAGCCGGCCTCAGTTACTTAGTGAGGCCCTCCCTCTGCAACTTAGTGATATCCTATTTCCAAATAAAGAATAAAAATTAGGGCTGGGGGTGTAGCTTGGAGGTAGAATGCCTCTGGGTTCAACCCCCAGTACTGAAAAAAAATGTTTTCTAAATTCTTTGAGAGCTGAGTCATTTAATAATGAAAATACTCGAGCCCAGGTGTGGTGGCATGCACCTGTCATCTCAGAGACTTGGATCATAAGTTCCAGCCTAGCCTTGGCAATTTGTATGACCCTAACCCAAAATAAAAATAAAAAGGGCTGAGGATGTAGCACAGTGATGCAGAATTCCTGGTTCAATCCCTAGATCTTCAACCCCAAGCCCCCCAAAAGCAAAAACTGAAGGCAATTCATTTACCTATGAAAGCAATTTTGAATTCATCAAAAGAGATTATATCTAGTATCATTTTTAAAATTTTTATTTATTTTTTATTTTTTTTGGTGCTGAGGTTCCTGGAAACCCTTCTACGTCCGGGCTACACGTCCAGACCTATTTTATATTTTTACTTGGAAACAGGGTCTCTTAAGCCAGCATGTCTGGCTTTGAACCTGCGCGATCCTCCTGTCTCCGCCTCCCAAGCGTGGGGTTTACAAGCGTGCACCACCATGCCCGACATTATTATTTGTTTTATTTTATCAGTAATCTGTGACTGCATATTTACTTTCTCTTTTGACCTCATAGTTAATTTTCTTCTTAAGCAGTTGGGAATGTGCCTGGTCTTTATTAAGCTCAGTGTTGGTGTCTAGGCTTACCACTTTGTGACTGGGGGGATGGCCCATTTCCTCTTGCAGCTGTCGTGATGTGTGTAAGTACATATAATTATAGCAATAGCAATGCTGTTAAAATGAAAGAGACTACAATTTAGCAATGCTGCTTCCAACTCACGTATTTTTGTATAAACTTGAATTTTTTGTTTCACCAACCAACTTAAAAAATTTAAATATAATATACATTCTCAATAAAGTCTTCAGAGCAAATTGCTAGTTTGGTATTTTTTTAAATGGGGAAACAGTCCCAGCCTGTTCTGTAACAGCCAGCACTCCAAGCCAGATACCTGTGAAAAAATTAAGAGGCATCTTTAAATGAAACAGGAAGACGCTGTCGAAAGCCTATCAATGTTTAACAATTTTAATGAGCTTAAAAGAGTGTCATGTTTGCTGTGAATCATTTCACATTAAAATCTATGGTTTTCCTGCCAAAGTTATCTCCGGTAAAAGCTATGAATTTGCAGCCAGAGTTGGATTAAAGCAAGGGGAGCGGAAAGCGACTTCCACAGGAACCCCAAGTGTGGGCTTAGCTCATCTGAGGCTGTTCTGTCCATACGCCCTGTGATGATGGCTACTTGCTTCCCCGCCCTGGCGCTGCGCGGGGACGCGCTCCGGGATCCGCGGCTCAGGTCAGGGTCTGTCTCTTTCATTCCTGTCTTTCTCCATCAGTTCGTGTTTGTGCTTTCAAGTGAGAAGCAGCAAAATGACCTGATGTCTGGCTGGGGTTTGCTCTTTGTTGGCAGTTCCTTTCCTTCCAAAGGTAACAGTGTCAGGTCGAGGGCTTTGGGTTTTTCTCTGGGAAGGTGGGTTCTGTAGAGTTGTTGCAAACTTACAGTTGCCTAGAGGTAGAGAAGAGGAGAGGGAGCCAGCCTGGGAGGTAAGGGGAGGCAGAGACCCCAAGGGAGGGGTGGGATACAGCTCAGGGTGGAATACAGCTCTGGGGTGGATACAGCTCTGGGGTGGGTACAGCCCTGGGGTGGGATACAACTCAGGGTGGGATACAGCTCAGGGTGGGATACAGCTCTGGGGTGGATACAGCTCTGGGTTAGATACAGCTCCGGGGTGGACAGGTTGGGGGTGGATACAGCTCTGGGTGGATACAGCTCTTGGTGGGATACAGCTCTGGGGTGGATACAGCTCCAGGGGTCTAACTCCTAGTGGTTTACAGACTTTTAATTTAACTGTTTGTTTTCTTTTTGATAACTGTCGCTCTTTCTGGGGTATACTCTAGAGGGGTCAAATTATGTTAAAAAACTCACCATTTTTTTTCTTAAAGATATTCGTAGAGAAAGAAAGAAACACACCAAAGGGAGCTGATGTTCCTGTGGGCAGAGTCCACCTGCAGCTGCTCTTGTATTTGCCACTTAGAAATTACACAGAAGATTTTCAGGACCTCGCTGCCTTGAGAACTCTTATTCACTTAATAGCAGTTTGCTAAGGCTTTCTTAGCAGATTAGCACAGGAGGAGCGGCTGAAATAATAATGTATCTGGCCAGAAATCCCAGGGCAAGGTATTTGCCCGACGGACGTGGAATATGTTAGAAGCTTCTAGGGTTTGTTGGCAATATTTGACACTTCTTGGAAACAGCACCAAATCTCTCTTGGCATCTTCAGGTACCATTTTATGTATGTGTGCGTGTCTATGTCCAGAGGTTCCGAACAAGAAGGACACCAGTCAGATTAGATTAGCTCCTCCCTTTCTACAGTCTGATATCGGAGAAGATCCTATCTCCAAATCAGGTCATGTCGTGAGGTGTTGAAAGTTAGGACTTTAGCATTTGCATGTTTGGGAAACACAATTCAACCCATAACCATAAGTAGTTATTAAACGTTTACTGAGCATCTGTTACGTGATGTGTACCTTTAAGGTACTGAGATTTAAGTAAATGGAACAAACAATTCTTGTGCCCACACCATTTGCCGTGAAGACGAGAGACACGAAAGGCTGGCTACTCTATGACAGGGTGGTGTGAGGCTGGTACCAGGGGTCAGCGTGGCGACACGAGGGGGTTGTTGGTCAAGTCTGCTATTGGGGGAGATGTCAGGGAAGTTTTACTGAAGGGGCAAAGTCTGAGCCCCTTCAGTAAAGGGGTTCAGTAGAGGGGTTCAGTAGAGGGGTTAAGAGTCGTTCACTTGGTAGACGTTGGACAGTGAGGGCAGAGTGAACAGCGGGGCAGTGGTAATAGGGAGTCATTAAAATAACAGTGACAGCGTTATTCATCACCAATGTGATAAGATTGTACTAAACTCAAAGGGAGAGATGAGTTTAAATTAACTAAATGGAGCCGGGCGTGGCGGCGCACGCTTGTAATCTCCGCTCTTGGGAGGCGGAGACGGGAGGATCGTGCAGGTTCGATGCCAGATGCACTGGCTTAGGAGACCCTGTTTCCAAATACAAATATAGGTCTGGGAGTGTAGCCCGGAGGTAGAAGGGCTTCCAGGAACCCCAGAACCACCAAAATGAATAATTACTTAACTAAATGGGTGTATGTAATGGCACCATCTTCCATTGCTTCTGTACTTACATGAACCCTGAAAGCAACAATAGTCTGATTATCAGACTGTTGCTGTGGGCCACCGCGACGTCCTGAACTGTGATTTAGGTACAAATATGCATAATTGGCATTGCATTTTACAAACAAATGGCAGTCATGAAATCTATTTCTAGAGTTTTCCATTACAGTTTTCTCTCTCAAGTGACCCGTGAAGACCTCCCCTAGGTCTTTCACGGTAAACCTACCGTCAGGGATCCTTGCCTTCTTGCAGACGGAGAAGCTGCTCAGTAGCGCTGGTTTCTCCTGGTGATGCTAGAAATTCCTTCTGCAGAGAATGTGGCTTTTAATTCTAGAATCAAGACTTCAAATGTACAGGGGTATTGATGTTAAGTGATAACTATTAAAATTTGTAAGGGTCTTTCTATTTCACGAATTGCTTTTAAATATGTTTTTTTTTTGTTTTTTTTTTTTGTTTTCTTTTTGCTCTCTGGACACTCCTGTGCTTCCATATTGTCTTCATTGTTTTCTGTCTGAAGAAAAAGAGGCTGCGGTGTTTAAGGAACTTAACTGGATTCAGATGGCAAGACGGGAGTCAGTCATGCAGCCCCAGGCCCCGGGTACGGGTTTCCGTGATATTCAGGCATGACTGGCTGCAATGGCCGCCTCCGCAGTGGGGCTCCTAAGCTCTAGCCAGTCTCGGGTTTTATGTGATGACTCGCTACTCACGGTATTTATTCAGTGCTCACAGCACTAGCCGCAGCACCGGTACCAGCCTCGACGATTCCCCACGCGTTCTAATATTTAATTCTGGTCAAGTCTGTTTTCTTTCAGCATCTGGTATTATTAAATTGACTTGTAATGCAACAATGGGTCATGATAATTTAAAAATATTATATATTTTACAAAGTTATATTCTCCAGGAAGCAGAAGAAGGTTAGAAATGGAGGCCAAGGAGGAAGGAACAGCCTGTGTGTGTTTCCGGGGTTGGGTGGGAGGAAAGTGCTGGTCATATGGCCTCATTTAGCCACCAGAGGGTGAGAAGATGTCGGGGACCAGATGGATGGTGGGGCAGCGTCACTCTCTGCACGTCCCTGTCTCTGGCTCTCTCCGTCTCACTGGCTGTTGTCTGTTTTGGTGGTTGGCTTGGTCCTAATCCTTCCTCCTGCTTCTGACTCTCTTCAAACGCTTACTCTTTGCTCTTGGTTGCTTAAATTTGTGAATGAAAGTCAAGGTTTCATAGTCTTGGAAATTCAAGCAACTGCCCAGGTCAGAGTGTGAATCTCTTTTGGGGGCCTGAACCCTCCTTCAGCAGGGAGCCCCTTGGTTCAAGGCCAGTGTCTTGGGCTCAGAGTGTGGCCCAGAGTCTTGGCTTGAGGTCCTGCTTCAGAACAGGCCAAGCCATCTTAAACCCAAGGAGCAAAAGTCACTGGGCTTCGCTCTTTTTCTCTTCTAAAAATATCTCAAGGCACATCCCTGGGTCATGTCTTGTCGATAGAATTTTTCTACTTCCACAAAGACAATTAGTAAGTGATGGCCAGCCAGAGGAAGCCATGTGGCCACCAGAGAGGAGAAAGCAACAGGCACAGGAAGTGTTCATCACCTCGAGCGAGGACTTGCCCACCTAAGAGCTTTCTGCTGTGGGATGAGAACTTTCTATCATGCCTCATATAATGAACCTAAGGGCTCTAGAGGCCCTCGATCAAAAGGACCTTCTACTGTGAGACAAATATTAACGCCTGGAGTAATAATGGTGATCTCAGGAGTGCTTCTGCCAGTGTTAACAAGAGGGCTGAGAGGTGGACTTGGCTCATTGCTTGCTTTCAGCTTTCAGCTTTGGGAGTCATCTTCTGTTAGGGCTGGGAGGTGGCTGTGTGTAGTGAAACCAGTGGAGTGTGTTTTGCCATAACTAGAAGATGTAGCGGGTTGAAGGCCACCAACCTGCACCAGCGAAGGTATGAGTCAGACTGTTCTGTGGTGGGACGGCTGCTACTGAGTCCATTTCTGCTCTATGGATAGGTATTTCAGTCAGCATGCTCACTGCTGTGCCCCCAAAAGGCCTGGCCACACAGCTTAGAGGAAAGGTTACTTGCTAACAGTTGTGGAGATTGCAGGGGTTCAGTCCATGTCAGGCTGGTTGCATTGGCAGAGCTCAGGGCATGGCAGCAGGAAGCAGAGAAGTAGAGAATAAGTCCCTGCTCTCACATCAGGGAAGCCAGAAGCAAGAGGGAGCGAGCAAGGGGATACAAGCACAGTCCTCAGGACTACACCCCAGAGACTTAACCTCCTCCAGCCACACCCAGTAGATCCATTACAGTGGACTTATCCGCTGTGAGACTACCACCCGCCTTAAATCAACTCTGAACATCAGTCCATGAGCTCTTTTAAGGGACTTTCTATATTCAACCATTACAACAGGTCATGTAGCTTTGGGATGTCACGGTTCACGGTGACTGTGGTTTGTTGTTGAGTATGTAGTATTTTCTGAATAACTATCTTTTTTATATGCTACCTCCTGGCACCAATTTGTTTAATGCTGGAATCTGAATTGACTTTCTTCTAATTTTTTCTTTGTTGTTTACAAAAGCATAGTTTACTAAACTAGTATAAGTTACAGAAAACTTAAAAGAAGCAGAAAAAACCCTTAAACCTTGCAAATTAAATAGAGTCATCGATATTTCAAACAAACAGAGTTTCTAAAAATTACAGTCCTCTGTCAGTGAGCCGCATGTAGTGGACTTCTATTCTGCTTGATGTCGGCGTAGCAGTTCCATGAGCTCAGCTCTCTGTGAAGGCCCTTGAGATTCTTCTCCAGGCTGGTGGCATGGCCTTAAGTTAGCAGAAGCCTGTTCATTCTAGAGTCCTGGTCAGAGTGTTTCCCATGGGTCTCCTGGCAGAAGTAGTTTTGGGCTGCAACTGATAACAGGTAATTTTAGAGAAGAATAAGAAACAATAGCTGTGGATGACGGACACTTAGAATGGCCATGGTTAAAAATCTGATGAGAATTCACACAACTAGGAACTGACAGTAATTTGGTTATCTCTGTGGCAGTCATCATCCCAACATCATTATAGTTATGACTGATAACATATTTAGACTGCTAGGAACCTCACCTTTTCCAATCTTTTTGTTACTCACACCAATAACATACCCATAGATAAAGGTTAAAGAAGCCATTAACGTCACTTATCATTTGACAAAGCTTCCCACGTTATTTAACACACCCAATAAACCTAATTAGTTTACTAAGTCTCTTTTTTTTTTTTTAAACAAAGTGAGAGACACCTTGGGATTTTCAGGCAAATCCCAGAGTTAGTTAGTTCAAGATATAAAAAGACTTACTTCAGAGTTCAAATTTGGGCAGTTTGTTGGAAATACCAAAAGATTTAAAACACTTAAATATGGCCACAGATCACTGTATCATTCATTTAACCAGATTGATAATTTTTTTTTGTGTGTGTGGTACTGGGGTTCCTGGAAGCCCTTCTACCTCCGGGCTACACTCCCATACCTATTTTTACATTTTCATTTTGGAAACAGGGTCTCCTAAGCCAGCGCGCGGGGCTGGCTTCGAACCTGCGCGATCCTCCTGTCTCCGCCTCCCAAGCGCGGGGATTACAAGCGTGCGCCACCACGCCCGGCCAGATTGATAATTAAAAGGCTTCAAGGTCAAATATATAAAGTTACATAGTTGCAAGAAAAACCTTAGCTCTCTCCTTTTTAAAACTAATATACTTTTCTTGGTGTACTGTAGTCACACATCATAATGAAGCGGCAGGAACATGGTGCACACAGCTCGTGGCGAGCCTCCCTGGCTCCTCCCCTCCCTCCCCCTGCACAGAGTAATCTCCTCCAATTTTCTATGTTTTGTGTATGTTGAGTCCTGCTGGCCGCACACAAAGGTGATGGTGCAGGGCGACCCTGGAGGAAGCCATCCAGAGAGGACAACCTCCTGGGGTTTAGAGAAGGGCTGGCCTGTGTTTTTGAGGAGCTGGGGGCACACCCTATTTTTGCCAGTTCTCCTAGTTTTAGCCAGAGTCCTTTCTGGATAAAGCCAGAGAGGCGACCCTTCTCTTTTAGTCCCCTCCTCTGGAGGAAAGGTCTTGCCTGGTGCTACAGGGCTCTGAGCTGGGGACGGATTTTCTGCTCGCTGTGTTTTCTACTTCATTAGGTGTTGGGGAGAGAAAAGTACCCTGTTCTGCAGGTCCTGCGTGCTCTGAGCTGTTTGAGTGTGGGAACAGCCTTGTTTTTGGTTAGTGACTGGAAGTCTGACAGATATAGAACACACCCAAAGAGTGGGGCTATAATGCACATCTTCCTCCTCTTTTCTTCCTCCCTCCTTCTTTCTTTCTTTCTTTCATACTGGGGATTGAACCCAGGGTATTCTACTCTGAATTAAATCTTCTATCCCTTTTTATTTGGAAACAGAGTCTCACTAAGTTGTGAGGGTCTTGCTAAATTGCTGAGACTGGCTTCAAGCCTACAATCCTGTCTCAGCCTCCCAAGTACTGGAATTACAGGCGGGCTCCACCACATCTGGCTGTTTCTTATGAATTCTAGAGTCTTTCCAGCTGGAAGGACATTGTCACACTGAATCGCACTGCTCACTCGTTTGACTGTCTCCTGCAGGGGTCTCCCACCGGTGTCTTTCTTCCTGGGGGGGGGGGGAGATAACTAATTCCCACTAGTATTTTTCTTCCTGGGGGGAACCTTCCTTTACGGGAGGAGACTTGTGTGTTCCACCCCCATCCCAGTCCCTGGAACATTTGCTGTAGGTCTGAGCACACAGGAGACCAGCATGTACTTTCTGAATTAAATATGGGAAGGGGGACGAGGGAAGCTTGCATTTTTTAAAGTCTAAGACCGAGGGGTACTGGTGGTCCCCCTTTCTTCCCACTCATTTTAGGAGTACCCTCTTCCTGCACATCCAGTCCTACAGGAGAGCGAGAGAGAGAGAGGGAGGGAGGGAGAGAGGTACCTTCTCTCCCACCACAAAGGCTCTTGTCAGTCTGGTGGGCATTCCTCTGAAGGGAGAGGCCAGGCACTGTTCACGGGTGAGAGAACCTTGATGAACCAGGTGAACCTTGGCCAGCAGAAAACCACGGCACAAGTCTTGTCCTGCTGTTCAGCCGAGTCTTATCGCATTATGGGACCGAATATCTCTCCTGGCTCGAGCCCAGTGCAGATGTCTCTGGTCTTGGCCTCTTCCGCGTTCCCAGGTGCCTCCACTGCTGACTCTGCCAGGCTGTGGGTTGGCACCTCTCCTGTGCTGGGTGTCCTTGCAGCTTCCTCCACACCCTCTCTCCTCTGCCTCTTCTGGCACCCTGCTCCCTCAGCTTCATGCTTGGCCTGGGTTCATATCAAGGACAATGCTCAGTCCCGGATGAGGCGGCCCAAAGCAGCTACTGACCCATGCGCTGTCCCCCAAGGAGCCCAGGGTCCCTGGCTTTTTCTTTCAGTGGGACCAGAAAGTTCTTGAAGCAGGAAGAGTTTTCCAGAGTGAAAAGAGGGGACATTTAGCAACTGGTGGCTGGTTATGAGGAGGCAGGAGAGCACTTTGAGGATGCCGCAGCAGGGAAAGGACCGTTCGCTGTTGGGGTACAGGATGCTGTCTTTGGCCACTGTGTTCTGGAGCAAGTGGGCGTCAGAGGGCCGCTTCTTTGGGCCAGCTGTCGTGACGGGTGCCGTGGCAGGCCGTCTCAGTTTTGTGCCTGTCGTTGTCAAGGTAGCCAGTGTGACCAGGGGAGGGGTCATGGTGGCAAGGAGCAAATGATGGATGGACGGCTGTCTGCACATCTGAAAATAGCCAGGGTGGGTGAACCCTGGCCTGGGTTTGGTTTGTGCTGAGTGTCTGGTGCCGTTAACTCCTGTGCTTGTACCCGAGTGGGGTGACTTTGCATTGGCCGAGTGACTGGCTAGAAGATGGCTCAGTCTGCCGGCCACGAGGCAAGGCAGGGGAACCAAGCCCTCGACTTCCAAGTATACACAGTTGGTGCTGAGCCCATGGTTTCCATCCAGATTCACAGATGTGATAACTTTTGAGAACGCCGTGCCCGGGGCAGATGGTGACCGAAGGGGAGAAGGACAACCCCTCTCAAGCGCTCCGGAGCCCACTGTCCTGACCCAGCAGGACACCTCCTTGCCCTTTTTAGCTCTGTTAAACAAAGTTCCTAAGCAAAAAGTGTGTTGTCAGTGAAGTTTAAGCACGACCCTGTGGTGACCGTGTATGCAACTGAGGGTCTGTGGAAGGTGCATTTATTCCTGTGCGCCGCACTGTTGCAGTCAAGTGCGTATGTAGGCATGCCTGGTTTTGATTCTGCATGCGTTTTTTCCTCTCATCTTTTTTGCGGTACTGGGGATAAATCCTGGGGGCATTCTACCTCCAAGCTACACTTCCAAACCTATTCTTTACTTTGAAACAGGACCTCACTAAATAGCTGAAATTGGCAGTGAACCTGCAATCCTCTTGTCTCAGCCTCCCAAGTCCTGGGATTTTAAGTGTGCGCCACCACGCCTGGCTTTTATTTTTTTTAA
The DNA here is from genome assembly GCF_963383645.1 of Muscardinus avellanarius. Taxonomy (NCBI): domain Eukaryota; kingdom Metazoa; phylum Chordata; class Mammalia; order Rodentia; family Gliridae; genus Muscardinus; species Muscardinus avellanarius. Next base: position 5,858,114 of record NC_137790.1, on the reverse strand, counting down.
ATTCAATTTTTAAGCTGGGTGTGGTGGCAAACGCTTGTAATCTCCACGCTTGGGAGGTGGAGACAGGAGGATCGCACAGATTTGAAGCCAGCCTTGCTGGCTTAAGAGACCCTGTTTCCAAATAAAATATAAAATAGGTCTGAGAGTGTAGCCCAGTGGTAGAAGGGTTCCATCCCCAGTACCACCAAAAAAAAAAAAAAAATTCCATTTTTAATATCAGGTGTGGTGGCACAGACTTGTAATCCCAGTACTTGGGAGGCTGAGACAACAGGGTCTCAGGTTCACAGCCAGCCTCAGCTACATAGCAAGGCCATCTGCAACTTAGTGAGATCCTGTTTCAAAATAAAGAATAAAAAACTGGGCTGGGGGGTGTAGCTCAGAGGTAGAATGCCCCTGGGTTCAATCCTTAGTACTACAAAAAAAAAGAGAAAAAATTCCATTTTATTTTTTTAATTTTAATTTTTATTTTTTTTATTGGTGCATTGTATTCATACATCATAGTGGGATACAAACTTTTGTAGACATACATGCACACATCGCCCAGTCAGCCCCCACCCGATCCCCATCCCATTCTCTCCCCATCCCTCCCTCCCATGCTTGGCTTAGTGATTGACGTCTAGTATTATAGCAATTTATCCAAAATTAAAAATGATAATCTCTCATAACAGTTTCATTTGTCTGATACCAAGCTTTTGATGACTTAAAGATAACATTTCAATATTTCTTTTTACTTTCTTTCTTAGCAGAGAATATTTTTTTTCTATTTTTTTTAGGTGAAACTATCATATATTTATATATTTATTTTTCAGAAAAAAAATCTATCCTAATATGGAATATGGACTCTAGATACCCAAAACGATCTTGAAAAAGAACAAAGCTAGAAGATATATATTTTTTGATTTCAAACCATATAAAGCTACAATAATTGAAACAGTGTAGTACTATTCTAAAGGCAGATATATAAACCATTGGAGTTAAATAAAAGCCTAGAGCTAAATTCTTCCCTATATTGTCAAGTTATTTTTGACAAGGTTTCCAAGAACATTTGGTGGTGGAAATAATAATCTTTTAACTAAATATTGTTGAAAAGTAATAATTACATGGAAAGAATAAAATTGGACCCTTACCTAATCCCATATGCAAATATTAACTCAAAATAGATAAAAGACCTAAATATAAATCTTAAGACTATAAACTTTTAGGAGAAAATCTGGGTCATAAAACCTCACAACATTGAAATTGGCAGTGACTTCTTGGATATGATTTCAATGGCACAGGCAACAGAAGAGTATACAAACGCCCTAAAAAATATTGTATATCCAAAGACAATGTAAACAGAGTTAAAAGTTACTAATAGAATGGGATAAAATATTTCCAAATGCTATATCTAAAGGTATATTAATATTCCAACTAGAAATCCTAAAAATTAACAACAATAAAGGCAAACAATACCATTTAGAGATAGGTAAAAGACTAACATAAATAATGAATCTCCAAAGATAGCCGATCTTAGTTGTCTGTTGGATGGAAAATCTTGTTTCTCTGGTTCTGGTGTGTGTTACCTATTTCTTCTTTGTAGTTAATCTCCTTGAGTATTTTCTTTAGCACTGGTTTTGAAGACATAAATTCCTTCAGTTTCTGTTTGTCATGGAAGCTTCTTATTTCTCCATCTAATTTGATAGAAAGTTTTGCTGGGTAGGAAATTTTTGGCTGGAAGTTGTTTTCTTTCAGAGTTTGGAATATGTTACTCCAGGCCCTTCTGGCTCTCATGACTTGGTTTGGGAAGTCTGGAGTGATTCTAATTGGTTTGCCTCTGAATGTCACTTGGGCCTTTGTTTTTGTTGCCTTTAAGATTCTCTGCTTGGCTTCCACATTGGTCATTTTGACAATTATGTGGCGTGGGGATCCTCTTCTCTGGTCCTGTCTAAAGGGAATTCTATAAGTTTCCTGGACCTGTGTATCGACCTCTTGCTCTATGTTTGGGAAATTTTCTGCTATTACTTCCTTGAAGAGATTGTTGATCCCTTTGGTTTCACCTTCTTTTCCCTCCTCTATTCCAATTATTCTTAGGTTAGCTCTCTTAAAATGGGCCCATATTTCTTCTAAGAGCAAGATTCTGTTCTCCATGTGGTCTAATCGGTTGTTTGTGCTTTGAATTGAGGCCTTTACTTCATTAATTGCATCCTTTATCTCTTTTTGGCTCTCTCTGAGTTCTTTTCAAAGCACCTCTATTATTTCTACAGTTATTTTTCTGATTTGATCTTCTAGAAATCTCTGATTTTCTGTTTTATCGGGTTCTGATGTTGTGGGGTTGTGGGCATTCATTGCTCTAGTATTATTCCTCTTTCTCATGATTTCAGAAGTTTGTGCCTTCTCTGGGTTCTTCCCTTGGGTCACTATGACTTCACTTAAGGTGTTCTGGATCTCAAGTCAGTAGTATCTCAGACCCCAATACTCCTTTACTGGGTTGTATCACAGAGTCTCCGACCCAGAGAGTCGATAGAGGCTGCTTTAAACTATGGGGGGTGCCAGGTTGTACGTTCTCCTATGGTGTGATATCTCTGCCACCGCCCCTCCCCCACTGGGTCAAGTCCCAGAGAGTACAGTACTGGGATTTCTCCTCTGTGGCCCGCAATTTGACTCACTGTTCTTGAGTACGCAGATGTAGCTGTACTGGACTCAGTGAATTCGCTGCTGCTGCCGCCGGTGGCAATATGGCGCCGCTGCTACGCCCTCGGCCGTGAGGCTGGCGTATTTCTTCTTGGTTTTGAGTTCCACTCTGAGTCCCTGCAGCATGTGCTGAGCTCAGCCACTGGGAGCTTTAGATGCTCCCTGCACCAAGAAATCCCGCCTGGCTGTTCCGCAGCGGCTCACCTCGGCTTGCTGTAGCCGTCCGGTGAATTTGCCGCTGCCGCCGGCAGTATGGCACTGCTGCCGCATCCTTGGGCGTGAGGCCGGTGTATCTCCTCTGTGGCTCTGAGCTCTGTTCTCAGTCTGCTTTCTCTCTGGAGCCTGGTGATTTTTTTGTTTCTCTGGTGATGGTGTTTTCTGGCTATGAAAGGCGCTGATTTTGTGGTAATGGAGATTTGTTGTTAGCGGGGCTCTTAAGCCCCGCTTTTCTCAGTCGCCATCTTCCCGGAAGTCCAAAAAATTCCATTTTTAAGAGAGATAATGGAAGAAGGAAATAGTGTGATGACAGCCCCCCACCCCACTGCAGGAAGCAGGAGGCCGTGTCTTGCAGCTGCACAGGGCCGTGGAGGCAGGGAGGTAAGGTTCTGAGCACACTGTGCACACATCGCGGCCTTTGGTCTCCTCCAGGCGCCTCTGCTGAGCGGCAGTTGTGACATTCTTGATGTCCCATCCTTGTCCACTGAAACAGGCGAGGCTCCTCTTCCCAGAAACCACATGATACCTGGTGCACTGAGGACTTTCATCCCGTGGCCAGGGAGAGCCGGTGCTGGCTTCTGAGCACGGAGAGGTTTCCTCACCACCCAGAAGCATCCCCTGGCGTCTGAGAAGCAGCTTCAGTTGTCACCCCTCCATCACCAGTTTCCCTGAGGGGCTCCTGTGAGCCACATCCTGCGTGTTGACGATGTCACCGTGGGGCAAAACCCAGACTGTGCTCTCGGCCATGGAGCTAGTGACTAACAAAACATGTGCCGTGTGAAGGTTTGAGAGAACGCAACCTCATTATTGAAGTCAAGAGGAGGCAGAGGGCGTGGCCAAGGAATTGATGGAGAAGTGAGGGTTAGCCGAATGGACCGCGGGTGTGGGGGAAGGTGACGCTCCTGGGGGGGGCAAGGCAGAGTGGCTGGTTGGGAACTGAAAGGGAACACGCATGGCCGAGGACAGGGGAGGCACTGTGAAAGGGGAGCGGGACACTGCGAGCCCACCCACAGAGCGCCAGGCTTGTCAAGAAACAAAGTTCTGAGCCAGGCACAGTGGTGCGCACTTGTAATCCCAGTGCTTGGGAGGCAGAGACAGGAGAATCGCAGGTTCAAGGCCAGCCATAGCAACTTAATGAGACTGTTTCAGAATAACAAATAAAATAGGACTGGGGGTGCAGCTCAGAGGTAGAGTGCCCCTGAGTCCAGTCCCCAGCAACGCTCTAACACCCCTCCCCCGGCACAGTCAGGGTGGCTTCTTGCAACATGGTCAAAAACTGGGTGACGCTTCCACTGTCCCCTGATTAGGCCACTTCATAGAAACGGAAACACGGGCAGGCCAGTTTCTCAAACAACCACATCCCTGGTATGAAAGCTCTGGCTTCCCTCACTGTGCCCATGATGCCAACGCGGAATTCCCACCACTCCAAGTTCTTTATCAGGACCGTCCTCAAACACTCTAGATTCCATGGCTCCACCATCAGAGCCCCGAGCTTCCAGAATGGCTAGAGAGACGTTCTTCAAAAGAAATTGCATGTCCTTGTTTTTAAGGTGTTTTATATTCAGCTCGAGATACCATCCTTTATTTTTATTTTTTATTTTTTCTTACTGAGGACTGAACCCAGGGATATTCTACTTCTGAGTTGCATTCCCAACCCTATTTTATTTTATTTTATTTTTTAAATTTTTTATTTTTTTGGTGGTACTGGGGTTCCTGGAAGCACTTCTACCTCTGGACTACACTCCCAGACCTATTTTTATTTTTGGAAACAGGGTCTCTTAAGTCAGCGCTGCTGGCTTCGAACCTGCACGATCCTCCTGTCTCCGCCTCCCAAGCACGGGGATCACAAGCGTGCGTCATCACGCCCGGCCAATCCTATTTTATTTTTATTTTAAAAAGGGGCTTGATAAGTTGATGAGAGTCTCACTACTTGCGGAGGCTGTCCTTGAACCGTGAGCCTCCCGTCTCAGATTCTCAGGTACTGGGATGGCAGGTGTGTGCCACCACACCCAGCTGATATCGTCCTTTATTTCACGGGCAGTCAAAGGGCTTCTGCACAGTTTTCACATTCTCTTAACCTGGTTGTGCAGAATAGTCAGCAGATGACATTCTGCGGATCCTCCTTCACTATGTTGTTAATTTTTTTGTTTGAATTTTAAGCAGAAGAAAGACGCAATGCTTTTATTCTCAGCTTATCAAAGGAACCAAAAGCTTGTGTTCTAAGAGAATGCTTTATAGACCAGCCTTCCTAAATCTATGGACACCATATTTTTTTTCCATTTGGCACCGTGAGTAAAATAGTTCAGCATTATGTGGGCTATTGTTCAGTAATATTGTTCAGTATTATGTGGGCAGCCTTCTGATTCCGAAATCCCCGTTCTTCCCACCCTAGAAGTGGCCTGAGGTTGACAGAAGGGGATTCTCCTATTGGCCCCCGTCTCTGTTGGAAGTCAGAGTAGGCTTTCACCATGACTGGAGCTGACAGCTAAGAGCATATTCTCAGAGTCATCATGCCAGGCTCACAGTGCGGTCAGGGATCCTGCTGTCCGTCTCTGGCCAACTGCCATCAAGCAGCTGCCAGTCCTTCAGAGAAGACAGAAAAAACAAACCCCAGGCTTGTTTCCTGGGCCCGTTCTGGGATACACAGGCCTGCGACCTGCATTATCGGAGAAAACTCAGACTTGTGGTCAGATTTAGTCAATTCTAAGCTGGCCGCGGTGGCGCAGGCTTGTAATCCCAGCATATGGGAGGCTGATAGGGGAGGATTGGGGTTCTCAAGCAGTCTCGACTACTTCGTAAGGCCCTTTGCAGCTCAGTGAGACCGTTCTTTCTTTTTTTTTTTTTTTAAATAAAAACAAAATATAGGCTGGGAGTGTAGCTAAGAGGTAAAATGCCCCTGGGTTCCATTCCCAGTACTGTTAAAAAAAAAAATGTAGGCAATTCTAAAAAAAGTTACCTTTTCAGAGACTTTTTTTTTTTTTATGTGTGTGTGTGTGGTACTGGGGATGGAACCCAGGAGTATTCTACCTCTGAGCTACACCCCCAGCCCTATTTTTTATTCTTTATTTCAAAACAGGGTCTCACTGAGTTGCAAAGGGCCTCACTAAGTAGTAGCTGAGGCTGGCCGTGATCCTGTGATCCTCCTGTCTCAGCCTCCCAAATGCTGGGATTACAAGCGTGCACCACCACGCCCGGCCTCAGAGACTTATTTTTAATTAAAGTATTTAGGAAATGCTAATGTGTTACATACTTGCAGAGCACACATAGCCCGGTGGATATTTACATATATCTATACTCCCGTAACCACCATCCAGACCAGAATGTATTTAGCTCTCCCTAAGGATCCTTAAGCCCCCTCCAGTCAATAATCCCCCACCAAAGGTAACGCGACCATTCTGACTTCCGTCGCCCTCACGGAGACGCTCTGCCTGGCCAGGTGGAACCATCCAGGACCTTCTTTCTTCTGTCTGTTTCTTTCCACTCAACACGATGCCAGATTAATGCATAGCGTGTATGGCTGCTGCTATTTTTCATGGCTGTGTAGCATTTCATTTGTCTATTCTCCCATTAATGGACTTTTCTCGACAATAGTTGTGTTGTTTATCAATCTGTTGTCTCTCAGCTCCAAATTCACCCTTTTTTGCTGACGTGAAGGATGATTCGGGCCCTTTAAGTGTTATTTCTCTGCCGCCCAGCCCTTGAAGCCTGCTGGCACTGGGTGCCTGGTAGAAACATTTTAAGAGGAAAGCATTTTTCCTCCCTGGCTTGGGGCACTGCCTCAACAGCACCCAGCAGAAGCAGCTTCCTAGGGTCCCCCGGGATGGGTTCGCAGGAGAGCACACCTTCTAGCAGCTTGTGTACTTAAGTCATCTAAGCACCTTAGCAGGCAGCTCCTTGGTGAAGAGCGCTCCTGAAATGTACCCGAAGGCGGGTTTCAACTGCCCACCACTGATGGGGCGCCGCGGGGACATCTCTGCTCGTCAGCGGGCGTGACTGTCAGGCTGGAGCTGGAGCTGGGGGGCTCTTCCTTGGGTGCTGGATCTCAGCCCCAGGGCTGGTGGCTGTTCCCTGTGTACCCTCCCTCCTACAGTCCGTAGCGTTCTCTTTATTCCTTGCTGTTATTTATTTTTTTGAGTGTGGCACTGGGGGTGGAATACAGGGGCCTTCTACCTCCAGGCTATACTCCCAGACCTGTTTTATATTTTATTTGGAAACAGGGTCTCCCTAAGTTGCTGAGAGCCTCACTCAGTAGCTGAGGCTGGCTTTGAACCTGTGCGATCCTCCTGTCTCAGCCTCCCCAAGAGCTGGGATGACAAGCACGCACCACACTCCCGGCTTGCTGTTAATTTTTCACTAGTCATATCATTTAGTGTGGTAAATGATTGCTTGTAGTGAACCCTCCCATTTTAAATTACTGTGTGGTTTGGCTAATTAAGAGCCCTGCTGTCAAGCACGCCCTTGGCTGTGTCTTTTGGTTAACTGAGTGGTCATTTCCATCGAGGGCATGTGCAGGCGGCCCAGGTTCTGGCCTAGGTGGATACTGCCAAGTAGCTGCGGCTTTCCAGAGCGTCGTTCTTACTCCACGCACCACGGGCGAGGTGGGAGAGGCCAGTTGCTCCGTCCTGTTTCATTGCGATCATGCTCACAGGTAGCAACGGGGTTTCATTATTGTTCTGCTCGCATTTTCCTAGTGACTAACGATGCTGGTCCTCGAGCATTTGGCTTTTTGGATATCTTGTTTCTATGAAATATCTGCTCATGACTCACTTAAAAAAATGTGGTTGTTTTTCATTTTTCTTTAAGGGCTTGTAGGAATCCTTGACATATCTGGGTGGTAGTCCTGTTACTGAATCCTGGCACCTGCCCCAAATAGCCAAACCAAAATTTGAGACGAGCCTTTGGCAAGAAGGAAAAAGAGACATTGATTTGCTAGCAAACTGGAGAAGCCAGTGAACTGAGTGTTGAGGAACAAGCCCTGGATTCTCCCTGAACAAGGGAATCAAGTCCTTTAAGAGTTGGCTTCTCAGGGTCATGGTGGTACCTTATCAGAAGGGGCACAGCTCATGTCTAAGTCTTCCTTGAATTAGTTCTCATGCAGTTTGATAGGCTCCAGGTTTTCTTCTGTCAGTAAACAGAGAAGAACATGTTATTTGTTAATTGGTACCAATGGAGAGAAAGGACAAAGGAAGAAAAATGACATCTTTGAAAGAGGCTACCTGTTTGCTGACATGGTCAGAAGCAGGCCCTTGTTACAGTCATGTCAGAGGTACACGCAGCAGATATACTATCGCAGTCTGTGGCTCATCTTTGCCCTCTCTTAATGGTATCTTCTGGAATCCCATTTATTAGTCTTTCCTTTTATGGTGATGGTGGTGGTGGTGGTGGTGGTGGTGGTGTGTGTGTCCTGTTTAAAAATTGTAACCTCAGCACTTGGGAGGCTGAGACAGGAGGATTGTAGGTTCATGGCCAGTCTCAGGTCCTCAGCAACTTAGTGAAACCCTGTTTCAAAATAAAGAATAAAAAATAGGGCTGGGGCAGTAGGTCAGAGGTAGAATGCCTCTGGGTTCAATCCTCAGCACTGAAAGAAAAAAAAAAGACCTAAGATCAGAGAGAGTGTTTTCCCGAGTTTTATTGTTGTACCTTGCACCTTTAGATATGTAATCTGTCTGGGTTTGATTTTTCTGTGTGGTATGGGAAAGCAATCAGGTACTTCTTTTGCTCCATCAGTTTATCAAATTGACCCACAACTCTGTTGAAAGATCAGTCTTCACCCGTTCCATACTTGTTATTTGTCCAGGACATCCTGTGTGTAGCTCTCTTGCTGTGTCTCTGTTCTGCTCCAGTGATCTGTTGTTGACCCTTGTACCTGCTTTCTTAGATAGTAAAAATGCACACCACATATTCCTCTGGCAGAGGAAGCTGCTGGACTTTGTTACGGGACCGGGTGGATATCCTCAGTTTTTGTACAAAGCATCTGGTTGCTCAGGCTGCTACAGCTTAGAAGAATCGTTACGGTGTGGGCTGAATTGCAGGTGTACTGAGGGGCTCTGCACCTCCGAGCCGTTGTCTGCTCTTTTCTGGAGTGTGTTCTTGGGGACCTAACTCCGCTGTCCTCCTCGGGGTCCTTCCTACTCCTCTTCAGCATCTGGCCCCTCTTCCATGGACTTCAGAGGAACCCTGGGCCCATTCAACACCATCAGCTGCCTTTGGACCATCCCTGCCCCGTTGTGTGGAAGATGCAGGGCTCCCCGCACACACGGATCGCAGAAATGGAACGAATGAGCAGTGCACATGTACAGAGAGATTTATTACAAATCACCTCCTGTGCCTATGGAGGCGGGACAGTCCCAAGATCTGCAGTCAGCAGCTGGAGATCTGGGAGGCTCCATGGTGTAGGCTCTAGTCCAAAAGCCGGCCAGCCTGAGACCCAAGAAGAGCCAGCGTTTCAGTTGAAGTCCAGAGGCACGAGGGTCTGACATCCCAGCCCAAGAACTGAGGCAGGAGACTGCCCTTATTCAGGGTGGTGAGTCCTGTTGTAGCCAGGCACTCAGCTGGGTAGACAAGCTCCATGGAGATTAGGAGACCATCTGTGCCATCCTCCAACTCAGAGGCTAATCTCACCCTCACATATGCATCTGCAGGTGACACCTGGGTGCCCTGTGGCCCAGCTAGGTTGGCACATCAAAAAGGGCTGCCCGGCTCCTGCCTCTCGTGTTGGTGCTTAGGCCCCGTCCAGTGGGCAGGAGCCGCACCCAGGCTGCAGTGTGGCATTGCCGGCCCTGTGTGGGGCCAGGGGCTGCTGAGGACCGTGGTCCACATCGCTGCTCTGTGGCTTCTTGGAGCTCACCAAGGATGCTCAGTCCAGCTCACTCTCGGAGAATCTTTCTCTCCACTTGAGCTTAAGGGAAGATCCAGGCTTCACAGTGTTTTCAGCTTATACAATTTAGATAGAGGGCAGTCCTCTTTAAGATAAAAAAAAAAAAAAGCAAAGCCAGGCATGGTGGCATTCACTTGTAATTGCAGGACTTGGGAGGCGGAGACAGGAGGGCCACAGGTTGGAGGCCAGCCCCAGCAACTTTTTTTTTTTTTTTTTTTGTGGGTCTGGGTCTGGAACCCAGAGACATTTGACCTCTGAGCTACAACCCTTGCCCCATTTTTTTATTCTTTATTTTGAAACCGGGTCTCACTGAGTTGCAGAGGGCCTCACTAAGTAGCTGAGGCTGTCTGCGAACCGTGATCCTTCAGTCTTAGCCTCCCTAATGCTGGGATTACAAGAGTGCGCCACCATGCCCGGCTCTCAGCAACTTTTTGAAACAGGGTGTGTCTCAACAGTGAGACCCTGTTTCAAAAAAAACAAAATATGAGTAGCTAACTATTATGTAGAAATAAGTGATGAGGCAAAAAGATTAAGATGCAGATTTTGTGCAGTGCTAAAGAAAAAGCAATCTAATATTGTGGTCCTTGAAAACAGCTCTAAATATTTTAGTTAATGATTGTTATAAAATTATAATTTTGCTGTTAATATATTTAAGGTTTTTATAGTTATGCTTCATTTGTGTTTTTGATATTCAGTGTACTGTTTAAATAAGAAGTGTTATGGTTTTTAATGTTGAAATCATGTGTTACTTAATTTTTGTACTTGAATTTAAACTTTGACATTAAGTATGTGGTACTTTAAAAAAATAGCCGGGCGTGGTGGCGCACGCTTGTCATCCCCGCGCTTGGGAGGCGGAGACAGGAGGATCGCGAGGTTCGAAGCCAGCCGCGCGCGCTGGCTTAGGAGACCCTGTTTCCGAATAAAAATGTAAAAATAGGTCTGGGAGTGTAGCCCGGAGGTAGAAGGGCTTCCAGGAACCCCAGTACCACCACCAAAAAAAAAAAATAGGGCTGGGGTGTGTGTTATAGTTACAGATATAGAAATTCCTCTAATATTCGGGGTTGATATAGTTGAGTCATGAGTGTTGTAATCTCAGCAGTGGATGAATCAGTGTAATGGATTATCTGGGTGGTGGCCCAGGCTAGAGGAGGTGGGTCCCTGGAGCTGTGGCTTTGGGGATTCTCTATGGTTCCCACCCCTATCACTCTTTCTGGCTACCGGCCTCCATGATGTGAGGAGCCCAGCACTGTGCTCTCCCTCTCTCCGCTTCCCGCCGACATGTTCTGAGATTTGTGGTCCCCGGCCTCACATGGATGTAACTGTGAACAAATAAATCTTCCTTCCTCTAAGTTACGTGCCAGTTTTTAGATTAAAGCTGTGAAAATAATGACTAATACAGGTGTAACTCAGAGGTAGAATGGCCTTGGGTTCAATCCCCAGTAACACACACACACACACACACACACACACACACACACACAGAGCAAAAGAAAACAGTGGCGGTGAGTGCCGGAGCTTGGGCATGTGTCTTTCCTCTGAGACAGCCCAGGCCCGCCTCCGAAGGCCGCGCCAGGCTCGCCTCGGGATGGAGTGGTGTGCGGAGGCCCTTCTGGTCTGACCCAGGAATTTAGCTCCTGTCCCTGTTTCTGGTGTAGGTGCACCGCCTGAGCTCCCTTTACACACTCCAGCCCCTGGGGGGACAGATTCCGTCTCCACAGCTCCCAGGTTGGGTGGCTGCGGTGGTTTAGGGTCACTTGATCGCGCAGCGTGGTCTATAGTTAGTTGTTTCTGAAGGGGTCAGCCTGGGTTGGATCACCAGGGACATGTTTAAAAAGCTCTAGCAGGATCTTGGTAGGACGGGAACCTCGGGCTTCAGTTTTTAAAGTACTTTTATTGTACTTACATGTCGTAGTGAGGTGCCAAGTGGTGTGAACGCACACAGCGCTCGGTGTGTTTCCCGCTGCGGCCCGCTCCGCTCACCCTTCTCGTGTGCGTTAGTGAGGTGGGTAGCGCTGCCTTCCCGCGCAGACGTGACCTGAGCTGTCCCCTTCCTCCTGCTCCTTTGTAATGAGCCTCCTGGGCGGTTCTGGTTCTCCTGAGTTAGACGCTCTGGGCCGTCGAGGAGCGGGACCTCTGATGTCCTCTGATCCTGGTGATGCAGTTCCGTCTTTCCATGGCCTGTGTGATGGTGAGTCTCCTTAGATCCGTGACGGAGGCTCCGGAGCGAGTCCTGAGGGGCCTGAGGATGGGCCACCTGCCCTGTGTGCCACACGCCTGAGTTCCCGGGTCTGCGTTCCCCGTCACACTTGCCCTCCCAGGACCAGCGCAGACGCGCGTCCTTCGCGTGGCCCGCCCAGCTGGCCGAGACTCTCTCCACGAGGGCCGTGGGCCCCAGGCTCAGCCCCGGAGTGTGCCGTGGCCCCGGGCTCTGCCTGGCCTCCCGCTGGCCTTGGCCACCTGCCCTTCCTACTGGGTCGTCTTCCCTTAGATCCAACAGGTGGTCCCCCAGCCACCTTGAGTGTGACTTCACAGACTTTGGGTTTTTAGTCCTTGGGTTTTTAGTCCTTCTAATCCTTTTTCCCCTGTGGCCTGTAATCTTAGGCCAGGCTTAAAGCTAGGTCCCCCCACTGGGCCTGGGAGAGTCTGAGGCCTTCTCTTTACAGGGAGTACAGGACGCTGACTTCGGGGTTTCCCTACAGATGGCTTCCCTTCCCTGACGGCGTCAGCTTTGAGTGCCTCACTTGCTTGCTCCACTTTAATTTAAATGTGCACAGCCTCCACCCTGCGCACCACGCTCTGGGGTATTATGAGGGCATAAGCCCTACCCCTTGCCTTCCAGGCACATCCAGCCAGAACTGGCCCCTAGGGGGACCCTGGAGGGCAGGACAAGAGGTTATAACATATGATTGTGTATATTAATTATAACACAGGACTTCACTCTGACTCCTTCAAAGCTAACCCGTTAAGCCCAGAAGGACTTTGGAGTACTTGCGTATTGTGATTTGTGTGGATGGGTGACTCACACGTGGGCGTGGGTTGCTTGGACTGCGCCCATTTCACAGAGGAGAGCGCGCTGTCGGGAGCAGGTGTAATGCTTCGCTTGTTTGAGGCGCACGAGTGGTTACTGAATTGGGAAGACCTGCTGATACGGCATGAGCGATTCAAACACTTTCCTTTTTTTCTTTCTTCCTAGTGTTTGCTGAGAGACAGAATCGTCCTTTTTGGTAAACAAAGCAATCCCAGCACCTGATCGTGTGGCATGCTGTATGTGGACGGCTCTTCAGGACCCATTTATTCTTGTTGGCGCCTCCCCTGTGGCTTAGCCTTCAAACCCAAGGTTCTCTCTGCCAGAAAAAAAGTGAGTTATGTGCTTTCTTAATGTTATAACGTTAACACTGTTGATCTTGAACTTGGGGAGAGTAGCAGAGACGGGGCAGAAGTGAGAACAAATCAGATAGGATTTTTTTCTTTGGTTGCATATGATACTGGGGATTTAGGTCAGGGCATCCTACCTCAGAGCTATACCTCCGGATGTTTTGATTTTTTTTAAATTTTGAAACAGAGTCTCCCTAAGTTAAAACATGCTGGCCTCGCACCTATGACCCTCCTGTCTCAGCCTCTCAAGTACCTGGATTATAGGCACGCGCCTTCATGCCCTAGCAGGAGATTAAAAAGTACCCCTGTACTAAAACAAAACAAAATAAAACAAAACAAAACAAAAAAAAAAACCGAAACCAAAAAACCTAAAAATCTCACAGCAGCCTCTAAAATTCCAAGGTAGTTTTTCTGTTCTAAAAACTAAAGTTGTAGCCGGGCGTGGTGGTGCACGCTTGTAATCCCCGCGCTTGGGAGGCAGAGACAGGAGGATCGCGCAGGTTCGAAGCCAGCCGCGTGCGCTGGCTTAGGAGACCCTGTTTCCAAATAAAAATGTAAAAATGGGTCTGGGAGTGTAGCCCGGAGGTAGAAGGGCTTCCAGGAACCCCAGTACCACAAAAAAAAAAAAAAAAAACAACTAAAGTTGTTTCTTTTGGGGAGCATTTAATTAGATCAGAGAAATCTGCAACCCGCTCTTGCCATTGGCTCATGGCTTTGAGCCTGCAGGGCGCCTGGCTCTTCTCCACTATGGAGCGAAGGGACCTGGGTGGAGGGCTGGCTGGCCACAGAACTGGGACCTGTGCCCAGAATCCCCGTGTTCCCTGCCTGGTCCCGAGGAGGCCGTGTGTCCTGTCTATGAACTCCGTTGTACACAGAGACATTCCAGAGCTTCTGAAACACGGGTCTCCTGCTCTCTCAGCCCCCTGTGCATGCACTCATGGTTTTTAATATTTTTTTGTGGTACTGGGGATGGAACCCAGGGACATTCCGCCTCCAAGCTGCACCCTCAGCCCTATTTTATTCTTTATTTTGAAACGGTCTCACTAAACTGCGGAGGGCCTCACTAAGTAGCTGAGCCTCCCGCAAACTTACCATCCTCCTGTCTCAGCCTTCCAAGTACCAGGATTTTAAGCATGTACCACCACACTGAGATATTTTTATTTTTTAATGGTACACATTTTTGGGGTATATTGTGGTCATTTGATACATGCACAAAATGGCTAATGACCACATCAGGGTAATTAGCATTTCCATCTCCTTAGAGAGTTATTCTTCCTTTCTCTTTCTCTCTTTTACTTTAGTGGTACTGGGGATTGAACTTAGTGGTATTCTACTCTGAGTTACACCCCCAGCCCTATTTGTAGTTTTTTATTTTGAAATAGCATCTTGTTAACTTGCTGAGGTTGGCCTTGAAGCCTCGATCCTCCTGTCTCAGCCTCTAAAACACGGAGATTATGGGCACCAGGCCTGGCTAACGTTCATCATTTCTTTATGTCGGGAACTTTCAGCCTTCTCTCTCCTAGTTTCTTATGAGATGTACGAGGCGCCGCCCGCACTCCAGCCACTCCGCTGCTGCTGTGGACGACACCCCTCTTTCCTGCCTGTTTTTTGGTACCCGTTGTCCTGCTCTTTTGCCTTGGGGTTTGCCTTGGGGTCTAATCGTTCCATGTCCCTTTCAGATGGCTTACCTGAAGATGCGGCTGATGTACTCTTGCCTGCTGCTGGCCGGGGTGCTGTGTTTGTATTTTAGCATCGCTCCTTTAAAAGAACAGCTGTTCATTTACAAGAAGAATTACGGGACATTCCTTCAGCTCCCGAGTATCAACTGCAGGCAGAACCCGCCCTTCCTCATCCTGCTGGTGACGTCATCCTACGACCGGCTGGCAGCTCGCATGGCCATCCGGGAAACGTGGGGGAAAGAGAGGACGGTGGCTGGGAAGGGAGTGAGGGCCTTCTTCCTCCTGGGGACCACGGACAGCAGGGGTGAGA
This sequence comes from Muscardinus avellanarius, assembly GCF_963383645.1. NCBI lineage: Eukaryota > Metazoa > Chordata > Mammalia > Rodentia > Gliridae > Muscardinus > Muscardinus avellanarius. The sequence goes on along the minus strand of NC_137790.1, from coordinate 5,842,987 downwards.
TGGGCGACTTGGCCCTCGAGAGCCAACAGTACCAGGACATCATCCAAAAGGACTTCAGGGACGTCTACGTCAACCTGACCCTGAAGACCATGATGGGGCTCGAGTGGGTCCACCACTTTTGCCCCCAGGCCTCCTTCGTGATGAAAACGGACTCGGACATGTTTGTCAACGTGCACTACCTCACCGAGCTCCTGCTGAAGAAGAACAGGACCACGAGGTTTTTCACGGGCTACTTGAAGCTCAATGAATTCCCCATCCGGAATAAGTTCAACAAGTGGTTTGTGAGTAAGAACGAATACCCGTGGGAGAAGTACCCGCCCTTCTGCTCCGGCACGGGCTACGTCTTCTCCAGCGACGTCGCCAGCCTGGTGTACAATGTTTCTGAAAGCGTCCCGTTCATCAAACTAGAAGACGTGTTTGTGGGGCTCTGCCTGGCCAGGCTGAACATCAGACTCGAGGAGCTGCATTCCCAGCAGACCTTCTTCCCCCAGGGGCTGAGGTTTTCCCCCTGCCGCTTCAAGAAAATCGTGGCCTGCCACTTCGTCAAACCCCAGGAGATGATCAACTACTGGAACGTGCTGGAGGGCACCCGGGAAGAAGACTGTCTGACCGCCTGAGGGGAGCCTGGCAGCACGGGGACCCGCTTCGGACAGCCCACGGTGATCGTGCCGGGGCAAAGATTTGGGATGGCATCACTGAGCATCACTGGAGTAGAGAGGGGGCAGGTGAAAAGAGGGAGCAGGACCACAGGGATGCTGGTCTTTAGTCCTCCAAAGCCAAGCTAGAATGAATGTGTGCTTAAACCAAGTACTGCTTATTTCTCCCTTGGAGCTCCGGGCAATAAGAGAGTCCACCTCCTGAGCACCTACGCTGTTGCCAAGTGTTTGATACACACCGCATCTGCTCCTCCCAGGGCTCAGTATCCCTGCAAAGTGAGGGGTGCTGTGCTCTTGTTTTATAGAGAAGGGAACAGCTCCAGAGCCACAGCTGCCCGCTGCAAGGCTTAAAGCCAGTCGACGTCGTAGCAGCCGCGGAAGTCTAACGGGGTCAGAACTGGATTGGGAACCCCCAGCCCTGTCCACCTGTCACTCAGGAGAGGGGGATGTGATACAGGACTGAAGCTGGAATCCTTTGATCCCTTCCCAGGGTCCCCTGCGCCTCAGCTCCCCGCCCTCATGGTTTCTAGTGCTAGGATTCCTGGACCCTGTCGTCCCCCGGGATGAGATACCTGGGCTCTGAGTCTGATTTCTGTGTTAATGACACGGAATTCTGCACATATCAGAAAGTGCACATGCTTCGCTGACTGTAGCTCCCCCTCCAGCTCCAGATGGAAATCGACTTTTAAAACTTCATAAACCGGGGTCCAAGGACACTGTCAGGGCTGGCCTGCTGTGCTGACTGACCACTCTGCTCACATCCTCAGCAAACACGTGTCCGCCCAGCCTTTTGAGCACTGGTCTCTGTCTTCGATCGCTGGAGACAAACCATAGCCAAGCACACTCAGTGTCTCTAAGTTCAAACCAAAGGGCGGCTGGGTGTGACACACGGTCTGGGTAGGATTCCAGGAACTTCTCTGGGAATTCGGTTGGATCTAAGTCAAGCTGCTCCCAAGGACTCTTGGCTACAGCCTCAAAGCAGACCCTGGTCCAGGGGCCTCCCTGTATCTGCAACCAAAGCCTGACCCGAGCTCATCGACATTGGATTCTCACGTGGCCAAGGAACAACTGAGTTTGGTGGCCTGGCTGGCTCTCCCTGGGAGGTCTGTCTGAGCCTGCTTTGCAGGGTTATGTGACCATGAGAGCTTTGCAAGGGCTTGTGCCTACTCGACTGTGGTCCCATCACACATCGCGTGCAATGTCTGATCATATAGGAATGATTTTTTAAATTTTTTATTATTTTTTTACCTTACCAGGTTTGACAAAGCCCTCAGAGACAAGGCCTCGCGGGGCTGCACAGCTGGCAGTTGCTGGACCAAGCTCTCGCTGGAGCTCAGGAAACATGGCTGCAGCAGGGTGGTCAGGACGTGGCCGATCCCACGAGGAGGCCTGGTGTCCTGCTTTGCACGGTGTTCCTGTGTCTAGATCGAGCTCGGCTTCACAGACACATTTCCTCGTGAGGCAGCTGTGGAGCACATTCAGAAGAGCCCCTCCTTCTAGAGGGAAACATCAGGCACCCGGCTCATTTTTTTCTTTGAAGCCCAGGTTTTGCAAGAGCTACGCCCCTTGGTTTCTTTAGACCGGCCGCCTCTGGTGACGGTGTGCTTTGAGGTGTGCTGAAGGCCCGGGTCTGTATCCTGCTGTCCACTCTGTCTAGAGTGTGTCCTGCCCAGTGGCCTCGGTGGGTGATCTGTGGCCGAGGCTGGTCATGTCAGCCACCTCGGCACGGATGGATGGCCCGTCGCCAGCCTGTGGCTCTTGGCCATAGGAAGGACTGAGGACAGATGTGGCCTCCACCCACAGCCTCCATGTGTTCTTAAAGGATTTTGTGCTGGACATTGTTTCCCTTGTTGTATTTCTTGATACAATTTTTTTTTAATCTCTGGAAAAATGATTAGCTTGAAGGAACCTTGGAGTTCAGTGAGTCTCGTCTCTTATTTAAGATTAAAGTGAAGGCCAGAGAGGCCCAAGGGCTCCACATGGCCCGGTGAGGGTGCTGGGGACTCAGATTCCAGCTCTGTGGTCTTTGGTGCCTTGAGGGCAAGCCTGTGTGAAGCCTGAATTGGGGGCAAAGTGCTTATGCCTTCCAAGTGGCACGCAACATTAGCTTCCCAGTGGGCTGGAGCGGAATCGGGGAGTTTTACCTTGGCTTCACGCGCAGGCATTCAGAGAAAACTGATTTTGGTAGCACATGCCCTTTGTCAGGCACATAGACGAGGGCTATGTCCTACCTCACTGAAATGCCCATGACCCTATGGGGAAGGTCCCACCGATATCCGTGGCTTATTGATGGGGAAACTGAGGCAGAAGGAAGGGTAGAATGAGCTCGAGGTGATGTAGTTGAGAAGCATCAGAATCAAGACACGGCTGGGGGCCGCTGTGGGCCACGGCACTGCCTGGGCCCCCAGGCCGTTGGCTGGCTGCTCCCCGAGTTCCGGGACCGCCAGAACACACAGAGGCACGCGGCGTCTGCTGGTCCAGCTGCACTTCAGCTGCCCAGACCCCGCCGGGGCTCCCTGGCACCAGCGTCTTTGATTTTGGACCCCATCCCAGCTCCTCCTCGCTTTTCTAGGAGCGGCTCCTGCGCCCATCCTCATTCTTGTCCCCTCCCCCACTCTCCATTCTACAGGATCATCCCCAGACACCCCGACAACCTGGCCTTCTCACCTAGAAACAACACACCAGCTTCCACCTCGCTCAGCCTCCACTCTCTGGTTCTCCTTAGCGGCAGAGCCACACGGGCGGGCGCCGTGAGGGCTCACGGTCCCCCTCGATTCCTTCTCTCTGGTCAGACTCTTTGCCGCCCACTCCACTTCTCAAGCCCAGTGACCTCCCCTGGCTGTGTCCCGTGGGCGGGTTTCCCTCCTCATCTCGCTGGGCTCGCTCTTTCTGAACCGTCCTCATCTCCAGTGTGCAGGATTCCCGGTGCTCGTGGCTTTTCTCCGCTATTTCCATCTTGGGCCTCTTTTGCTCCCACGGTTCCAGGCTGGAGGAGCCGGGCTCAGCCTGTCCGGCTTCCCTCTGTGCTCCTCAGCCCTTTGGGCCTTGGCTTGTGTCTTGGTCTCTGTGCCCTCTGCTCTGTTGCGGGCACCCCTTGGTCTTGAGCCCAGAGCTTCCTCTTGCTCTAGTCTTGTGTATCCCACTGTTAGTTGACTTTGCATAGTAAGCGAATCCCAGGTAGAACTTCAGATGGACTCCTGCCAGCCTGCTCCACTTGTAGCCTTCCCAACTCAGCCAGTGGCCACAGCATCCTTTCCGTGCCTCCTCCCGTGACTCGGGAGCATCCTGGACTCAGATCTCTCAGCCGGTGGACCAGGAGAGGCTGCTGGCCCGACCTTCATGCCCTGCCCCCCGCACACTCCACCGCCGCCACCTTGCCCAGCGCCTCTGTCTCTCAGCTGCACCCCTGTGGTGGCCTCGAGCCTGGGCTCTGGGTTCCCATCACCCATGACCTCTGGGCCATTCCCAGCAGCATCCAGAGTGAGCCGCCAGAAATGCAGATGGGAGCATCTGCATGGCTCGAAGATAGCCCCAAATTTCTTGTGTTGGAAACTCAGTCCTCCAGTGCAACAGCATTAGGGGTGGGACCTACTGGAAGCTGTTAATTATGGGAGCGCCATCTTCCCAAGTGGACCATGTCACCGTGCAGGGTGGGCTTGGCACTGCTGTGTAAGAGCGAGTTCGGCCCCTCTTGCTTGTGCTCACCTCCTCTAGCCTTTCTGCCGTCCCTTGCAGCACAGAGGCTCCTCCAGATGCCCCTGCCATGCCCTGGGACTTGAGACAAATATATTTCTTTTCTTTATAAACTTCTCAGTCTCAGGTGTTATGTTATAGCAACACAAAACAGTCAAGTGCTTCTTGACCTCAGGCCCCTCCATTTGCAAGGGGAAACCCTCACATGTTGCGAGGTGGACTGAGACAGACAGCCTCCCCCGTGCCCACCCCCCAGCTCCACACACCGCACCTACCGCAGAAGTCTCAGCCTGGGCACCGCCTTGGTCTTCCTTGATGGCTGTAGAAAGTGTGGCCTTTTCTCCTCACTGTATCCTAGTATTTGTGTGTGTGTGTGTGTGTGTGTGTGTGTGTGTGTATGGATGTGTGTGTGTGTTACTAGAGACTGAACCCAGGAGTGTTGTACCCTAGCCCCATTTTATTATTTGTTAAAATTTTGAAACAGGGTCTCGCTAAGTAGCTGAGGCTGGCTTCCGACCTGCAATCCTCTTGTCTCAGCCTCACGAAGACTGGGATTACACCACGCCTGGCTTGTAACCGACTCTCGATCCCCAAGAGAAATGGCATTAAAGGATTCTCCACGGTTCTCCTGTGTCTGTCGCTCTGTGGGTCCCCGCTCCTTATTCTTGAAGGTGCTGACGCTGAGACTTGAGAAGGAGTGGTAAGAAGGCGGCTCCCGGTGAAAGTCGGATTCTACACTTCTGTGCCGAAGGACACTTTAAGGTCTGGTCCCATCCCCTTATTTTGCGCGTGGGAAGTCTGGGTTTCAGGAGTTGGTGCCTCAACTCTGCCCAGTGGCCGGGGTACCTCCAGTGGCCGTGGTACCTCCTGAACCATCAACCTGGCACAATGCCTGCCCAAACATAACCCTTTATACAAAGAATCAATTTCCACAGAGCATGGTGGTGCACACCTGTAATCCCAGTTCTTGGAGGCTGAGACAGGAGGATCACAAGTTGAAGGCCAGCCTCAGCAACTTAGTGAGACCCTATTTAAAAAAAAATACAAGAGGTTGGGGGTGTAGCTCAACAGTAGAATGCCTCTGGGTTCAACCTCCAGCATGCCTGTGCCCTAATAAAAAAAATTTCCACTTTTCTTAAAAGACACTGCTGTAGCCATACCTCTACCAGGTAAACAGAAAAGAAAAACCCAAGCCAAGAAAATCTGGTAAGCTCTTTTCCCCAAGTTCCATTTTCAATTCAATAGCCTGGCTACTCTTTCCTCCTGGTGCCCTGGGGGTGCTTACAAGGCTGTATTCTAAAGCCCAACTCGAGACGAGACCTTCTTCCCTCAAGCCCAGGATAGCCCGGTTTTGGGTCCTCACCACCCACCTGTCCATCGGGCTCCGCATGCTGAGGTCATCCCCGCGGCCCTCCTGCCCCTCACTGCACCTGCCCGTGGCTCATGTTTTCAGTTTCGGTGGGTTTCACCTCTTATCTTAATGTCCTCCCTTGTGATCTCAGTCCAGGCCACCATCTTGGTTCAACCGAATTCCTGCCACCTTCCAATCTGTCCTGCACTTTGGCTCCAGAGTAATTTATTATTATTATTATTATTATTATTATTATTATTATTACTGTATGTGCAGTGTTGAGGGTTGGACCCAGGGCCTCACATGCTAGGCAGGTATTCTACCACTGAGCCACAGGCCCAGCCACAGAGTAATCTTTTTTTTTCTTTTTTCTTTTGGTGGTACTGGGGTTCCTGGAAGCCTTTCTACCTCCAGGCTACAGTCCCAGACCTATTTTATACTTTTAATTTGGAAACAGGGTCTCTTAAGCTAGCGCGGCTGGCTTCGAACTTGCGCTATCCTCCTGTCTCCGCCTCCCAAGCGCGGGGATTACAAGCGTGCCCACCACGCCCGGCTTGCTTACTTTGGTTTTAAAGTAATATGCTGTTTTTTTCTCAAGCTTTGAATTTCATGTACCAAGAGGAAGTGGGAACTTAGTACGCCAAGTGTACTAAGAACTGTGTGCACTAAATTGTGTGCACAAATCCTCCCTGTAGCTGGCTAGAGCCGCCACAGTTCAGGACATGGGCTGGTTTGGTCTCTTCCAGGCATGGCTACCCCCATAGAAACCACAAGGACACACACTGAGACCCTACATCGACAGGAACCACAGGAAATAGGAATCCACCTGACGGGGAGGAGATGGGACACTGGGTTGCTGTCGTCCCAGTGGTAAAGCTGGGGAAAGGGTCTGTCTCAGTGCACTCACTGTTGCTATAACTGAAAGCCACAGACCGAGTACCTTATAAAGACAGAAGTTCATTTGGCTGACCATTCTGGGGCAGGCAGTCTAAGAGTGTGGCTGGGCTTTGGAGAGGGACTTTTTTTTTTTTTTTTTTTTTTTTTTTTGCGGTACCAGGGATAGAACCCAGGGGAATTCTACCTCTGAGCAACACCTCAGCCCTATTACTTTTTATTCTTTCTAATTTCAAAACAGGGTCTAGTTGCGAATGGGCTCGCTCAGTAGCCGAGGCTGTCCCCTCCCTGCCCGGGCCAGCCCTGTCCTGAGGTCACCAAAGCGTCTGTCAGCCCAAAGTAGACTCTACCTTTAGAACACACAGCCATTGAATTCTGCACGTTTCTACCTCCTTACCCACACCCCCTGTAGCATGAGCCTGAGGACACAGCACACAGCCTCCAGGTGCCTGCTGTGTGTGTGTGTGTGTGTGTGTGTGTGTGTGTGTGTGTGTGTGACAAATCTGGCTTCCACATGGAGGGCCTGGGCTCCTCGTTTGGTTCCCAAGGCTGTGAAGGAGCAGGTGCCTGCCACTTTCTCAGGGTGAGAGTGTGGCCTTTGGGAGGTATCCCTGGTCTTCACCTTTGCACCTTCAGTTGCACACGTACTACGTACCAGGTTTGTACTGCTCACCAGATGGGGCATCGTGGAAACATGAGCTGCAGGAATGGTCCGGTTACATCAGTCAGGTGTCCCTAAACTCTGAATTCCAGGCAGAACTTTTAGAGAGTAAAGTAAAAAGATCCAGCATCCTATTGAATATGTATGTGGTTTTCCAAGCAAAAACTGCGCAGGAAACACAAAGCACACAGCCTCTGCACACAATTTTAAAAGAAAAATCCAGGCCTTGGCGACTCTCTTGGACTCCCCATGCTGACAGTCCATGGCCGGCTCCGTGAGAGATTAAATAATTAACCAGCCTGATTTAATATCACAGCTGCTGCGCACCATTTTAAAAATGGATGAGATGATGTTTACATTTCCTCCGTGTCTCCTGTTTGGAAGGACTTGCTTCCCCGTAATGGTTTTTATTAAGACTTCCTTCTCGGTATTTGTCACGGCAGGCTGACATTTGAGCCGTCCCGTAGGCAGCCCTTGTCTGGTAGTCGGGAAGCTCCCCAGGTCTTGCTCTGTCTCTGTTGGGGCCTTGGCTCTGCGTCTGGTGGAGAGGACACACTTGCAGTCATCTTCGGCTCCTCCAGGGACTTCCCAAAGCAGGCACCCTGGCACCAGGAAGGCAGCTTCTATCTGTGGGAGTGCTGGGCTGGACGTGGACACCAAGGTCCCTTTAAGCACCAGTTAGTTCTTGAAGACTCTTGATTAGGAAAGGTTATCATGGTGGAGAGGTATTTGAACTCTCCGTTATGTCTTGGGGCTGTGAAAGGTGCTTCTGTTCTCTGGTGGGAATGTAGACACAAAAGTCTGGAGCTAGTGGCTGCTGGGAACTTAGAAGCACGAGGCACTCTGTTTTCCTGGTTTTGAAGTACGACTTCCTGGAAGAGACCTCAGAGGCGCTGTCAGATTGGCCTTGAGGGTGAGGGTTGAAACTGTCTCCCCTTAGCATTAAGAGCCACAAAGAGCTGGTGAACACAGGAGATGAGGAAGCTGGAATTATCTGAACAAAAGATTAGTTTTAATTAATTAAAAAAATGAGCTGGGTACCACGGTCTGTGCCTGTAATGCCAATACTTGGAAGGCGGAGACAGAAGGATTGCGGGTTTGAAGCCAGCCTCAGCAACTTGGTGAGTTTCTCAGCAACTTAGATCCTGTTTTAAAATAAAAAATAGAGCCAAGCATGGTGGCACACGTGTGTCATCCCAGCATTCCGGAGGCTGAGACAGGAGGATCAAAGTTTGCGGACAGCCTCAGCTTCTTAGTGAGGTCCTATGCAACTTAGTGAGACCCTGTTTCAAAATAAAGAATAAAAAATAGGGCTGGAGTGTAGCTCAGAGGTAGAATGCCCCTGGGTTTTATTCCCAGTGCCACACACACAAAAAAGAAAGACTGGGGCGGGGGTGTAGCTCAGAGGTAAACACCCCTGGGTTTAATCTCCAGTATGATACGAAACAAAAGCAAAAACCCAACTACAAAAAGCAAAATAAAACAGAACAACCACTACCATGATTAAAAATCACTAAAGGGAACTGAGGAGACTTTGTGATAAAATTTTGCATTTCCTAAATAATAAAGTAAATTTATATGTTACTGAATGATATTTGAAATTCATTTCTTTATAAGTCAGGGGATCTTCCATATTGTCATCCATCATATTTGGGGAGTGGTATATGTGTTTATTTATGACTTGATAATAATGATATCTATCTGTAATAAAGTTAAATTATGAACAACAAAATGCACTAGATTTGGATAGTTCTAGGTTGTAGATAGATATAATAAGCTTGTGCTACCGTCAAAAAGTCAGCAATATACTGTCTAAACTAGACCATCTTTTTTCCCCCCAAATTGATATTTTTCTATTTATTTTGTGCTTGAAAAATTCACTTTTAAATTTGAAAAATTTACTGAACAACCTTGATATGCTCATCTTTGTAAGAGACGGGGACTTGTTGTTCCCCTTGGATATTTTTAGAAGCAAAGCAAGGGCGCCCTAGAGTCTGGAAGCTCTTTGGGGAGCAGCGTCTGGGTCGGCAGTGAGCCGAGGGTCCTGCTGGGGATGAGGAGCCCAGGGCACTGCGAGGCTGGCATCGTTTGGAATTGTTTTCTCTCAGGTATACTTTTCTGTCATCTAGGAAACCAAGTCCTGTGAATCGCTGTGATTGTCCCTCGGAGTGTTTGATAACTGCGCTTCAAGGTATAGATTGGAGTTTTGATCTTTCAATGTCATTTAAAAGAATATAAAACAGGCGACTGCAGCAGGGGCATTCGTTTTTCTTTGGTGTTAGCGTGTGTTTGTCCTGGTTCTCACAGTGTGGCCGTCTTGGGAAACCCCGTGCAGCGATGTTCTTTGCTGCCTGCATCCCTGGCCACTTCGGAAGCCCAGCAGAAGCCAGAAGCAGCGGGGTGGGCTGCAGGACGCTGGGGGAGACGCCGTGGCTGGAGCGGGCAGAGAAGGGACAGCTTCCAAGGCTGGATGCTCTCCTCTGAGCTGTTTTGTTACAGCAGCTCTCGCAAACTAATACCCATGGAAATGGGCAGCTCCTCCGTGTGCATCAGCTGACAATGTGCAGGCTGTCCTGGGTCCCCCTGGGGGCTGGTGCCCCTCCCTCTGTGGGGAGGGGGGCTACCTCTCCTTTCCATTCCTGTGGGCCTGCCCCTCCGCATCATTTCCTCTCCTCCATTTGCAGCTCCAGTGCGCCCTTCCTTCTAGAACATTTCTGCAAAGCCAGACATGGTCTCATTGTCCACTCAAAGCCTGCTTTCGGGACCACCCCTTCCAGTACTTCCCTCTCCCCCTCAATGCCCAAACCTCTCTGAGAACAGCCTTCCCTGCTGCTGGGAGGACTTAGCTCTGTGACCCGCCCCCCGTCAGGGTACTGAGTGGTCCCGGGGGTGGCCCACCTGAGCCTGCCTTTCAACCTGCGTCCTCCACCACTTGGCCTCCCCTTCTGGTCTCCTCTCTCTTCTCTCCCTCTCCCTCCATGGAAACGCCCCTCTGCTGAGACCTCAGACCTCTTTGTCCCCATGGACATTTCCTGTATGTCAAGTTACCCATCTCCATGCACATTAGTTTGCTAGGGCTGCTTTAACAAAACCGCTCAGACCAGGGGCTTGACCAGCGGGCCCTACCTCTCAGTCCTGGAGGCTGGGAGTCCCGGACGGAGGTGTCGGCAGGGCTGGTTCCTCCTGAGGCCTCTCTCCTTGGCTTGCAGACAGCGTCTTCTCCGTGTGCCCACAGGGTGGTCCCTCTGAGAGTGTCTGTGTCTCCATCTCCTCTCTTCAGTCTCTCTGGAGTAGGGTCCACTCTTTTTTTTTTTTTTTGGTGGTACTGAGGGTGGAACCCAGGGTCTTTCTACCTCTGAGCTATACTCCCAGACCTATTTTCTACTTTATTTGGAAACAGGGTCTTACTAAGTTGCTGAGAGCCTCACTCAGTAGCTGAGGCTGGCTTTGAACCTGTGGGATCCTCCTGGCTCAGCCTCCCAAGCGCGGGGATTACAAGTGTGCGCCACCACGCCCCTAGGGACCACTCTTCAGCCCTTCATCAACCTCAGTCACCTCTTCGAAGGTCTGCAAACACAGTCACACTCTGAGTTACCGGGATTAGGTCTTCGTCATATGAATTTTTTGGGACACATCTCAGTGCGTTGGAGCCCCCTCTCTGAGTGGCCTTCCCGGTCCCCGTCCCTGTGTTTCCCCACCCTTCTCCATTTCCCTTCACGTCTCCCTTCCTACCCATGTCGTACGGGACATTCACCCACTGACGTCTCTCTGCCCTGGGGACCACACACCCCACACACTGCTCATCTGAGCCTCCGTGGCACGGGTGAAGCGTGCCTCTCGTTTACACCCACCCAGTTTTCTGAACAAATGAACGAGCCCGTGGCCTGAGAGAGAGACTGCAGCTGCGAAATGTTCGTTTCAGAGCTGGAGGGTGGGCCCGGGGTTCCACCAGCTGGGAAATTAAAAGTGGTGGGACTGCCAGCCGGGAGAGGCTGGGGAGAACGGTGTGGCCCCCACCTCCTGCCTCCAGTGTCCTGGAGAATGGGCGTGGACCCCGGGCTCAGAATGTGCACACCTGAGACTGTGACCCTTAATGGCACTTGGTCCTAAGCTGAGTCTCAGGGGACGTGGGCGCTTTAAGGGCAAGATGAGGCTGCCTGGTTCCTCTTGGGTGATGCTAGATGGGGAGGAGAGGGCCATCACTAACTGTGTGTGGGGTGCAGTCTGTCTCAGTAGGCCCCCCAGATATTTGGGGAGTGATACAAGATTACCAGGTGTTTAGTTTTTTCTAACAAGGTCACTTGAAGTGTTTTATCTTTTTCTTTTCCACATTGAATTGATGTCCCCAAATTCTAGATGCTGTCCTGGACACGGCAATTCCTGTTCAGTTGTTAATACTTGATAAAGGTACAAAACAGAGATTGTGTATAAAAAACAGAACCTGAAAAAAATGTGCTTTAGTTAGGAAGTTTTCAGTGCTGAATGACAGAAACTTAATTCCAAGTAGCATTAATCTAAGAGGCGATTCATTGGCCCACCTGGCTGGCCAGGTGCCGAGGGACCCCAGAGTCAAGGACAGGGCTGGGCTGTCAGGGGGGAGGCAGTACTCTGTTTTGGGCGGTCTGTCTCCCTTGCTTCTGTTTGCGAGCAACCTATGACTTCCTGTGGAATTAGCTTTTCCCCAGTGACAGAGAGCTCAGATGTGGCTGGAAAGGGCTTGTTTACCAGTGTTCGTGGCTCAAGCCTCAGGAAGCTCTGTGGTCGCAGGGGACCAGTCAGCACTGCCGAGGGGACGGAGGAGCTGGGACTGGCCACGCCCGAGTCGCGGCCCATCTTTGCAGCCCTGTAGCTTTAGCGGTTGTGGATGTGATCATCAGAGTCGGCAGAACCACACGGGTTAGAGAATGCAAATGCTTTTCACCCTAAGGAAAGACTTCTTCTTAGACTAAAGAACTTAAGTCCACCACAGACGTGACTGGGTGAAGCTCTAAACACAAAAGGGACAGAGCGGAGGTGATGACGGGGAGTGGTGTGCATGCTTCTATGAGAGAGGACTCCAGCACCCCTCCTGAAACCTCCTCCTTAGGTAGCTGCCTGCTTTTGCCTCCCAAGAGTTCCTCAGTCCTGAAGAGTTTAAAAAGGTCACCTGACCGAGTACTGACCATGTGTTAGCAACTGATTGTAGACAGTTTTCCATTTATTTCCCTTCTTAATAACTGCTAGAATTTCCCCCCACTTTATTGACAATCACGGCGGCCTGCATTGGGTTATTAAGAAGCCAAAGGAAAAACACACCCACAGCAATAGTTCCATTTACTACCTGAGGATGTTTCCTAGACACACAGCACGGTGATTACACAAAGACCTGTCCTTTTATTGACATGGACTCCTTATCAGTTGTCCTGTCCCATGAAGCACAACGCGGGTCATAATAGGAGGTGGACGAAGGGGCCAGCTGGGCGGAAGCCGAGCGGCAGCTCACCCTTGGCTGTCTGGAGAGTTCTAGGCCATTCCAGTCTGCAGGTTCAGACTTCACGGCCGATGTCTATGAACTGGGACCAGATATTCTTCTCATCTGGCATCCGTGGCTGGGAGAGACGGGCGGGCGGGCCGCTCGCAGCGTCTGCATGACGGACGTGGACGTGGCGGCGTGCTGTCTCGTCATCTGAAACCCGCTGTGTCCCCACGCGCTTCCCGGGGCACTGGCCTTTGTCAGCGCAGATGGAGATCAGAATGCGGCAATTAGATTCCTTTCAGAGATGAGAGCCAGACTGCACCTAAATTAGATCCTATTTCTATTAGTGCATGTAGCAGCCATTCTTTAAGCGATGTCTGCTCATCTTGGGTAGGAGGCCAGAACACCAGGGAGGGGAGGACCTTGGGGCGAGCTGGCCGACTTCCTTGTTGTCTGGACGGCGAAACTGAGTTGTAGCTGACTGGTCTACGGGAGTCAATGCCAGAAACGGGCCCTTTCCACCCGCTTCTCTACGATGTTAGTGTTAGCTGGTTTGGGATTTGGAATACCGCTCTGGATCTCAGCGCTTGAGATGCTGTGCTAAGAAACCAGCACCTTCCTGTGTCATTTGCTGCTTGCGCAACTTGGAAGACAAGACCTCTAGCAGAAAAGCATCCTACCCAGAGGCTCGGGAATGTCAGGTGTTTTGCCCAAGTCACACAGCAAGAAACCGACTCTGGGGCTGTAACTCCAGCCCCACTGCATTAATGCCTGGGACTCCTTCCCAGCAGCAGCAGCAGCAGCAGCAGGTCCTCCTCCTCCTCTTCTTCCTCCTCCTTTTCCTCCTCCTCCTCCTCTTCCTCCTCCTCCTCCTCCTCCTCCTCCTCCTCCTCCTCCTCCTCCTCCTCCTCTTCCCATCACCCCCCTTCTATTCTTCCTTCTCCAGAGTGAACCCAGGGGCATTCTATGTCTGAGCCGAGCTATACCCCCAGCCCTGTTTATTTTGAACTGGCTCTCCTTAGGTTATTGCATGCTGCTTTTGACCCTTTGGTTCTCCTGTCTCAGCTTCCTAAGTACTTGGATTACAGGTGTTCACGGCCACTTTCTGGCTGTAACACCTGGTATACAAGCAAGAGAAAAAGACATGCATCTATTAAACGAGGCCTGGTGTAATTAATGCGGTGCACCCACAGCAGGCTGACTGGCATTCATTCAAGAGTGTTTCTTCCGAGCTCTTTGTGTGCGAGGAGTTCATGTCCACGTGGAGCTGTCTTCCTATGAAACAGTTATGTGTGTGGAAAAGCTGGATGTGGCAGGGTGTGGCAACTGGGGAAGGGACAATCCCTCAACACAGCAGGAAGACAGGGTCTGGAGCGACGGGACCAAGGGACGGGACCTCTGCACATGGAAGGCTAGTCCTCTGTGTGGTAGTGTTTGAGGAGTAACCTATGGAAGGTAGGTAGGTCGTGAGTGTTGAGTCCCACACATGGGACCGGTGCTTTTTATAAGAAGAGACACGAGAGAGATGATCTCCCTCTCTGCCATGGGAGAACACAGCAGGAAGGCTGAGAAGGTATTTGCCAACCAGGAAGAGAGACATCTCCAGGAATCAATTGGCCAGCACCTTGATTTTAGACTTCCAGACTCTAGAACCCTGAGAAATAAATCTTTGCTGCTTAGGCCCCCATCAACACTCGTTGGCATGGTACCCTGAGTTGGTAAGATAAGACTAGATCCCTCGGGGGGATGAGACTAGACCCTTTGGAGGCAGATGACGAAGGGCTTTGTAAGATGTGGTAGGCAGGACTCTAAAATGGTCCAGCAAGACTTCCTGCCTTAACCCCCAAGGCTGAATCCGTGAAGCCATCTCAGCTGTGATTATCTTACACTGCACGGCAAAGGAGATTTTGCAGACATAATTAAGTTTGCTAATCAGCTGACTCTTCTGAGTTAGTCAGGGGGGACATGATTCAGGTGAGTACATACTATCAGCAGAGCATCCTCAGGATAGGAAGGCAGTGAGATCCCTGGTCAAGAAAAGTTTGATAGCTGCTGCTGTCTTGAAGCCAGAAGGGACTGTGTATTTGGGGGCACGGGCCTCCTCAGTGACAGCCCAGAAATAGGCACCTTAGTCCTACAGTTTTAAGGAACTGGATTCACCGACCTGGATGAACTTGGAAGTGATTTTCCCCAGAGCCTCCTGGGAGAGCCCCGCCTGGTGTGGGCACTGTAAGGTCTGACCACGAGGTCTTGCCAGGGGAGGAATGAGAACAAGGGAGTGAAGGAAGAGAGACCAGCGGCCTACAGGATTCTCCTGTGCCACCCCCTTTCCTGCCCCATTAAAATGCCCCTTGCCTGTCAGGAGGCTTTCTGACGCTCGTGGGCTCTCTCCCCAGTCAGCCAGATGCTTCTTCTTGGCTTTTGTTCCTGAGTTAAAGCCTTTTACTTGCTGTGCGGCCGTGCTTTCTTTGTCCTCGTAGACCCAACGCTGGCCACATGAGGCCAGGTGAGAAGCCCTGACAGGCACACCCAGACTTCTGTAATATGTAGAAGTGTATTTAAGCTGCTCAGTCTATAGGAACTTTGTACACAGCTACAGGAAACTAATACACAAGCCAAGTTTGAACACTGCACTTTTGGAAGGTGAAGGTAATTCTTTTTTAAAGTCCAAATATGCCTGGCAGGAACTTCTGGAGAACTCAGAGAGCATGAATAGAGGCCGTGTCTAAAAACTATAGTTAAGTCAGGCGTGGTGACGCACGCTTGTGATCCCAGCACTTGGGAGGCTGAGACAGGAGGATCGCAGATTTGCGGCCAGCCTCAGGTACGTAGTGAGGCCCTCCACAACTTAGTGAGGCCTTGTTTCAAAATAAAGAATAAAAAATAGGGCTGGGGGTATAGCTCAGAGGTAGAATGTCCCTGGGTTCAATCCCCAGTACTACAAAAATAAAAATAAAAAATAGAGCTGAGGGTGTAGCTCAGAGGTAGAATGCTCCTGGTTCTATTCCCAGTAAAACACACACACACACACACACACACACACACACACACACACACACACACACGAGAAACAATCTCAATAGAATTTGAAAGAATATCATGAATAGATTTCCCAGCTTCTGCCACGCGATCTTTCCAGTGGGCAAGTAGGGCCGTGGTCAAGTACAGAGCCCGCCTCCTCCCTGAAAGTGGACACTGCATACTTCCTTCTTCAGCTCACCACCCATTGGCCAGAGCTGTATCACGTGGCTATGCCTAGCTGCTGGGGTTTCAGCAAGTGTGTTGAGAGGCTGTGTGTCTTAGACCTCTCCCATTGCTGTAATAGAATACCCGAGGCTGGGTGATTTATAAAGAAAGGGTCTATTTCCTAGGATTCTGGAAGCCCAAAAGTCCAGGGTCAAGGCACCTGCATCTGGAGAGGGCCTTCTGGCTAAGTCCTCTGATGCCAGAAGAGCGAGCTGGCCCAGCTCTGCGTGAAGGCTGTTTTAGAAGGGTATCACCACCATCAACGAGAGAGCAGCCATCACGTCCCAATGAGCTGTTAAACATGCCACCTCGAACACCATCACACTGGCAACCTGAGTTTGGAGGAGACATGTCCAAACCATAGGATTCTGTTCTTGTTCCTTCAGGATCCTCCTCCTCCTCTTCCTCTTTCTTCAAATTAAACCTAGGGCTTTTCTACCGCCCAGCCACACTCCCAGCCCTTTTAAGTTTTTATTTTAAAACAAGGTCTCACTAAGTTGGGGAAAATTTTGCCAAGTTGCTGAGGCTGATCTCCAGCCTGCGAGACTCCTGTCTTACCTCCCAAGTACTGGAATTACGGGTGTGCGCCACTGTGCTTGGTGTTGTATCCTTTTTATACACAAACTACATCATTGCATCCTGACAACCCCAAAATCTTAAGTCATGCCAGAATTAACCTTAAAGTCTCACTCCCACTCACACATCATCTGGGTGAGATCCAGGATCGGATTCACGTGGGAACAAAGTCCTCTCTAGCTATGGGCCTCTGAAGGAAACAAGTCGTGTGCTTCCAAAATAAGATCCTGGGACTCACAGCATAGAGTGTGTGTGTGTGTGTGTGTGTGTGTGTGTGTGTGTGTGTGTGTGGTGCTGGGGGTGGAACCCAGGGGCTTTCTGCCTCCAGACTATACTCCCAGCCCTATTTTATATTTTATTTGGAAACAGGTTCTCACTAAGTTGCTGAGAGCCTCACTATGTAGCTGAGGCTGGCTTCGAACCTGTGCGATCCTCCTGTCCCAGCCTCCCAAGCGCAGGGATTACAAGCGTGCACCACCACGCTGGGCTAGAGTAGACATTTTTATTCCTAAGTAACAGGAAAAGGGGTAAGAGATCCCAAGGAAGCCTAAACCCAACAGCGTAAACAGCACAGATCTTGGCTCTACCTAAGAAACTCTAACCTTAAATTCCTGCCTTCCTTACGTGCTAGCTTTGGGGGGCAGTGTCCCAAGCTCCAGAGGACCTGCCCACACACAGGAGCTGGGTGCACATGGTCTCCCGGCTGCTGTTGCACACGGTGGCTCTATGACCATGGGGCTCAGGGGACTTCTGTCCTACGACAACGCCGCTGAGCCCTGCCTGGTGGGGCTCTCTGGTGATCCCGCCCCTGGGCAGGTTTCTGCCTGGTCCCACTGTCTGGTTCCTGGTTTGAGATCTAGGGAAGGAAGCCAGTCTTCCGCGTTCTTGCACTGGGCAGGCCTGCGGAGTCGGCGGGAGGCGATGTCACCAGCCCCCAGGTCTGTGTCCCCTGTGTGGGGAGCATAAGCCACACCAGACCCGCTGGAGCCACCTCTGGGCTGGCCGAGGACTGCTGCTCTGGAAGGCAGGCAGTTACAGACACAAGCCCCAAGGCCCCATATGCCCCGGGCCTTACCCCGGAGCTGTGCGCCCCCCAAAGTGCCCTCCCTCCCTCCCTCCCTCCCTCTCTCCTTCTCTCCTTCCTTCTTGGCATTAGAGATTTTACCCAGGAAGTTGGGTGTAGTGGCGCACACTTGCAATCCCAGCATTCGGGAGGCTGAGAATGGAGGATCGCAGTTCACTCCCAGCCTCAGCAACTTGTGAGGCTCTCCATAACTCAGAAAGACCCTGTTTCAAAATAAAGAATAAAAAATAGGGCCAGGGGTATAGCTTGGTGGTAGAATGCCCCTGGGTTCCATCATCAGCAATGAAAAAAAAAATGTAACCCACCCCTTTCAAGCTACACTCCTAGACTTTTTTTAAAAAAAAGTTTAAAATTTGAAATAGGGTCAAAAGCTGCCAAGGTTGACCTTGAACCTACGAGCCTCCTGTCTCAGCCTCCCAAGTATTGGGATGACGGGCATGCACCGCCACCCCCAGCTATGTTTTTCTTTCTTGAGCATGTTTTTTTTTATTCTTTGCTTGGCCAGGCTGAAATTTTTCCAAATCTCGACACCCTGCTTCCTTGTGAACTGTGTTTAAATTGCTTCTCTCTTTTCACATTGCACTGTAAACAGTAAAGAGAAGCTGAGTGGCTTCCTGAGCACGCATCTGCTTAGAGATGGCTTTCGCCAGGTATCCAAGTGCACTGCTCCTCCGTTCTGCATTTAATTAAGTCCCGGCTATGGCCAAAGCTCAGCCCGGATTCTGTGGCTTTCTAAGGGCAGCCTTTTCTCTGGTTCTCAGCTCCTCACGGGAAGGCCTCGTGGGACCGGTCTTCACTGTGGGGCCACCAGGACGTATGAGTCTTCTGTGGCCTTCTCTTCCCAGCCCCCAGCCACTAAGATGCACCATCTGTGGTGAAATGGGCGCTTCGAGCATCACTCCAAACTGTCCAGCCTCTGGCCGCTGAGCAGTGCTCGAACCGCGCCATGTGTCCAGGTTTTTGTCCAAGCACCACGAAACTCCTTGGTACCAATGCCAGTCTGGGTCTGTGCTGCTGTAACAGAGTATCAAAGATCTGTGAAGGATAGGAAGCCCCTTCCTTCCTTCCTTCCTTCCTTCCTTCTTTTCTCTTTCATGGTACTAGGGATTGAACCTAGGGGCATTCTACCTCAAAGCTACACCCCCAGCCCTATTTTATTTTGTATTTGAAAGCAGTCTCACTAAATTGGCGAGAGCCTTTGAGTTGCTCAGGCCGGCTGCGAACCTGCGATCCTCCAGTCTCAGCATCTCAATTTGTACTGCGCCACCGCGTCCAGCTGAAAGTCAACCCTCGCAGTCTGGAGGCGGAAGCCGAGGGCCACGTGCTGACATCTGATGAGGGGACCCGCCTCGCTCCCACCGCGTGGGGTCGCGGCACTAAGGGCCTCGCGGACACCGGCACCCGCTCTGGGACGTCCGGCCTCCAGGATGGAGAGAAGTGAAATCCTGTTCTTCATAAATTATGCAGACTCTGGTACTCTGTGGCCGTGGTGCAAAAGCACTGAATTGTACTGTGGAAGAAGAAGAGAACAGATCGTAGGGGGTGAGCTGTCTCCAAAGGAGACGAGGGATGCTCACTTCAAATCTGAAAAATGCTCTTAAAAAATCAGATACTTCTCGTATCAGTTGGGGGTTCTAACAGAGAAACAGAACCGGTGTCCATTTTTACTCAATCTATATATTGACAGTGTGTGTGTGTGTGTGTGTGTGTGTGTGTGTGTGCGCGTGTGTGTGTGTTTACATACACATACATATAAACTAGACCTTATTTTATTTATTTTTATTTTTTTCAGCACCGAGAATAGAATCCAAGGGCATTCTACCTCCGAGCTACACCCCCAGTCCTATTCTTTATTTTTTATTTTTAAAGAGGGTCTCACTGAGTTGCAAAGGGCCTCACTAAGTAGCTGAGGCTGTCCATGAACCACGATCCTCCTGTCTCAGCCTCCCGAGTGCTGGGATGACAAGTGTGCGCCACCACGCCTGGCATGAACTAGACCTTACTCTAAGCACTCGTGTGATGGCTGGGATGCCGGGCACGCAGGCCAGAACCGAAGTTGCAGCCCTGAGACAGGCTTTCTTCTTTTTTAGTGACCTTAGTTCCTTCAGTGGGTTGCACGAGGCTTGTTCACTGTGATAGGGAGCAATCCCCTTTACTTAATGAAGGTCACCTGGTGGTGAGCAGAGGCCACAGCTGTGTAACAGCTCAGCGGCCGGCGGGGTAACAGAGCTCTGGCCGAGCGACAGGGACGCGTCCAGCTGAGCATCGCTCCCCTCTCGCCAACAGGGAACTCAGGACTTGAAAGGTAGGCCTTCATCCATACAGGGAATTCTAATGCACGTGGGGTGTGCGTGGGGGGTGGGACCCAGGGGCATTCTACCTCTGAGCTATACCCCTGGCCCTATTTTATTTTTTATTTTTGAAACAGGGTCTCGCTGAGTTGCTGAGAACCTTGCTCCATGGCCGAGGCTGGTCTTGAACCTACACTCCTTCCAGGTGCTGAGATTACAGGTGTGTGCTACCACGCCTGGCTTGGGTCATGTTTTCTATCTCCATATTCACGCACAATTTAAGGCCACCCAGCATCCGAATCTTCTCTTTTTACTTGGGAATTGATCTTTCTGAGTTTTGCTGAGAGTCTAGTCCCCTCTCCAGCCTTGAAAGGTCCAAGACCACCCCGCGCCCCCGGCCCACGCAGTCAGTGGCTCCCAGTGGCCCTGGTGAGGACCGGGTACAGAGAACCCTGTGGCCGGCTGTCTCTGCAGGCAGCTGGAAGTCTGGCCCGCGCCCTCCCTGTGCCCTGGGCTGCCCGCCACAGCCTCCTTTGGCCCCAGTCCACTCTGAGGCTCCATCAAGGATTCTGCTAGAAACCTGACACCATTCAGTTGTTGCTGGTTTTAGAAGCTTAGCCCGAGTTGCTTCCTGTTGATGGTAATTATGAACCCTAATTGGCATCTACAAAAAGCTTAGAGCAAAACATCAAACCTCAAGGCGAAATGTTAGAAGCACTATTTTTTTTTTTTTTTTTAAGCAGTCTTTCTGAACGAAGGCCCATTTTGCTTCCCGGGGCCTGGTGGCAGTGGCTGGAGACACTTTCGGTTGTCACAAGCTGGGGAGTGGGTTGTGCTCCTGGCGGCCACGGATGCTGCTAACCCCCGTGCAGTGCAGAGGAAAGCCCCTCACGACAAGAATCCCCCACCCAAGAGCCAGCGGTAGAGAAATAGAGAAACAGTGCTTTCAAGTAAGAAACAAGGCCGGGCGTGGTGGCGCACGCTTGTGATCCCCGCGCTTGGGAGGCGGAGACAGGAGGATCGCGCAGGTTCAAAGCCAGCCGCGCTGGCTTGAGAGACCCTGTTTCCAAATATAAATAATATGAAATAGGTCCGGGAGTGTAGCCCGGAGGTAGAAGGGTTCCATCCCCACCCAGTACCACCAAAAAAAAAAAAAAAAAAGTCTTGCTTTCTCTCTATGTAGCACTGGATTGGGACCTAGAAAACACAACAAAACAAGAAAAAAATATGAGGCTGGAATAGAAAACGTTTATTATCTGCAATACTATGATTAAATATGTCAGGATAAAATTGAAAAATACTAGTAAAACCATAAACAGCTCATGAAGGTTGTTAGATATAAGCTCAACATACATAAGTCAATAACACACTAATAACAACCAGTTAAACAGTAATATATCCAGTATTATTCTTTTACTCTCTTGTGAGTTTATAATCATCTCAAAATAAAAGTTCTTAATAAGGTGTTAATTTAAAAGTTTCAGGTGTGGTGGCGCACACCTGTAATCCCAATACTTGGAGGCTGAGACAGGAGGATCATAGGTAGGAGGCCAGCCTCAGCCACTTAGTGAGAGTCTCATCAACTTAGTGAGACCTTGTTAAAAAAAAATAAAAAGGAGCCGGGCGTGGTGGGCACGCTTGTCATCCCTGCATTCGGGAGGCTGAGACCGGAGGATCGCGGTTCACAGCCAGCCTCAGCTACTTAGTGAGGCCCTCTGCGACTCAGTGAGGCCCTGTTTCAAAATAAAGAATAAAAAATAGGGCTGGGGGTGTAACTCAGAGGTAGAATGCCCCTGGGTTCCATCCCCAGTACCACACACACACACACAAACACACACACACATAAATAAATAAGTAAGTAAATAAATAAATAAATAAATAAAAAAGGAGCAGGATGTAGCTTGAAGATAGAATGCCCTGGATTTCATCTCCAATGCCATTAACATAAATAAATAATAAAAATTCTGTTAGCAACAATAACAAAAAAATTTAAGTTGTTTAAGAATAATTTACCCAAAATATACAACCATTCTAGCCGGGCGTGGTGGCGCACGCTTGTAATCCCCGCGCTTGGGAGGCAGAGACAGGAGGATCGCGCAGGTTCGAAGTCAGCCGCGCACGCTGGCTTAGGAGACCCTGTTTCCAAACAAAAATGTAAAAGTAGGTCTGGGAGTGTAGCCCGGAGATAGAAGGGCTTCCAGGAACCCCAGTACCACCAAAAAAAAAAAAAAAAATATATATATATATATATATATATATATATATACAACCATTCTGGAGAAAATTATAGTTCTTTTTTTTTTTTTTCGGTGGTACTGGGGTTCCTGGAAGCCCTTCTATCTCCGGGCTACACTCACAGACCTATTTCATATTTTTATTTGGAAACAGTGTCTCTTACGCCAGCGCGGCTGATTTTGAACCTGCGCGATCCTCCTGTCGCCACCTCCCAAGCGCGGGAATCACAGGCGTGCGCCACCATGCCCTGCAAAATTATAGCTCTTAATGGAGGAACAAAATAAGAAAGAAGTGGAGCAGCATCTCATAGTCATGTGTGGAAAAACCCAATGCCACGTCTCTCCTAATATGTTCAATATAATTCTAACAAAAATCCCAACAAGGCTTTTCACAGTTGCCGAGGGTCTCCATAAGTTACTGGGGCTGGCCTCAAACCTGGGATCCTCCTGTCTCAGCCTCCCCAGTACTGGGATTACCGATGTCCACCACCACACGCGGCTGAATTTAATTTTTTTGAAGGGTCAGACATGAACGGGATCTAAAACATTAAAACTGGCAGAAGCTGGAGTAGGGAAAAGGCTGTGTTTACTAAACTGGTTTGCATTTGGCTTATTTTTCTGTCTGTCTGTCTGTCCGCCATCTATTTGTTACCTAAGTATGAGGTATTTTGACTTCAGCTCCTAGGCTTTACTTGGGCACATTTGGAATGCAACCCAAGGCTACTGCTTTACAAATGTTTTTCTTTTTAAATTTTTATTGGTGCATTATATTCATACATCATATTGGGGTAAAAAACTTGTGTGTTCATACATGTACACATCGCTGATTTAACCCCTACCCAATTCCCACCCAATTCCCTCCCCGTCCCTCCCTCCCTTGCTTGGCTTAGTGGTTGACTTCGATATGTTTAAGTACATTGTGTGTTTTAGAGATTTTCCTCTTCCCTCTTCCTTTCTCCTCCATTAGGTTGTCGTGTTTGCTCCTCCATAGGATTTTCTTTTTCATCTAGAGTTCTTCCTATGACCCATTTCTCCCTAACTCTCACATATTAGGGAAAGCATCTGATTTCTTATTTTTTTGTGACTGACTAATCTCACTTAGCATAATGTCCTCCAGTTCCATCCATTTCCCTGAAAATGATGTAATTGAGGTTTTTTAATGGCTGAGTAAATTCCATTGTGTACATATCCCACAGTTTTGTAATCCATGCATCTGTTGATGGACATCTTGGCTGGTTCCATAGTTTGGCTATGGTGAATTGTGCAGCTATGAACATAGATACACATGCATTAGTTTGGTAGTTTGGTTTCCTTTCTTTTGCGTAGATACCCAGAAGTGGTACTTCACAAATGTTCTGTCTGCACAACAGCAACACCTGTAGCATCCCTGCCCCCACTGCAAGGCAACGTGGAAATGGTTGAGCTCAGTCTTCCCTTTCCCTGCCCAGGTCAGACACGAACGGAATCTTAGGATAAATGGCCATTAAAACTGGCAGAAGCGCGAGTAGGGAAGAGGTTGTGTTTACTGAACTGGGTTTGCATTTGCCTTGTTTTTCTGTCTGTCTGTCTGTCTGTCTGCCATCTATTTATCAGCTCTGCACTTGGTATTTTGACCTTATTCTCTTTTCATTGGCTACCTTTTGCACGTAGTCATCAAAGTTCTTCCCTCCTGATCCAGCTGCCTGCTGATCATACTTTCCTGTGCCTGGAGCCCTCTCCTGTGGGCTTCTTCAGGCTTGCTGCCCAGCTGGCACCCTGAAAGAAAGGTATAAACCTTTCTTTTTGGTTTGTACTCTCGTATGGGTAGAAACACCCTTCAGTGGTTTCCTGAGCAAAGGGTCCATGGAAAGTGAAGTTTTAAATATTTTTCTGTCTTGGTCTGTCTTTTGTTGCTGTAACAGAATGTCTGAGACTGGGTTACTTACAAAGAAAAAAAGTTTGCTTTGGCTCAGGGTTCTAAAGGCTGGAACGTTCAACACCAGGCAGCTGAATCTGTTAAGAGCCTCCTGTTGCAAAGTTAGCGAGCACATTTAGAAGAGAGAAAACAGGACTGAACTCCTACGGGAGAGAACCCATTCCCTCAAGAAAAGCATTAGTCCACTCAAGAGGGCTTTGACCTCATGACCCAACACCTCGTAAAGGCCCCATTACCTTTCAGTACCGTTCCAGTGGCAATTATGTCCCTACCTAAGTTTTGGCAGAAACAAACCAGTTTCAAATCAGAGCCCTTGCGGGTGAGAAAGGTCTTGCATTTGTCGATGTCGCGTTCAGTAGTTTGTTTTGGTTTGGCAATGATATTGACAATAATTTCCTTCCCTCTTCTTCCTGGATGCTCACGCTGGAAGCTACTCCGAGTGGTTGTGCGTGAGGAGGAAAACCGGGGTCAGGGCTGGAGGACTTCCTCCCCACTGCCCAACCTCTTTGTAGTATCTGATTTGAAGAAATCATTTGCTGACAATGCTTTGTAAAACTTTAAGACATTAGAAAACAAATCATGGCAACTCTGAAGAACTTATACTCGCCTCAAATCTGCAACACATTCTATTATAGTTAACATTTATTTTAGCCATATGAGCACTGTTTGGCGCTATGCAAGGGTTTTAGCATCACAGGGATTTCCCGCAGGTTATGGTACCTTGCAAGCCCAATCGAAATGGCCATAATTGCACGATATACTGGAAATGCGTCATCCTGCTACCTCAGGGCTTTTAAAAAATTAAAGATGATTTGGGAGTTCATGGGGAAAGAAGTACATTTAAACTTTCAGCTCATAATATCATCAGCTTTATGGATGTGCTTATGACCTAACTTAGGAGGCTGTCTAAAGGATCTGAGTTCTCACTGGAACTTACTTGCTAGTCATGACATTGATTTTCAGCACTTTTTGGGCTGCCTATTCTATTAATTCCTAACAGAAGAATGTTAGAACCCCCACCACCATCACTGAGAACTTTGCTCCGTATGTTTTGAGGCCAGGTTATTAGACACACGTTAATTGCAAGTCGCTGTGTCATCGTGGTCTATTGAACTTGGTGTCATTATGAGTGAATCATCTTTCACTTAAGTAATGCTTTTTTTTAAATTAATACCGTAAATTGAACCTAGGAGCATCTTACCTCTGTGTTACAACCCCAACCCTATTTTATTTCTTATTTAGAAACATTTTCCAAGGCTCTTGTTAAGTTGTTGAAGTTGGCCCCGGAATTACAATCCTCCTGTCTTGGCCTCCCAAGTACCAGGATTATGGTTGTGTACCACCACACTGAGATCAAATAATGCTTTTTACCTTATATTATTTTGTTGGTTTTAATATAGGCATATCAGCTTTATCTTGTTTTATTTTAATATGATATGTTTATCCCACCCTTTAATGTTCAAGGCTAAGTGTCCTCATATTTTACATGTATCTTTTATAAATAGCCTACAGTTAGATTTTTAAAAATTAAATAGTTTTAGCCAGACATGGTGGCACATGCTTGTAATTCTAGTACTTGGGAGGCTGATACAGGAGGATCCAGGTTTGAGGACAGCCTCAGCAATTTAGGGAGGCCCTCAGCAACCTAGTGAGACCCTGTTTCCAAATAAAAAATAAAATCGATCTGGGAACGTAGCTTAGAGGCAGAATGCCTCTGGGTTCAATTCCCAGTAAAACACACACACACACACACACACACACACACACATACACACACGCACACGCAGACACACACGCACACACAGACACACACGCACACACAGACACACACATATACACACACACATACACACATACATACATACACACACGCACACATACACACACGCACACACACACAGACACACACTTTTTATGCCTTTTAAGTGGAGCATTCAATTTGTTGATATTTATTTTATTTTTTAAAATATATTTTTATTGGTGCATTGTAGTCAAACATCTCAATGGAATACAAGACTTGTGAGGATATACAAGCACACATCACCCAATTAGCCTTTATCCAATCCCCATCCCATTCCCTCCCCCCTCCATCCCATGCTTGATTTAGTGATTGACTTTGATATATTTGTTTACATACATCATATGCTCTAAAGAGATTCCATCCTCCCCCATCCCGTCCCCTCTGATTGGTCACCTTAATGGCTCCTCCATAGAGCCCTTTCTTCAACTAGATTTCCTCCTATTACCCATTTCTTCCTAGCTTTTGCACATTAGAGAAAGCATCTGATTTTTTATTTTCTGTGATATTTCTCTGTGGATGCTGCATTGCAGGCTCTGATCCCACTCTCAAAAGCCGTAGCACTGGGCTCAGCAGGCTCTGATCCCAGCCTCACTGGCCCCAGCACCAGCCTCACCCCTAGGCAGGGTCTGATCCTGGCCTCGGAGGCCCCAGCACCGGCCTTGCCTTATGGCAGGCTCTGATCCCAGCCTCGGAGGCCCCAGCACAGGCCTTGCCTCATGGCAGGCTCCAATCCTGGCCTCACTGACCCCAGCACTGGCCAAACCCCTCAGCAGTCTCTGATCCCAGCCTCGCTGGCCCCAGCACTGGCCAGACCCCTTAGCAAGCTCTGATCCTGGCCTCGGAGGCCCCAGCACCAGCCTTGCCTCACAGCAGGCTCTAATCCTGGCCTCACTGACCCCAGCACTGGCCAAACCCCTCAGCAGTCTCTGATCCCAGCCTCGCTGGCCCCAGCACTGGCCAGACCCCTCAGCAAGCTCTGATCCTGGCCTCAGAGGCCCCAGCACCAGCCTTGCCTCACAGCAGGCTCCGATCCCGGCCTCACTGGCCTTGGCACCAGCTTCACCCCTCAGCAGGCTCTGATCCTGGCCTCAGAGGTCCCAGCACCGGCCTTGCCTCATGGCAGGCTCTGATCCCGGCCTTGCTAATTTGTTGATATTTAATATAATTACTGATATACTTGGATTTTCCCATTTTGTTCCCCCCCCCCTTTTTTTTACTATTCTTTTTTTATATTTTTTTTAAAATTTATTTTTATTAGTGCACTGTATTCATACATCATAGCGGGATAAAAAAAAAAACAAAACTTTTCTAGACATACATGCACACATCGCCCAGTAAATCACACCTTTACTCTTCACCTGGCACTTCCAACAGAGCCCTCTCTGAAGGCAGAGCGGGGAAGAGATGTGCATAAGAGTGCAGAGTTGGCTACAGCACACCCCTGGGATGCAGCGCCCCCAGAGCAGGTCTGGGTTCTTGCTTAAGTCATGATCTGGAGAGAGAGGTTTCAAATACAGCCTTTGTAGATGAAAGGCTTTTTATAGCTGATTGCAGTGGCTCACACCTGTAATCCCAGTACTTGGGAGGTTGAGACAGGAGGATGGCAGGTTTGAGGTCAGCCCCAGAAACTTAGTGAGACACTATTTCAAAAAAATTTAAAAGGCTGGGAGTATAACTCAGACAAAGAAAGAATGGAATGCCCCTGAAATTTCAATTCTCAGCACCAAAAAAAATAAAAAAAAAAAAAATAAATAAAAAAGCAAGCAAGCAAGCAAGCAAGCAAGAAAGGCTTTTGCTGCCTAGATGTGACACCTGGGAGGATGACTGATGGGGAGGCCAGTGGGCTTGGCCCTGGACTGGTGGCTTTTCTTTCCTTTGAACTCCCCTGAAGTCTTGGAAAGAGCACAGAGATTTTTCCATTTTTGTTCTTTTATGCAATGCAGATTCTGAAACATACTCTCCTTACTCTAATTTATCTGGAGGGTGGATTTAATAGACCCATTTTTTTTCCCTGACAGTTAAGTTTGATCATCAATCCCAGGCTGATTTGATGTGCTCAGAATGAAGATGAATTATGTCTACCTTAATCCTTTAGCATAGCATTTTCTTTTGCTGAAGTTCAGGTAGAGAATTCTCATAGCAGGGTGACTGCACCTGAGAGGGGCCATCCGTCAGTGTGGCCAAAGGCACTCCCCATGGTGCCGGAGGGAGCTGCCTGGGTCCTCCCCTCCCTCCCCCATCCCTTTGCTTGGTAATCTCAGGTAATTGAAGGTCCTTATGGGATGTGCTGCTGGCTCCCATCACGCTCACAGTTACAGCTTCATTAATTGGGCCTCATTATCCAGGGATTTGTTACACATTTCTGTGTTTGCTGAGCAAATCAAAATATAATCAAGATCCCAGAGAGAAATGTGTTAAGTGATTAAGAGTCCAAGGCAAATTAAAATACAGTATAATTGCACATTTAAATAAATACCACAGGACTTTTCCTTTGTAATATCTTGGTTGCATAGTCTGTCATTTTACATACCTATAAATAATAAAATCTGGTTTCCCTTTTGCATTATTCTATAATCCTGATTGAGGTGATGTATGAATGGGAGCTTTATGCATACGTCCAAGAACAGCTACGGAAATGCTAATTATATTTTATAAGAGATTATTTTTAGTCTTGAACATGATGTGTAAATTCTGAATCTGCCCCTAATTGAAATGTGGATAAACTCTAATCAACTCACTTCTGGCCATTTTTCTTGAACTTAAAAATAACATTCATGTGGCCATGCAGACTCAGACACGAATGCTGCTGATGAGAAACACCTAGAATGCCCCTCACAGAAGGCGAACAGAGGGACTGTGATCTGCTCATGCCATGCAGCTCGAGTACAGACACGGAGAGGACCAGTGATCTGTGCAGTGTGGGGCCAAAGCAAACACAGGCACTGAGCAGGACAGGCACAGAGGTGCTCAGGAAAGGGCAGTCCACTGAAAGGATCCTGGAGGCGTCTGTTCTCACCTCTGGTGTCTGAGAGCAGGGTGGTGCGTGGCCAGGCATTCGGGAGGTGGACACCTTTGGAAGGCTTTAATTCATCCCACCACAGTTTATCTGCAGGCTCCCAAACATTCATGTCCACCTGCATGCAAAGGTCAAAGTCTCACAAGTTCTGACATTACTATAGTATCAACTCTAGTTAAAAATATTATTTAACTCTCATCGGCTCAAAAGTCTCACATCTCATCCTATGAATCATTGCAATGATGTACAGGTGGACCGCTGAGTATCCTGGAGCCAAATTCCTCTCCATCTGTGGACCTGTGAAGTTGGAAAACCAATGATCTACTTCCAAACTACTAAGGTGGGACAGGCATAAAAATAACTATAATTATACCTAAAAGGGGAGAAATCTGGAGGAAAAATAAAAAGGAGTCACTGGTTCTGATCAGTTTTGTAGGAAAAACTCCAAGGTACAGGAGTAGTCCTTGGGGACTTAAACCTCTGCTCTGCACCCTCAGTTGGGCTCTCTGGGAGGGCCATCTGGTCTACCCCCCAAGTCAGGGCATCCTTCATGTAAGGTAACATATGGATGAGTGCTGAGGAACAGGACATGAGCATCCTTTGGAAAGCATTTTTTCACCTACTATTCATTGTTACACTGAGGTGTGAATTTGTCAAAGTGCATTAAAATATGTGCTTTAAATAGGTGCATTGTACTGTATAATTGTCCTTTGGTATTCATAGGGAATTTGTTCTAGAATCTCACTGAAGATACAGACACAGATGTTCAGGTCACACATATAGAGTGGCATAGTGTTTGTATAAAACTGCACATATCCTACCATATATAAATCATATATCTATATTGCTTATAATAAATAATGCAATGTAAATGCCACTGTCAATAGTTTTACTTTATTGCTTATAGAATAATGACAAAGAAAACAAGTCGGTGCCTGTCAGTCCAGGAACAAGTACACTTTTTTCCCTGATATTTTCAGTGCACTTCGGGTTGAGTCTACGGATGTGGAGCTCCGACACAGAAAACCCAATGCATACATTCATGAGGATACTTTTCATTTAAAAGAAAAATGGAGTTGATTCTTCCTTGTCATATTGTCACAAGCATATTTTCAGAGTTAAAGGATTTGAATCCTACAAAGAAAATTGCCATTGAGCATATAAAACCAGTTACCAGAATCCTTCCCATAACCGCCAGTTATTTTACCCAAGATCCTTCTTACTTGAAAGTGACCTTCAAAGAGCAAGAGGCTCATTAAAGCTGAGGAACACCTTTGGAGCCATTTTCCCCTGTAGCTTCAGATGAAAAGTGATGGGAAAAGAAAGAGCACACTGGCTCTGCGTTTGGACTTGTCCAGGGAGGTTGACAGACTGAATTTGGTAGGACAGCTAACAGTCTCCAGCTCTCCTCAGGGGGTGGTGTCTCTCTCTTCTGGTCGTGTACACATGACTCTCACATCCATCTCATTTCTACAGGGGAGTACTTGCTCACAGGGCTGGGCTCTAGAGTCTAAATCCCCGAAGTGCAGGCCACTGAGTTGGTTTCAGTATGGGAGCAAATGGCGTCCTTCCCTGGGAATTCACAAGTTCAGTGCTTTTTTTTTTTTTAGTGCATTTTATGAGTTACCTGTCCCAGAAACTTCTTGTTATACATAAGATTTCCCCTGAACTTGTTGAAACGGTCCTTTTTATTCCCAGAAAGATTACTACATTGCGATTTCTACAAGTGGAAAGCCTGGTTCTGCATTTCTTGAGCTCCACAGGTGATATCTACTCACCAGAGTCTGAGAATTGCTTGGTAAAGGAGATTAAGAAGATGCAGTCAGGTAGTAGAGAAGCCAGGCCGCTGCAGTATCCCAGAAGCCAACACAAGAGTTTCAGAATGGAGAGTGTTTGTTTCCATTCCGTCACATGATATGACAAGAGAGAGTAGAATGTCACTGGTCACCAGGAGTCTTTGGTGACTAAGCACATGCTGCTCCTCAGTGGAAGGGGGAGCGGAGGGGCAGAAGGCAGCCCATCGGGGGTGATGAGCTTGGCCCTTCTAGAGCCACACTGGCACGTGTTGGAGCCGGTGGTTCCAGCTCTTGGTGTCTACCTGTATGTCGTACGGAATGCTTGTCCGTGCTCAGGGAGTACACAGAAATATTCTACTGAAGCAGTGTGCCTGGTGGAAAAAGCAAACGTCAGTGTCCACCAACAGACTAAGCCAGATGGAGCCATGTTATGTATGGAACTCTCTGCAGCTTTTACAAAGAATGAGGTAGAATGTCTGTGGGAGAAAAGACACAATAAATCTCTGTGTTTTCATAGGCTTAGCCTTACTCCCTCAGCAGGTAATTTGTGTAGAGAGCACAGAACGCAGACATACAGTGCCGATGTGGAAATGTGTAGGGGGCTTTGCATATGTCTAAAATGGTGCTAAGTGTATCTAAATGTGGAGGAAAGGTCTAAAGAGAATCACACCATGTGGTTATTTAAGAGGCCCTTTAGGAAGGAGCAGGATGTGAGGAGACCAAGTATCTTCTTCTGTTAAGACATGGCCTCTAGAACAAACCCACTGAGGCTCAAATCCAAGCATTGCCTTAAACTAGCTGTGTGCCTCTGGGAAAGTCACCTAAACTCTCTGGGCTTTGAGTATCTCCTAAACATTTAAGATATGGTAACAGTACTGATGTGTTAGAAAACCAGAGCAAAGTAAATGAATTTAATATAGTGTTTGAAGAAGCTGACATACAGTATAAATGCTACCGATCTTATCCATTATAGTATAAGGCATAGCGTTAGTCAGATTTTTGTTGCTATGACCAAAATACTTGACACAAACAACTTAGAGGAGTGTTTCCATCAGCATCCTCACTGCTGCAACCCAAACTACCTGACAGCCATGACTTAGACAAAGGAAGATTTATTTGCTTGCAGTTCTGGACACTTCAGAGGTTGCAGTCCATGTGAGGCCATGTGAAGTCTGTGGAGCTTAGGATATGGTGTCAGAAGCAGATAGGATGTGTGGAGGGACTCTGCTCTCACATCATGGAAGCTGGAAGAAAGAGAGGGAAGGAGATGGTTCATGGAAAATATGCATATATACATATATTTTATATATGAATATATATGTATATTTATATATGTGTGTGGATACATGTCCCCAAGTGACCCACTCATTGTAGCCAGGAAATGGAGAGAGAGAGAGAGAGAGAGAGAGAGAGAGAGAGAGAGAGACTGATTGAGAGGAATAAGAAATGCTCTTCCAGGACACACCCAGCTCACCTACTTCCTCAACCACACCCCGCTGCCTATAGTTTCTACCTCCTAGGTGTCCATTCAGCCATCGATGGATGAATCTGCTGACGAGGTCACAGCCAAGACCCATCACTTCGTCGTGGCCCCATCTCTGCACTGTGCTGCACTGGACGAAGCCCCAGCACAGAAGCCTTGGGGGACTCCCCACAGTCCCTCCACTCCACCTCCAGCCATAACAGGAGAGTCAACAGAGGAGGTGTCAGAGGTATCTCAAGTATCTGGATTTTAAGTTGTGAGACTGCATTCAATGTATTACTAGTATAATTATTATTAATAATAATTTTAAAGGTAAATGGCAGGTAAAGTAGCAGAGGCAAAAGTGCAGACGACTGCCATAAGTTTAAGGCTGAACAAAGAAGAAGGTGCTCATAGGTTCCCACTTTAAACACACACAGAGCGCTTCGCACATTTCCACGCATTTGCGCTGTGTGGCCACGTTCTGAGCTCTCTGTGCACATGGCTTTTGGTTAAGCAGCACCAACCCTCCAGACTCACTTGTTGCCCAACAGAGAACGCTGATCAGCTTGGAGGGTCATGTGACACGTCGGGGGTTCACTCTAAGTCCTGGCCCTTCATGTCTGCAGAGAACTTTACCAACATACATGGAAAGCAATGAAAGCCAAGGTATTTGCTACTTTCCTAAGAGGTTCAGGACGCATGGACAGGACAGACGGAAGGACCAGAGCACTGTGGTGGGCAAGAGATGAACTGCGGGACAACCGCGCCTCTGTGACATCAAGAGACACACCTCTGAGGAACATATTGAATCAAAAGGAAAAATGTGGTTTATTGAATCCAGGGGCACTTCGGACATTAGCTGGCATTCTCCTGACTGCTGGTCAAGGAAACTGGGCAGCAGGCGACCTTCACAGCTAATGCTGAAATGTGAGCCCTTTTAACATGCAGACCTTCAAAGAGCCCAGTGTCACCACCAGTGCGTATTTAGAAGAGCGCTGTATTCCCTCCTGAGTTCTAACACAGGAAAGGTCACATCCCATCTGATGTCCATGGCAGGATGGAGATTGAAGGCTTTCAGAAAGTGACATAAGTCTTCAGACATATATACAAATATACCAATAAACAAATGGTATCAATTAAAATAAACCACATCATCATCATTATCATCAACAACAACACAGTGCACCGGAGTGCATTGGAACAGAAGCCCGGGGTGTAATAATAGCTGACTTCCTTTGCTGTCTCTACCATCCACAGCAGCTATGAGGAGGAACTCACTTTGCCAGTAAGGAATCTAAAACTAAGAAGTTAAAAATTGTGGTAAAAATTATTCACAAGGGACACCCGGGCTCAGACCAGCTGAAAGCTTAATTTCTTAACCAGTAAATCTACCCTTGGAGAGAACAGCCCACACATCAGACCAGAGGGAAGGAAGACACCTTGGGTGAGGCTGGCCCAGGACCAGGAGGCATCGCATGTCCCCCCCAGATGCCGGTCCTGGTGGTGACACCTGAGCAGCACTGGCTTTCCCTCAGACACGATGCTATCTAGGACTCGGGCAATTGGATGCCGCCTGAGCGGGGAGACAGTTAACCCCTGGTCGGCTGAGTTTATCAGAGAGCACTGAGTCTACCTTAAGTGATCAATGCTGCACATTCTGCTAGAGGGGGTCAGTGGAGAGCTTGATATGGAAATCCAATTCATAAACAGGAAGACCTAAGGGATGCTGGTTATATCGGCTGCCCAGCTGAGTTTTGTGGATTGAGACATTGGAACTTCAGAGTTGTAGTCATATGCCAGGTAATTTACACCGACTAGACCATTTAATAATTATAATGGAGCTGGGTGAGGGGGCACATGCCTGTAATCCCAGTACTTGGGAGACTGAGACAAGAGGATCGCAGGTTCGAGGCCAGCCTCAGCAACTTAGCAAGACCTTGTTTCAAAGTAAAAAGAAAAAGTGCAGGTGTAGTTTAGAGGTAGAATGTCCCTGGGTTCAACCCTTAGTATTAAAATCAAACAAGAAACCCCCAACGACAGTAACAACAGCAACATAAACATCAACAAGTCCAATAACGCTGCTGTCCATTCCGTGCGGCAGTGAGCTGTTTCCAGCCCTCCCTTTTGATGGAGACTGAAAACTGTTCTGTGGCTCAGACCATATCTAGGCTACTTGAGCCTAGAAAAGATTTCCCATCTGGCACAGCGTCTGGACGTGGCTGAGTTTTCACTTTTATCTTCTAAGGTGTCTATGGTTGAAGAAGCCCAGGGAAGGAATGGATGGGGTAAGGCAGAGTCCAGCCTTTTGCCCGCCCTTTCCTCTGGGTTAGAATATTGGTTTTGATTTGTTATTGTTACTTGAAGGCAGTTTCTTAGGTGTCGCCTTGGCCTCCCCGCTGTGATAGCTCCCACCCCACATTACTTCAGCAAGGCTGACGACAAACTGGTGGTGTAAACCATAGGAATTTATTACTTCACAGTGCTAGAGGCCAGAACTGAGACCCAGGCCTCTGTAGGGCCAGTGCCTCCTGAGGACTCCCGTGAGAGTCCTGCCAGCTTGTGTTCAGCAGTCATCCAGCTCTTGGGAGCCCCCTACTCTTGGCTGCAGTCACCTCATAAGTGCTGGAGATCCTCCTGATTGGAGATCCCTTGGGAAGCAGCGGATGACTTCTGTGCATCGCAGGCAGGGTCGCTCTCCTGAGAAGCAGCCCTCTCCTTTGGTCCATGCGCATCAGCGCTGAGACCTGGCTCGGGTGCAGAGACCGGGCAGGGTGTGACACTTCCTGTTGGCGTGGCAGCCCTTAGCCGTCTGCCATTTGCCCTGGATTTGACTGACTGCCGGGCTGGGGCACTACCCCATTCGGATGCTCATCTGTCTGGTTCCCAGGAATGCTGGTCTGGCCACCATCCGCAGAGCTGTCTGTGGGTCAGCCTATTCCAGCTGTGCCCCTTACAACAGGTGCACCTACCTGGCCCCTGATGTGACCACCTGTCTTCCTGTTCTCTCTCCCCGCTGCTACCGGGGGCCCGGCTTTGCTACACAGTTCAATGGGCAGTCACCACCTAGCTTCCAAATAGTGTTGTGGCCTCTCTCCAGCGGATTCCTTCCTGCATTGTACACGGAGTGGCTCCCAGGTCCTTCTACATGACACAGCAGATGCTGGTGCCTTTTGGGGACTTGTGGTGTATATTTTCAGGTGTGCACCCTTTTCTTTTTTCTTTTTTTATAATTTCCTGCTTTATTTATTTCTTCTAGAGCAAACCCAGACTGACATTGGTATATTCACATGATACACATAGTCGATGATGGCGTTTCTATTCATGGACCTCAGCCTTCCTCCTCCTGAGGCTTCTCTTCCATCATCTGGAGTCCCTCGTGTGTTCCCTTTGCTCCCCAGCCTGCACATCTTAGAGAAAACATGACCCTTCACTCTCTCACTGGCTAATCTCACCATAATGTTCTCCGGGTCCTTTCATTTTCTTGCAAATAATGTAGTCTTGTTCTTCTTTATTGCTGAGTGGAATCCCATTGTGTGCATTTTCATAGTTTTGTAATCAACTCATCTGTTGATGGACACCTAGGTTGGTTCCATAGTTTGGCTATTGCAAATTGTGCTGCTATGAACATGGGTATGCATATGTTACTGTAGCTATGAACACGGGTGTGCATATGTTACTATAGTTCTCTGATTTCAACCCCTTTGGAAAGACACCCAAGAGTGGTAGAGCCAGATCATATGGTGGATCCATGCCCAGTTGTCTAAGGACTCTCCACACTGATCTCCATGGCGGCTGAACTAGTTTGCATTCCCACCAACAGTGTAGAAGAGTTCCTCTTTCACCACATCCTCGCCAGCATTTGTTGTTATTTGACTTTTTTTTTTTATAATTGCCACTCTGATTGGGGTTTGATGGAATCTCAGTGTAGTTTTGGTTTGCATCTCCCTGATGGCTAATGGTGTTGAACATTTTTTATGTGTCTTTTGACCATTTGTATCTCCTCTTTTGTGAAGCGTCTATTCAGTGTGTGCGCCTTTTTCTGAGCTGTTCGGTATCCTTCCCATCTTCTGCCACCGCAGCCCTGGCTTGTCTACCTTGCTTGATGCAGCCTTTGCTTATTCCAAGTTCCCTAGAACTATCCCAGCTGGCACCTCTCCTGGAGGCCCTGCTGGGTGTTGAATTCCACATCCCAGGATGGTGATAATCTAACTTCACGTTCCTCCCTCGGTTGATCCTGTGCTCTTGGGATCTGTCCTGCACACAGTCCCCCCGCTCTGCTGGCCTGTCCCGTTGGGTCCTGAGCTCTGTGGGGATGGAGTCCCTTTATCCCTTAGCTGACTCGGCCACTCTTAGCTGGTTTGTGCTGCGACTTTGTCCTTAGCTTGCTGGTGAGTTTGGGGCTGATTCTGGAAGGGGCTGGGGTCATGTTTTGTTATAGGGCGGGGGGCTGTGCATTGCTTGTGAGCCAGTTTGGAGGGATGTGTTAATCAGGGGGGAGAGAGGGAGCCACTTATACCAAGTGCTCAGGGATTTCAGTGGTACTCACCCCGCTGTCACCGCCTGCATCCCTGAATCTTGGTCCTTCCTAATCAAGGCCCTTCTCTTGGCTCTCAGCTTTCTGGGGCTGAGAAGTCCATCTTCCCTGATATCTGTTTTCCTTACACATGCTGAAGTCCTGGGCCTGCCTGATGCTGCAGCTGCAGGGGAGGGGGCTGTCTTGATTTACCACCAAGGAGGCCCTCTGACTTCCCCTGTGGTTGCTGTGATAATCGATCACTCTCACACTCCACCTGGTGTTTCTCCAATGTTTTGATAACACAAGCCACAGCCTGGGAACCCATAGTCCTCCTTTTACTGTGCCCTGAGCCTGAGAGGGTCTTATTCTCCCCATCCTTGGGACCCTCTCCCAGGTCATTGGACTTCCTAGACATGGGCCTGGCTCAGGAACGGTCCATGTGGTGTTTCATCGTTTGCAGGCAGTGGTGGCCTGCTCCCGACTCCTTGGACCAGTCCTGGTGTCTTGGGTCCCCAGTCAGCTGCTGCTGTGGAGACTTGAGTGCAGACCCTCCTGGGTGGGCCGTCAGGAAGCAGGAGGAGGAGGTGAGGGGCTGGGGTTGATGAGGGAGAAGCCGACAGAGGCCCCGGCCAGCCTGTGGGGAGCGGGAGGGTGGCATGGTTCCTCCAGGCATCCTGAAGTGAGGCAGGTGTTAGATATCGGGCCAGAGCAAAAGCAACTTCACCCTGTGACGGCTTTTCACTTGCTGGAAAAACTCTCCTGGAAACTGAACCCAGGGGCATTCTACCTCTGAGCTACACCCCCGACCCTATTTTTAATTTTGAAACAAGGTCTCACTAGGTTGCGGGGGTCCTCACTAAGTAGCCGAGGCTGCCTGCGAACCTCGATCCTCCCGTCTCAGCCTCCCGAGTACAGGGATTACAAGCTACAAGTGTGGGCCACCTCACCCGGCTTAAAAGTTCCCCCGTCTTGCTGACTGGAACTCCCCACAGACCACAAGGAATCTTTCTTTAAACGACTTGTTTCCTGCCCCAAGGACTCTGCTTTCCTGCCTTCAGAACTACTCACCGGAATTTATTTTCCCTCCTGATTAACCCATACACACCCTCAGCCTCCAAGCAGACCTGGGCTCCATCCTTTCTTGGACCTCCCTTCTGCAGGTTTTATTTCAATAACCCTGTTCCCCTGTAGAGCTGTCTCCCTCGCTCTCCCGTCCTTCCTCCGACCTTTCATTGGGAAGGACCTTTCTGTCCTCATACCCGGAGTCACTGGGTACGGGCTTCCCCCAAGAGGGGGTCCGAGCTTGGGCAAGGCAGGTTGCGTTGGCTGAGGGTGACTCCTGGGGACATAGGTATCCGTGAGCCGTGCACACAATGCTCCTGGCAGCTTAAAGAGATCTGAACGGCTCCCCAGCTCCCACGATGGGCCTTAGGTCAAGGAACTCCCAGGTCGGAGTTCAGAGGTCACCAGCGTTGGCCTGACCCTGTCCCGTGGGCTCCTCAGCAGGGACAGGACCATGCAGGGCGCACAGATTTCTGAGTGTGTGCTCTGGTGGGGTGGCAATGCAGGCTCCCCGTCTTCTAAACTTCCCACCCTTGCGTCTGCTCCTGCCTGTGGGAGAAGACTGTGTGAGAGGTGAGAAGAGGGGGCCCACACCTCCTGGACACTTCCAAGAGGGAGGGAACTTCTGCCCTGTGGGCGGGCGGGCACCTGGGGAGAAGGAAGGAGGTTCTCAGTTGAGCCCAGTGGGGGCACTGTTAATGTTTTGGTTGTACGTTACACAGCACCTGTTCCTATTTCTTTTCCTTTTTTTTTTTTTATAGTACTGGAGATTGAACCCAGGGGCATTCTACTTCCAGCCCTACTTTTTAATCTTTATTTATTTTGAAACAGGGCCTCACTAAGTAGCTGAGTCTGGTCGCAAATGCAAACCTGAGATCCTCCTGTCTCAGCCTCCCAAGTACTGGAATGACAAGCCTGGGCCACCACGCCTGGCTAGTTCCCGTTTCTTAAAAAGCCTGTGCTTCCTTTTGGAAACTACTTTTGCCCCTGGGCGAGGCCTTGTTGGAGCTGTCAGTCAAGGGGTTCTCTCAAGCGCTAGCCAAGGGGCCTGCAGGGCACCCAAACTGGGCCCCTTTACGTCTTGACTAGGATCATATAAAGATAAAAAGAGATGGCCTAGAGCCGGGCGTGGTGGCGCACGCTTGTAATCCCTGCGCATGGGAGGCTGAGACAGGAGGATCGCACAGGTTCAAAGCCAGGCTCAGCTACTTAGTGAAGCTCTCAGCAATTTAGTGAGACCCTGTTTCCAAGTAAAATATAAAATAGGTCTGGGAGTATAGCCTGGAGGTAGAAAGCCTCTGGGTTCCACCCCAGTACCACACACACACACACACACACACACACACACACACACACAAAGAGATGGCTTAGCCCATTCCACCCCCAGATGGTGCCCGAGCCAGGCCAAGAGGTTTCCATAGTGAGGAGGGGTCTGGTCCTCACTCTAAGCCTCGTTTCCACAGCGAGGCGGGATCTGGTCCTCACTCTAAGCCTCGCTCTCTAGCAGCGTCCAGGTTGGGAGCATCCCCCAAGTTTCCCCTCTCAGAGTTTGTCTGCGACTCGCAGTCGGATGCTGAGGTTTATTGTGGACAGAGGAGCCACATCGATACCGCGGGACGCGGCTCTGGGCTGGCCGGCTGTGTTGTCCTTACCACCCGCGTTCTGGCTTGGGCATCGACCCTGTTTTCTCGGCGGGGGGCCGTGTTGACTTTGGACGAGTGTAGTGTCTCTTACTTGGTTTGCAGGGAAGGGCATTGCTGGCCCGGTATAGGGAGAGAGGGAGGCAAGTTTTCTTACCACAGAGATTCGGGGCAGGGAAAGTCATCCTGTCTGAAGAACCCTTCCTCCATCACTAATGCACTTTCTGCCTCGAGGCTGAGCTGAGTCCTGTCATCGAGAAACCCGCTCTGCTGGCAACAACCCCAGATGGTGGTGGCGCTGAACCCGGAACTGAAAGTGCATCTCTGGTCTGCTTTTGATTTCTTAGGTGCCGTTGGGGAGCTATCGCTGCTGCTCCTGTGGCATTGAAGTGTGCACGCGATCCTGCCTTTCTTTTGCATTGAAAATCACACACACGATAACCATGGGAAAATTTCTGTCAAAATTCAGAAGGCAGTGTTTGAAACTGCTTCCCTGACTGTTGTCTGTTGCCGTGCTTTCTCTGTACGTCTTATTTGTTGATAGAACTGAGAGGGAAACAGCACCGTGTTCCCGGGTGCTCTGGCCTGGGAAGAGTTTCTTCTCTTTAATCAGTTCGTACTTTCATACACACTCTCCCCTGAAAGCTATTCTTAATAAAAAGCTCCCTAGAAGTTGGGCGTGGTGGCACGTGCCTGCAATCCTAGTACCTGGGAAGCTGAGACAGGAGGATCACAGGTTCTCGGATAGTCTCAGCAATTTAGTGAGACCCTATTTCATAGTAAAAAATAAAAAGAACTTGGGGCATTAGCTTGAAGGTAGAATCCCCTTGAGTTCAATCTCCAGTACCAAAAAAAGAAAAGAAAAAAAAAATCTCCTTTGAATGTATCTTTTTTTCTCTCCACTTGAAGGGAAAATAAGGTCTTTTATTTTCATATTGAGGTAGAACAAGCAAAAATGAAGCTGGTAAAAGTTTTAGCCACTTATTATAGCCAACTTTTGTTTTCCTAAGAAGAGTGTTAGATCCTGTCTTTTAAGACAAATAGTAATCTCTGATGTTATAAAGACCTCTTTCTAAATATAAATAAATATGTACTTTTGTTTTCAATGGGGTCACTTAATTCCAGCTTCCAGAAAATTTTATTCCAAGCATCGAAGGCCCACATATTTATTTTCTCAGTAGTTATCCCTGGCACCCATCTATCTATCTATCTATCCCATCATCTATCTATCTATCTATCTATCTATCTATCTATCATCCACCCATCACATCCATCCATCATCCATCTCTCTGCAATTTTAGGAATAACAAGTATTTTGTCACCTTTGTGTCACTACAGCACAATGCCCGTCACAAGCTACTTGTGAAGGGAAAAGAATTGTTTGGGTTCTTGGTTCTGGAGGTTCTAGATCAAGATTGGGGGCCACATTTATTTGAGCCTTTGGCTAAAGTGGTATATTAGGAACCAGGACGGGGGAAGGGAACGACTGGGGCCTCTCAGTTTCTTCTGTGAGCATACCCCAGTGCCTGCTGACCTCCCCAGCCCTGCCTCCGGAAGGTCCTCCGTCCCCATAACACCTCCCTGGGCACCCAGCCTTCTCATGTGGTCCTTTGGGGAGCTCATCCCAACCACAGTCTGATACAGAGGCCACACTATAAATAAGTAAGAAGACAGGCTCCTGGCCTGTAGAACACAAAGCATCCTGGTTAATTTTAGCCTGAATTATGAAAGTAGAAATACAATGGCTTATTATGCAAAAAACAAAGCGTGGCTGTAAGGACAATCATTCATGCGTTTTATAATTAGCTATCATTTAGTCCTCTCTTTTGGTGTTCCAACTTTAGGATGAGCATTCATAGAATCCCTGAGTCACCCAGTCACACTGAATAAAATGAAAAGGGAGTGTGTGTGTGTGTGTGTGTGTGTGTGTGTGTGTGTGTGTGTCGGGGTGGGGAGGGAACCAACCCAGGCATGTCAGTCAAGTAAAATCTTACATACAAGGCTTTCTCATTTCATTTATCACCCTGCAGTGCCCTCTGGTGGTCCAAATGGAGAACTACAATACAACTTAGCATAATAATAGAAGAACCTGTTGGTCCTCTAGCTGTGATAGCCACATAATTTATCATTCAAACGTGTGTAATTTTGAATATAAACGGAAAAATATTAATAATTTATCAGAATCTGGGTGGGGTGTGGTGGCACATGCTTGTAATCCCTGCGCTTGGGAGGCTGAAGCAGGAGGATTGGGCAGGTTCGAAGCCAGTCTCAGCTACTTAGTGAGGCTCTCAGCAACTTAGTGAGACCCTGTTTCCAAATAAATATAAAATAGGTCTGGGAGTGTAGCTCGGACATGAAAAGCCCCTACGTTCCATCCCAAGCACCACAAAAAATTTCTCAGAGCAACAATCATACACTAATATTTGACAGCAAAAGTATGTATATGGAAGTAAAATTATACTGAACCTTTCTGATGCCAACACACGCACGCGTCATTTCTCTAATCACTATTCTTTATCATACCAGTATTGGGAATGGCCTAGGAAGATTTGAGAAAGCCCTGATTATTAATAAATATATTTCAAAAATCATTTTGTAGAAGAAAAGGGCAGATCTGGGGAAGGACTTGGTTTTGGACAATAAGAGGCAGATACTGTAACTTACATTAACCTCGCTAAAGGTAATTAATAAGTGGAAGGAGAAGGGGAGCTAGGACTTCCTCATTTTAAAGACAGTTTTGCATAATAATGGTAATCTAGTTAGGTTGGGAGTAGGGGTGACCTTCAGGAAAGGAGAAACCTGGGCATACACCAAGTTTGGTGGGAAAATCAAGGGGAGGGACTTTACCTGTGTTAGAGTTACATAAAGCAAGATGGAGGATGTTGTGTCTATAAAGAGGCTGTTCCATGTTTTGTATTTTGGTGATTTCGTTCGAAGCTCCCCCTCATGCTTAGTACGGGGCTGTGACTATCTTCTGTATTTCTAGTTTATAAATAAACTCCTTTAAATCTTCAGCAAGACCCGGGCTATTGTATATCTATCCTTAGCTCAGGACAAGAACCTGTGGGGTTTTTTTTTTTTTTAAGGGAATTGTTTCTGGGGGTCTAACAAAGGTCCCTGGGGACTGTTCTTCTAAATGGTCACCCTCACCCCCAAACGGTAACATTCATCTTTCATGGTAACATCTTAAACTGTAACATTTATTTTGCATCTTCTTAAGAAAAACTATTAAAGGTAGAAAAGATCATTAAGGAGTATACAAGGCTTTTAAAATTGTAATCATAGATCACATTGGGCACAGAACGTCAGAAAATTACATGAACACAGCTCTTGGTCTCCTTCCCCTGGGTCCCTCCCACTCTCCTCTCCCCTCCCCAGGCACGGTGTTGAGACTGTAATTGGTGGTTTTGTATATATCCCTAGCATAATTTCAAGCTATTAAATTCCGTTTTAAAAAACTGTTTTCTTGCCGGGCATGATGGCACATGCTTGTAATTCCTGCGCTTGGGAGGCAGAGACAGGAGGATCGTGCAGGTTCGAAGCCGCGTACGCTGGCTTAGGAGACCCTGTTTCCAAATAAAAATGTAAAAATAGGTCTGGGAATGTAGCCCGGAGGTAGAAGGGCTTCCAGGAACCCCAGTACCACCATCACAAAAAAGTTTTCTTTTTATTATATGCAATCATTCTTTTTAAAATTTTTTTATTGGTGCATTATATTCATACATCATATTGGGGTAAAAAACTTGTGTGTACATACATTTACACATCACTGATTTAACCCCTACCAATTCCCACCCCATTCCCTCCCCGTCCCTCCCTCCCTTGTTTGGCTTAGTGGTTGACTTCGATATGTTTAAGTACATTGTGTGTTTTAGAGTTTTCCTCTTCCCCCCTCCTTTCTCCTCCTTTAGGTTGCCTTGTTTGCTCCTCTATAGGATTTCCTTTTTCAAGAGTTCCTCCTATGACCCATTTCTCCCTAACTCTCACATATTAGGGAAAGCATCTGATTTCTTATTTTTTGTGACTGACTAATCTCACTTAGCGTAATGTCCTCCAGTTCCATCCATTTCCCTGAAAATGATGTAATTGAGTTTTTTTTGATGGCTGAGTAAAATTCCATTGTGTACATATCCCACAGTTTGGTAATCCATTCATCTGTTGATGGACATCTTGGCTGGTTCCATAGTTTGGCTATGGTGAATTGTGCAGCTATGAACATAGATACACATGTATTAGTTTGGTAGTTTGGTTTCCTATCTTTTGGATAAATGCCCAGAAGTGGTATTGCTGGATCAAATGGTAGATTTGTTCCCATTCTTCTGAGGATTCTCCATACTGTTTTCCAAAGTGGTTGCACTAATTTGAAATCCCACGAACAGTGTCTTAGAGTTCCCACTTCTCCACATCCTCACCAGCATCTGTTGTTGTTTGTGTTTTGAATGATTGCCATTCTAGTTGGAGTTAGGTGAAATCTCAGGGTAGTTTTGATTTTCATCTCTCTGATTGCCAGTGATGTTGAGCATTTGTTCATGCATTTATTGGCCATTTGAATTTCTTCTTTTGTGAAGTGTCTATTTAGTTCATTTGCCCATTTTGTTATTGGATGCTTTGTTTTCTTAATGTTGAGTTTCTTGAGTTCTCTGTATCTTCTAGATATTAGTCCTCTATCAGAGGTGTAGGTGGCAAAAATCTCCCATTCTGTTGGCTCTCGATTGAGGTTCTTGACAGTTTCCTTTGCTGAACAGAAGCTCTTCAGTTTTATGCAATCCCACGTATTGATTCACCTTTTAATTTGTTGTGCCTTTGGGGTCTTGTTGAGAAAGTGTTTATCTGTGCCTATGTGTTGCAGTGTTGGACCTATGCCCTCTTCAAGGAGCTTCAAGGTCTCTAGTTTGATTTCCAAGTCTTTGATCCATCTTGAGTTGACTCTTGTACAGGGTGAGAAAATGGGATTAATATCCAATTTTCTGCATATGGTTAACCAGTTTTGCCAACACCATTTGTTGAACAGGCTATCTTTTTTCCAGTGTATGTTTTT
This sequence comes from Muscardinus avellanarius, assembly GCF_963383645.1. Lineage (NCBI taxonomy): Eukaryota > Metazoa > Chordata > Mammalia > Rodentia > Gliridae > Muscardinus > Muscardinus avellanarius. The sequence continues at coordinate 5,798,597 of NC_137790.1, read as the reverse complement.
GGCCCCTTTGTCAAAAATCAATTGGCTGAAAGTGTGTGGATTTGTTTCTGGTCAATTCTGCTCCATTGGTCTATGTATCTGTTTTTTTTTTGCCAGTACCATGCTGTTTTTATTACAATGGCTTTGTAGTATAGTTTAAAGTCAGGTATTGTGATTCCTCCTGCATGGTTTTTGTTGCTGAGAACTGCTTATTTAAGGACTGATTTTTCTATGCCTGTGAGGAATGATCTTGGTAATTTAATGGGCATTGCGTTAAATCTGTAGATCACTTTTGGGAGGATGGCCATTTTAATGATTTTTTTTTTGCCAATCCATGAACATGAAAGATCTTTCCATCTTCTAAGGTCTTCTTTGATTTTTTCAATGTTTTATAATTTTCTTTGTAGAGATCTTTTACCTCCGTGGTTAAGTTTATTCCTAAGTATTTTATTTTTTTGTGGGAGATCCTGAGTGGAAGTGTTTTCTGAATTTCTTTTTCAGTGGATTTATGGTTGGTGTACAGGAAAGCTTCTGAATTTTTAAATTGATTTTGTATCCAGACACTTTGCTGAATTTGTTGATCAGTTCTATAAGCCTTTTGGTTGAGTTTGTTGGGTTTTCTAAATATAGTATCATGTCATCTGCAAATAGTGAAAGCTTGAGTTCTTCTTTTCCTATTTGTACTCTTCTGATTTCCTTTTCTTGCCTTATTTCTCTGGCTAGAGTCTCTAGTACTATATTGACGAGAAGTGGTGATAATGGACATCCTTGTCTCATTCCTGTTTTTAGGGGGAATTCTTGAAGTTTTTCCCATTTAATATGATGTTGGCGGTGGGCTTATTGTAGATTGCCTTTATGATGTTGAGATATTTCCTTCTATTCCAATTCTCTGCAGTGTTTTTTTTTTTATCATAAATGGATGTTGGATTTTATCAAATGCGTTTTCAGCGTCTGTTGAAATGATTATGTGATTTATGTCTTTGATTCTGTTTATATGGTGAATTACATGGATTGATTTTTGTCTGTTGAACCAGCCTTGCATCCCTGGGATGAACCCTACCTGGTCATGATGTATGATTTTCTTAATGTGGTTTTCAATGTGTGTTGCTAGTATTTTGTTTAATAGTTTTGCATCTAAGTTCATCAGAGATATAGGCCTGTAGTTTTCCTTCCTTGAACTATCTTTATTCGGTTTGGGTATTAGTGTGATGTTGGCGTCATAGAATGTATTTGGGAGAGTCCCAGTTTTTTCTATTTCACGAAATAGTTTGAGGAGTATTGGGGTTAGCTCTTCTATAAAGTTTTTATAGAATTCACTTGGGAAACCGTCTGGTCCTGGGCTTTTCTTTGATGGTAAGCTCTTTATTGCTGTTTCAATCTCTTTGATTGTTATTGGTTGGTTGAAGTGTTATATATCTTCTTCTTGACTCAGTTTAGGAAGGTTGTATTTATGTAGGAAGTTGTCAATTTCTTCAAGATTTTCCATTTTGTAGGAGTATAGTTTTTCAAAGTAGTTTCTGATAAACCTCTGGATTTCTACACTGTCAGTAGTAATGTCTCCTTTTTCATTTCTTCATAATTTGGGTTGATTCTCTTTTTTTTAGTTAGGTTGGCTAGTGGTTTGTCTATCTTGTTAATTTTTTCAAGAAACCAGCTTTTGGTTTTGTTTATTTTCTGTATTGTTTTTTATTCTCTATTTTGTTAATTTCTGCTCTAATTTTAATAATTTCCTGTCTTCTACTGGCTTTGGGGTTCAATTGTTCCTGCTTTTCAAGGGCTTTGAGGTGGGTCATTAGGTTATTTATTTGAAGGTTTTCTGTTTTTCTTATGTGAGCACTCAGTGCTATAAATTTTCCTCTTAATACTGCCTTCAAAGTGTCCCAGAGGTTTTGATATGTTTTATCTTTATTTTCATTTGTTTCTAGAGATTTCTTGATTTCACCTCTTACATCTTCTATGACCCATTCTTCATTCAGAAGTGTGGTGTTCAGTCTCCACATGTTTATGTTGTTTCTCTGGGTCTTCTTATAGTTGATTTCTAGTTTCATTCCATTATGGTCTGAAATGACACAGGGAAATATGTAACATTTTTAAAATTTGCTAGTGCTCATTTTGTGTCCCAGGATGTGATCTATTTTGGAGAAAGTTCTGTGAGCAGCTAAGAAAAATGTAAACTCTGCTGTTGTTGGGTGAAATATTCTATGTGTCCAACAGGTCCATTTGGTTAATGGTGTTCTTTAGTTTTGAGGCATCTTTACTGACCTTTTGTCTGGAAGATTGGTCTAATGTTGTGAGAGATGTTTTGAAGTCTCCCAGTATTATTGTATTGGGATTTATATGTGACTTCATGTCACAAAGTGTTTGATTTATGAAAGTAGCTGCACCTATGTTTGGGGCATAGATGTTGATTATTATTATGTCCTCTTGCTGGATTGTTCCTTTTACCAGTAAAATATGACCTTCTTTGTCTCTTCTAATAAGTTTGGGTTTGCAGTCTAACTTGTCTGATATCATAGTTGCTACTCCTGCTTGCCTTCGAGTTCCATTAGCATGGATCACCTTGCTCCAGCCCTTTACCTTGAGTTTGTTCCTATCTTTACTTGCAAGGTGTGTTTCTTGTAAGCAGCAGATGGATGGATTCTGGTTTTTAGTCCATTTTGCCACTTTATGTCTTTTTATTGGGGAGTTGAGGCCGTTTACATTCAGTGTGATTATAGAGAGATAATTTCTAATTCCTAGCATGTTAAGGTTTTATTTCTGTTTGAGATACTGTTTATTATTCTTTGCTTAGTTGTCTGCTGGATGAAAAATCTCATTTCTTTGGTTCTGGTGTGTATTACCTATTTCTTTTTTGTAGTTAATCTCTTTGAGTATTTTCTTTAGCACTGGTTTTGAAGACATAAATTCCTTCAGTTGCTGTTTGTCATGGAAGCTTCTTATTTCCCCATATAATTTGATAGAAAGTTTTGTTGGGTAGGAAATTTTTGGCTGGAAGTTGTTTTCTTTCAGAATTTGGAATATGTTACTCCACACCCTTCTGGATTTCATGACTTGGTTTGGGAAGTCTGGAGTGATTCTAATTGGTTTGCCTCTGAATGTCACTTGGCCCTTTGTTTTTGTTGCCTTTAAGATTCTCTGCTTGGCTTCCACATTAGTCATTTTGACAATTATGTGGTGTGGGGATCCTCTTCTCCGATCCTGTCTAAAGGGAGTTCTATAAGTTTCCTGGACCTGTGTATCAACCTCTTGCTCTATGTTTGGAAAATTTTCTGCTATTACTTCCTTGAAGAGATTGTTGATCCCTTTGGTTTCACTTTCTTTTCCCTCCTCTATTCCAATTATTCTTAGGTTAGCTCTCTTAAAATGGGCCCATATTTCTTCAATGTCAGATTCCTGCTGTTGGATTTTTTTTCTAAATTATAAACTATGTGTTCATTTTTGGAGTGATCATCTTCTAGGAGCGAGATTCTATTCTCCACATGGTCTAATCGATTGTTTATACTTTGAATTGAGGCCTTTACTTCAATGATTGCATCCTTTATCTCTTTTAGACTCTCTCTGAATTCTTTTAAAAGGTCCTGTATTATTTCTACAGTTATTTTCCTGATTTGATCTTCTAGAGATCTCTGAATTTCTGTGTTATCAGGTTCTGATGTTGTGAGATTGTGGGCATTCATTGCTCCATTGTTATTCTTCTTTTCCATGATTTCAGATGTTTGTGCCTTCTCTGGGTTCTTCCCTGGGTCACTATGACTTCACTTAAGGTGCTCTGGATCTCGAGTCTGTGGTATCTCAGTCACCACTACTCCTTTACTGGGTTGTATCATAAAGTTTCAGACCCAGGGAGTAAATTGATGCTGTGTGAGACCATGGGGGTGCCAGGCTGGGTGTTTTCCCATGGGGAGCTGCTACTAGGGTGTGGTATCTATGTCACCATTACTCCTTCACTGGCTTGGACTACAAAATCTCAGACCCAGGGAGATTTTATCAAAGCTGCGCAAGTCCCTGTGGGTGTAGTACTGGGATTTCTCTTTTAGGGGCTGAAATTTGACTCACGGTTGTTGAGTGCACTGATCTGTAGTTGTCCCAGACTTGGTGAACTTGCTGCTGGTGCTGCTGCTATGCCCTCGGCCTTGAGGCTGGCGTATTTCTTTTCTGTTTTTGAGTCCCTTGATGGTATGCTGAGCCCGGCCCCTGGGAGCTTTAGACGCTCCTTGAACTGAAAAAACTGCTGAATTACACCCAGCTGTTCCACAGCTGCTCACCTCAGCTCCCTGTCCACCCCTCCTCTCTGGAGCCTGGTGGGTTGTTGAGTGCACAGATCTGGAGCCATCCAGTGAGCTCTCTGCCACCGCCGGCAGTATGGCGCTGTTGTTGTGCCATCGGCCGTGAGGCCAGCGTATCTCCTCTTTGGTTTTGAGTTCCGTTCTGAGTCCCCCTCCTCTCTGGAGCCTGGTGCTGCGAGGGAAGATGGCGCCGGCACAGCTCCTCCATGGCAGTGCGGGCTGGTTTCTTTTCTGGTGTGTGGATGTTATTCTAGCCTCCTTTTCTCTGTCCCTGTATTTATAGTTTTTATTTCTCTGCTGATGGTGCTTTCTGGCTATGAAAAGCACTGATTTTGTGGTAATAGAGGTCGGTTGTTAGCGGGACTTGTAAACGCCACTTTTCTCGGTCTCCACCTTCCCGCTCTTACATTCTTTATGCCATCCCCCTCCTCCTTTTCTCAGTGCCCCCTCTGGTCCCTCCTGGAGTCGCTGCTCATGTCCCGATGTTGCCCTTATTTCTGAATCTCTCTCCAGCTTCCACAGAGAAGGGGAACATACACCTACTCGTGTTTTGAGACCGGCTATGCTTGCTTAGTAGAATATTCTCAAGTTCCACCCATTTTTCTGCAAATGGTGTGGTTTTGTTCTTCTTTATGAAGGACTGAAATTCCATCATATGCTTATAGCCAAGTTTTGTGATCCATTCATCTGAATATTTCAGAAAATCCTCAAGGTAACCGTAGAAAAAGAAAGTTCAACTGTTACCTAAAATCCTCAAAGTAACCTTAGAAGATGAGAGTTCAACTATAATCTTCATTTTACTGATGAAGATGTGGGGCTTGTAAGGTAGCCATATAGAGTGGAGGATCTCCACTTAATTTCAGATAACCCAATTTTTTTTTTAGTATAAATGTATCTAAAATATTAAGAGAAGGAAAAAATACTTTTTTAGTTTAAGTAGGTCTCATGTAACATTTGGGACATATATACTAAAACTTATTTATTGTTTATCTGAAAATTTAAATTGAACTGGAGGGGAGGTCTGTTTTATTTTCTCCCACATCTGGAGACCCTAGGTTGGAGAATTTAAGTTACTTACTTAACGCCACAGAATTAATAAAGCCAGCACTGGCATTTGAATCAATTCTTTCTTAGAATGATGGTCAAGATTTATTAAAATACTTTTTTAGGTGTTTGTGATTGTACAGCCCGGTGGCCGTGCAGGCTGCAGGTGCACCCAGCCCAGCGTGGCCCCAGGGAGGAGCCTGGGGGCTCTACACTCTCGCCCCCCACTTTCAGTGTCACATGGTGTGTGGTGTCTCAGAAGCCCCCGGAGAGTGACCGTGAGTGAGAGTTTCTCTAACAAGGCCAGGGCAGGGCGGGTCAGCCCCAGGCAGGAGGCTGTTTTGTTCTGAGTGTGGGTCTGATGGATCTGAGAAGGAGCCTCTGGCTTCTAGATCATGTGTTTTGAAGGTCGCCATGGCCCACACGCCCTTCTTCTGACACTGCCCTGCACAGAGACGGGGCCTGGAAGTCACTTTTGAACTTGCAGGTGTGAGGACTTGACTAAGGTGGACCAATCAGAACCTGTCCTCTGCAAACTTAGTATTGGAACCAAGGTGCTGGTTAGCTGCTGGTGGGGATGAAACCCAGGGATCTGGGAAGAGGAGGAAGAGGAGGAGGAAGAGGAGAAAGAGAGGGAGGAGGAGGAAGAGGAAAAGGAGGAAGAGGAGGAAGAAGAAGAGGAAAAGGAGGAAGAGAAGGGGGAGGGAGAGGAGGAAGAGGAGAAAGAGAGGGAGGAGGAGGAAGAGGAGGGGGAGGAAGAGGAGAGAGGGAGGAGGAAGAAAAAAGGAAGAGGAGGAGGAAGAGGAGGAAATGGAGGAAGAGAAGGGGGAGGAAGAGGAGGAAGAAGAGGAAGAGAAGGAGGAAAAAGAGAAGGGGAGGAAGAGGAAAAGGAGGAAGAGAAGGAGAAAGAAGAGGAAGAAAAGGAGGAAGAGAAGGAGAAGGAAGAGGAAGAAAAGGAGGAAGAGAAGGAGAAGGAAGAGGAAGAAAAGGAGGATGAAGAGGAGGAGGAAGAAGAGGAAGAGAAACAAGAAGAGGAGGAGAAAGAGGAGGAAGAGGAAGAGGAAGAGGAAGAAGAAGAAAAGGAGGAAGAGGAGGAGGTGGAGGAAGAAAAGGAGGATGTGGAGGAAGAGAAGGAGGTAGAAGAAGAGGAAGAGGAAGTAGAGGAAGAGAAGGGGGAGGAGGAGAAGAAAGAGAAGGAGGAAGAGGAGGAGGAGGGACGTGTGGGAATAGGTGAGCGATCCTTGAGGGCAGCAGGGACCCAGTGGTTCTGCATATGGAAGCCCCAGCCTCTTGGCTGGCAGGTCAGGATCCTGTAGTCCAGCTGAGCGTTCAGTTCTGGGAGCTCCCGGAACCTCTGTGCACACCCTGCAGCCTTATCAGCACCATCACCTCCCATGTGCATGACATCAGCAGCTCGATCATCCTGGGGTGGCACCGAGTATGTGGCCCAGACCACGCCCGCTTCCCCCACCCTGGTCTTCTCTTTCATTCTTTGCACAGAAACACCATGTGCTACCACACCGTTACTGTAAACAGGTTGTTTTGGAAATGATTTCCCCAGGATTAGTCTCCCTGTAGAAGAAATACTATAGTTTGGGCTCAAAGCCACCCTAAGGGTACCCCGAAGGAGGGTCCACCCACTCTGTGCCCAGCTGTAGGGCTGGTGCACGCCCTGCAGGACCCACCTTACCGGCTCCAGCAAGAGCCCATCCATCTGGCCAGGAAGCATCCACGTGTTCCTGTGTCCAAGCTCCAGCCTTCCCAGGCACCCATCTGTGGAGGATGGACACCTGGTGGCCAGCTGGGAGCAGTGGAGGGACCGTGTCTAGAGTGGAGGTGGTCACGGCATCCTCTTGGTGTCTGATGAAGCAGGAGCACCACCGCACACTGAGGAGATCTATGGGTACAACTGAAATCCAAAGCTGTCAGGCCTGAGGGCACCAGGCTCAGCTGTGGATGGAGCAAGCTGTGGTGAAGCCCGCAAACACAAGCACCGCACGCGTTCGGCCCGGCTCCTCTCCCTCTGGAGCCTCCTGTTCACCGCTCCACCCTGCCGGCTGTGATGGGTCCTTTCTTCTCATGCTTGCTGGTCAGCCACCGTGGTTGGCTCAGAGGTGGACAGTGCACCAGGAGGGGACGTGTTGAGTTTCCTCCCTGGAATTCTGGACATAGGGCCTAAAGAATAAAGCCAGATGATCCCAGGGCTAGAGGGGTAGACTTTGGATGGCTGTGGCTTTTGATGGCGGTGGTGGTGTGGACCAAAACGGGAGCAGGAAGAGCTGGGTTTCATAGGTGGGGAGTTGAAGGGGGTCCAGAGGTGGGCTCTGCTGCCTGTTGGGTCTGGGAATCACCTTGGTCTCCTTATCATAAATTGGTCACTTGAAATGATGCACACAAGATTTCTGACACTAGAAACTCACCAAAGATGAACACACAGCCTTTTTAGGCCAAAATGGCAACTTCTGCCACTAGTGTCCCTTAGATGGACATGTGCTGGGTCCTTGGGAAGCCCAGAGGCACCTGAGTCCACTGTGGCCCTGGACAGGCTCTGTGGGAACCAGGTCCCAGCACGGGGGAAGCATCATGTGGGCCTGGAAGACCCTCCCCTGCATTCCTTCAGTCTCCTATTGCAGAGACCTCCCACCCAGGGGGGGGGGACCCCGGGAACCACCCCCACCCCTTGAGGTTCTGCAGATGTTGTGGGTTTATTTTTATTGCCCCTCTTTCTCCACATGACTGTAAACTCTGTAAGGACCAAAAACGGAAGGAGGGAAGTCTGAGAGGCCGTCATGGCCAAGATGGCCTGATAAAATGTCTCCTGGTGTCCTGGGTGGAATTCAGGAAAGGAAACAGGAAAAGGTCGGCTTCGGTCAGCGATGACCTGTCAGACGCAGTGATGCTGGTTCTCGCTCACTGTGCCGTACCTGCCATCCCCACACGAGATGCAAGGAGTGGGGAAACTTCAACAAGGGGCCCGGGACCCTCTGTATTATCACCATATATTTTCCCTGTTAATTTACAACTATCTGAAATGAAAAGCTTAGCAGACAAAACCAAAACCAATAAAATCCAGATACTTCAGAACAAAAGCAAGTAAAGGGATGCAAGCCACTCCAACAGCAGAAAGCACAGTGGCCCATGAACTGAAAGTCAGGCAGTGTGACACCTGGACCCCGTTTCTCCCCAGTTTTCTGGATGGGAGGTTAGACTAAAGAAGTATGTTAGAAACAAATGCTGGCGAGGATGTGGGGAAAGAGGAACTCTTTTACACTCTTGGTGGGAGTGCAAACTAGTTCAGCCACTATGGCGATCTGTGTGGAGATTCCTAAGAAAGCTGGGAATAGATCCACCATATGATCCAGCTCTACCACTCCTGGGTATCTTTCCAAAGGGGTTGAATTCAGAGAAATACAGCAACATATGCATACCCATGTTCATAGCAGCACAATTTGTAATAGCCAAAATATGGAACCAACCCAGATCACCATCAACAGATGAACGGATAGCAAAACTGTGGGAAATACACACAAAGGAATTCTATTCAGCCATAAAGAAGAACAAAATTATATCATTTGCAAGAAGAGGGAAAGCCCGGGAGAACATTATGTTAAGTGAGATCAGCCAAGCACAGAAGGAGAAGGTACATATGTTTCCTCTAATATGCCCAAACTACTACAGAGGATACCAGTGGGACTCCAGATAATGGAGGGGAAATATCAGCAAAGTTTGAATGGAAAGATAGGAGAGGAGGAAGGCTGATCTTGATTAATGAGGGTCTACATCTGAACATGTGTAAAATTATGAATAAGACATGGTTACCCTGGACAACCATTGGTGGGAGGGGGTAAGGGAAAATGGGGGTGGGGGGAAGAGGGCACCAAATATAGTTTAAATGTATGTCATTTATGTTCAATAAAATTTTTGTTTAAAAAATAAAATAAAAGAAAATTGCGAGAGTCCTGTAAAAAAATAAATTCTCAAGGGAAAAAAAAGTATGTTAGAAATTTTATCATAGCATTGTAATTAAAGGTGGTGCAATAGAGCGAGAAGACAGGGTGACTCTGGAGTCAGAATTAGGGGCACGGTTGGCTCACTGATGGCCTGATTCTTGGCAAGGCAGTGAAGTGAAGTGAATACCAGAGCTTCAGTTTTAGTCTCTGTAAAATGGGTACCACAGCACCTGCCTTTACTATCGTTGGATTCAGTGAATGAGACTGTAGGGACAGCCTCCTGCACAGTGCCTAGCACAGTACAGCAATCCTTCTACCCAGCAGGTCTGAAGTCCAAGGGCGGCCCATCGAGGAGGGCAACAGAGCTCTCAGTGTGTGGGGAGCTGCTGTCTGCAGTGGAAGTTCTTACAGGAAGCCCCCGTCTGCTCTCCAGCCCTTTCAGGTTATGAGGCCAAATCCACCATGCTGTCTAGGAGGGGGATTTTTTTTTTAAGTACAGGGGATTGAACCCAGGGCCATTTTACCTCCGATATACACCCCAACTCTTTATTTTTTATTTTAAAACAGGGCATGCTGGGCATGATGGTTCACACTTGTAATCCCAGTACTTGGGAGGCTGAGACAGAAGGATCAGGGTTTGCGGCCAGTTTAAGCTACTTAGTGAGGCTCTCTGCAACTTAGTTAGACCCTGCTTTAAAATAAAGTATAAAAAATTGGGCTGGGGGTGTAGCTCAGAGGTAGAGTGCTCCTGGGTTCAACCCTCAGAACCACAAAAACAAACAAACAAAAAACAAAACAAAACAAAAAAACCATAGAGCCTTTCTAACTGGCTAAGGTTGACCTCAAACCAGCAATCCTCCTGTCTCAGCATTCCAGGTACTGGGATTACAGATGTGGGCTACCACACCCAGCAAGATGGGTGCTTTTAATCACATGAAATTAACATCCACAAAACACCTTTTTAGGAAACTTAGATTAGTGGTTGACTGAGTCACTAGGGGCCGTAGGCTGGGCTTGCTGTTGTAGAGGACTGACGTGACACTGCCTGCCTGCTTATCACGATGTCTCAACCATGTCTCAGACACCTACCTACCTATCTACCTATCTATCTACCTATCTATCGTCACCATCTATCTTCTGCCATCTATGTATCTATCATCTATCCATCATCTCTTACCCATCATCACTCTAGAACGCTGTACTACTGTGTTTTTATATACACTTTATATAAACTATGTGCACTCTATGGTTGTTTCCCTACAAGTGGGAATTACGGAATGAAAGATCACACACATGTTCTTAAGATCCTGAATTATATTGACCCGAGGTCAGCAAACTTGCTCTGTGAAGGCCACATGGTAACTGTCCTTGGCTGCAGTTTTCTGGCTTCATATACAGATGGATGGTAAAGGGTCATTTTTAGCAAACACCAAATGCTCCTGAGAGAAGCTGCCATGGGCAGGTCTAGAGGAAGGAGGCTGGGGGAGAGCGCCGCTGGGGCTCAGGGCAGGGGCAGCAGCAGTGTGGACAGCTGGTGATGGCCATGAGAAAACTGTGACACCCGCGGCACTCGGTGTGCTGGGGGTGCCGCTCTCCACGTGTGGGTCTTCCTCCTTCTGAGACTCCCTTCCGTGGATTTCTCTGCCCCAGGGCGTAGTCATGAGGTTAGATCTGTACAGAGGAACATGAGCCATAATGATGTCTTATTTATGGGGGGAGGGTTTTAAGAGCTAGTACACATTTGTCACATTTCCATTCCGATGCAGCTGTTTTGGGAAGAAGTTTTTTCCATACCTGGATGTCTGAGTAAATAAGATAAGCAGAATTTCCTGAGTGGAACATAAACTGGTTGTGTTAAGCAGTCAGGACTCTGGGATTGTTTGTTACTGTGACAGAACCTGGCCTATCCTGACTGATATACCCAAGAACAACAGCCATTGACTGTCGGCATCCCTTGTTACCACTGACCTTTTGTGTTCTACCTTATTTGTCTTTTTAATGCTCTCTACCACCCCCAATGCACTGACTTATTCTTTGGGATATAAGCTTCCTTCAAACTGGGAGGTCAGCTGTGATCACTGGCATTATAGCTCTGTATGAATTTATAATGTGAATTAATTAGCATCACCAAAAGCATCAACAACACAAATAAGCACTGATGTAGACTCACATAGCTGGGTGGGGCAGGCACTGTGATTATCTTATTTTTACTTGTAGGCGAATCCTTTCAATCTACCTATAGGAAATGTAGCAGCTTTCTCTTGCTGTGTAACAAATTGCCACAGAAGCAGCTTATTATTATTATGGGTCATGAAATCCAGGCCCAAGTTGTTAGTCCTGGGTTCTGGGTCTCTGCAAGGTTGCAGTCAGAGGATCAGTTAGGCTGGGGCTCCATCTGAAGGCCCCCTGGAGGAGGACCCAGCCCATGGCTGCTGGCAGGCTGCGGTTCCAGGTGGGCTGCTGGGCGGAGGGTCTCATTTCAGGGCTGGTTGTTGAGGGGACTCTTCCCCCGTCTCAGTTCCTCACTGCTAGCAAGATGGAAATTACCATCCTAGCTAACTGCAGAGGTGACACTCACCATTTTTGCCGCTACCTATTAATTTGAAGTCAGGAGTTTGGTCCAACTTCAAGGAGGAGGAAATTATGCAAGAGAGTGGAAGTCATAGGGTGTGGACTATTGAGGCCACCTGAGAGTTTGCTTATCACGGGAGCGTGACCTTCGGGGCGGACATGCAGCAGGTAAGTGGTAACGACCTTGCTCTTCAGTGTGACCTTGAGATGTTACAGAGCTACAGGTAATCTGGGTCAGAAAATAGCTGTGTATTCCCTAAAGCAGGACATAAATATTAATTTTGCTCCCATTATGGACTGAATTAGTTTCTTGAAATATACACATCCTCTTTTTTTTTAATGAGTCAGTGTGTTAGTTTTTAAAAAATAAAACCACAAGCCAGGAGTGGTGGCACATGCCTGCAATTCTAGCATTTGGGAGGCTGAGACAAGAACATCGCAGTTCTCGGCCAGCCTCAGCTACTTAGTGAGGCCCTTTGTAACTCAGTGAGACCCTGTTTCAAAATAAAGAATAAAAAGTAGGGCTAGGAGTGTAGCTCAGAGGTAGAATGCCCCTGGGTTCAATCTCCAATACTGCAAAAAAAATCACCCAAATACCTGACATAAACAACTTAAAAGTTGAAAGATTTCTTTTAGTGTCAGAGTCTCAGTCCAAGGTTGGCTGCTCCATGGCTCTGGGCCTGAGGTGAAGCAGAACATCATGGCGTAAGGGCGTGGTAGAGGAGAAATGCTCCGCTCATAACAACCAGGAAGCAGGGAGACATAGATAGATGGAGGAGGGGGCTGAAGACACAAGATATCCTTCCAGGGCATGCCCCAGTGGCCCCCTTCCTCCAACCCTGCCCCACTACCTACTGTCTCCACCACCTCCCATGGTCCATTCAGTTCCCACTAATTTGGATTAACCACCAAAGAGGATGGAGCCCTTGTGATCCGGCAATCTCTTGAAAACCCCACCTCTGGATATTGCTCATTGGGGACCGTGCCTTCAACACATGAGACTTTGGGGACATTTCATATCCAAACTCTAACAGTCAGAAGTTTGAGTCTTTCTTTAAAAAAGAAGTCAGCAAGCTGGGCATGGTGGCGCACTCTTGTAATCTTAGCATTTGCAAGGCTGAGATAGGAGGATTGTGACTTGTAGACAGCCTCAGCTACTTAGTGAGGCTCTCTTAGTGAAACCCTGTTTCAAAATAAAGAATAAGAAATAGGGCTGGGCATGTAGCTCAGAGGTAGAGTGCCCCTGGGTTTCATCCCCAGTACTGAAAAAAAAAAAAAGCTGTTGCTTGTAGGAAAAGATCAAAAGAAACTTCTGGATCTATTAGAACTTTGTTACTCCAGATAGTACAATAAATTCTTCTCTAAATATGAATAATAGGCCAGGCGTGGTGGCGCATGCTTGTCATCCCAGCATTCGGGAGGCTGAGACTGGAGGATCATGGTTCTGGGACAGCCTCAGCTACTTAGTGAGGCCCTCTGCAACTCAGTGAGACCTGGTTTCAAAATAAAAGAATAAAAATTAGGGCAGGGGGTGTAGCTCGGAGGTGGAATGCCCCTGGGTTCCATCCTCAACCACACCAAAAAAAAAAATATGTATAATAGAAGTTACTGGCTTCAATTCCATTCTTTCCCTCTCTGTTCCAAGAGTTTCTATTTGATGATGTACCCAGCTAGTACAAGACGCTCTCATCCTTTTTGTAGCCAATGCGAGCGTTTGGACACAGTTTAGCCACCCTCTCCTGTGGGGCTCCTGGACTGAGTCCTCCCAGCAGGTGATCCAGCCGCCAGAACACTCTTCAAAGCTTTCTTCTGAGCCCAGCCACCAGCATGGTAGGGTGAGGATGTTGAGAACAAATCTTCATTCATGTCAAGGATGGAAGAGGAAGACAGAAAGAACATTTTCCCAAGACTCTGAACTGGTTCAGGACCCCTGACCTCTAGACCTCTTTGAACAAGGTCAACATCCTTCCATGAACTTACTTGGGATTTCTCTAATATGCATTTGAATTTTATGTGGTCAAAATTAATCCTGATGTAAAAGGCAGTAGTTACAGGTGAGAGAGCTGTACTGAAGAACCTGTTGGCCATTCAGTCTAGCTATGGACCAGACAAGGCATGTGGTGAGACTCAGACTGGACTCTTGTCTCTGCCACCTGGGCCTGATTCATCCTTTGCCAAGTCCGCTATTCTAAATAAAGAGATCAGAGTTTGTTTGCCCTGCAGCGTTGTGGCACCGGCTTTACTCATTTGGCACGTGAAACTTTGAAATGTAAAACCCTACTGTTTGCACAAGTGCCAAGGTATATAAACATGTTTAAGGTATTTTTTAAAGTCATAAAACATGGCTAATGTGCAAAATCATAACAGTTCATAAACACCGTTTAGGATTAACCACTTCAGTTGTCACTAGACTCACAAGGAGCAGAAACTGTTTTCTTTTTTTCTGTGTGAAATCAAGCCTATTTATTTTCCCAACATTACAGGAAATCTTGAGTGGCTTTCAGCAGTTAAAATCAGCAAGGTTACTTTCATCTTTGATTCAGTTACAATAAAAGAGCTACTGCCAGTCTCAAAATGTGCACCAAAAAATCTAGGTTTTAAACACCCCAACAGATCCCAGAGAAGACCAGTCTGCCCCCCAGAGGAGGAATGGGGCTCAGTCTGTAAGATGAGACTCGGGAGTAGGGGACAGTCTTCATCACAGAACCCTAAGAAATGCAAACACATAATTTTGATCTTAATCATTAGGATTTTATTAGTTCACACACGACCCTATGAAATACAGACACACAATTTTGATCTTAGTCATTAGGGTTTTCTTTGGATATGTATCAAAAAGCCATAACTAGCTCATCATGTTCATAATTTCACAGATCTTACTATTTAGCTGGATGCTAAAGAAAGTACTTGTGGTTATTGCTTGTTTGTTTTTGTAGTAATGGGTATGAAAGCCAGGGCCTCATGCTTGGTAGGTAAGGGCTCTACCACTGAGCTATATCTCCAGCCCTATAACTGTGTTTTTATTGTTGGTGGTGATACTGGGGTTCCTGGAAGCCCTTCTAACTCCGGGCTACACTCCCAGACCTATTTTACATTTTTATTTAGAAACAGGGTCTCTTAAGCCAGCGAGGCTGGCTTTGAACCTGCGCGATCCTCCTGTCTCTACCTCCCAAGCGCGGGGATTATAAGTGTGCACCACCACGCCCGGCTATAACTGTGTTTTGAATAGGGATTCAAGTTAAAAAAAGATAAGAGCTGGGCATGGGGGCATGAGCTTGTAATTCTCGTAGTTGGGAGGCTGAGACAGGAGGATTGCAGGTTCAAGGACAGCAAGTAGTGAAACTCTCACCAACTTAGCAAGACCCTGTTTCCAAATAAAAAATATTGTTGAGAGGTAGAATACCTCCGGGTAACTAGTAGCACAAAAAAAAGTAAGTGAAAAAAATAGGGAATATTGGTGGTGGGTGATTGAGGGAGGTTTCAGAGCTAGACTAGAAGATGGTGGTAAATGTCACAGCCTCAGGAACCTGGGCTCGGGGGACCTTCACGCCCAAGGGAGGATGAAGACAAGGAGGGTCCAGGGAGTGGAGGAGCCTTGAAGCTTTCATCAGTCCAACTAAACACATGAGACTGGTGTTGTCATTCTCCACTGCATAGAGTGTGTAAACCCCTCCCACTACGATCACTTTACGTGTGTGTGTGTGTGTGTTGTGTTCAGCTCCCAAGGGCAGGATGCAGATGAGAGACCATAAAGGAAAGCCTTGATTCAGAGTATGAGCTTGGGAAGAGAGATGTCCTCCATTTAGCCTGGGGTTGGAGCAATTGAGCCAGGCGTGGAGGCGCACGCTTGTAATCCCAGCATTCGGGAGGCTGAGACAGGAGGACTGCAGTTTGTAGACAGCCTCAGCTACTTAGTGAGGTCCTTGCAACTCAGTGAGACCCTGTTTCAAAATAAAAATAAAAAAATAGGGCTGGGGTGTAGTTCAGAGGTAGAATGCCCCTGGGTCGCATTCCCAGTACTGCAAAAAACAAAAACAAAAACAAAAAACAAAAAACAAAAAACAAAAAACAAAAAACCTCCCAGAAATTCAGAAATTAGAGGCGACCTCTCGTGGAGTCCCGCAGGAGCAGGGCTGGATGGTCTGTCAGAGATTGTGCAGCCTGGGGAAGAGGCAATTGGATGGCCCTGCTGGTAGAGACAGCAGCCCTGCAAGTCCCTGGGCCTCATGCTGCTGGCCACCCCACCTGGGTGACGGGAGACTCCTCTGGATGTGGCACAAAATACAGACTGCTGTACTCAGGCTGTCTTTTGTGACTAGTGAGAAAATTTAGGATTCTACTGCCACAGGGAAGGCGGAAATGGGTGTCAGGACATGCCAAGAGGCACTCTGTTGTGCTGGGCATTGTGCTGTGTTGTGGGGAACACACACAGACACACACTGCAATGCTCCATCCAGAAGAGTAAATATGAGGACAGAGGGCGATAGAGGTCGTGGATGAGCCTGTGGAAGGGCACGCAGACTCATAATGGAAACATAGGTGTCCGGGGGATCAGCCAGTAGGCGCTGGCCAGGAGGGAACACAAAATAAACAAGTCCAGCCGGGTGTGGTACCGCACGCTTGTAATCCCTGCGCTTGGGGGGTGGAGACAGGAGGATCGCGCAGTTTCAAAGCCAGCCATGCTGGCGTAAGAGACCCTGTTTCCAAAAATAAAATAGGTCTGGGAGTGTAGCCCGGAGGTAGAAGGGCTTCTAGGAACCCCAGTACCACCAAAACAAAACAAAACAAAACAAAAAACAAAAAACAAAAAACAAAAAAACAAGTCCACCAGGAAAGAAGGGGAGAAAAAGTGGTATCAAGTCCATTCAAGACTGGAAGGACATATCTAAAAAAAAGTCTTTTATTTTTTATTTTTATTTTTTTCGGTACCTGGACATTCTACCTCCGAGCTACACTACCACAGCCTTATTTTTTTATTCTTTATTTTGAAACAGGGTCTCACTGAGTTGTAAAGGACCTCACTAAGTAGTAGCTGAGGCTGTCCTTGAGCCGTGATCTTCCTGTCTCAGCCTCCCAAATGCTGGGATTACAAGCATGCGCCACCACGCCTGGCTTAAACAGTCAATCTTATTAAACAAAATACTAACAACATGCATTCAAACCACATCAAGAAAATCATACACCATGACCAGGTAGGGTTCATCCCAGGGATGCAAGGCTGGTTCAACATTCGAAAATCAATCCTTGTAATTTACCATATAAACAGAACCAAGGACAAAAATCACATGATCTTTTCAATAGACGCTGAAAAAGCATTTGTCAAAATTCAACATCCATTTATGATACAAACACTGCAGAGAACTGGAATAGAAGGAACATATCAACATTATTAAGGCAATCTACAATAAGCCCACCGCCAACATCATATTAAATGGGGAAAAACTTCAAGAATTCCCCCTAAAAACAGGAATGAGACAAGGATGTCCATTATCACCACTTCTCTTCAATATAGTACTAGAGACTCTAGCCAGAGCAATACGGCAAGAAAAAGAAATCAGAGGAGTACAAATAGGAAAAGAAGAACTCAAGCTTTCACTATTTGCAGATGACATGATACTATATTTAGAAAACCCAACAAACTCAACCAAAAGGCTTATAGAACTGATCAACAAATTCAGCAAAGTATCTGGATACAAAATCAATCTTAAAAATTCAGAAGCTTTCCTGTACACCAACCATAAATCCACTGAAAAAGAAATTCAGAAAACACTTCCACTCAGGATCTCCAAAAAAAAAAAAAAAACTTAGGAATAAACTTGACCAAGGAGGCAAAAGATATCTACAAAGAAAATTATAAAAAACTGAAAAAGAAATCGAAGAAGATCTTAGAAGATGGAAAGATCTTCCATGTTCATGGATTGGCAGAATAAATATTAAAATGGCCATCCTTCCAAAAGTGATCTACAGATCTAACGTAATGCCCATCAAACTACCAAGATCATTCCTCACAGACATAGAAAAATCAGTCCTCAAATTTATCTGGAATAACAAAAAGCCCAGAATAGCCAAGGTAGTTCTCAGCAACAAAAAGTATGCAGGAAGAATCACAATACCTGACTTTAAACTATACAACAAAGCCATTGTAAAAAAAACCCAGCATGGTACTGGCACAAAAACAGATACATAGACCAATGGAGCGGAATAGAAGACCCAGAAACAAGCTCACACACTTTCAGTCAATTGATTTTTGACAAAGGGGCCAAAAACATACACTGGAGAAAAGATAGCCTCTTCAACAACTGGTGTTGGCAAAACTGGTTAACCATCTGCAGAAAATTGGAAATTAATCCCACTTTCTCACCCTACACAAGAGTCAATTCAAGATGGATCAAAGACTTGGAAATCAAACCAGAGACCTTGAAGCTCCTTGAAAAGGGCATAGGTCCAACACTGCAACACATAGGCACAGATAAACACTTTCTCAACAAGACCCCAAAGGCACAACAAATTAAAAGGCGAATCAATACGTGGGATTGCATGAAACTTGTTGGGAGCCATTAAGGCCTTCCCTAGATTGGTGTCTCTGACTCAGCTGACTGTCCTTCGCCCAGAGTCAACAAGGTTTGGGGTTATGGAACGTTCAAAGAGGTCTGAGAGAGGATCAGGTGGTGATGACGTGAGGGTACTGATAGGCCTATCTGTAATATGTGTTTTGTATTGGTCTTTATTGTATTCTGGTGGTGGTAGCATGAGAATGTTGATTGACCTGTAGCTGTGTATAAATACCTCTGGAAAAACAAACCAGGCGTTGGCACAATAAAGATGAGATTGACCCAGAAGTCTTGTTGGCCAGGAGTGTCGGCACAATAGAGAATACTGACCCAGGCATAGTCGTTGACCCATAGGAAATATTGACCCATGAACAGGGGTCGACCAGTAGAGATAGTAGGCCGGTGGCTCCCCCATGTTAGAATTTAAAATTCTCCATCCTCACGCCTCACTTCAGAACCTGTACTCTTGCCGGCTGGCTCCGGCAGAAACTGAAGAGCTTCTGTTCAGCAAAGGAAACTATCAAGAACCTCAATCGAGAGCCAACAGAATGGGAGAAGATTTTTGCCACCTATAACACAGATAGAGGACTTATATCTAGAATATACAGAGAACTCAAGAAACTCAACACTAAGAAAACAAAGCATCCAATAACAAAATGGGCAAATGAACTAAATAGACACTTCACAAAAGAAGAAATTCAAATGGCCAATAAATGCATGAAAAAATGCTCAACATCACTGGCAATCAGAGAGATGCAAATCAAAACTACCCTGAGATTCCACCTAACTCCAACTAGAATGGCAATCATTCAAAACACAAACAACAACAGATGCTGGTGAGGATGTGGAGAAGTGGGAACTCTAAGACATTGTTGGTGGGATTGCAAATTAGTGCAACCACTTTGGGAAACAGTATGGAGAATCCTCAGAAGAATGGGAACAAATCTACCATTTGATCCAGCAATACCACTTCTGGGTATCTACCCAAAAGAAAAGAAACCAAACTACCAAACTGATGCATGTGTATCTATGTTCATAGCTGCACAATTCACCATAGCCAAACTGTGGAACCAGCCAAGATGTCCATCAACAGATGAATGGATTACAAAACTGTGGGATATGTACACAATGGAATTTTATTCAGCCATTAAAAAAAACTCAATTACATCATTTTCAGGGAAATGGATGGAACTGGAGGACATGCTAAGTGAGATTAGTCAGTCACAAAAAGTAAGAAATCAGATGTTTTCCCTAATATGTGAGAGTTAGGGAGAAATGGGTCATAGGAGGAACTCTTGAAAGAGGAAATCCTATAGAGTAGCAAACAAGACAACCTAAAGGAGGAGAAAGGAGGGGGGAAGAGGAAAATCTCTAAAACACACAATGTACTTAAACATATCGAAGTCAATCACTAAGCCAAGCAAGGGAGGGAGGGACGGGGAGGGAATTGGGTAGGGGTTAAATCAGTGATGTGTACATGTATGTACACACAAGTTTTTTACCCCAATATGATGTATGAATATAATGCACCAATAAAAAATTACAAAAAAAGAAATGAAAAAAAAAGTCAGTCTTTTAGATTCCTGGGATAGTACCCCAAATCCCAACAACCCAATGCCCCTGCCATTCATTCTTAAAGAAATACACCAAGTGAATAGAGCGGAGTGGGATGGGAGAGAAACGAGGCCGGTGGAGTGAGTAGACACCAGGCTCTCCTGTGCCCCGTGGACAGTGGAGGGGGTGGCGAGTCGCTTGGGTATGGGTGCCCCGTGGCCACTGTCCCTGGCAGAAATGTATTGCCAGGAGGCCGAAGCCAGAGACCCAGGTGTCTGCAGAGTCGCCCTCATCTGAGCTTGCGGACGAAGGGCTTCCGGCCTCTTTCTGCTTCTCGTGGCCCGGGTGTGCCCCTGTTTGTGGCCACAGCGTTCAATTATCTGCGTCTCTTGTCCCATGGCTTCCTGTGTCTTCTCACCAAGTCTTTTTCCTACCTCTGTGCCCATATTTCCCCGTCTAATAAAGGCACTGGTAATACTGGTGTAGGGTTCACGCCAATGACCTTCTTTTACATTGATTAGTCAGTGAAGACCCTTTCTCCAAATAAGGTCACGTTCCCAGGTGTTAGAGGTTAGGACTCCAACATCTTTCTCTGGGGGGTAGAGGGAGACACAGTTCACCCCACAATAGCTCGCTTGATGGATATTCCTATCTGAAGCCAAAGTAAATTTAATTCTCCAGCTTAGAAGCAAGAAAGATTCCCCTTGAACGCTAACAAAAACAGCCTGGGGAGTTTTGTTTCCTGAGCAACTAGCAGCTCTCCGGCAAGAACTAATTGCCAAAAAAGGGCGTCAGCCACACAGAGCTGTGATGAGGCAAGTCATTCTGACATGCCTCAAGCAGAGACTCCAGTAAAAATAGAACGGAATACATTAGATGATGATATTCCCAAGGTAATTTATGCTTTTCTGTGCTTTGTTTTCAAAACACACATTTGTCTTTGAGAGTTCAAAGTCACTTTTGGGGGCCACTTTTATTTCGCATTTTGTCCAACTATTTGTGGGTGTCTGAGTGGTGTGCAGGACTGTCACCAAGTTGGGGGGCTCCAGGTTTAGGGCCTGGGTGTCCGTGGCGGGGCCCTCAATACAATGCCTGCTTCTGAAAGGCTTCACGTTTTCAAGCCCTCTTGGCCATCAGCAAGCACCACTATTTCCCATGGGCAGAATTGGAAGCCTGGCAGGGCCTCTGGTCACCCGAGGCCAGCTGAGCCTGCAGCCTGGGTCCGGGCCGGAGCCTGCTGTCTGGTGCAGTGGTTTGAGTGTGGTTTGTCTCCTAGGGCTCAGGTGTTCAGGCTGGTCCTCACGTGGAGGTTTAGAGGTGGCACAGAGCCTCTAGGAGGATGTCAGCAGAGGAATTTCGAGACCCATCTCCCTCTGGTCTCTGTTTTGGACATGATCTCTTCCTCTCACACTTACTCCTGCATCCATCCTCCACCACGAGGTCCTCAGCAGGGCCGAGCAGATGCTAGTGCTGGCCCTCAGACCTTACGACAGCTCGGGTGTGGCATGGCCCCTAAAGGCCCATGTGTTGGAGGCATGGTCCCCAGCCTGTGTGCTCTTTGAGGTGGTGGAGACTTTAGGAGGTAGAGCCCGGTGGAAGCAAGTTAGGTTATTGGGATTTTTTTTTTTTTTGGTGATACTGGGGATGGAACCCAGAGGCATTCTACTTCCGTGTTCCACCTGCATCCCTATTTTTTATTCTTCATTTTGAAACAGGATCTGACTGTGTTGTAAAGGGCCTCACTAAGTAGCTGAGGCTGTCTACAAACCGCGATCCTCCTGTCTCAGCCTCCTGAATGCTGGGATTATAAGCATGCGCCACCACGCCCGGCTCATTGGGATCTTAAGAAGATCTGGGTCCCTGGCCCCTTCTTCTCTCCTCTTTGCTTCCTTGTCACCACACGTGAACAGCTCTGCTCCAGCATGTACCCCTGCTGTGATGTTCTTACCCAGCCCCAGAGCAATGGAGCTGGCCAGCTGTGGACTGAGACCTCTAAACAGACAGCCAAGAGAAACCTTTCCTCATGTTAACGGACTACCTCAGGCATTTCATCACAGTGATAGAAATCGGAGTAAAACCTCTACTATTGTGAAGAAAATAAGGCTCTTATCTTTAGAAATTTAACCTGCCTCCTGTATTTTGTTGTAGTAATGACAATAATAACAACAACAATAACATAAAAACCAATGCCTGAGACATGCCTGTCAACACAGTGTTACTGCGTGGTTCTCAGGACTGTAACCAAGTGTGTGTGGGGGGGACTCTGTGCCTTGTATCCTTTCTTCATGGCCAAAATGACTTGAAGGGTGATGGTTTTAGAATGCGGCCCCCACACTCTCCAACACTCCTCCGTTGAGAGGTGGGGAGACTCTTAAGTCCTCTGTCCCCAGTTGGACCTGGCTGTGTGGACAGTAGAGTGCCGTGGGTGTGGCGGTGGTCGCTGGAGTCCTCACACAGCCCTCCCCTGGCTGTGAGGAGCCTGTGTGCGTGACACCGCATCACCCTCGTGACTATGTTGCACTGTAGGACCTGCATGGGATTGTCTGGGGAGTGGCCGGTCCAGTCACACGTGTCTATGACAAGCAGAGATTTTATTTCCAGCTGGCAGCTGCAGAGGATGGTGGAGATCTCGGCAGGAGGATTGGACGTGTCGTTGCTGGCTGTGAGGATGGAAGGGGCACGTGCCAAGGAGAAGGGAAACTTTTGGGAGCTGACAGGGATCCTAAAAGAATTCAGCTCAAATTGGAGTGAACCTGGAAGTGGATTCGTTTCCAGAGCCTCCGGCCGAGAGCCCAGCCTGGCTGGCCCCTGGCCTTGGTGTTAGGAGGCTCTAAGCAGAGAACATGGCTGTGGCTGCCTGGGCTTCTGCGTGTGAACTGTGAAGTGGTGAATGAGCCATGCCTAGCACACGATATTCCGGCCCTTTGTTACTCCGCAATAGCAAACCGGCACAGTGATGCTGTGTTAGGTCTATGTTATAAAATACTCGTGGCTCCCATTTCTTGTCTTTTGGAAGCAATGGCTCTGGGAGCCGAGCCGCTATGTTATGAGGAAGCTCCAGCAGACCCCTGGCGAGGGGATGGGTCAAGACCCTTGGAGCAGCCTGTGGGAAACTGTCCTAAGTCTCAAAAAATATTGGCTTAAGGATTTACAGGTTTTGTGCTTGCTTTGGCAGAAGACTACCTCTGTTGAAGGACTGAAGACAGTGCCCTCGAAGCCCTTGGCTATTTCCTCCTGTTTGACGACAGCT
This sequence comes from Muscardinus avellanarius, assembly GCF_963383645.1. Classification (NCBI taxonomy): domain Eukaryota; kingdom Metazoa; phylum Chordata; class Mammalia; order Rodentia; family Gliridae; genus Muscardinus; species Muscardinus avellanarius. The sequence goes on along the minus strand of NC_137790.1, from coordinate 5,775,412 downwards.
TTGCTTAAGGTGGAAGGCTGCCTCAAGGAGATTGTTGAAGACAGCAACTTCTGCCGCTCTTGCAAAAGATAACTCCCCATCTTCTAAAGCCTTCCTAACGCAGTGCTCTGCTGCTTAGCCAGAGACAATTCATGATTTGATGACTCAGCCTTAATTCTGGAAACTGGTAATAAAAGGCAGAGCTGGGCTTTGTTGGGGAGTTCGGCTCTCTGGCCTTCTCCCCCCTCATCTCTTTGAGACAAAGAATAGTATCTCAAGAGCCTTTATTTCGTGGCATCGTCCTGTGCCTGCTGGTCCAGAGCTCGGCAGTAGGCCAGCCTAGCTCCTTGTCCATGGCCAGACCAGCTGCCCAGCCGGGGAACGAGCCGCCTTGGAAGAGGATTGCCCGTCCCCCACTCCACCTGCCACCGGTGACTGGCGTGAGGCCCCGTCGTGCAAAGCAATGTCCTTCTCTTTTGTTCTTTTGTCACTGAGGATTGAGCTCAGGAGCATTCCACCCCTTAGCTCTTTTCATTTCTGTAATTTGAAACAAGATCCCACTACGTTCTGAGAGCCTCCTAAGTTGCTGAGGCTAACCTTAAACTTGTGATCCTCCTTCCTCAGCCTCCCAAGTATTGGGATTAGAGGCACGTGCCAGCACACCCATCTCTGATGTTTTTCTTGTAAGCCGGCAAGTTGTGGGGTAGTATAAACAGTGTGAATGTTCTGCTGCCTGGATTCATACTAAATTCCTCATTGTGTCTCTGGAGATCTGGCCCAGATTGAAGATAACTTGAACAGAGCCATTGAAGACATTATATATGGCATTCCTACCCCAGGAGAGAAACAGCTCCTGCAGTGTTAAGGACACCGTATTCTGGCCCACTGTCCTCAGAGGGCTTCGGGAATTAAAGAGTACAATGGACAGGAGTATTTTGCAAGTTCTGAGCTATAGGGGAGTGATCAGCTTTGTACCTGCACTCAGAATGATGACGGCATTCAGCGCCGCGTGGGCTGCACGGGAGGCATCGCAGACACCGCAGGTGGGGCCGTAAACAGCATCCTTCTGGAAGATAACGGAACCCTGTAATTTCAAAGCAACCAGTGTTTTGACTTGTGAACTGAATTAAAGAAGACTAGTGTAAGTTACAGGACAGAAATAAAAAATAACAACCCCTGTATGCATGAATACATTCAGTGCAGTATTATTTGCAATATTGAAAAACTGAAAACAATATTACGCTAAACCAAATGGGTATTCTTGCAGTCATCAGGATATATTATAATGGTATTATGTATCATAATATAGGATACCATTATAAAGCCATTAAAATAATGCTCATGAATGGTTCTTAATGATAGGGAACCATGCTTATAATACAGTGTTAAATGAAAAAGAATATAAAATTGTATATATAACACCATATTCTATGATAAAATACATGAATGTGTATATGGTTGTCGAATTACAGTATTTCTAATCATTAAGGTAAGGCACAACTTAATGTTTAATAATGAAGAATTCTTTAAATATCTGGTGGTACTTTCATAAAACATAATACTGTTTAGCCACTTAGAATATTTCATAACATAAATTTATGTGAAAACGAGGCATTTGGCTAAGTGGGCATATTAGTGCCCCGTGGCTGCCATTAGAAACCGCCACAAATTAGTTATGTCTTGAAACAACAGTAATTTATTCTTCTGCGGCTCTGGACACAAGACTCTGCAGTCGCGGTGTCGGTGGGGGCCGCCGTGCCTTCCACGGCTCTCAGAGGAACCACCTCGCCTCTTCCTGACTTTTGGCCACTGGTCCTTGGGGCCCCTTGGCTTGGGCCACCTCACTCCACTCTTTGCTGGGTGTCTGCACATTGTCTTCCCTGGTGTGTGTCCCTGTGACCACATTTGTTTCTTTTTACAAGGACCCTAGTATAACCTCATTTTAATTTAACTAATTACATCCATAAAGACCTCTCTATCAGAAAGTCAAACTTGGAGGTTCTGGGTGGACATGGATTTTAGGTGAACATGAATTTTGGGTGGATATTCACCGGCCCAGTCCAGTGGATGAAATGAAAAAAGTAGATTTGAATCTAAAATTACATGTAACACTTCAATAAAAAGTTAAAGATTACACGCAGCATCCACGCTCATAAGCACGTAGGTGTGTACACACACACACACACGTGCGCACACGCAGGGGTTGTGATAAACACTTTCCTTGGTTTCTCTAGGCTGTGGGCTCTTGTTTCATGACCCCTGAGTATTTTTCAGAATTTTATACATTTTCTACAAAGACAACACATTTCTTTTGTCATAAAAACACTTTGCCAAAGTGTTAAAAATAAAATAAAATAGCCGACGGTGTTGACTACAGTGGCCGTTACCTGCTGGGAGATGTAACTGTTTTGAAGAGCTTTGCTAAAACTGCACACTTCTCAAAAATGTGTGTGCCTTCAGATCCAGAGATTTCATTAAAAAAAAAAAAAAGACTATTTTTTAGAGCAGTTTCAGGTTCACGGCAAGATTGAGCAGAAGGCAGAGAAATGCTTCAGCCCCCATCTCCAGCGCGGTCTCCTTCCTGTCAGCATCCTACCCCAGGGCCCAGTTGTGGTCACCCTGGAGGGACCCATGTGTCTGTAGGTTCCAGTAGGGTCACTCTTGGTGCTGCTCTGAATGTGGGCGTGGACAGTGTACAATGAGGTGTGCTCATCAGCAGTATCATAAGAGCAGCTAGCTGCTCTGCACGGAACTCCCTTCTCCTTTTTCCCTCTCCCCCTAACTCCCAGAAGCTGCTGGTCTTCATCTTAACTCCATAGTAGCAATTGCGTTTTCCAGACCTGCCCCTAAGGAAATCCTCAGTGCCTGCCCCTCTCTGGTTCAGCAACGCCAATGAACACCACTCACCTGGTTCCAGTGACAAAGACTCCAGCCCCTGGAATCCAACTGCAGGAATCTACTCTGATAACTGATACCTCCAGTCGATGAGATTGTCAGTAGCCAAAAATATTGTTTAGTGGAGGGGGAGGAGCAGGGGCTTGCAGTATATCAAGTGATACAATCTGGCTGCTACTTAGTAGGTGCAATATGGACATGTTGTTTTGGTCCTGGAGGTTGGATCCAGAGGCATTCCGCCTCCAGCCCTTATTTTTATTTTGAAACAGGGCCTCACTAAGTTGTTGAGTGACCTTGCTAAGTTAGTGAGGCTGGCCTCTAACCTGCGGTCTTCCTGTTTCTGCCTCCCAGGTACTGGGATTACAGGTGTGTGCCGCCATGCCTGGCCAACTTGGATATTTTGAAACAGATGTACACCAGGCTGCTAACAGCATTTGTCTCTGCATGGTGGTCTTGAGGGCATCTGGTGTTAGAATGTTTTTCCTTTTTGCACCCTATGTTTTCTAAAGTGAATATGTATCACTTCTTTAATAAGAAAAATAATTGAAGCTACTTGTTAAGAATTCATAATGCTCATCTATGGGTGATGTTGAGACACTAGATGACTCCAACTTTCTTCTTTGCATTAAGTTGAACTTCATATGAAGTTGCTGTTTCTGGTTTTTTTTTTTTTTTTTTTTTGAGGTACTGGAGTCCCTGGAAACCCTTCTACCTCCGGCCTACACTCCCAGACCTATTTTATACTTTTTAAATGGAAACAGGGTCTCTTAAGCCAGCACAGCTGGCTTTGAACCTGCATCCTCCTCCTGTCTCTGCCTCTCAGGAGCGGGGATTACAAGCGTGCGCCACCACGCCCGGCAAAGTTGCTGTTTCTGAAGGTGAGAATAAATTAAATATTGGCGCTATTAGTTAATATTTTCTAAATAGTCTACAGGCAATCGTGTACCTGATTTCCTCAGAAAGATCCTGGTCAAAGACTTAAAAACATCATGACTTTCATATAAATGTACAATGAACACGTGCCAAAAATTTTACTTCACTCTTGGGGGAAACTGAAAGCAGTTTAAAAAAAATTCAGCGGAAAACTCCATGAATATACGTGTATATACCATCATGAGCGCTAACAGAGCGAAACCTGGTCGATTTCCACAGAGCAAAGGCCACTGCGTCTGCGCTAGCCAAGGTTCGTCTGCGTTTTTCTGTGTTGGAACTCTTTGTTTTACTTTCAGTTTCTGACAGCGTAGAGTTGTCACGGGCTCCGGACAGCTCAGGCCTGGCGCAGCCAGCTGCCCTCCTGATATTTATGTGATCCAGGCTTTTCTATGTTCTTGTTCAGTGAAGAGAAAAACCAAAGTGACCTCTGATGGGCCTCCTTGGCGCACTCTCGGCCCCGGGCCCAGCCCTCCGGTTTCCTGCCCGGCCTGGATGCCCTTTCCCCTGGGCGGGGCCGCGGCTGCCCCACCAGGGCGCATCCTGCACCCTAGGCCGGCGGCTCCCTCCCTGCACCTGCGCTGCCCCACTCCCCCGGCCTCAGGGCCTCCCTCCCCACCCTCCGCTCCACCCTGTTCAACCTTCACAGCAATTTCAACCACATGAATATGCGTTATGTAAATTTGAACTTTGAGATTTTAAAATAGCAAAGGCTAAAAATATCAGTAAAGTCTCCCTTTATGCTCCAACTCTGAAATAATGCGAATCTCCCGACTTAGAAAAAAAAAAAATAAAAAGAGCTTCTGAGGATGACGGCTCACTGCCAGCCGCGTTCCCAGGGACCTGCAGGCCCTGTTTGCCGTCCTGCCTGGGGACGCCACTCGGGGACTGTGAGGAGAAACTGTCCAGGTACGGACTTCTGAGTGTGGTTTATCATTAGCACCTACACCTTGTTCTTGTGACGCTCATTGTCATTCTGACAGAATTTTCTGGAAGCGCTAGCAGTAGGCTCTGGTAGAGGTGCTGGGGCTGAAGCTCTTGGCGAGAAAAACAAACGGGTGCTGTGCTTTGAAAGTCAGTCCTCGGCTCCCCGCACTGGCTGGTGTTCTAAAAACCTGAGCGGAGGCCAAGAGAATTCAGAGCGCACGGGGGCAAAACGCGCCACGTCGGCCTTAGATTTCACTCTGTGGAATGTCGTTCTGGGGTCACTTGAGTTCTGAAGTATGCTAAGATATATATAGCTCATGAACAATGTGCAAAAACTCCGTGTATATTTCTGTGATGATTTGTTTATTTTGGGTATTGGAGATTTAACCCAGGGGCGTTCAGCCTCCGAACTACACTCTCAGCCCTATTTTATTTTTTATTTTGAAACAGAGTTTTGCTTAGTTGCTGAGGGCCTGGCTACGTTGCTGAGGCTGGCCTCAAACCTGTGATCCTCCTGCCTCAGCCTCCCAAGTACTGGGATTACATTGAGGTGTGCACCACCACGCCGTTTCTGTGCTTATTTGACTTCCCAAGTCTCTGTTTCCTTCAGTTTTTTTTTTTCTCTCAACAGCTCCTAGCACAGGGGCCTTGTAGGGGAGAAAAACAAACAAACAAACAAACAAACAAGCAAACAAACAAACAAACTCTCTCCCTCTGCTCTCTTAGGTTCAGTGGTTGGGATCTGTGAATTAAACAGACACAAGCCAGATTAACAGGAGAAAAGACATACCAATTTAATTTGACGTTAAAATTTTATTTTTTATGTGCCTGGAGGCGTTCATGGGTAGTGAAGACCTTAGCACGTGGTTAGACTCTCCAGCTTAGATACCATTTTTACAAAAGACAATAAATAGTGGAGACTTGATGAGACAAGGAAGAAGTTGAAGTAACAGGAGGGTTATTCAGGAAGTTTCATTCTATGCAGAATTTTCTTGGAGCTGCCTTCTGTGACAAAGGTCATTCTTCTCTCCCTGGAACGAGAGACAGGGGTCACCTGCACAGGGAATTTATGTCCTTTTTTTAGGTGGACGGGACAGAGAGCTTTTCCTGTATCTGCTTTTTCTCAATTGTCTTCAGCTCAGAATAACCTTTGTAACAAAGTAGCACATTTTAAGGTGGCGTATTCCGATTCCCTTGAGACTGAAGCTCAAACTATGCCTTGAGGAGAGGAATGAGCAGTGTATGTTAATTTTTTTGCAGATCTGGGCATTTGACCTCCAAGCCACACCCCCTGCCCTATTTTTTATTCTTCATTTTGAAACAGGGTCTCGCTAAGTTACAGAGGGCCTCACTGAGTAGCTGAGGCTGTCTGTGAGCTGGGATCCTCCGGTCTCAGCCTCCCGAATGCTGGGATGACAAGCGTGCGCCACCACGCCCGGCTAGTATATACTATTATTAAAACAGTTTACCAAGGCACAGGGCTCTCCTGAAGTGGGAGGCTTCTATAAGGGTAAGAAGGCAAAGCCCACGCCTGGCGCGGTGGCACACGCTTGTAATCCCCGCGCTTGGGAGGCGGAGACAGGAGGATGGCGCAGGTTCGAAGCCGGCCGTGCTGGCTTAAGAGACCCTGTTTCCAAATTAAAAAAATATATAAAAATTAGGTATCTGGGAGTGTAGCCCGAAGGTAGAAGGGTTTCAGAAACCCCAGTACCACCAAAAAAATAAAAAGAAGGCAAAGCCCTTAGAATATGAGCCCTTGTATTCTGAGTATTGTTGCTGCTGTTGCTCTTACTGTGACCACCATCACCAGTATTGCAGCTGTTAGGATTGCTAAGTACCTCTATTCACCTTACAAGCAAGTGACCCTGCTGCCCAGCCGGATGAAAGCAGCCCTGGGGCACAGGCTGTGCCTCGAGGCCTAGGGCTGACTGTGTCTGCGGGGAGCTGTACCCTGGGTCTCTCCACTAGGCCCCGTGCTTGGTTACACCTGTCCCATGCCTAGGTGACAGCCAAGACAACAGTAAGTACTGTCTAAATATCACATATTTTAGTCAAGGTTTTCATTGCTGTTACCAAAATACCTGATAAGGACAACTTAGCGGAGGAAAGATTTATTGGCTCACAGTTTTAGAGGTTCCAAAGGTTTCAGCCCATGAATGGCTGGCTCCAAGGCAGAGACCATTTGGTTGCAGGGATTTAGGGCATGGAGGAGGAAAAGCTACTCTCTCATCATGGTGAGGAGGAAGGAGGGAGGGAGGGAGGGAGAGAGAGAGAGAGAGAGAGAGAGAGAGAGAGAGAGAGAGAGAGATATACAGTCCCCAGGACCAGACTCTAGCGGTCCACTTCCTCCAGCCCCATCCCACCGATAGCCTGGCCACATTGCCAACATACACGTGTCTATGGAGGACATCATGTATCCAAGCCATGACACTGTATGACATCGGCTGGCTAGACAGCTGAACTGGCCATGTGGCCCATGGATGTTTGGAACTTGGGACTGTATTTGACAACATGGCGCTGAAGGGGGGCCTTTCTGAGACATCAATATGTCAGAACTGCTTACTGAATAAACTACTAGAGAATGACATAAGTTACCCTTGAATTAATAATGATTATGGAAATTCACTATCTTTTTATAAAAATTTTTATTGGTGCATTGTAGTCATAGGTCTTAATGGAGTACAAGATGGTAGGGGCACACGTGCACATATCACTCATTTAGCCCTTCCTTAATTCCCACCCTGGAAGTGCACTGTCGACACGGGAAAACCACAGAACCAGGTAAAAGACCACAGAGGCTAATCTACAAACCCATAGCTCTCTGAGTACATCATCGGCAGGTGTATAATTGTAAATGAACAGAAATAGAAAGTTTAGGGCATTAAAATGACTGCAGCTTCAGTTTCTATTTTTTCCAGTGAACTTCACAGTGTACTCCTTCCTTCCCCTCTGTTAGGGTTTGGATGTAGAACGCTCCTGACCTCATGCCATGGCGAAGCAGCCATGTTGGAGGCGGGGCTTGATGCTGGGAAGGGCTCCTGAGGGTGTGGCCTTGGAATTACAGATCACCTCTCTCCCCTTGCTGGTAGGTCTTGCTTCAGGCCTCTGTGATGTTAGAACAGAGACCTTGCATGTTCTCTCTCTCCTCTCCTACCAGGCCCTGAGCTCCACAGACTTCTCCTGGCCTAACATGGACTGAACCCCTGAATCTCCAGAACTGTGAGCAAATAGCTAGTCCATCCTCCAAGCTGTTGTCCTCAGGTTTCTTGGGTCACAGCAATGAGAATGCTGATGGAAACACCTTCCTTCCTTTCCTTCTTTTCTCTCCTTTCCCCGCCATTCCTCCCTCACTTTTTTCCTTCCTTCTTTCCACCCTCCCTCTCTTCCTTCCCGTCTCTTTCCTGCATCTGCTGAATCTTAAATTAAGTCAAAGTGGCTTATTTTGGCATAGCATATTATGATCCTCACTGACTGGAAGGAACAGCGCCCTGCCCCTATTTTTTTCTGCAAGTCTTACTTTACATGTATGCGCCATACCTTAGGTAGGTGCCTAATAGGTGCACACACCCTTGATTCTGAGTTACCAGGCAAGATTCAATTATCATACAGGCAGCAATCCAGATATTCTAAAAACAGCCGTTATAAAAGCAGACAGTTCGAACGGTGCCAATCATCAGGATTTGGGGGGATGGTCTTTTCCAGAAATTGTCACTGAGCTCTGAAAAGCCAAGTTCTTTTGTGCGTGCTGAAGAGGTGGTGTGAAGAGGGAGATGGCGGTGCACACCTAGTCCCCCGGCATCCTGGTGAGTAAGGAGGCCACTGAGAGGCATGCCTTTTGAGCTATGAGGAGCAGGGTGCAGATGGAGGCTGTGGTCCATACTTAGTCCCCGACGAGATTAAGGTTGGTGCTTAGTTTCTGGAGGAGCCTGGAGGCCGCGGTCCATACTTGGTTTTCAGGCAAATTCTTCACAGGAAACGCCTCTCACTCCTTGAAGGCCGTCAGGTGCTCTAGCACGTCACCCTTAGGACTTTTTTTTTTTTTTTTTTTTTCTCAAAGGATCTGTTCTTGTAGATGTCAAGGTTGCTTCCGGGGAGCAGGAACCGGTTTCACCAGCCCCTCGGCCTCTGGCCACGGCCCGGTGCGTGGCCAGGCCGACATCCTCAGGCGCACTGAGGAGCAAGGGGCCTGCCAGCTTCTGGCTGGTGCAGAGGAGAGACAGACCTGAAGCAGGCCTGAAGGAGTGGGAGGGCAGGGAGGCCTGACACCTCGGCTTTCTCAGCCTGGGCCTGGGTTTCCGGGGCCTGGCTTGCTCGGGGCTGGCTAATGATTAATGGCCAATGTGCCCCCGCGGGGCGCTCACACCTCCCTGCACCTCTGCGTGTACAGCCCGGCCTGTGCCGTCACAGAGCCATTTCGTGAGAAGCTTCCTGTTACCTGGCGATACGCACTGGGGATTCTTTGGTGGCTGGACAATTAGTTCCTGTGTTTGTGTGGAGGGACGACGGCAGCCAAGGAGCCTTTGGAGAGGAGGACTTCCGCTGGAGCCCTGGGGAGGAGATCTGCTGCCCAAGGTAAGCGCTCACGGCTTTCCTGTGAGGGACGTGTCTCCTAGTGGCCCTGGGACCCTCGCTTCCCAAGTACGTCTTGGATGTGAGTGTGCGGACACACACACACACACGCACACGCACACGCACACATACACACGCGCGCACACACCCCATTTGGTTTCCATCTTCCACGGAGTTAAAAATTAAAAGAGAGGGCCACCCAGAGGGTTTGGGGATTCAGGACGATCTCTGGTCAGTGATGACCCTTTCAGAGAGCTGTGCTGGGGCGTGTTGGAAGCCAGGACCCTGCTGGAACTGGGGGAGGTGTCGGGACTCAGATGCTGGAGTCACCAGGAGTCAGGCTGTTCCTGGGGCCAGCCTGTGGGTGCCACATCCACCCTAGTGAGGGTGCCCTAGAGGACCAATGTTGTCTGGAAGTTTCTGGTTCTCCTTTTTCGTTTTGCAACTGGAGATTGAACCCAGGGCCTCACACATGGGTGCTCTACCACTGAGCTCCACCCTCCCCCCGCTTTTATTTTTTATTATTACTATTTTTTTTTGTAGTACTGGGGTTCCTGGAAACCCTTCTACTTCTGGGCTGCACTCCCAGACCTATTTTTTTTATACTTTTTAAAATTTGGAAACAGGGTCTCTTAAGTCAGCGTGGCTGGCTGGCTTCGAACCTGTGCGATCCTCCTGTCTCTGCCTCCCAAGTGAGGGGGTTACAAGCGTGCGCCACCACTCCCGGAGCTATTATTACTTATTTTATTATATTTTATTTTTTGTGGTCCTGGAGATGGAACCCAGGAGGACTCTATCTCCAAAAGAAACTCCAATCCCTGTTTTTTATTCTTTATTTTGAAACAGGGTCTCACTGAGTTGCAAAAGGCCTCACTAAGTAGTAGCTGAGGCTGTCCGCGAACCACGATCCTCCTGCCTCAGCCTCCCAAATGCTGGGATTACAAGCGTGTGCCACCACGCCTGACTATTATTACTTATTTATTTATTTATTTATTTTTGAGGTACTAGGGATTGAACCCAGGGATATTCTACCTCCAAGCTACACCCCTACACCCATCCCTAATTTTTATTCTTTATTTTGAAACAGGGTCTCACTAAGTTGTGGAGAGCCTCACTAAGTAGCGGAGGCTGGCCTCAAACCTGTGATGCTCTTGTCTCAGCCTCCCAAGTATTGGGATTACAGCACGTACCACCTCACCTGGCTCTATCTTTTTTTTTTTTTTTTTTTTTTTGAGACAGGATCTGGATAAGTTGCTGAGGCTGCCCTGGGACCTGCAATCCTCCCGCCTCAGACTCCCCTGTTGCTGGGCTTACAGGTGGGCCCTCCCTGCAGAGGAGCACAGATCCACAGCCTCTGCAGTACAGGGAAAGGCTGGTGCTCTGCTCTGGACAAGCGCTGGAAAAAGCCCCACAGGTCGCTGGTTTTCTTTACATCCACCCTGGGACGTCCCTGTCCTCTTCTCTGTTTGGGCTTGGGCTCTCTGGAGCTGTCCCAAACAGGACGTTTGCAGGTTTTTCTGTGAGTTATAATATCAAACTATTTCCAACAACCCAGAAATGAGAGTTGGTTAAGTCGGCATTTTTTTCTCCTAACAAGTCTAACTTTCTGGGCCCTGTCAGATTCAGATTGTTTTTGCTCTGTTGGGCCAGAAAGGAGAGGGTGGGGGCTTATGTCCTGCCTACTTAATACAGCTCAGCAAGACTCAAGGTTTTTGAAAGACTTTGCAGGTTTCCAACCGAAAGTAGGTCATTCAGAGCCTTCTCTAATGAAATGAATGAGAAGTTAAGTTTCAGGTTTGGGTCAAACTCCCCACAGACATATAAACTAACCGTCCTGGCACCTGTCCTCATTTAATTAAAGGGAGTTGTCTGATTTTAGTTACACTTGAAATCACCTTTGTGGCAATGTCCCAAACCCACACACTCTTGAACCTTGCGTCCTTAAGAGCCCACGACTCTAGGAACCTCGCTGGTGCCCGGTTCCTGGACCCTCAGCCAGCTCCCAGGTTGACCACCCCGGGTCCTGCTGGACCCTGACATGGCCATTCTCTTGGACAGATAGTAAGGATGGCAGCAGAGAAAGTTCCCTGGACAGAGCCTTTTGTAAGCTAAGCAACCTCAGTCTGGTCCGCAGCCTGCCTCCGAGTGGACTATCTCCCGAGAAACCTGCATCCAAGCCCCGGTTCCTCTAGTCCTGGCCTGCGTGAACAGCCTGCCTTCTCCTCCATCTTCAGCCGGCCTCGCATTCCAGGCGACTGGCAAAGCAACTGACTTGTCCAGTTGTGTCAACCGAGCCTTGACAATTAGTAAATGATTTATTTGGTGCCTGCTGGCTCCGGGTCTGGGGCCAGTGGTGGGAGGCTGTGATCTCAGCTTGTGTGTGTCCGGTGGCAGCTGTGACTTTCTGCTGGTTTCCTGACTCTATTTTTGGTCCTTGCCAGGGGATGGGTTCCACTGTTGAACGGTCCTGCCACACAGGTATCTTGAGTCATGTTACGGCCGTGAGTGGTTATTTATAGTGTTCTGCACGTGCCAAATCCCCCCCCCCCAAAGACATCAGAGAAACAAAGGGCTAAGATGCCCCAGCTCAATCCTCAGGAGCTGTGAGCACCTGGTAATGAGATTAAATGTAGAAGGCGAGTCCTGGGTCGGAGCACCTAGCTACCCTTGCCTATACCAACACTCAGGGCTACACTTGGCAACTGGAGATGTCTGCGGCCCGAGGGGGCCGGCTGTTTCTGTGGCTAGCTCAGATCTTGCATGTCTGTTCCTGGCTTGGCTGAGGGATCTGCCTTCCTTTCTTTCAGAAAAGAAAGAAGACCTGAGCCCTGGATCGGTGGGTTCATACACTACAGAATCCCAGCCCAGGGTCTCTGATGGGGGCTGGCACTTCACGTTTTGGGGGGCCAGGGTGGCCATACCCAGCAGGGCTGTGGGATCTACATGGATGCTTAAGCTGACGTGGGAACCACCCCGCATCCCCGTGTTCCTCGCGGGTAGGAAGGGAGTGCTGGAAGAACCCCTCCCCTGCGGCACAGGCTCTGCTTCCGCACACAGCTCCTGGTGTGAGCGTTCGGTACTTAGGCAAGCTCCCCAGTTCAGTTCTGATGGTGCCGGGGAGAAGGGAAAAGAAACAGGAGGAAATGCAAGGTGAAGAATGAGCCAGGTGTTTATTAAAGAAGAGAGGGATTGGAAAGAAGGGCCAGGAGGGGGACCACAGAATCCTAGAGGGCGTCCAGGTGGCCAGACAGGCCTTTCTCTGTCTGCCCTGGTGCCCTCAACTCCGGCCTCACCCCTTCCCACTCACCCCTCACTTTGCCATGGAGCCCGTTCTGCAAACCCACCCCAGGGCCTTTGCACCTACAATTTCCTCTGCCCCAAATCTCATCTTGTGGATGTGTGTGTGGCTGTCACCTGTCCTCATTCATGTCCGGAGCCCTTCTCTGCCCCTGCTTGAGATGACAGTCACGCTCCCTCCTCTTCCTCCTCCTCCTTTTTCTTTTAAATTTCTTCCATGTGGCAATCTTTTATTTTTTCTAATTGGTGCATTGTAGTCATACGTCCTAACAGGGTACAAGGTGGGAGAGGCATCCGTGCCGCTTTCCCTTCTTGTACTGGACTTCTTCCCACGGGCCAGGTGGCCGATTTCCTCATCTTGCCCTTAGTGAGGACATGGCTCTTCATGGGCAGGACGTTTTTCTCAGAGCATGGAGCCGCGCTCTGCGCCCCGGTCGGCCGCTGGGCTGTTGGCGCCCCGTCTTTTACAGGAGGGCAGCGCCTTCCCTCAGCGATGCACAGCTCTGGCTGCGCCTGTGTCCTGGGGCTCGTCTGAGCACACGTGGCTGGGCTTGCCCCCAGAGCTTCCGGTGCACTGTGTCGGGGGTGCGACCAGGAACGTGTCTTCCAGCCGGGCGTGGTGGCGTGCTTGTAATCCCAGCATTCGGGAGGCTGACATGGAGGATCATGGTTCACGGACAGCCTCAGCTTTGGTGAGGCCCTTTGCAACTCAGTGAGACCCTGTTTCAAAACAAAGAATAAAGAATAAAAAATAGGGCAGGGGGTGTAGCTCGGAGGTAGAATGTCCCTGGGTTTTATTCCCAGCAACACACACACACACACACACACACACACACACACACACACACACACACACTGCGTCTTCCTACCAAGTTCCCAGGGAGGCTGCCACTGCTCCAGTGAGGCCGCCCATCCAGCCTGGGCCACCGGAGCTGCAGGACTGAGGATGGCCCAGGCGTCGGGGTGGAGGCTGTTCCTGGAGGCTGGCTCTCACCTGCTCGCTTTCTCTTCCAGGGTGAGGAGGACATGCGCAATGGACGGCGGCTGGAAGGGCGTTCTGGCTTCGCTGGTGCTCCTGGCTGGGCTCACGGGTAGGCGTCGCTGGGGCTTGGGCGCCCTGCACAGAGCAGTCGCTGCGGGGCAGGAAGCTGCAGCTGGGGTCTTCCCACTGCACCCCGCCCCCTGAGGGCACCCTCGGTGGGGCCAGTCGGCTGGCTGCCTCTCCTCCACCCCAAGACGCGCCTGTTGGTGCAGTGGAGCCCATCCTGACCCGGGCCGGGGTGGCCTGGGGGCGTCTCGGGTACCACCCACAACCCATGAGTCTCCGCACTTGTTAAAGGGTCTCTGCTGCTGCTGCTTCTCTTTGATTTGTAGCTGGTCTTTCTTTCTTTCTTTCTTTCTTTCTTTCTTTCTTTCTTTCTTTCTTTCTTTCTTTCTTTCTGTGCTGGGAATGGAACCCAGGTACAGTCTACCTTTGAGCTACACCCCCAGCCTATTTTTTTTATTCTTTATTTAGAAACAGGGTCCCACTGAGTTGCAGAGGGCCTCACTGAGTAGCTGAGGCTGTCCATGAACAGCGATCCTCCTGTCTCAGCCTCCCAAATGCTGGGATTCCAAGCGTGCCCACCACGCCCGGCTCTATCTGGCTTTTAAGGTAGTCTGGACACATCCCAGCAATGCCTCCTCCCGGAAGCCCCGCAGTTTCTGGGTGGGATCCAGTTCCCAGGTCCTCACCATCGCAGACACTCCTGGGTGGAGTGGCTCCAGAGTCCCGGCCTCAGGAGATCCGGCTGGGCCAGTGGGCTCTGGGTCCTGGGAGCCACTGGGCTCTGGTTTGTCTCCACTGCTTCCCGGGGCCTGTCAGACCCCGTTTCTCAAACTGGATAACAGACTCCTCTGCATCCTTTACCACAGCAACTCGAGGATGGAGCACAGCTCGAACCAAGCTCACCATCAGTCCCTGTTGAGACAGGCCACCCGAGGCAGCTCTGTCCCTCCTCCTCGCCTTCCTCCCCACGGTGGCTGCTCCTCCAACTCCTAACCCCATAGACAGGTTGTGCCTGCTCTGGACTTTGGGCGTATGTTCTCTGGTTTGGACATAGACAATGTGTTTTTAAAATCTGGCCATGACAGTATTGAAAAAAATGGAATGAAATAGAACAGGAAGTGTCAAAGTGCTCTAAGGGTGCGGGGTTGCGATGTGGGTGTATTTGTGTGTGATGTCTGAGAGCATTTGGGGGGACAGTACTCGGAGGAGACGCCATCTTATAACATACAGAACCAAGCCTTCGCCAGGGGCCTTGCTACACTCTGTACAGGGCTGGGCAGAGCATGGGGACCCGCCCGGGGCCCCGACCTTCTTAATACGCACTCTAAGGACGGCACCATCAGGCCCATTTTAGCCCCGGTTACAAAAATCCCTTCCGAAGGACTGGGGACCCCGATGAACTCTGGATTTAGTTTTACTGAGATTTTCTTTTCCTGTTGGAGCTAGCTGAGATTTCTGTACTAGTTGAGGCAAGGGGGAAGGAAAGGTCTGGTTCGAGACTTAGAGGTTTTTCTTTTCAAGATGGTGGAGTATCATGAGCTAATAATTCTAGAGCCTTCAGAGAGATGGGGTCCCTCTCCAAGTTTGTAACATAGACAAGGTTGCTCATAGGTTTCTGGGGTGCAGGGGTTTGGACCAGGACCTGTGAGCACTTTCTCATGCAGCCAGGTGAACAGTTTATCAGGGGCCACATCCCAGCGTGCAAATCTGCAGGGAACACACGCTTGTGACTGTAGTGGCCACTGAATTCCCCTTGGTGCATCTTGGGGGGGCGTCTCCTGGAAGAGTCCTATTGGCTGGTCGACATGAAGAGCCGGGAGCACGTTCCTGTGCACCCAAGGGCCCTTCCCTCTGCACCTTGCCCTCCCTGTCACGGCCTGTGTACACCTCGGCCACCTCGCTGGCTCACCCTGGAACGGTTCACGGAGCCCTCGCTTTGTGGCCCCTGGCTGAGCAAAGCCAGGCGTAGTCTTGTTAGCATGGAGCTGATGAGGGAAGCGGTGTTACTTGGGGGCAAAAATCAACATAAAACACCATGTGATGATTGCCTCATAGACGCATCACTGCTTTGAGAGCCTGTTATAGGCTAATCTAGCCTCAGTAGGGGAATCTGGGAAGGCTTCCATGGGGAGGAGACTCCTGGCCCAGAAGCTGAGGGACGAATTGGAATACGAGTGGCATTCCAGGCTGGCTGGTACATGTGCAAGGGCCCGGGGGCCAGGAGAAGCCGATGACTTTGATCTCCCCCAACGTTCTGCCCCCAACTTGAATCTTTGCCCTCTGTGGAGCAGGAAGAGCAGGGGGGAGAGGGAGGCTCTGAGCGGAGGTGACTGATGGAAGGTCTTAGTTACAATTTTCTCATACTTGGGTCTTGCATGTCATCTGTGATAAGTGAGCACAGGGATGCCGGGAGCTCACTTTACCAGAAAGGCAGCTCCTGAGTCACGAGGCGGGGCCCCGGGACGGCCTCCCCAGGGAGCGAGCAAGGGCTGTGGGCATGTGGTCATGTGGTCAGCGGAATTTGGCTTCTCCTGCTGAACTTGAAGATCCAATCGAGTCCCAGGGCTCCCACCGGCACTCCCCTCCCACTCCCCAGCGTGCATTCTTGGCCTCCTCAGGCGCAGGTTGGGTTTGTTTGCAGGGGATTTAGAGCGACTTTGTAGTGGAATGAGCTCACCACTCGGAGCCGGGCGGTGGAATGAGTGTAGTTTCAGATGGGTTTGCTTATTCTGCTGGAGCTGCCCGGCCTGGGCTCCTCAGGACCCCTGCCCAGCCCCAGCCCCACGGGCATTGTCCACCTGCCCCTGATCTAGCGTGGGGAGCTTCCTCCTGGCACTGCAGCGAGCGGGGCTCATCTTCCTTCTCCCCTTGCATGTAAGCCTGTCTGTTTCTTTTCTATTTCTGTTTAACATGAAATCCAGGCTTCCTGGTGGGGACTGAGTTGGAGCAGCTTTCTGGGCAAAGTCACCTCTGACTTATCTTCTTAGGTTTTTAATTTTTTTTTTTTTTGGTGGTACTGGGGTTCCTGGAAGCCCTTCTACCTCTGGGCTACACTCCCAGACCTATTATATATATATATATATATATTATTTTTTTTTTTTAAATTTTTTTAAATTTTTTTTTATTTGGAAACAGGGTCTCTTAAGCCAGCGCGGCTGGCTTCAAACCTGCGCGATCCTCCTGTCTCCGCCTCCCAAGAGCGGGGATTACAAGCGTGCCCACCACGCCTGGCAAGGTTTTTTGTTTTTTTGAGTTGGAGATCCCTGGGGTTCTGGGCCTGAGGTCAGGGAGAAGATCCACTGATCGGTTTCTTTAGAATCAGCCGCCTGTGACTGTCAGAGGTTTGGTTTCTTTTATAGCCTCTTGCTCTATTTTTTATATCATGCAAAGCTTGGTGGCCATCGTTACACAAGCCCAGGATCTTTGGTGCGTCTGGCCTCCCTAGGTTTTGTCCCTCCAGCTTCCCCACCTCGTCCTGTTCCCTGCATGGGTAGCTCGTCTGGAGGCAGCTCCGGTCCCGTGGTGCCTCCTGGGTACTCACGGGCAGTGCTGATGGACAGGGTGTGTCCTCACTGTGGCTGTGGGTTCCTGCAGCCTGTGGGGCTCAGTGAGACTCCCTTAGGACCTGCTTTACACTTGACCTCAGGGGTCAGGAGGAGAGGGGAGCTGTATTTAGGGATACCCAGTGTACAGGCAGGCCAACTGGTCGACCCCCAGGGAATCACAGGACACCAAGAGGTCATAGGAATGCTTGGGTTCTCGTGTCAGTGGCTGAAGAGACACAGGTGTTGGGGGTCTTCTGGCCTGGGTTTGGGTCCCAGCTGAACATCCTGGAATATCGCTGGTGGACAGGGTGGTCTTTTCTGGAGGTTGTCAGTGACTAGCTGTTCACTCCCCCCTTAGCGTTCCGCGACTGCGGCGCTCATGGGCGTTTGGTGGCTTGTGGATGCGTTGCTCCGGTCTCTGCCTCTGTCTTCACACAGCGTTCTTCTCTGCGTGCATGTGTATCTCAAATTCCTTCCTCCCTTCCTTCCTTCCTCCCTCCCTCCCTCCCTCCCTCCCTCCCTCCCTTCCTTCCTTCCTCTTCGCTCTCCCTCCCTTCCTCCCTCTCTCTCTCCTTTTCCCTCCCATTTTTTCCTGCCCTCCTTGTGGTACTGGTGATTGAAACCAGGGACATTCTATCTCTGAACTACACCCCCAGCCCTATTTTATTTTTTGGTTTGAAACAGGTCTTGCTAAGTTGTAGAGGGCATTGCCAAAGTGCTGAGGCTGGCCTGTAACCTGCGATTCTCCTGTCTCAGCCTCCCAAGTACTGGGATTACAGGTGTGCACCATCACACCCAGCTCTGCCTTTCTCTTAAAGGAACATTTCTGATTGGATTTAAGGCCCATCTTAAATCCAGGTTGATTTCATCTTGAGATCCTTCAACTAGGTACTTCTGCAAAGACCCTGTTTTCAAAGGTCTAGTGGAGTGGACTTTGGGGAAAGTGTTAGTACTGTTTGACTTAGCTGGTGGGGAGGGGAGCATGGTCTGTGTCCACTGATAGCCCCTGGTCTCTTGGGGGTGGGGACTGGTGTTAGGACCAATAAGACATGGAGTTCTCTGTTGGATGAACAGCAGGGAATCCCAACTGGTAAATCCAGAAGAGTTAGATGGCACAGTTGATTTTTGCAGATTAATTCACTTGCTACCTTGAATAATTGCTTGTCTTCTAGCTTCTGGATCCAGTTATCAAATCATAGAAGGGCCCAAGAACGAGACCGTGCTGAAGGGCTCGGAGGCGCGCTTCAACTGCACAGTGTCCCCGGGCTGGAGGCTCATCATGTGGGCGCTGCGGGGCACGGTGGTGCTGAGCGTGACGCCCACCGAGCCCATCATCACCAACGACCGCTTCACCTCCGCCAGCTACGAGGTGGACGGCAACTTCGTGTCCGAGATGATCATCCATGACGCGCAGCCCAGCGACTCGGGGCCGGTCAGGTGCAGCCTTCAGAACAGCCAGCTGGATGGCTCTGCGTTCCTGTCCGTGCAAGGTGCGTGTGGACGAGCTGGCGTCCACTGGGTTGGACGTTGCGGGCTGGATGGGCCTCCCGAGGTCCGTGCCACGCGTGACGCCGCCATGTGTCCGCGGTCGGCCGTGCTGTGACTCTTCTGGACTAATCGACGTTCCTTCGTCGCCTCCCTCCCTGTCTTCCTCTCCTTCCTCCCTCCTTTCATAGACGCTCTAGTCTCCGGGTTACAATATTTTAAGGATTATTTGGAGCTAATATCCATGATGTTGACATTTGTTTATGTTTCTGATTTTTAATGTATTCCCATTCTTTCCTCCTTCTTGCTTCTTCCTTCCCGTTTTCCCTTTCATCTTTCTTTTTCTATTTCATTCTTTAGACTCTTAGAGATTGGTTTTATCTTCTCATTAGATCCATTTCACTCTCCAACCGCCTTTCTAGACATAGAGCCGAGAGTTCTTTTGGGTCAGTTGTGGTCACTTTTTCCTGATTGGGGCAGCTGACAATCACTGCTTTTTCTCTAGGCTTTTATATATGTCACTATTATTATCACTGTTGTTGTTTTTGTTCTTGTTTTGTTATTTTCTGCTGTGTGTGGTGTTGGATATGGAATCCAGGGGCATTCTACCTCTGAGCTATACCCCTAGATCTTCTTAGTGTTTATTTTGAAACAAGGTCTCATTAAGTTTTTGCACACTGGCCTGCAGCCTGCCATGCTCTTATCTCAGCCTCCCAAGTACTGGGCTTACTGGTGTGCGCCACTGCTCCGGGCTCCATCAGCATATATTTTTTGCGTACGTTATTTATGAACTTTATAGTATGCTTTAACTTTTCTCTCTGGCTAGCTGAATTTCCCCAGTCTCTCCTTTCCTCTATTCTGCCCTCACAGTTGGTGGTTATCAGAGTCAAAGCTGCGTTCTCACCTAATACACAAAGACTTTGGGGGAAAAAAGGGGTAAATCTAGAGTAATGGCTAACTTATTTTTCATTCCAAAAGGTGATTCTGAGGTACTTACAGTCATGCTATATGGTTAAAAAAGAGTAAAAGGATGCTTTTTGAAGATTCTAGAATATTCTTATAAAAAATAATGACTTTGTAGAGTTTTCAGTGCATTCATATGCTGTTTATAGAGGCATTAGAATTAGTAGAGTTTAGGATTTCTATAATAGCAGGTCTTATAAGAGACCACACCATGTCTTTGCACTTATATCTAACATCCATTTATTTGCCCCAGAGGAACCCCCCCCCCCCCAATTCTGTCTGCATTCATGTCGTTGTCGAATCAAATTTGATAAGGTTTGGTGTAGAGGCAAGTCAATCTATGTCTATTTACATTTTTAAAAATGGGTTTTTAGAAATTTAGCTAAATTAGTGGGTCTTTCTTTCGGCATGTCTTTAATTTTGTGTGGGTTCATGATATTTTCTAAACACATGATCATTTGAGTCTGCCTAGGACCCTTGGCTTGATTTGCATGGGAATAATGCATGCTGTAAGGGAAAGAACAAGGGAAAATGAATCAAAGGCTCGGACTCTGGTCTTGACCAGGCATCTACCAGAGAGGTCCCTGAGACGGCTCCATCTCTCATCTTTAAATGAGGACAAAGCTTTTCTGTCTGCCTCACGGGTTTGTTGTGAGGACCAGGTGCAAAACAACGGAGCAAGGTTTGAAAACTCCCAAGTCCTATCCCCTTAGTCGAGTGAGAAACAGAGCTGCGCCCAGCGTGGTCTAGTTGTTAGTAGTACAGACTCGGGCTGAGCTGCGCGAGTCCCTGTTCTATCTTACTGCCTACGAACCTTCACCATGCATGACCTTGGACACAGAGCTAAACGGCTTTCCTCTAGTTCCTTCATCATGGAGCATCAAATAAGCAGGTCTGTGTAAAGCCTCCAGTGCAGCGCCTGGCACCTGGCAATTACCATATGACTATTCGCTACTATTTATTATATTCCCAGCAAGAGCGTACCATTGTGCTGGGCGTTATGTGGGACACAAAGATGAGTAGAAAACTAAATTCCTGTCCTCAAGAACCTAACAAGAATAGTAGCTACTGCAGGTAGCCCCAGAAAGGGGGCAACAGAGATGCCGGCCAGAGCAAGGCGGATGGGCCCAGGTTCCAACATGGACGGTGGCAACGGGATCTGCCACTCCTTCACAGACAGTCCTGTGGAGATGGTGCCATTTGAGATGCACTTTGAAAGTCTATGGTTGGCAGGCAGAAGGGGAGTCGAGAGCGCAGGACACTCCTACACTGGAAAAACAAGGACTAAAGCCATGGCTAATTATTGCTATACTCATGGGTATCAAATTCACAAATCCAAATGGGTTTTTAGCATCTTCCCCCCAAAGCTATAAGTCTACAAATTTGTCTGAATACCTCTAACATACATTATTATGTGTCAGTAATTACTGTAGTTTTTGGTTTTAATACAGATGGAATAGTAAGTGTCTGGGGAGGAATAGTAAGTGTCTGGGGAGGTCAAAGCCTTCCCAAGGTCATGCAGTTGGGTCTGAACTCAGTCATTTAACGCTGGTTCCATTGACCTGAATGGCACTTTGTCGTTGGAGGAACTAATGCTCTCTGAGCAGCAAGGTCTCCGCAGGAGAAAAGAAGCTCAGAAACGGAGCACACACGATGGAGTTCCGTTTGAGTCATGCAAAGTCCATGTGAACATGCTAGGCACACTTTGGTATCAGATGTTTGCCTCTTAGATAGACAAACACTGTTAGATAACCTTCCTGAGATCCGACAGGGAAAAGTTGAATCCCAGTTGCAGTCAGAAAAAGAAAATACTTCAGATGGCTGCATCGGTCCATTTATGAACCAGTCTACTAACATACCCAACTCTAGACCTCTTGTGTTTCAAGGACCACATGGACCGGGGCTCACGGTCTTCTGTTACCGTCTGAGGCCAGACCATCCCTCCCAGTGTTTGACTCCTTATCTCCCCATAACACAAAACAAAACAATGATTAAACAAAAGGATACCCACAAAACCCTTTAGACTTAAGGGACGAATCCTTACCCCACTCATTGTCCCATTTACAGTGGCCTTGAATTAGCAGAGGCAACTTACTCATCCCAAGAGAATACTCAGGAATGGATAGTTGGAGCTGTGACATTTTAGAGTGAAAAGGCCTGGCACAGCTGATCTGGCTCGGGTGGCCTGGGTCTCCTGGACGTGTGGACCCTCAGATCCTCCCCAGGTGGCCTGCGGAGGCACTGCTGTCCCCATGATGCTAAGATGCTGCCGCCCTTTCTGCGCTCTTTCCCACGAGGGCACAGGAGCTTTCCAGTGCATGCTGGGACGTCCACAAACTCAGCGCACCAGCGTTTCCAAATGCAGTGTTTAATGATGAAGTGCTGTGTAAGCATCAGAGACCCAGAGTTCCAGACAGAGCATTGGATTTTAATGTAAGAGAGAAGGAAAGTTCCTGACACGGTTTCAGATTCTACGGTGCAGGCAAACTTTAAGAAACCACTTAAACTTGTGGAGTTTTAGTCTAGTATCCAAGAATAGCCACGGTGATCTAAAAAGACTCCTAAATACTCTGCACTGTTCTAGCCACATTTATGTGCAAAGTCAGATTTTTACTTCCACCCTGAAAACAAAGAAATATATTGCAGTAGATTGAATGAAGTACGTATGAAAATTGAGACAGGTACTAAGACACTCTTACTCAATTATTCTGGGTAAAAATATAATTATTGTAAATAAAAATATGTTCATTTCTACTAACATGAAATGAATTATTACTAAATAAATATTATTTTTATTGGTGCACTGTAGTCATACATCTTAATGGGGTACAAGATGGTGGAGGCACACATGCACACGTCACTCATTTAGCCCTTCCCCAGTCCCCCCCATTCCCTCCCCTCCCTGCTTCTTATGTTTGTCTTAGTGACTGACTTTGATATGTTTGTGAATGCACATCATATATATTAGGAAAACTCCCTAAATAATTATTTTAAAACATAATTAATTTGAATTTCAAACATGGTAAATATTGATAGATATAACTCACACAATTGAAAGGTCTTGGGAGTTTTCAGTAATGGTCAAAAAATGTAAGTGATACTGATACCAAAATGTTCGAGAACCACTGATCTGGTCAAAATATCTCAGTGACTGGTGGAAATCAGAGAGCCCCCAAATTCCAGAGCCCCCAAATTCCAGTTCTTGTTCAAGATGATGGCACTTTTGCAGCCGAGCCTAAGTGACAGCGGACTTTGATTTCTAATCCAGTGTTCTTTCCAGTCTGTGCTGCACACAGGAGTTTTAGCCTGTTTTAATTTGATCATTTCAATGCATATATATTTCACTAAGGCTGTGTCTTTGCTGGAGCCAATCCTCAGGTTATCTTAGCAATATTAGCAAAAAATAATCAAGGTCTTCATGTGGGTTATTTACAGTGTGAACTCTGGCATGGGCAAATGAACTCTGAGTAAAAATATGAGACTATTCACCTGTGATAACCGATCCGGGTTAGTTATTTTTGATTTGATTTTGATTTAATGTGTACTAGAAACATATTTTCAGTGTCCAACTATTTTCGCACTATCCAAGAAAGGAATGTCTCAACATTTGTGACCACCCCCAAAAATATACAGAATAAATGTCACTGACTGCAACTCTTGAGAGAGACTTGCTTCACGCAGGACTCCGCAGTGCATTTTTCTTATAGCGAAGAGAATATGAAAGTTCTTTTTCTTTTTGCTTTTGCCTCCAGAACAGCCGCTTTAGTTGTTCTGCTGCCCCGAGTGGGTCTTACATCTGCCATGTATTTCCCATAAAATTATTTCCCCCAGTTCTCTGCAATTCTATATTTTCTTGTGATCGACTTCACGTTCTTCCGAGAACCTGGCATGTAAAACCCCCACCAAAAAAACAGATCCAAGTAACACCTGAGTCCGGGCTTCCTAGGACAGACACAGCCTGTCGGGGTGTGTGAAGAAAGTCTCATGAGATATGATTTGAAACAAAAATCGAAAATAAAAAAGCAAACGAGGATCCAGGGTTGCAGGGCAGCGCCAAGACTCCAGAGCCTTCTCTCTCTTCTCCCTCAGTCATGGGGACGCTGCACATCCTCGGAGACAGTCTCATAGTCACCGAGGACCAACCTTGCAATATCACTTGTCAAGCTCTGGGTTGGGACCCGCCCCCGGAGCTCTCCTGGGAGGTGGACGTCGCCGTAAGCCAGTCGAGCTACACCTCCTTTCTGGAGCCCGGCGACCCTCCGAGAGCGGCGAGCATCCTGGCTATCACGCCGCAGGGCAATGGGACGCTGACCTGCGTGGCCGACCTGAAGAGCGCGCAGGCCCGAATGTCCGTGGCCATCAACCTGACCGCGGTCCAGTCTCTGCCTGGTGAGTGCAGGCCCCGCCTCTGTCAGGAGGGCTGGCCGCTCCAGCCCGTGCTTCCTCTTGGTGCTGCCTCCTCAAGGATGCCCGAGAAAAACCCTCCGAGGACCTTGATTTCAGGTGGTGATGGTGGTGAAGGCCTGACTGGGTGCTGTCGGCTCAGTGATCCCGTGACCTCGTCCACTTTTAAAATCCCATCTGAGTTTCTTCTTTTTCCCAAGTATAAAAACCCTTGAAGAGTCTTGCCCATTGATTATCATAACAGAGCATGGGGTTCAGAGACAAAACCTTGAACTGCATGCTTCTCCAGCTCTCACCTACCACAGTTCCAGTTGGTCCCCTGTGCCCATACGAGTGGGAAGGTGCTCCAGTCCTCTGGGGTTTCTCCCAATCTTAGTAGAATTGTGAGGTTTTATTTATTCATTTTTTGTCATACTGGGGATTGAGCTCAGTAGTGTTCTACCTCTGAGCTACATGTGCAGCTATTTTTATTTTTATTTTTATTTTTTTGGAAACAGGCATTTCCCCACCTAGGTTGCTGAGTTTTGCTAAGTTGTTGAGGCTGCTCTCATACCTGTGATCCTCCTGTCTCAGCCTCCCAAGTACTGGGAGTTTACATTTTTTTTTAACCAACAAATCCATAGCATATTTGGAAGTGCCAAATTTCCATCTCCTTTTTTTTGTTTTTGTTTTTGCAGTACTGAGGATGGAACCCAGGGGCATTCTACCCCTGAGCCATACCCCCAGCCCTAGTTTTTATTCTTTATTTTTGAAACAGGGTCTCACTGAGTTGCAAAGAGCCTCACTAAGTAGCTGAGGCTGTCTACGAACCACAATCCTTCTGTTTCAGCCTCCCAAGTGCTGGGATTAAAGCGTGAGCCACCACGCCGGGCCTCATCTACTTTTTAACTGAACTAAGTGATACTACTTTAAAGCCTAGATCCTCCAGGAGTATCTTCTGTGGGTCCCTTGACACATCAGTCACTCTAACCTTGTACCTCAAAGGGCCTCGCAAGCCTGGGAGCTTTGAGTGGATGTGGTAGTACAGGGGATGCAGGGGTGGTGGGGTGATGAGGTGCTCAGGTCTGGAGATCTCCTTTGACTCCTTTGTTTTACAAAAGAGGAAGGAAGGCCTGGGGAAATGTTATTCTTTAGTTGAGGTCACAGAGCTGAAGGGGGCAGAGCAGGTCCTGGGAGCTAAGAAGAGCTTTTCTCTGGCCCAATGGCGGTGTTCCATCATGGAAATACCATTACTTGAGGTCTTTTAAAGTTCAGAACACAGCTATGGACAAAGTAAAATGATAATAACATTAATAAAGTGCTTATGAAGCACCTAGTGCTGTCCCAAGCACTTCTCAAATTAGGAACTAGAGTCATTTTTGACTCTGCAGAGCAGACCAAGGAGTGGGCTGTTATGGTGAGGGAGGGGATGGGGACAGTGTTGTCTGAAATTTTCCCATGCTAAAGAAGGCGGGGGCAGCCCTGACAGTCCTTCTCCAGGATCTGCCCAGCCGTCCACTGTGTGAGCAGCCACTTGAAGGGTGTATGAGTTTCCTGAGCTGCTTTAACAAAGTGTCACATGCTGGGGGCACAGGCCTCGGGTCCTGGTGTCAGCAGGGTCTGTTCTCCCTGGGGCGGTGATGGAGAACTTGTTCCATCACCTTCTTGCCCCTGGTGGCTGCTAGGGAACTTTGACATTTCTCGGCTTGTAGACACATCGCCCAGCCTGTTTTCATCTTCACATGGTGATCTCTTTGTGTTTTATGTGCAAATTTGTCTTCTTAAATCAAGACAACAGTCATATTAGATTCGGGGGCTACCCTACTCCAGAATGACCTTATCTTGTATCTGTGATCCTTCAATTTCTGAATAAGGTCACACTTTGAGGTATTGAGGTGAGGACTTCAACATATGAGCATTTCTGGGGGGCACGGTTCTGCTCACATGGATGGAGGCCCTGGGAACCTTACAAAGCTGTTCTGAGCCTAACCTTTTGTGTGTGTGTGTGTGTGTGTGTGTGTGTGTGTGTGTGTGTGTGTTTGGTGTGTCTGTGTTTGTCGTGCTGGGGTTCCTGGAAGCCCTTCTACCTCCGGGCTACACTCCGAGACCTATTTTTATATTTTTTTATTTGGAAACAGGGTCTCTTACGCCAGCACGGCTGGCTTCAAACCTGCGCGATCCTCCTGTCTCCGCCTCCCAAGCACGGGGATTACAAGCGTGCGCCACCACACCCGGCGAGCCTAACCTTTTGTAATCACCCCATTCATACACATGGATCAATCTCCAGTGCAGCACACGCTTGCTTCTCTGATGGTGGACCCTCTTGTCTCCAACTCACATGTCCCAGAGACCAGGCAGACAAAAGAAATGAACAGTGAGTGAATACAAGAGTCAGCTAGAAGATAGAGTGGCAGGCTGGCATGGGACCAGAGTACACATGCCCTTTTCCCCAGAGGAGGTCGCTCCAGTTTTAGCTGGTAGTTGCTGGGGGAATGTGAGCACAGCACTGCCAGGTCCCCCAGCATTTCATAAGAAAGTGAAAATCTTGAATTTTATGTGAACTTCCTTGGCCTTTGAAGGCTGCTAGCAGCTAATTGAAATGTTCTGTAAGTCTAGGCCAAACAAAAGCAGAGGGGCCTGGCCCTACCCACTTGTGGAAGCCTCTGTAATCTCTCCCCTATCAAAATAGGCCCCAAATCTGTGGGAAGAGAAAAGTGGTTCTGTAGAATCAAAGCTAACCTCTAAGAGAAATAACTTACAGCTTTTATTTCACCAAGTTCCAAGGAGCTTTGCTTTTAGTCAAGTACAAGGATCCTCCTCCTTTCCCTGTATCCTGGTTCTAGAGCCCTTCGTTCTGGGATATTGAAGAGCAGTAGAACCGCTCACGGGGGGCAGCTGTCACTCTCCCGCTTGTTTTCATGGGCACCTCCCGGCCTGGGCCTGAAGTGGCCGAGGGGCAGCTGCTCCACTACTCTTAGACCGGTTCTGGCTTTTGAGGAAACGTAGGTGACATCATCATGCAGACACACGATGACGGTATTGCTATCGCTGGCGATGAGTGTGGCATCAGGGTGGGGCAGCAGCCTCGGAATTGCCCCATCGTAAAGGTCCGGCTTTGCCCGTTCAGTTGGCATGGAGTCTGTGGCACTGTGGGATGTCCTGCTCCTGTCGTCTTTCACACGGTAACGCTCATGTTCATCACCAAGTTACTGACTGCAGCTGTTATTTCTGTGCTGGTTGTAAACGCTCTTTCTGTATCTAGTAGTTGTAAAAAAGAGACTCTTCCTTTCTCCTCTTGCTCCTTCCTGTCTTGGTATGGACTTGTTTCTGTTCCGTCTGCCACAGTCCGTTCCTATGGATGTTCAACTTGGTCCAGGTTGGCCCGCAGGAGCCCCTGCACGCTGTCTGTGCTGTCTCTGACATTTCCCTGTTAATTTCACTCTCTCTCTATCTATCTATCTCTTTTGGTACTAGGAATTGAACCCAGAGGCATTCTACCTCTAAGCCCCACACTCAGCTCTTTCCATTTTATGTATTTGTTTTTTGAAACAGGGTTTTGCTAAGTTGCTGTGGCTGGTCTCACTACTGCGATCTCCTGTCTCAGCCTCCTGAGTACTGGGATTACAGGTGTGCACTGCCACGCCTGGTTCTTCCCTCGTAATTTATAAGCACTTGGCCCAGTACGATATTCCAGACTCACTGTGCAATTTCCTGTCCCAGCCTGAACTCAGCACTTCTCAGGGAGCCAACCCAGCCTGCCTTTAAGCTACTTAATATGATAAAGTCGGATTGAGGCTTCGAAAGGGGGAAGGTGGGAACATGCATTAGCAACAAAGAGAATAAAATTGACTGTTTAAAGCACACATTTTAATAAGATAATACTGCAGCAGAAAGCCTTGGCTTGATCCATGAACCCCTGTAGAAATGGATTTCAGAGATCAGCTTGCCTGCACATTTTCCCTCCTGCATGGGAAGGGCAAAGGAAGGGCCTTTTAATTTCCCATCACGTTAACTCAGTGGGATTCTTCCCCGACCAGGCCGAGTGCCCTGACTAGGGCTGAGGCAGGCGGGCTGGGCTGGAGGCGCTGCGGGCGGCCTGCGACGAGTCTTACTTTATTGGACTCATTTGCCAAGGGTAATTGGAGCCTAAATTATTCACCAAGCTCGGGAGCAGCTGGCACTGGCTGCGTGGTCTGTGTTTCATGCAAATTTTACTAGCTGAAGACCTCATTGCGGCCTGAGGCCTTGCGGCACAGCTGGGTTCCTGGGGGCTGAGAGGTGACCAGGCTCTGACTCTTTGGCATCTACAGGGGCCCAGTAAACCGCAGTCCCACCATCCATTTTCTAATAGTGTAGGGAATTTGCTTTCATTTCTGGAATGATCGATCCAGTAAGTCATTGAGAAGAATGACAAGGGCAGCTTAGGGAAACATCGTCAGCCAAGACGGAGGTTGGGTGGAATTGTTATTGCTGCATATACCAGAACCCAACAAATCTTCCTTTTTTCCTTTCTTCCACCGGGGACTGAGCCAAGGGGCATTCTACCTCTGAGCTACAAACCCAGCCCTGTTTATTTTTATTTTGAAATAGGGTCTCATGAGGTTGATGAGAGTCTTACTACTTGCTGAGGATGTCCTCAAACCTGTGATCCTCCTGTTTTAGCCTCCCAAGTACTGGGATTACAGGCGTGTGCCACCACGCCTGGCCTGAGCTGTTTTAAAGCATTCATTTTCTCAGTTAGAGAAGTCATACGACCCTAGAATACTGCAGACATCCACAAAGTTACAAACTGAGAGGCCTTGTCTTCCCTGTCCTTTATTTTTTTGCAATGGAGATTGAACCCAGGCAAATTCTACCTTTGAGCTACAGTCCCAGCTCAATTTTTTTTTTTTTATTCTTTGTTTTGGAACAGAGTCTTACTAAGTTGCAGAGGGCCTCACTAAGTAGCTGAGGCTGGCTGCAAACCTGTGATCCTCCTGTCTCAGCCTCCCAAGTACTGGGATTACAAGTGTGCGCCACCATGCCCGGCCTTGGCCTTTTTTTTTTTAAACAGATACTTTTATCGTTCATTGTAGTCTTACATCATAATGTAGTTCAGTGGGACAGGGGCACACATGCATGACAATGCCACTTATGTCCGTCTGGGTTGTTTTTTTTTTTGTGGGCTTATTTACGTATAGGTTGTGAAATGAAGAAGGTGAATCCTATCACCAGGCCACACGGGCGCCTTGTAGGAGGCAGTGGCTCCTGGGGATGCTGCATCTTCCTGGAAGTGGCACTTGGGGGCAGAGAAGGGCCCTAGGTGCAGCAGTCCTGGGCTTTTGCTTTAAACCTGACAGTGTGACCCTGGTGTGCCACTGATAGTGGGCTCGCTCTCCTCACCTGCCAAGGGGGCGGGACGGGCGCAGGGTTCTCACTTCTGGCTGCCTGTCAGTCATAGAGGAGCCTGGATGTGGGTGGGTGTAGGGGCTCAGGCCCCTCCCAAAGGGCTCTGACTTAATTAATCTTCTTGGAGCCTGGGGTTTGCAATCCTCAAAACAGTTCCTCAGTTGGGCATGGCGGTGCACGCTGTAATCCCAGCATTCGGGAGGCTGAGACAGGAGGATCATGGTTCACGAACAGCCTCAGCTACTTAGTGAGGCCCTATGCAACTTAGTGAGACCCTATGTCAAAATAAAAAATAAAAAATAGGGCTGGGGATGTTGCTCAGAGGTAGAATGCCCCTGGGTTCAAACCCCAGTACCATAAAACAAAACAAAACAATAAAACAGTTCTTCAATTACATCTCCTGGAGGTTAGGACTTGGGGCTACTGGCCTAAAATGTCTCTCAGTTCTCTCAGTCCCTACCTCCTGCCCAGCCTTGTCAGATCTTACTGTCTACACAGGCTCCATCACCAGGCAGCCTGAGGCTGATCCCAGCTCACGCATTCATTAGATGTGTGACTTTGGACAAATTGTTCAACCTCTTGTCACAGAGATAACAGTGATCCAGCCTTACAGGGCTGCAGTAGCTAAGAGAAGTAAGTAGGTTCAACTGCCCAAAGCACTTAGAGCGATCCTGTCCAGAGCGCACAGGGCAGGGCAGGGTGCTTAGCATTCGCCTTACTGGTCCAGAGTTCTGTGTCTCCTCTCAGTGCAGAAGCACGCTGTGCACAAGGTTGTGGAGACATTCTGTAGGGATGCAGTTGGTGGCAAGAAATTCCAGGCGCCCTTTGAAAACCGTGGCTTCTCCAGGAGCACCTGGGAGATGTTGCTTTCTTTTCCTACACAGATGGGGCAAGGATGCACTCGGGCTGAGCGTATGGGAGAAGGATGCACTCGGGCTGAGATTATGGGCTGAGCGTATGGGACAAGGTTGCACTCGGGCTGAGATTATGGGACAAGGATGCACTCAGGCTGAGATTATGGGCTGAGCGTATGGGAGAAGGATGCACTCGGGCTGAGATTATGGGCTGAGCGTATGGGACAAGGTTGCACTCGGGCTGAGCGTATGGGAGAAGGATGCACTCGGGCTGAGATTATGGGCTGAGCGTATGGGACAAGGTTGCACTCGGGCTGAGATTATGGGACAAGGATGCACTCGGGCTGAGATTATGGGCTGAGCGTATGGGAGAAGGATGCACTCGGGCTGAGATTATGGGACAAGGATGCACTCGGGCTGAGATTATGGGCTGAGCGTATGGGACAAGGATGTACTCGGGCTGAGATTATGGGCTGAGCATATGGGACAAGGATGCACTCGGGCTGAGCATATGGGACAAGGATGCACTCAGGCTGAGATTATGGGCTGAGCGTATGGGAGAAGGATGCACTCGGGCTGAAATTATGGGCTGAGCGTATGGGAGAAGGATGCACTCGGGCTGAGATTATGGGCTGAGCGTATGGGACAAGGATGCACTCGGGCTGAGATTATGGGCTGAGCGTATGGGACAAGGTTGCACTCGGGCTGAGCGTATGGGACAAGGTTGCACTCGGGTTGAGCGTATGGGAGAAGGATGCACTCGGGCTGAGATTATGGGCTGAGCATATGGGACAAGGTTGCACTCGGGCTGAGATTATGGGACAAGGATGCACTCGGGCTGAGATTATGGGCTGAGCGTATGGGACAAGGATGCACTCGGGCTGAGATTATGGGACAAGGATGCACTCGGGCTGAGATTATGGGCTGAGCGTATGGGACAAGGATGCACTCGGGCTGAGATTATGGGCTGAGCATATGGGACAAGGATGCACTCAGGCTGAGCGTATGGACAAGGATGCACTCGGGCTGAGATTATGGGCTGAGCGTATGGGACAAGGTTGCACTCAGGCTGAGATTATGGGACAAGGATGCACTCGGGCTGAGATTATGGGCTGAGCGTATGGGACAAGGATGCACTCGGGCTGAGTTTATGGGACAAGGATGCACTCAGGCTGAGATTATGGGCTGAGCGTATGGGACAAGGATGCACTCGGGATGAGATTATGGGCTGAGCGTATGGGAGAAGGATGCACTCGGGCTGAGTTTATGGGACAAGGATGCACTCGGGCTGAGATTATGGGACAAGGATGCACTCGGGCTGAGATTATGGGCTGAGCGTATGGGACAAGGTTGCACTCGGGCTGAGATTATGGGACAAGGATGCACTCGGGCTGAGATTATGGGCTGAGCATATGGGACAAGGTTGCACTCGGGCTGAGATTATGGGACAAGGATGCACTCGGGCTGAGTTTATGGGACAAGGATGCACTCGGGCTGAGATTATGGGCTGAGCGTATGGGACAAGGATGCACTCGGGCTGAGCGTATGGGACAAGGATGCACTCGGGCTGAGATTATGGGCTGAGCGTATGGACAAGGATGCACTCAGGCTGAGATTATGGGCTGAGCGTATGGGACAAGGATGCACTCGGGCTGAGTTTATGGGACAAGGATGCACTCGGGCTGAGATTATGGGCTGAGCGTATGGGACAAGGATGCACTCGGGCTGAGATTATGGGCTGAGCATATGGGACAAGGATGCACTCAGGCTGAGCTTAAGCACAGAAGCCAGTGATGTAGCGTAAGGCGCACACAGCGGCATGAAGAAGGGAGGGAGCAGGTAACATGTGAGCCTGGAGATAACTTTCCCTGTTGTTTTTATTGGTCATTTATGCACAGACAGTACACCGCCCTCACTGTGCGCCTGTCACTCTCCTCCAGTTTTGCACACCGGCCCTCCTTGGGCATTGTCTCTTTTATGTAAGACCCAGGCAGGAATGTCCCAGGATGATTGTCCCACTCGGGCTCCTCTGAGCTAAGCACCAGGTGCGGTTCTCCTGGGCCCCCGGCCCCACCCATCCCGTCTGCACCTGAAGGGCTTGGGTTAGGGATGAGGCCATCCCCAGCCTTCTGTGTCACAGGCAACATATGACTCTCGCTATTTAATTTTTCAATCTACTATGATTGCACTCATTAAAAATAAATTGGCCTCAGTTGGGTGTGGTGGCGCATGCTTGTAATCCCAGTACTTGGGAGGCTGAGACAGGAGAATTGCAGGTTTGAGGCCAGCCTCAGCAACTTAGACTCTATTTCAAACTAAGAAATAAAAAGAGCTGGGGGTAGAATGCCCCCGAGTGGTTCAATCCTCAGTACCAAAAAAGAAAAAGAGATGGTCTTCCACTAAATAAAAATATGTGTGTATGTGTATGTCTCGTATGTATATATGTAGTATTTGATAAATTCTAAAAATGTATGTGTGCATATATACATGCGTCCAAGTACATATATACATGGCATACATGAGCAATTATACACTATTACTAAAATGTGAAGGGTTGTGGGTGTAGCTCTCCTGTTTACTGTGAGCAACCTCCTCGTGGTTCTCACCCCACACCTAGGACTCTCCTGGATTAGAGGGAGAGTTCTGCTTTCAGCTGAGGTCTCTCTGAGGCGTGAAACTCCATGCAGAAATGGACTCCTTTGGTGCGTGCTCACAGCCAATAGGAAGTAAAACTGGGCCATGTGGCCCTGATACCATTTGCCACTGGGTCACCGTTGGGGACCTTAAGTGGGGCAGGCATCCCTCTGCTGGCTTGCGGTGGAATCAAGGAACAAGGAAGGGGGTAACACCAGTGTCACCTTTTCTCTTCTTTGACTCAGTTGCCAGCCCCAGGCAGGCACCTCCCGTCCTGCAAATAGGCACTCCCAAGGTCTCAGCAGGTGGCTCTGCTGGTCAGGGGACCTGGCCTGGGTCAGGACCCATTGACAGAGGGTGGAGCCCTACTGTTTTTCCCCAGCATGGGAGGAGCGGCCACTGGCACGGGGTGTTTAGTAGGTCAACAGGCATGGTGTCTTAGGTCAGGGAGAATTCTAGTCTCTCTCTCACCTCTTAAGCTAGACCTCGATGTTTAACCCAGCCAACTCCTTTATTAGGCAAACTTGTAATATCTGCCAACTTGAGCTTCTAAAAGAGTCCATCAGAATGGATGCAGGTGACTGTGGAAATTTCCAGCACAAGCTCTGTGCCTCCTGGGCTTCTCAGAACTCCCACCCACATCCTTTGAATGTTTCAGCATCTGGTGGGCAGGAATTGCTACTTGTGAGTGAGCCGGGGGCCAAAGCAAATGCGGCAGTGAGCATTGGCCAGGAGACTGGCTGGCCCTGTCGATAGAAGCCTGGAGTTCTCACCTGTTGCCGGCTTCGGCTTGAGCTCGGATTATAAACCCCAGACTGTGAGTGTCATCAGTGCACCGCTCTACTTCATAGTAATTTTACTACTGCATTTGTGGACAGAGAGAGTAGAAGCCTCCTGTAATGTGGAGTGCTGGGCGTGATGACATTTTGCCCATGCCGAGGATTATCAGTGTGGGTCATAAGCCACCTGCGGGTCATCACATGGGGTGCGATTCTAGACACTCTGCTTCTAAATGTGCTACAACTATCCCCAAAGATGCTGGGATCCTGCTGTCTGTGGAGCAAGGGGCTCAGCTTACTCTCCAGAAGTCAAGGATCTGGATGGTGTTATTGCTTACCTTCCGGGGCAGGGGAGGTATGGTAGGAGATGGGCATAATTTTGTCCTTTCCCATCACCTCTTTTTGGGAAACCCTTTTCTTGTCTCTTTCTGTAACTCATATCAGAAAGATAGTGAATGAGGTGGAGAGAGTTCACATTACAAAAGCAGTTTATCTTTCTTACCTTCTTACAGTTCTCTTCTGGCATTTTAATATGAGGAGAAAGGTGAATTCTAAGCTTGGCACAACTGCAGCTGATGGCCTGATGTGGAGACTTCTCTAGGCAGAAAGGAATTCAGTATCTTTATCAGTCTCTTCATCATCTGTCCATCCATCCATAATCTCTCCACTAACCATCTATCTCTCCATCCATGCATGCATCCATCAATGTATGGATCTGTCCATCCATTAATCCATCCAACCATCCATCTATTCATCCATCCATCCATCCATCCATCCATCCATCCATCTCTCCATCCATCCCTCCATCTATCTCTCCATCCATCTGCCCACCCACCCACCCATCCATCTCTCCTTGCATCCATCCATCCGTTGCACCTACTGTGTCACATGTGCTTAGAATATAAGAAAAATACGATATGGTCCTTGACTTTGAGGGACCTGAGTCTCATTTAGACAGTAGAAGACATACAAGAAGAATTGGAAGCAATGGTTTGATTGATTTTCTAGACATTTGGAATGACAATGAATTTGAGATGTTAAAAAAAGAAAGTGTCAAAACTATTTAACATTTCTTAAATTCTTAGAAGAAAATTAAAAAGTCTTTTTAAGCAGTGCAAAGAAGCTCTGCATTCAGGGCAAAAGACGTAAGATTTCTTTCTATATGATATAATTCTTCAACGCACAGAGGCCCCTGAATTTCAGCACTTATTTTTAGACAAGTCTGTGAATACTCTGCAGCTGGGTCCTTGCCTGTCCGTGAGTCAGCATCCGTGCTGTTGGTGATTGTAGACACCAGGCAGGAGTGATCATCTCTAACGCTTCTTACACTTATTCAGAGCATTTAATAGTGGCACAGGAGTAGCAGACTATAATTTCCAGGTCAATTTTCAAGGACAACTTTAAGAAAAACACGCAAGAGTGATTTTTTTAATGCTAGTCTTTGCTTCAACAGGCCAGCCGGCCACTGATTTCGAAGCAAA
Source organism: Muscardinus avellanarius (assembly GCF_963383645.1). Taxonomy (NCBI): domain Eukaryota; kingdom Metazoa; phylum Chordata; class Mammalia; order Rodentia; family Gliridae; genus Muscardinus; species Muscardinus avellanarius. Next base: position 5,740,255 of record NC_137790.1, on the reverse strand, counting down.
CCTTTCCTTCCTTCAAGGAAGCCTATGGCTTTAGTATTTTTTATGAGCAGCATCCAGCATCGTAGCATTCCCTGACTCTCAGGTACCACCACACACTCAGGGCTGAGCAGCACTCTATGGGACCGCAATTCACAGATCGGCTTCAACATCGGAGGTCTGGCTTCCACTTGGCTCCATCCATCCAAGGCATGGATGTTGGGTGAGTGCCCTCGTGGGACCTCAGTGTAGGTCCCACAAGCAGTGGCTGGACTGTGCTGCCCAGACTGCCCAGGACTCTCCCTTAGGACAGAAACGTTCGATGTGTTGGTTGCCTACTTCAAATGTGGCCAGTGCACCGAGCCACTTAATATTTAATTTTGCATTATTTTAATCAGTTTGAAATCGTACAATCACACACACAGCCAGAACTGGACAGCTCTAAGACACAGCAACATAAAAAGGTCAAGGCGCCATTCACCTCTTTCCTTCCTTCTCCCTCCACTTCCCTTTAACTTTCTGCTTGCTCCGCTTCAATTTGCATCTTTTCTCTGGCAACCCAGGGACTACTGGACAAAATAAGAGTGCAACACAGCCAGGTGTGGGGGTGTACCCTGTGATGCCAGGGCTCGGAAGGCTGAGACAGGAGGTTGGAGGACAACACGCGGGAACTTTATAAGACCCTGTTTAAAAAAAAAACAACAAAACTAAAAGGGCCGGTGGTGTAGCTCAGAGGTAGAATGCCTTTGTGTTCAGTTCCCAGTAACACACACACACACACACACACACACACACACACACACACACACAGAGCTTCTCTATGAGAAATACTTTCTGCCGTGGGTTTGGGCTGGGCTGTGGGGAGAGCCATGCACCCGAGTTCCTTCGGAAGTGGCCCTCACTCCTTATATTCTTATTCCCATTGGACTCTGGAATCTCAAAGGGTGGGGCCTGGAAGAGAGAACTGGATGCTCCCTCCCACTCGTGGCCAGCAGTAGCTGCTCTGTAGTAGTTTCTTGACTACACGAGGCTGTGAGAAGTGTGATAATCGCTCCTAATCACTACGCCACTCCTTGGGAGTTGTCATCCTCCCTCGACCTTATCTCAGGAACGTTGGAGGCATTAACCAGTTGATACTTGGACTGAGTCACCAACAGTTATTTATGGGCACCAATAAAAATTGTGGTGGATGGTACTGCACAAATAATTACACAGAGGGGAAGTTGCCTACGGCACATAGCTATAGCGGGCTAAATAGTTACAGTATTTTTGGAAAATATAATGCAACTTAGGTTGTGGTGGGATCTGTGGTGTTAGACAGTGCAAATTTCACTAACGTGTTTGTTTCTCTCCTTTCAACTCTGTAGACGGTCTTGACGAGCCAGGCCCAGCCTTGCCCACCTGGGCCATCGTGCTGCTCGCCGTATCCTTTTCGTTGCTCTTAATCCTGATCATTGTTCTGATTATAATATTCTGCTGCTGTTGTGTCTCTGGAAGAGAGAAAAAAGGTAACTTTTCCCATATACATTTATATGCGGTTTCAAATGAACACTGGCTGCAAGCAGCTGATGTTGACAAACTCATGAGTTCTTTCTGAATTCTGGGAGAGATTCCGTCACACCTGTCAGGAATGGCTGCCATCAGAAAGACAAACAATGACACGCCTCGGTGGAGGAAAGGGAGCCCCAGCACACGGTCGTATGCGAGGGCTCTCTAGCATCCAAGTATTGTGCTTCCTCAAAAAATTAAAAACGGGCTACCATGTGATCCAGCAATTCCACTTGTGGGTGTATCCCCAAAGGAAACAACGCCAGCATGTCAGAGGGATCTCTGAATTCCCAGGTTCATTGCGGCCCAAGTCACGGCAACCATGAAATGGAAACAGTCTAAGAGTCTATTGACTGATGAGTGATAAAGAGAGTATGATACACACAGTAGCATACTATTCAGCCTTTAAAAATGAGAATATTCTATTATTTGAGACAAGGGCAAGCCTGGAAAACATTAAGTAAAATAAGTCAGGCACAGAAAGGCATGGTCTCACTTATATGTGGGACCCAGTAAGAGTTGACCTCCTACAGGGAGTGGAAGGGCGATTACCATGGATGGGGCCAAGGTGTTGGAGACATGTTGGCCAAGGGGCTCGAGGCTTCAGTTAGGATGAGTAAGTTCTGGAGATCCACTGTAAAGCATGGTGGCTATGATTAATATATACAGCATTTACTTATAATTTGCTAAGAGAATAGGCTCAACACATTCTTCCCATTAAAAAGTGATTCCTTGCCGGGAGTGGTGGCACATGCTCGTCATCCCAGCATTTGGGAAGTGGAGACTGGAGGATCCTGGTTCACGGACAGTCTCAGCTACCTAGTGAGGACCTTTGCAACTCAGTGGGACCCTGTTTCAAAAATAAAGAATAAAAAAAAATAAGGCTGAGGGTGCAGTTTGGAGGTAGAATGCCCCTGGATTCCATCCTCAGTACCGCAAAAAAAAAAAAAAAAAAAAAAAGAAAAGAAAAGAAAAAGAAAAGAAAAAGGGATTAAGTATATGAAGCGATGGATGTCTTGAACAACTTGATTTAATCACCTCACAGTGCAAATGTATATCAAAACACCACATTATTCACTGGAAATACACATGATTTTCATTTGTCAGTTATACCTTAATACAGCTGAGAAAACAACAGCAACGGCAATAACAATGAACACAACAAAACCACAAACAGAGAGACACTGGCTCCAATGTCTTCAAAAGGAGCCATGGGAACTTGACAGGCAAAGAGAGAACCAACTTAGGGTGGACACTATTTTTTTCTTAATATCTGGAGCATCCGCTCTGGACACCAAGGTCTTCCTGCTTTGAGAAGGTGAAAAGCCAGGCCTTTCTCACCAGAGACCCTGTGTATTAGATCTTTGTGCTATCTGCAAGGCTGAACAGCTATTATAATATGTCACTTAAGTGCAATCATTTTTTCTAGAATTATACCTATCTGAACACATCAAAAGGTTGTTTCCCATTCTGTGAACTTTTAAATCTCTCTTTGCAGGCAAATGTTGATGTGGTGGTAGAAAGAAAAATAGGCCTTCCATTCATAGAAATTAGTACAAATTAAATCAATACAAGATAATGACCCATTTCTTTTGAACGAGGTCTTCTGAAATCCTCCAGGTTTTGTGGAAGCAGTCCTGGTTTGGGGTTGACCTCTTCAACACTGGCGCGGGCTTGTCTGGAAGATTGGGAGTTTGTGCTTCACAGTTGAAGGACGCTCTGCCCTGTGGATGGCCCAGAACTTTCTAAGTGCTGGTCGCATGATTATTCCTCTTTTCCCTCCCTTTCTCCCTCCCTACCTTAGTCCCTCCCTCCTTTCCTTCCTCTTTCTCTCCTCTTTCCCCCTCCTCCTTTTTGAATTTTTTCTACAGTCTAATTGCTTTTTTTTTTTTTTAAGAGCAGAGGCCTGATGTTGCTTGCATGTCAGTTGAATTGCATTTTTAATTCCATCTTCACTGGCTGCATCTGACGAGCACTATTTGCGTATGCCAGGCACACCACCGACTCTTACATGGCGGACTCTCTTAATGAGACCCTCTATTGTAAATCACATGGTCCAGCCTTAACCCAGATCATGGTCCAGCCTCGGCTCCTGCAGGGATTTGGTTTGTGCTTGGGAGATTAATTTTATGGGGCTACTTGATTCCTCGGGAAGCAGAAGTGGAGCGGTCATAAACTCCTGTTGGCCTTGATGAGATGGGATTTGTTTTACTGGATGTTACTCCGCTGGCCACAGACGGGGTGCTCAAATAAGATACACTGGATTTTAAATGAAAACTATTGAAATAACTGCAGTTTTCACTGTGAACTGACTGGGTTGTTCTGTGCTTTGGGACTGCTATTTTCTTTCTTTCTTTCTTTCTTTCTTTCTTTTTTTTTTTTTTTTTTTTTTTTTTGCACTGCTGGGGAGGGAACCCAGGGGCATTCTACCTCTGGACTATGCCTTCAGCCCTGTTTTTTAATTCTTTATTTTGAAACAGGGTCTGAGTTTCAAAGGGCCTCACTAAGTAGCTGAGGTTGTCTGTGAACTGCAATCCTCCTGTCTCAGCCTCCCAAATGCTGGGATTACAAGTGTCTACCACCATGCCCAGCAAGACTGCTATTTATATTAGCTCTTGTGGGGTAGAGACATTGTGTCCTGGTCGCTGGGACTTTCTGTTACTACCATGCCTTTATCTGACCTCTGTAGCCTGCTAAGAAGGTAGTTATTGACCCACACAGGACATGGAGGGAGATGATTTTTACTTTTCTCATCTGCAAAATTAGAATTGACTGTGAGAACTAAATAAATTAATATATTAAAATTTCTATGATCAGTTCTAGATGATTTTACTTTTGTTTGGTAGTAGGAATTGAATCTAGGGCCATTCTACCTTTGAGCTACACCTCAGTCTACCCTTTAACATTTTGAAACAGGAGATTCTTGCTAGGTTGCTGAGGGTTTTGCTAAATCGCTGAGGCTGACGTCGAACCTGCGACCTTTCTGTTTCAGCCTCCCAAATACTAAGATTACAGGCAAGTGCCATGATGCCTGGCTAGATTTTTACCCTTGATTTAACTTTGAAGTGGGAGCCTACTTAAGGGGAGCTGGTTTGTTCTGTCTTGTTCTCCGGAAGTCCAGGTGAGGGCTATCAACAGATATTTGCCACAACCCACTTACAAAGTCCGCCCGGCACAGCAGGAGTGGCTATGGTACAAATTATACCACACCTTAACATTGGGGGAAAGCGTCCTGGCGTAGATGTGAGTTGGAAAATGATTTCCAAGACAAAGAAAAGGGCTGTAGGCAGATTATTTATGGAAGTAAGAAATCCACATTCAAGTGAGAATGAAGGCCAGAGACAAAGTGAGAAACAGAGAGACTGGCCCGCTGGGGACTGTGGCTCACACTTGTAAATGGTGAGCAACGGGGTTGGCAGATGGTGAGCGTGCGTGTGTGCGTGTGCTCGTGCACACATGTGGGGTGAGCTCGATTCTTACTGTGGAGTGTAGAACAGGCTGCGTTTGGTCTGGTTCTCGGAATCGTCAGGCTCACGTCCCCTGGTTGATGGACTTAGAACCTCAGGCTGAGCTCACTGAATTCATGGACGACGCTCGGATTCTGTACGCTAACAAAATATCTGGGTACCAATGACCCGGACTTGGCATCCTCTACGATTTGCTGGACCTTTTACGAATCCAGGCTTGGAGGAGAGCAGGCCTTCAGATCGGAGGGAAGGGTGATCATGGAGTTTTTAGATGTAAAGCTGCAGTCCCTCTTTCCTTCCCCGTTTGTATCCTTCTACCTCATTTCCTTTCTCTTTTTCTTCTATCCTACCTCATTGCCCCCACTCCTGCTACGTGGCACACAGTTCACCTTTTTCTTGCCTAGGCAAGGAGCCACGGAAAGCTCACCAGAGTTCTGGATTTCCCCACGACGATGATTTCAATGCCTCAAAAATATTTAACATCAACTTTTTTTTTCAAAAGACATTGTCTGGTGCTCTGGCGGTACCTGGGACATTCTCCGTGTGCCAGTCGAGGAAAGCCTGAGGGCCCCACTCGGGCCGTGGGATGGCAGCCTGGGGGAGAGGGCCCAGGCGGCCTCCGGGCCCAGCTTCCCAGGAGCATGCTGGCCACCCCGCTACTGTACCGCAGGGGTCACTGAGGGAGGCCTGGCAGGCCTCCGCAACTTAAATAAGATCGTTTCTGAGGTTGGGTTTGGGATGTGAAACAGAAAGTGTGATGAGAATTGAAAATAACCGAGAATATTCCCTAAAACAATAAGGAAAGTGAATATTTTCTAGGCGTTTGTGAAGCCTGGCTTATGGAAGGGTTGGTTAGGAAGTGGAGTTGGAAACAACACGGCTGTAGACAGCGCCGGGGACCTCGTCTGCGGCCTGGCTCTCCCCATCTGCAAACTCCATATTCCCTCCACTTCAAGAATCCCCTGATTAGGCATGTTGGCAATTAGCCAGGCCTGCCTGGTGGTGCACACCTGGAGCCCCGGTACTTGGGAGGCTCAGACAGGAGTACCTTAGGTTCGAGGCCAGCCTCAGCAACTTAGCAAGACTTTGGCTTTAAAATGAGAAATGAAAAGGGCTGGATATAGCTCCTAGGTGGACTGTGTCTGTACCACAAAACCCAAACAAAAAAAGATCGAAAATGTATCTTAAGATTAAAGAGGAAGGGTGGTACTACTATGATGACGTCTGGTCTGTTGAAGTATGATGACAGTAATAACTACCTCTGCAGTTGTCGTGACAATTAAATGAGGTGACAGTTTGCGTAGTTCTGGCTGGTGCTGGCTCGCAGGACTGAGTGAATGGCAGTGCCGGCTGGTGACACCAAGTGCTTCTTGGTACATGGAGTCTTTATAATCCTGTGTATCAAATTCAGTGTTCACTAAGTACTTACTGGGTGCCCAGTATCTTTCAGATACCTAGGAATTATTTATTTTTCAGATATGTATTAGAAAAATGAGTATAGTGATACATATCAGAAAAATTAGTATAGTGAATCCTAATATCCAATTGATAATCATGTGGGGGCCCATTTAACAATACCTAGATACTAATGTGAGGTCTATTAAAATCAGGGAGTCTATAAAAGTCAATGATATTTTATTTAAAAAATCAGTATCTTGGTTTTTTAATGGTTTTTTTTGTTTTGCAGAATCTAGTTATCAAGATGAAATAAGGTAAGTTTGAAACCCCATCAGTATTATGAAAACCAAACCAAACATCCATCACTACCACGACCACCAGCAACACACATACACGCTGTGGGACTTTAGAGGTTTATGTTACTCAAAATGAAGCCCCGGGAATATCTCTGAAAAACACATATGCCAACCACAAACTCAAAGGGCAACATTAATCACAGAATGACCTTTGGGGGTTGAATTACCTCCCTTTGACTTGGAGAAATGGAGTGGGTTTTCTTCGAGTCTGACGTTTGCCACTCTGTCCACAGGAGGACACTATGCACCGTGGCCGCTCCTGTCCCTCCTGTTCCCTCAAGGCTGGGGACAGAGGTGACGTTGGGATTTCTGGGGCGGGAGAACTGTGAGAGCGGAGGGAAGTCTGTGAGGCACACGGCGCTCTGCGGGAGGACGGATTAGGCAGTGGGGAGGGCAGGACTGAAGAAGGCCTCTTACTGTCCCCTGTGTAGGAGGAGCTACAAGCACTTAGTCAAGGACTTGGCTCAGCACCTGTCTGTGGTACTTAATAGGCGCAGGTGCCCCAAGGGGAGGGTTTTCAGACAACACCGGCTTTGTCCTGGGTGTTCTAACAGCTGCATCTAGTTGTCAGTATTTATTAGATAATTTAAATGCTGGGATTTCAAAACACCTTCTGGCTCCATATAGTACTATGGATAAATGCTCATATTCACTCAGTGCTGGGTACTTCTCCCTCTGCCCCTGGTGCTGATGAGGTTCCAAGAGAAAGCTCTATTTTGAGGTGGGGCAGCATCTGAGAGCCTATTGCTCTGAGGTTAGGGGAAGAGAAAGAAGGCCCACCCAGATCATTACGCTGGCATTTTTGTTGATTGTGGTTAGCAGCGGGATCGCAGCCTTCCTTGTCATTGTTGACTGTGCCCTCTTTTATTTCTATTCCTGGGGATCTTCGGTGGTTTCAAAGCACAGTAAAGCAATCAAGAGCTGAATAGCATGGCAGGTAGAGAATAGCAACAGCAGGGATGCAATGTAAGGATGTGGACAGGATGTGCAGGGATGCAGTGTAAGGATGCACAGGGATGCAGTGTAAAGATGCACAGGGATGCAGTGTAAGGATGTGGACAGGATGTGCAGGGATGCAGTGTAAGGATGTGGACAGGATGTGCAGGGATGCAGTGTAAGGATGCACAGGGATGCAGTGTAAAGATGCACAGGGATGCAGTGTAAGGATGTGGACAGGATGTGCAGGGATGCAGTGTAAGGATGCACAGGGATGCAGTGTAAAGATGCACAGGGATGCAGTGTAAGGATGTGGACAGGATGTGCAGGGATGCAGTATAAGGATGTGGACAGGATGTGCAGGGATGCAGTGTAAGGATGTGGACAGGATGTGCAGGGATGCAGTGTAAAGCTGTGCAAGGCAGCCTTGATGATATCTAACACACATAGAGGGCTTGACAGACATGGTAAGTACTGCTCTGAGGTTTGTAGATGTTTTTAATCTTACTCAATCCTCACAACGATTTTATGAGGCTCTTTTATAGACGAGGATACTGGGATAGAGAGGTTGGATAGTATTTCCAGTATTTCCCCGTGGACAGTGAAAGGGTGGAACGTGAATTGGTAGCCCTGTTCCGGGGCCTAGGTCTTCTGTCTGAGTGCAGCTCCCTGGCTGGACCAGGCTGTCCCTGTCCCGGGGGTATGCACATGTGGGCATTTTGTAGAATTTGTACCGTCTTTAACATTATTTTATAGCTTGCTATTTTCACTTAATGCTTTCCTGAAGGTTATTTCTGCCAACAAATACCCACAATGTTTTGGTTTGGTTTGTCCAACTAAGTTTTAAATGGAAGTGTGAGTACAGAAGAGGATACAAGTAATACTTGTGTAGTTTGACCGATGTTCACAAGGCACCAAAACAGAAAACTAGAACACGCTGGGCACCCAGCCTAAAAGCTTCCTTGAACCCCTGCCGCATTGCCGTCTGTCCCTGGTCACCAAGGGCGACATTCTTCTGACATCCACACCACTCCCCCAGAGCTTAGATTCACATGCACGTCATAGCAACAGAGTCCCATCACGTGGACGCAGCCACATCACCTGCAGCTTCCCGCTCTGAGGCGACCCGCCCTGCAGCATGCGGATGGGATGGCGCAGGACGGTGGAGCGTGGCATTCTGGGCATATGTGCAACTTATTTTTCCCTTTTTACTTGCATGAGTGTTTGGAGAGTTTCAGGACGAGGCCATTATAAGTGGAATACCGCACTGAGATGTCTCGTGTGTCCTTTTGGTGCACATAAACACCCATTCCTGTTTGCCTTCTTTTGGGCACATCCTTAGTGGTGAAAGCTGGGCCACAAGGCGGGCTGGGGATGAACCTGCTGGTTTTCTAAAGGAGTCACTCCAGTGTGTGCTGCCCCCAGGAGTGCGTGAGAGTGCCCACAGGCTGTGATTTTCACGGGCAGCATAGATGTCCATCTTTTATTTTACCAATCCCCCCTTGCTGGCCACCTGGGTTGTTTATGGTTCTTGGTACTCTACATAGTTCATGAATGAATTCTTTCAGGTAAATATATGCACATTTCATGATTATTTCCGTAGAGTAAGTTCTTACAAGTTGAGTATAAATGTTTTGAATTTTCTCAATATACATTGGCAAGCTTCCTTCCCTTAGCAAACCTTACCTATCTTTGCTTTACTTAGGGAATCTGCACAGGTTTTCCAAAAAGGGCTACATAGTAAATGCTTTTGGTTTTGCTAGCCATCTGGTCTTTGTTACAACTATTTAATGTTGCTTTTGTAATATGAAACAGCCTCAGATCATATGAAAGTGGACAGATGTGGCTGTGTTTCAATGAAACTTTATTTATAAAAACAGATGGCGGGCCAGATTTAGCCTGTGGGTCATAGTTCACTGGCCCCTGCTTCGTTTAGTCAGTGCTCTCTGAGCATCGAGTACCAGGTGGGAAATGGTCCATGGAGCTCTCATGATACAGTTCCAGCTCTCCCTATCATGGGAACATGTGAACATGTGGCTGTCTACACGGAAGCCAGTGGCTGAGCTGTAGGCTTCCGGTAGTAAGTTCACTGTATAAAAGTATTCTGAGTATAACCATGTAAACCGGCTCTCCATTGCTGATTAACGTTCAACTCTGTCAAATGGTCAAATTGTAGGAAGTCTGCAAATGTGAACACAAGCAAAGTAACTGTTGAGCCAAAGTTAAAGAGCGAAAATGTGAACTATGGATACAGTTCAGATGAGCCACAGAAGACAGGTGAGTAACCCAAGGAGCAGCAGAAAGACTGGAAGAGAATGCGTGGGGAGGAGGGCTGGCCAACTTCACGCCAGCTTCCTAAGGGAAAACCTCACCACCGGGGCAACTAGGTGTTGGCTAATTTTTAGAAGAAGAAATTCTAGAATTAGGAATATTTTAGGAGTAGGTTAAGAGTATAGATCCACCCATTTGTCTAAAGATTAAAGTAAGGTAGAAATTTGAAAGGTTTTATGTGTGCGTGTAGGGGGTACTGGGTATTGAGCCAGGGGTATATATACTCTGAGCTCTACCACAGCTCTATTTTATTTTGAAACAGGGTCTTGCTAAGTTGCTAGGGACCTCACTAAGTTGTTGAGGCTGGCCTCGAACCTATGGTCCCCCGCATCAGCCTCCCAAGTACTGGGGTTACAGGCGTTCACCAATGAACCCAGCAATCTGAAGGTTTTAAAATGATTTTCTGAGTCCCTTCCCCCAGGCATTTTCTTTAAAGTCTTCATTTTAAAGTATGTGTGGGGGACATTTTAACCCATCGTATATAACTTCCTCTAAACTTTAACCAGACTGGAGTAAAACTGAAACTTGGCCAGAAACCTGTTCCCATTCAATTTGACAGGGTGGTAGAGACTCACTCCATTTTTAAAGGTTCTTCCGTAAAGACGGGCATGGTGGTGCACGCTTGTAATCCCAACATTTGGGAGGCTGAGATAGAAGAATCATAGTTCATGGCCAGCCTCAGCTACTTAGGCCCTTTGCAACTCAGGGAGACCCTGTTTCAAAATAAAGAATAAAAAATTGGGCTGGGGTGTAGCTCAGAGGTAGAATACCCTGGGTTCCATCCCCAGTACTGCAAAAAAAAAAAAAAAAGAAGGTTGTTCTGTAAGACTTCATTTTCATACAGGGTCCTAATGGGGAGGGGGAGTCTTTGAGGGTAACTTCACAGCAGTAGGATTTGTGAGACCCATGAGAGGGGAAGGCAGAGAATCATTCCTTAGCAGTACTAAAGGAGTACCGTCACACAGGTTACCTGGTGACACAGATACCACGAGGTGAGGTTTAGCTAGCCGGCTCTTGTCGAAGGGCCTGAACAGCCTTTATTTCTGTTCCGATAGGGATTCTGTCTCATTCTTTATTCTTTTGATTTTACATGGGCTGCCTCCCCTGTGCATGCCAAACTATGCTTCAGAGTTTTAAAAATTCCACACAGGGACCAGAACTTCTTGCAAAGTTTCTTTTATTAATTAGGACTTGGACCAATTGATCAAGTATCATAAACAAAATCATGGCTGATACCAAACCTCTCTTCCTCTTTCCCCCATGTGTCCTGCGTTTACTCTCCTTGGCCAGCTATTGAAACCAGGGATTCATGTTGTCTTTGGATGAGGCTAATGTGCCACGAAAGAAACTGACTTTGAGTCTGTTTTCCATATTTTTATTTTGCTGTAAAAAAAAGGCCTAAAATGTTGTAATCTCAAGGGAGTTAAAATAGAGTCAGTTTATGGTTGTGTTAGTCCATTTTCTGTTACGGTGACAAAGCACCCAAGATAAACAACTTATAAAGAGGAGAGGCTGGTGTTGGCCCCTGGTTGCAGAGGTATTCATCTGAGGTCGCGAGGCCCTGTCGTTTTGGGTCTGTGGTAAGGAAGACTACCATGGCGGGAGTGTGTGGTAGAACAAAGCCGTTCACCTCATGGCAGCCATGGGGTCGAGAGAGAGATGGGAAGGGGCCAAGGTCCCAGGGTTTCCTTCAAGGGCATGCCCCAGTGATGGAGCTGTTCCCACTAGGTCCCATCCCTGAAAGGCTCCACCACCTCCCAGTGGGGCCCATCCAAGGACCGGGCCTTTTATACATGGACCTTTCAAGGATGTTCTAGATCCATATTACAGTAATGGCTAAGGATCATTTTATTCCAGGAATACTACATAAAAGCAACCATGTTTCTGCATAAATCATGATTGTTAAAATGCATAGCTTTTTTTTTTAGCACTTGTTACACTAAAATCATTCTTTTTTTTTTTTTTTTTTTTTTTTTTTTTTTTTTTTTTTTTTTTAGCAGGGCTTGCTTCTCTTCCTCCAAAGCGCAGTGAACTCAGCATTCCGGAACAGCGTGGCAGTAACCTCTATCAGCAGGTGACCAGACCTTTTGATTTTTTGACTTGTTTTGCCATTTAAGAACCCTTACCTTGTGGTGATAAGATGGCGTATGCTGTGTAGTCACAATGGAATATCTCCCATCCGCACCTCCACATCAGCTGCTCAGCCTGCAGGGACTGGGGCGAGACGCCGAGATCACCGCGCCGAGCACTTACGCCAGAGCCTAGGCCGAACTATGGGCGTGTTTGGGTGGATGTGGCTTTAACCCGAGTCCTCACATGGCGCTCACCACTTGTCCTCTTGGTGCCGAGCTCTGTGAGGACTGACGTCATCTGCTGTCAAGGTCACCCGGTTAATGTATTAGCCAGGGCGTGCTAGAGTAACGAAACCCACAGGATGTGTATATGGTCAAAGGGGATTTGTCAGCTCAGCGTATGGCCCAGAGCAGTGTAGCCCCAAGCAACCCTTGCATGTGGAAAGCTGGGGGAGCCAGCAGTCAGTCAAGGGGTTCAAGAGCTGGAGTCTCAGAATAGGAGGGGCTGATGATGCAGCTGCAGTCCAAGATGAAATGCAGTTTCAGGCCCGAGAACTCCCTGGAGCAAGGATGGTGGAAGTTCAAAGAGCAGAAGGGCTAGAGGCTGATATCCCGGGCGAGACTGGTGCGCTTTTCTCAGGAAGAACCAGGCATGCCTTCACGGGGCATTCTTATCCAGGTCCTACACCTATCAGAACAGTGCTGCCCACCTTCGGGGCGGGACTTTCCCTTCATCCTGCCCTTACGTAAGCCAATCATCTCATCAGCACACCCAGAGTGACATCTTAGGAGTTTATGATCCATTTCAGTTGACCATCCATTACACCTGGCAGCCACTTGATGCACATCTGTGCTCGGACCCTCGGACACTTCGGTTCATAGAAGGATGCTGGGTGCTAGGTTCAAGGAGCAGATCAGAGGGAAAGTGGTTTTCTGTGCATGGGAGACCTGACATGGGGGACACCACAGGTCGGGTGATTTGGGGGGAAAAAGAGCAAACACTGAATTTGGATCCTGTAGGTTTTGAGGTCTTAGCTAGAAACCCTCATGAAGATATTGAATGTGTAGTTATATGTAGAAGTCTGAGTTCCAAGGAGAGGCATGTGATCTGACGTTGTTTGTTTGTTTTTGGTTTTTGGTGGTACTGAGGATTGGACCTAGAGGGGGTTCTACCTCTAAGCTACATCCCCATCCCTATTTGATTTCCTTATTTTGGAAAGGATCTTGCTAAATTGCGGAAGGCTTTGCTATGCTGCAGAGGCTGTCCTCAAACCTGTGTCCTCCTATCTCAGCCTCCCGAGTACTGGGATCATAGGCATGTGCCACTGCGCCCAGCTATTGTTGGTTTTTCAACACTGTTTTGATGGGAACTGTACTTTCATTGGGTCACTGACTTAAAGAAAATAGTCAACCAGGAGCCACGGGGACATGTTAATCCTCTGATACAGAGTGGGCATCATTATCATGCAAGAATGAATTAGAATTAATAATCAGGGAATCTTTTTATATTTATTTTAGTTTTTTGTGTGTGGTGCTGGGGATGGAACCCAGAGGCTTTCTACCTCTGGTCTACACTCCCAGACCCATTTCATATTTTATTTGGAAACAGGGTCTCACTAAGTTGCTGAGAGCCTCACTAAGTAGCTGAGGCTGGCTTCGAACCTGTGCGATCCTCCTGTCTCAGCCTCTCAAGTACTGGGATTACAAGCGTGCGCCACCACGCCTGGCAATATTTTTATATTTAAAATCATATGTTTAAAATACAAATGTAACCAGCAGCCTTCTCTGGCCTGGATGAATACAGCTTCAGATGAGATATTTTCCAAGCGATTCTGCACTGGGGTCTCTAGTAAGGATGGATGTCTTCCTCTCATAGGCCTGGCTCCTGACAGCACACGGTGCCAGGTGCTTCTGAGTTTGCTCTGCACAGGAGTGGCCATCAGCCTGTGGTCATGGTGACCCGTCTGGACATCGGCATCCTCAATCTTCTTTTTTGACATAGCTATTTACTTGAGTTCCCGGGAAGCTCCGGGCTGTAATATTCATTCCTGCCATTGGGATTCAGCTCATCACACACATCCTGCCAGGACTGTGTGCCTTTCAGGCCCTCAAGGAGGACGGGAGCTCTGGCTGATGCTTGGTCATGCAGCGGGGCCTCTGGGGTGTAATTAGTGGCGGCACAGGTAGCCAGGTGGGAAGACATATGAAGGGGCCGTGGCACAAAAGAAGGTTGGTGTCAGGGACAGACTGTTAGCTCCTGTACAAGTTCCAGCTGCTTCTTGAGGCTGGGTGTGGGGCAGATGGAGACATCTCTCCCAGAGCACATCTCTCTGGCATGTCTGTCTCCTGATGGGTTTAATCTGGAGCAGGGAGGGATGGTTCTAGAAGCAGGACAGGTTTTATTTAGGAGCACAAGTCACTGAAAGCCAGTGATCGTCGGGCCACGATGCACGCCCGGCTCCTATGGCAGGGCCTGGGTGGATTCAGGCTGTGGGCTGAGGACTCTCTCCGGGGCCTCTAGACATGAGCCTCCCAGCAGTGTATTTAAGCCAACCACTGTCTTCACAGTGGTTCAGTGCTCACCTCCTCTCGCCAAGTGTTTCCACTAGATGAGCCAGGCGTTGGGAGGAGACTCTGAGCTGGACCACAGCAGATTTTCCCCCTGAAAAGCCTCTGGTGTCCACAAAGCCAAAGGGACTCTAGGTATGTTTTGATGTGGGAATGGAGGATGGTATTTCAGAGCGCTGAGTGCAGGCTTCGTAGAACTTGAATTGCTGCTTTGAAAATACACAAGGAGCCGGGTGTGGTGGCGCACGCTTGTAATCCTGGCATCTGGGAGGCTGAGACAGGAGGATCATGGTTTGTAGGCAGCCTCGGCTAATAAGCGAGGCCCTTTACAATTCAGTGAGACCCTGTTTCAAATTTGAAAAAAAATACCAAAAATTAGGGCTGTAAATATAGCTCAGAGGTAGAAGGCCCCTGGGTTCCATCGCCAGTACCGGAAAAAAAAAAAAAAAAACAAACAAAAAACAAAACCCCCCAAAAACCAAAAAAAAAACCCCAAACAAACAAACAAACAAACAAACCAAAAAAAAAAAAAAACAGGGAGAGGAGGAATTTAAGAGTCCTCTGCTACGAAAACATGTAACCAGCTAAATAATTCACTGGTGGAAAAAACCCAGCAGCCACAGAGGGGGTGGTCACACACACTGCGTTTCCTGAGGTACGCTCCAGGCCCGGAGGGGGGCCGGGCCTGGAGAGAACGTCCAGGTCCTTAAGAAGCAACCTGGGGCTCCCGCACTAGATCGTTGTCTAGGCTAGAAACTGAGGAAGGAGAAGTAAGAGTTGGAGCTTTGTATTTACAGCAGGAAGAATTTAGCTCAACATGGCGTCAAGATACTGGTCTTCGAGTTTCACCAAAGGTTGGTCACTTGAGAACCCGGAGGCAGAGGTGCCTGGGCTCTTCCACGAGGCACGGCAAGGAGCGGAGGACCAGCGGGGCGCTGGGGGCGAGGGCCGGAAACACAGAGCTGCCTTTCCATGTGCTTGGTCCGAAGACAGTATAGTCCTGTGTGTGGTCAGGTGGCCGCTTGAGAGCTGCGGACCTGGCCGAGCCTTGCCGAGGGCTTCCCTTTAGAGCTTTCTGCCGGCCGAGCCCCGCAGCCCTACCTGGTCTGCGTGGCAGAGTTCGTGCCAGGCAGGGTGATGGGGACTGTCCCGAGAGCGTTTGCAGTCTGTGCCTGCTCCCGGAAGCCCTTCCCTCATTCTGCAGTGAGCCTCGCTTCCCGAAGGGCCCAGGGGAGGTGGCTGAGGGGGCCCCAAAGCCTGTCTCATTTATTGATGTGGCTTCCTCTCTACACGCCTTGGTTGACTCCAATTTGTCACGGAGCCCGGCACAGCTGTGGGGTGTTTCTGCACACTTGTGCCTCCTGGGCCCAGTGCTGCCGCGCGGCAGGACTCCCGCCTGAGAAGCAGCTCGTTAGAGTTCAGGATTGTTGATCACAGATTGCATGATTTTGCAGAAAACCCATAGGAAGCTCAGGGCCTGAGAGGCTGTAGATTAAACAGAGATCTCCAGCTGCAAGCCAGCCTGTGGCCAGTGCGCTTCCCAGTCCTGGTTGCTGTAGAGTTCGTTGGGCCAGATAAATGGGTTTTCCTTGGAGATACCACGTGCACAGCGGCAGGGGAGGCTCTGCTCTGTGTCAGTAGTCCTCGGAGCAGGACGATCCTGGTGCAGTAACCAGGACAGCGCCGGCTGGGCACATGCATCCCCTCTCCGTTCACGCTGGTGTGCTCTGCTCAGACTGCGGAACCGTCGACCCCAGTTTCTCAGGTCTCTCCTAAGGGGAGGCTCTTGACTCCCATGGTCTGGAACAGTTTTTCTAAGTGCTCAGCCAGCAGTTATTAGGTGGAGAATGTCTTTGTGGCTCACATTCTGTTGTCACAGCAAGGTGTTGTAAGCACGCGTGTGTGCTAGACATAACTCCTTTTCTGTGATCACGGAAATCCAGAACGCCGAGCTATCCTCTGAGACCGGCACCGGTGCGCATCGCCGAGCAATCCTCTGAGACCGGCACTGGTGCGCATCGCTGCCTAAAAACTGCAGGATGGTTTAGGCCACTGGCAAAGGTAAACCATTCCTGTCAAGTGGCCATTTCATTCCTCTGCACTGCGATTTTCTGTGGAGGCCCCTTGTAAATGTAGCCCCAGAGGGAGGAGCCTGGTGTGGCGCGGTTGCTGAGGCCTCAGGGATGCTCTGATTCGTGGTCCCCACCTCTGGACCTCCTGGCATCTCTACGTTTAGAACAACCCAGTTCTGATAGGCTGGGCGTGGAGGTGCTTGGTTATCTTGCAGCAACGTGGTAGGGGGCAGCTGGGAGGGAAGAGTGGCAGGTCACCCGCACCAGCTGGCCACCTGTGTAATTTCACCCTGCCCATTGGGTGCTCAGCGCTCGCTGTTCAGTCTGTGGTCCAGGCCTTTATGGTGACCTGTGTCTATTGGCACTGGGGCGGGGCTATGCTGGCTTCTCCCAGGAGTTAATGGCGCCTGTACTCTTGCCCCCCTGCACAGAGCTGTGTAGACCTGCTTGTGAGTGAAGGAGTGTCCAGACACTGAGCCCGAGTTCCGTGCTGAGCCCCAGCTCAGGGCCGCATATGCAGCACAGGAGCAGCAGCCATTGCTGAGTAACTTGTACCTCCCTGCCAGCGTCCTGAGTTCTGCACACCCTCTCTCCTTCTTGAGGTGGTCCCCAGCCCCTACACACCCTTAGAGCATCTTCCTTGTGGATCACCAAGCATAAATTTAATTACAGCCTATCCTCAGCAGTTCCTACAACAGGAAGTAGAATTTTGAATTCTGGGGAGAAGAGAAGCTCTCTGGCAGGTATACCAGCCTTTTGTAACTCTTGCCTGTCCCATGTCCTTCTGGTCCAGGTCCAGCATGCCTGAGGCCCACACTGCCATGGAGAAGTGTGGGCCGGGATGCAGTAGGGACCCTTTTGTGTCCAACCCTGAGTCATCTGGGGATATGCTCAGGGTAGCAGAAAACTACAGAGGGATGAGGGCTTCTTGGGGACAGTGTCATAGGCGACCCGCTGTGGCTGGAGGTGGCCCCACAGAGGACTGGTCACCAGGCTCAGAAACTACACGAGGAGGAGAATTTGGGAAACTGGCACAGGAGGATCATAGACTTGAGGACAGCAACTTAGTGAGGCTGGTTTCAACATAAAAAATAAAAAGGATTGGGGTCTAGCTCAGAGGTATAATGCCCCTGGGTTCAGTCCTCAGTACCAAAAACAACAACAACAACAACAACAAAAAAAAAAAAAAAACAATAGAAGCTACATGGGGAGGGTGGCTGGCAGAGGCAGGCCCACAGTGGTCTCACACTGCATGTGATGGGTGGCATGAGTCACGGGACCCCTCTTCTCAGCTCACTGCCTTGTGGGGCTCTTCCTTGAACCTGGGAGGTTTTATCTGAGAGCTGGGCGGTCCTGATCCTACCGTGGTCTGGCAGAAACCAGGGGTGTGTTTCCAGGAGGCTGGGTGCTTGTTTCACCAAAGTACATTTGCTAAATGTGGGTGCAGCCAACACTCATGGATACTTGCATCTTGGAACTCTGCGGGCCTGGAAGCAGTACGCAATACAGCAGCACCCCAGCAGATTTGGGGTACTCACTCAAGTGCAAACTTTTGGGCCTCTTCCAGAACTTTCTGAACTGGATTGCTGGAGGATGAAGTCAATTAACTGGTGTCTTTACCATTTCCCCCAAATGCTTTTGTAGACATGGCTAGCATCGCGCCTAAAGAATACTCTTAGGGCTCTAGGGGACTGTCTTACAGCGATGCATGTGGAGTCACTTGTACCTCATGTACCTGCAGCTTCAATCACGCAGGTTTGAGATGCTCACCAGGGTGCCGAGATTAGTGCCAAATGCAAGATGGCGACACTGGAGTCATTCCCCATTCATGTGGCTGTGCGCGTTATAAACCTCCTGTGTTGGCTGGTGTGGTGGCGCACGTTTGTAATCCCCGCACTTGGGAGGTGGAGACAGGAGGATTGTGCAGGTTCGAAGCCAGCGGCGCTGGCGTAAGAGACCCTGTTTCAAAAATATAAAATAGGCCCGGAGGTAGAAGGGCTTCCAGGAACCCCAGTACCACCAACATAAACAAACAAACAAACAAACAAACAAACAAACCTCCTGTGTCTGGGACAGGCAGTTAGGCACATTGTACATGGTAAAGGTGAAAGAAATAAGGCTTTAAGTTCTAAAGACCCCAGATCATGCATCGAATTATAGAAAGGATGAGAAGGAAAGAAGAGATTGATTTTAAAAATAGACATATACCAAAACGTGATACCACTCTACTGATTGGCCAGAGCGGTTGTTAAATACCAAAATTACCTTCCAGACAAGAGTTTTTATTGGTAGAGTGGAGTCAGCCCAGGAAACTGCAGCTGAAACATCATAGAACAAAAGTAATAAATAGGAAATTTATACTAAAATTTGCAATCAGTTAGAGGAGGGCAAGTTCTCATTTTGATATGAAACCACGAGGTTGGCCAATGTCTTATGTCTTGACAAATGTTTAGAACAAGCCACCAACCTTGCCCTCTCCTCCCTCCAGGCTCCACGCATTGTCAGTTAAGTTTTCTGGTTGTCTTAGGTGATTTAGTCTTTTTGTCCTCTTTAGAAGTTGAGCATATCAGTGTCCTAACGCCTGGACCAAGCCTTCCCCGCCAGTCACTCCTTCTAGTGTGATCAAGGAAAATGAACTTGCGATAAATCTCGAAAGCAGCAGCATGTTTGTGGGACCCAGCAGCCGAAACAAAAACAAACAACCCCCAAATCTCCGGCAGGTGGGCAGCAGAAGGCGCCGTTCTGGTATCACATGGTTGAAATGGTGCCATCGGCCCTCCGGAGCTCCTCCTGTGATGGGAGTCGGTACATTAAAGGCGCCGGGCAGAGCAATTCTATTCTCAAGGCTCACTGACATTCCAAGGCGCTGTGAATAATTTACGTTCCCCAGCTACATTATTTAAGACGTTAAATGCAGCTACCGTGCCTTGGAGTCTGAGCTGGCCTCCGCAGGGCTGGCAGGAGAAACGTGTTGCCTTACATTTTAACAGGGCAATTCTACCAAACAGGCATCGGCCCTTCTGGAGGATTCCATGGTCTGCTCGCGAAATGATTCCGAGAGTGAGTGGGAAGGCGGTGGGGGGCTCCTTCCTGACAGGAGCCAGCGTCGTGTGGCCAAGGAGACAGATGGGTGATTTATTTTGAGCCAGTTCTTCAATTTTGATTCCCCTTCTTTTGGAAGGAATGCATGTTATTTGAAGTTTATAAATATTTTATATGTTCATAAAAAGCTCTCCAGTACAGCGAGAGCTTCCAAGGGAAAGTTGAAAAACAAAACAAATCAGGAGATCTTTGCATTGGTAATTGGCCTTCCGAAGAACAAATAGTCTGGGGATTGGATTGCTCTGTGGGCCTTGGACTTGGAAAATACCCAGAGTGTGTGTTATTGAAAATAATGACGTAAGAGCAGGTACGGTGGAGCATACCTGCAATCTCAGTACTTGGGAGGCTGAGACGGGAGGGCCGCAGTTTCGAAGCCAGCCTCAGCAACTTAGTGAGGTTCTCAGCAACTTAGCGAGACACTGTTTGCAAATAAAAAATAAAAAAGGGCTGGGGGTGTATCCCAGAGATAGAAGGCCCCTGAGTTCCACTCCCAGTACCACACACACACACACGCAAACAACAAAAATAACAAAACAAAAACAAAAGAAGGAAGGAGGAAAATAATGACGTAAAGGGACACATTTTCACACTGGCGTTTCTTTCCACCCTGCTTTGTCTTATCTGCTGCATGGAGCTTCCGTATCAGCTGTGTATCGTACAGTGAGCTCAACCATGAAATTGACCCTTTCTCTTTTGTTTCCAGAAACCTGATCGGCCGGGCCCAGCAAGTCGCCCACAGGTTTCTTTTAATATTGCTAGTCCTCGGAAGGTCAGGAATGCAACTTTAGTATAGTGAAGACTTGGCTTGGGCCCCGTCTGGCGCTTGGCTGACGATGGACACTGTGACGTCTTCCCTTTTCATCCGAAGACAGCTGGGGGCCCCATCTGCCAGCATCAGCTGAAGAGGCCACGTTGGAGTGAACGGAGCCGACATTTTATAGTGACAGGAGTGACAGTTTCCCCAGACACCAAGTTGAATTTGCCTTTTAAAAGTTTCCCGGCTTCAGCAAATGACTTAGAGTTACCGAGCCAAACCTGCAGATTTATCATGGTGGTGTCACCCGTCCCTCAACACTCCCGCTTGCTCATCCAGCAAGGGGTATGTAGCTCTACATTCTGCCACAGCTTTTAAAATATCTGTGTTATCCTAAATCATAATAAGATGATATTTATGTATATTTAATAGGTAGGGGCGTTTTTGCATATTGTCAGTGAAGTGAGATTAAAAATTAGGGTCAATCAGAGCCCTAAACTCGGCTGGCAAGTTGGAGCCCCGCAGGTTAGAAGTTAAGACGCACTTTCACACGGATGCGCCCACTCCCGGATCGCTCACGTTGCGCATTGACAGGAGCAGTCCTTCTGCCCAACCCCTTCCCAGGCTTGTTCTCATTTGCTCTGGCGAGTTGTATGTGGATTCTGTCTTGGAAGGGACCGACTCGTGTACTACAAAGATTATGAGAGAACTGAAAATGGACAATGTGTTGTTTAATAAAGAAAAAGGAAAACACCCACGAGACATGCTTCCATCCTTAAGCCTTTATTTTGTAGGTGCTTAAAGAATCACATGCTTAGAAATCCAGCGTATTCCAAGAACTTAGGGGATTCTGTCAAAACGGGGCCACCCTCCTGTTTGTCCTTTACCTCTGCATATCTGTCCCTTTTAAAGTCAACATGACTGTTGCTACTAAGAAGGACATTTTTGCAAACAGCCGTCTTCATCGAGATGTGTTAGTGAGTGTCACTGCCCACGCCACCCCTTCATATTTACCCTAGAGTCAAGACTGCTATTTTCCTGAGTTCTGAGTTGGTTGGTATAGATTTCTTTGCTGGGTAGCAAGTACTCACTGCTCTGAGCCCTCACCCCAATTATGCTATTGCAAAGGTGGGATTTGACTTTTTAAGTGTGTCAAGATTTTAGTAAATTCTTTGGATTTTACTAAAAGTAAAAGATGCAAATTCATTGCAGTGATTTCTCATCATCTCTCAATGTTCCTGCTTGTTAATCCAATAAATGGTAGACAAGTCTTAGGCTATCCTGATTTATAAAATACTTTTATAGCCGGGCATGGTGGCGCATGCTTTGTAATCCCAGCATTCAGGAGGGTGAGACAGGAGGATCACAGTTCGAGGACAGCCTCAGATACTTAGGCTCTGCAACTTAGTGAGACTCTGTTTCAAAATAAAGAATAAAAAATAGGGCAGGTGATATAGCTCAGAGGTCAAATGCCTCTGGGTTCCATCCTCAGACAGACCTGCAAAAAAATAAAATAAAATAAAACACTTTTATGGTTATAAATCACATTCAGTCCTGACCTTGGGCCTTCTCTGAGTCAACAGCTTGTACTGAAGGATGATTTCCTGGCATCCCGCTGTGGCTGTGGCAGGTTTCTCTTCTGATTGGCTGGTGTCCTTACAGGAGCCATTCTGATTGGAGGATCCATTCTGACTGGCTGGGTGACTGTCTATTCCGATGGAACAGTGCCCATTCAGTATCTGTTCTGATTGGGTAGTCTCCATTACTTACTGCTTGTCAGATATTTTCAGTATCACCATTCCTTAGAGGATTGAAAAAAAGAAAAACGGCAGCAGCAACAATGACATGCAGCGTCCTTCTGGTCCTGGTCCTAATGTAAGAGAATCTTCTGCTTCCCTGAGAATAGCACCGAAATACAGAATTTCAAAAAAGCCATTAATATTGCTCTATTGCTCTAAGAGTCCTTTCTATGAAAAAACGTCGCTCATTCAATTGCTTAAAAAACTTTCCTATTTATGATACTAATTTATTCCTTGCAGCGTGGTCCTGACTCCCACCGCCATCTTTGAATGGGTGTAAGAAGAGAAAGACAAAACATATCTGGGACCTTTCTCAGGGCTGATGAGTGAACCTATTATCTTTAATTAATACTTCATCCTCCTTAAGCCCCCACAGGCTCCAGATCCTAAGACAGGGAAAATGCCACCTTCTTTACGCCTTGGTGACCCCCTTGGCACTACCTGTGCTGAAGCGTGGCGCGCAGTGACATCCAACTTGTCAGTGTTGGAGGGCGGCAGTGTATAAACTATGACGAGCACTTGCCATCAGCTACTCTAAGATTATATTTCTGTGGTTACGTTGGGAATCAGAGAGGCTGCACATAGAATATATTGAACTTCAAGATGTGAACTCTGGAGGAATATGCCAAAGGATTTTTGTAGAAGTTTCTCCAACTTCAGACATGCTTAATCACTGTCTCTCAAAATATTTCTTTTTTTTTTTTTGGATTGTTCCTTTTATCAGTAAAAAATGACCTGCTTTATCTCTTCTAATAAGCTTGGGCTTAAAGTCTAACAGGTCTGATATCATAGTTGTTATGCCTGCTTGTCTTCAAATTTTGTTGTCATGGATTACCTTACTCTAGCCCTTTACCTTTAGTTTGTTACTATCTTTACTTATAAGACGTGTTTCTTGTAGGCAGCAGATAGATGGATTTTGGTTTTTAATCCATTTTGTCACTTTATGTCTTTTTATTGGGGTGTTGAGGCTATGTTCAGTGTATTTTTTGAATATTTAAAGGAGTCTATTAAAAATATGGAAATACAGAAGACAGTTATAACCCCATGCCATTCAGGAGTGGCATGGGGGGGGTGTTTTGAATGAATTCACCAAAATACAAAACCTGGAACAGCCTTTTTATAGACACGACATCCACCATCTTGCTTTTTCCTACATAACTCTGACATAGGTAGAATCCCTCCCCTTGATTTTCCCACTGAACTTTGGTCTACACCCAGGTTTCTCCTTTCCTGGTCCATCCCCTCCTCCCATCCTAGCTAGATTATCAATTCTTATGTAAACCTGTCTTTAGAGTGAGGAAGTCCTAGCTCCCCTTCTCTTTCCACTTGTTAATTACCTTTAGCTAGATTAATTTATGTTAAAATAGCTGCCTGCTTCTTGGCAGAAACCAAGTCCTTCCACATGTCTGCCCCTCACCCAATTTTGAAATATATTTATTAATAATCAGAGCTTTCTCAAATCTTCCTAGGCCATTCCCAATACTGGTACAAATTATATCTCATTATGATTTTAATTTATATTTGCCTGATGACTAAAAAGGCTAGTAACTTATCATTTACTTCTTCTCTCTTATAAAGTTCATCTTTCTTCCTCTCTTTCCCTCACTTTCCCCTTGCCCTGCTCCCACCCCTTTCTGTCTGTTTGTCTGTCTCTCTGTCTATCTTTCTTATGGTACTGGGGATTGAACCCAGGGTCATTCTACCATCAAGATATATCCCTTTTTATTTTGTATTTCAAAACAGGATCTTATTAGGTTTCAGAAAGTCATACTAAGTTGCCTGAACCTGTGCTCCTCCTGTTTCAGCCTCCCAAGTTCTAGAATTATGGGTATGAACCACCACACCCAGCTTCCGTTTTTTAATACTGTTGTTTGTCTTTGTCTTATTTAATTATGGAATTTTTTGTATATATAATGTATATTAATCTTTTAAAATTTTTATTGGTGCATTATATTCATACATCATATTGGGGTAGAAAACTTGTGTGTACATACATGTACATATCACTGATTTAACCCCTACCCAAATCCCACCCCATTCCCTCCCCGTCCCTCCTTCCCTTGCTTGGCTTAGTGGTTGACTTCGATATGTTTAAGTACATTGTGTGTTTTAGAGATTTTCCTCTTCCCCCCTTCTTTCTCCTCCTTTAGGTTGCCTTGTTTGCTCCTCTATAGGATTTCCTTTCTCATCTAGAGTTCCTCCTATGACCCATTTCTCCCTAGCTCTCACATATTAGGGAAAGCATCTGATTTCTTACTTTTTGTGACTGACTAATCTCACTTAGCATAATGTCCTCCAGTTCCATCCATTTCCCTGAAAATGATGTAATTGAGTTTTTTTTAATAGCTAAGTAAAATTCCATTGTGTAAATATCCCATAGTTTTGTAATCCATTCATCTGTTGATGGACATCTTGGCTGGTTCCATAGTTTGGCTATGGTGAATTGTGCAGCTATGAACATAGATACACATGCATTAGTTTGGTAGTTTGGTTTCTTTTCTTTTGGGTAGATACTCAGAAGTGGTATTGCTGGATGAAATGGTAGATTTGTTCCCATTCTTCTGAGGATTCTCCATACTGTTTTCCAAAGTGGTTGCACTAATTTGCAATCCCACCAACAATGTCTTAGAGTTCCCACTTCTCCACATCCTCGCCAGCATCTGTTGTTGTTTGTGTTTTGAATGATTGCCATTCTAGTTGGAGTTAGGTGAAATCTCAGGGTAGTTTTGATTTGCATCTCTCTGATTGCCAGTGATGTTGAGCATTTTTTCATGCACTTATTGGCCATTTGAATTTCTTCTTTCAGTGTGCTTATTGAGAGATTTTTTTCCCCTCAAAATATTTTCTAATTTATCAGGCTGTGGGAATTGAGACGCCGTTACTGCTGTGGTTTGAATCTGGTTTGTCTCCCTGAAATCATGCAGAAGTTTAATTCCCAAAGTCATGTATGAATAGTGTGAAGAAGAGAGAAGCTCCATTCCTAAAGAGAGTTAGCTAATTAATAGCTTAATTCCTCACCTTAGAGGTGAGGCCTTGGGCGGGTGCTGATTAGGTCTTATTAGGTCATTTGGAATGGCGTCCTCATGGTTGAATTCTAGAAGTTCCATATGGAGAGGAAAGAGACCTAATTTAGAGAAATGTGTATGTCTCACCAGTGCACGATACAGCCAAGGGAGACTCTTGTCAGAGCCTACACCACAATGTCTGGACTTTTAACCTCCAAATTCTAAGCTAGCAAACCTGTTTTCTTTATTAAAAAGCCTAACTCAGATATTTCATTATAGTTACCAAAACAGATGAATATACTCACCAATGGACAGTATCTTCTTACTGTATCCTAGTACAGGTGTGAAGTTTCTTTTTTTTTTTTTGTGGTACTAGGGATGGAACCCAGGGGCTTTCTGCCTTTGGGCTATACTCCCAGTATACCTTCGGGCTATACTCCCAGGGCTATTTTATTTGGAAACAGAGTCTCACTAGGTTGCTGTGAGCCTCACTAAGTAGCTGAGGCTGGCTTCGATCCTACATCCTCCTCCTGTCTCGGCCTCCCAGGTGCTGGGATCACAAGTGTGCACCACCACTCGAGGCTCAAGGTGTGAAGTTTCTTAAACAGATCTCCTGGTTAGTTTTATTTCAGGTGAGGTAGATTTGTCATTTGAATAGACTTATCTAAAACCATGGCAGAGGCACATGGAACTATTTAAAGTTATTTGGGCTAAAAAAAAAAATAAAGGATATATTTCCTCAGTCATAGCAGCCACATTTCAAATGCTCCGCAGCCACACGTGAGCTGGGTGCAGTGGCGGACACTTGGCAGGTTGAGACAGGAGCATCACACGTTGGCAGCCAGCCTCAGCAATTTAATGAGGCCCTCCCCAACTTAGTGAGATTCTGTTTCAAAATAAAAAATAAAATAGTGCCGGGGGGTAGAATGCCCCTGGATTTAATTCCCAGGAATGAACACACACACACACACACACACACACACACACACACACACACACACACCCACAGATAACCACACGTGGCAGGGGCTGCTTTTCTTGGACAGCGCAGATACGTTTCCACTGTTGCAGAAAGTTCTGTTGGCCAGTGTTGATCATGAGACGGCGACTTGGGAATGACCTTGATGTGTCAGGAGGACTCTGTCCCACAGACACACGATCTGTGTTTTCTTCGGCAGTATTTCCGCACTTGGCCAGTTTCTATTTAGAAATCTTGCAACCCCCAAGGCGGCTCTCAACTGAAAATGGTGTTTTGCTGATGTGGTAAAATCATCTCTCACTTTGCAAAGCAGAGGGCGGAGGCAGACTGGGGGCGCTGGGGTGAGATCCTAGCAGGACGTCAAGGTCAAGGTTGTTCCTTACAACCGAGTGCCTCTGCTAGTGTATGTAAATGAATTCCCTCAAAGCCTTCTGTTATAAAACCCCAGCAAGGGAAACCACTCACTGTCCCTCTCAGGGGACTTTGGCCTCCGAGATCTGCTAGGTCCCCTGTCTGCCGTGAGATCAAGGATCTTCTGTAGTGCCTGTAGAGTGAGACTCCAGTGGTGGTGTCATACCTGGAAGATAACTGGAGGGTTTCCTTTGCTCTGTGCACCCCTAACCTTGGATCACCATTAGGGGCAGCAAAATTTGGTTGTAGGTTCCCGTGAACTGGATGAAAGAAAAAAAGAATGGGTGTTTTGAGCATACTAGAGATGCTGTGTCAGTATCTGATCCCTGCCATTTAAACGCCTGGAGGTTATGGGGATGAACACTCCGTCCTGTGGAAAGATGGAGGCTCATCCGCTCTGTGGCACAGATGAGAACTTGGAGAGTTAAGAGGTGGGAGCCGGGCGTGGTGGCGCACGCTTGTGATCCCAGCATTCGGGAGGCTAAGACCCGAGGATCGCGGTTCACGACAGCCTCAGCTACTTAGCCGGGCCCTTTACAACTCAGTGAGACCCTGTTTCAAAAATAAAAAAGACTAAAAAATAGGGCTGGGGTGTGACTTGGAGGTACAATGCCCCCGGGTTCTATCCCCAGTACTGCAAAAAAAAAAAAAAAAGTAAGCAAGGGTCCAGGTAAGCGAGGTCCAGGTAAGGGAGTCCAGGGGAAGGTGAGCTGTGCCTACGGTCTCTGCAGATGGGTTCTCTAGCAGTACTGGAGCAGTATCTGCGTTAGCATTTCCCAGAATGACAGAGAAAGCAGAGGCTGCCAGACCTGTGTGCAGCAGGGCAGGGCAGGACAGGCGAAGCGGCCTTATGTAGCAGGGTGCTGTCAAGCCCAGAAAGCCAGGCAGGGAGGGCAACGTAGCGGTGTAGACTCTGCCTCTGGCTCTCTTGGCAATCTCCAGCTTGCTTGTCCGCCTGACCAGACCTGATGGGAAGCCAGAGGCTCTGGGAGCTCATCCATGGGGTCTGCATGTGGCAGTCTCTGCAGAGCACCGAGCTAGCTGGAGAAGCATGGACGACAGGTGTGGAGGAGCTGGCTGCTGTGCTTGTAAAGCCAGGGGGAAAGTCCTCAGCACCCCACCTAGCAGCACCCCACCTCTTCCCCTCAGGAAGGGAGAAGCCAGTTAGCAAGGCAGGGCAGCTCCTGGAGGCGAGGGCATGGCTACGTAGAAGCGGAGCAGCTCAGATCTGCGCTGGGCACTTTCACATCAAAAACCAAAGCCAAGCCGGGCGCGGTGGCGCACACAGCATTTGGGAGGCTGAGACCGGAGGATCGCGGTTTGTGGACAGCCTCAGCTACTTAAGCCCTCTGCAACTTAGACCCTGTTTCAAAGTATAGAATAAAAAAATAGGGCAGGGGATGTAGCTCAGAGGTCACATGTCCCTGTATCCCATTTCCAGACCCCCCCCCCCACACACACACAAGAAAAAACAAAACAAAAAACAAAACCAGAACCAAGCTGGGCTTGATGGCACATGCTTGTAATCCCAGTACTAAGGAGGCTGAGACAGGAGGATCCAGGTTCCTGGCCAGTCTCAGCTACTTAATGAGGCCTCTGCAACTTGGTGAGACTCTGTTTCAAAATAAGGAATAAAAAATTGGGGCTGGGGGTATAGCTCAGAGGTAGAATGTCCCTGGGCTCAATCTCCAGTACCACATACACACACACACACACACACACACACACACACACACACACACACACAGAACCAGGGGACAGGGTGGTGGGCCCCTGAAGGCAGCTGAGTGATGTTGACTCACGTGTTCACATGTGTGCCATGCACATGCACACACGCATGCACCCTGCCTCTGTCCTCGCCACAGGGCCTGCCACTAAGGACCCAAGCTGTTCCCTCTGAGTCGGTGCCGGAGCCCCTCTTCCCCCCAGCGGGGGAGCTGTGTTTTTGCAGATGGTAAATATTTAATCCTCACTCAGCACAGCCTGTAATTCATGCTCCAGGCGGTGATGGCCTTGGGAAATCGCTGTCCATCATTTATGAGCAGCTGCTCCAGCCCCTGGCTTTGCCTGGACACCGTGCGCAGTCTCCAGCAGCAGTCGGGTCCCCAGCTGAAGGAAGTCCCATCCTCCTTCCTCTCTGGCTGGGAAGTATGTGTAATTTCTAAAAATATGATGAGATTCTGAGCCTGCGGGGCCTGGGCAGATTTGTGAGGGTGATTATCCAAGTGGCCGCCTCAGACATTGGGATTTACGCCCTGCCTCGTAATAATACTGGGTTGACACAGCAGAAAATTGATAAGCTTCCTGTGAAGTCTGTGGGGGACTGTGGCACAAACTGCATGGACTTGATTTCTCCTGAGGTACCTTGGGGATGTATGACATTTTGTAGGGTAACTGGATTTGGGAACAATTGGGCAATATGTTTCAATAGGACGGATAATAAAGTCAGAGGCGGTTCAAGTACTAGCAAAGTATTACCTAAATCAAAAACTAATTTAAAAGTTCTAGTTGTTTTTTTTTTATTGGGTGTACTGTAATTTTTCATCATGTTGGGGTACAGAGCATTAGAAAAATCCATGCACACAAGTCTTGTTGCCCTCCCCACCGTGCCCTCTTTCTTTGCCCTGCAAGACTTTGAGATTGGAATTGGAAGTTTTTCAAATGTTCATGGCATCATTTCTCCGTTCCCACCCCACGCCCCTCAGCCATGCCCCTGGGGTCTTTGCTCATCTCTCTGATATTGCCCTTATTTCTAAATACCTATCTTCCACATATAGGAGAGAACACACATTTGCTCCATTCTTGGGACTGGGTGTACTCAGTGGAATATTCTCCACTTCCATTTATTTTCCTGCAGATGATGTGATATCGTTCTTCTTTATGGCCGAGTAAAATTCCATTGTGTGTATATGTACTGAGGTTTTGTGGTCCATTTGTCTGTTCATTTCTTTTCCTGGAAAGTACCAATGGGACTGGGTTGGGTTGGTGCCATCAGTCTGAAGGCTCCTATCAGGGTAGCAGCTGATGGAAGGTAATATGGCCCCTCAGTCGTGTGGAGTGTGTGTGTGTGTGTGTGTGTGTGTGTGTGTGTGTGTGGTGTTTGGATTTGTGTGAGCAATGTATATAGTGTGTGTATGTGTGCACATATATGGGGTGTATGTGTGTGTATTGGCATGTGTGTGCCTTTGCAGATGTTTGTGTGTGAGTGTGTAAAGAGTACAGGAAGGCTGTTCTGTGTCTACCACAGGGGTAGGTGACCAATAGCTTATGAGCCAAATTCAGTCTGCTGATGGTTTTGACTTGTTTTTACTAGTCTTTTACTGGTGCATTGTAATTATACCTCAGAGGGGTGCATGCATGCATGCACACAGCCACACAACATCCCGGTCCACAGTTCCCTCCCCCTCCCCCAGGGCAGGACGTGAGATTCATGGTGACCCACTCACAGACGCACCTGCAATGCGGTATTTGGCCCATTTTCTTCCCTGCACCTCCCTTGTCCCTCCCTCCCCGTCACCTCCGCGACTGTCCTGATCTCTCTTCACGTTCATGAGGTCTCTCTTATTTCTGATTTTCTCTCTAATTTTCACATACAAGAGCAAAGACTTATCTCTGGACTTTCTGAATCTGACTGATCTCATCTCCAATGATATTTACCAGGTCCATCCATCTTCCCACATGTGGCATGATTTCGTTCTTCTTTATGGCCGAGTAAAACTCTACTGTGTGTATAGACCACATTTTCTTTATCCATGCATCGACTGATGGACACCTAGGTGGGTTCCATACCTTGGCTATTATGAGTTGTGCTGCTATGAACCTGAGTAGACATACATCACTATAATATCACTATAGTATCACTGTAGTATTCTGTATTTAGCTTTTTTTTTTTTTTGGAAAGGCACCAGGGATAGCTGGGTTTTATGCTGGTGTTGTTCCTAGTCTTGAAGAACCTACATACTGTCTCCTTAGTGATTTTGCTAATTTTCAATCCCACCAACAACATGTAAGTGTTCTGTTTCCCCATATCCTCGCCAGTATTTATTTTTGTTTCTATCTTTAATGACCAGAGAGAGGTGGGATCTCTGTAGTTTTGATTTGCATTTCCCTGATTGCTAAGGATGTTGACATATTTTATGGTCTGCAAGCTAAGAATGGATTTTACATTTACATTTTCATGTGGTTGAATAAAATCAAAAGAAGGCTAGTTCATGATACATGAAACATGAAGTTCAAATTCAGGTAAAGCCTAATGAGGCCAGCCAGTCCTCCTTCACCAGTAGTCCGTGGCTACCATCCGGTGGCAGTGGTGGGGTTGAGTCGTGATAGAGGCCCTATGCCATAAAGCCTAAGGCACCCAGTGCCTGGCCTTCGCAGAAGTGTGCTGAGCCCTGAACTCCTCACAGGCACTGTTTCTGGATTAGATCCCTGAAGACTCACTTGGTTCCAAGAGGTGCTGTCTCCATGGAGGACCCAGGTCAGGTGAGGAGTCTGCGGTCACAGGCGGATCTTCTGACCGGTCTTTCTGACTCCATAGCTGGCAGTTGCCTGTTCTCTTAACCTAGCTGCATCTTCTCCGGGGTGCCATGCCTCCCAGAGGGACCCCTCCTTGTCCCCTCTGTTTATCATACTCTATTGCAGGCTCCAGGCCCTGCAGTCTCAGGACCTTGCACATCCTGGCCCTTCTGCTTGGAAAGCTTCCCCTCCCTCTCCACTCTGCCCCGCACCCCCTGGGGCTTTTGGATTCTTGTGGGTGGAGCCTCTGAGTGGTTTCCTACCATGACAGCTTTCCTTCTGTTGATGGTTCTGGGTGGTAGGTGGTCATGGCTGAATAAGGCCAAGGGAGGGAGGCATGAGACCTGTGACTTCACACACAGGGGATGGGACAGACTCCAGAACCCAGGGCTGCTCCTGTGTGCTGGTGGCCTCCCTATCTACTCGTCTGGCTGGAGCAGCTGATGACCTGTCCTCAGCTCCCGCGCTCCTCTAGTAGGCCTGGGGCCTGGGGCAGGGGCAGCTTGGTGGGGACGGCTCCGGCTTGTGTCACTGGGTTAGTGGTTCTGGGACAAAAGCCGGGGCTCAGTTTGTGACTCAGTTTCCTGGCCAATGTTCCTTGCTGGGCACCAGGGATGTCAGCCCTCCCCAGATAAGTAGATGACCGTGGGCGTCCCATCAGTGCCCTGGTTAGGAACTTCTTCTTGACCCTCTGGCCCTCTCCCTCCAGGGTTACTTCCCCAGCATGTCCTCTGAGTGCCGTGTACATTCTATACTGATCTTGCTTCACGTAGCTGAACACCGTTCTGCTGTGCAGCCTTCTAGCTGGGTCCTCCCCCAGCTGGCCTCGTCACCATGCACGCCTCCTGCATCTCCGCTGCCTCCTC
The DNA here is from genome assembly GCF_963383645.1 of Muscardinus avellanarius. Lineage (NCBI taxonomy): Eukaryota > Metazoa > Chordata > Mammalia > Rodentia > Gliridae > Muscardinus > Muscardinus avellanarius. The sequence continues at coordinate 5,708,100 of NC_137790.1, read as the reverse complement.
CTCCTCTTATGAGGTGCCTGTCAAATCAAGTTAGGATCCTACCTCCAGACCTCTCTTAACCTTTAAAAACCCTATCTTCCAATATAGCCATTTTGGGGGGAAGGTAATGACTTTGGGGTGGACACAGTTCAAGCCATAAGAATAACCACACCTAGACAAAAACTGAAATCAGTCCTAACCTAACTAGATTTACTCGACTTTGCCCCCCTTAAAAATCACCTGTCATTATAAGTGTCTTCCCTGTGTCTGCTTGGTCTTCAGAGCTGTCATTTTTATATTTATTTATTTATTTAGTGGTACTGGGGGTGGAACCCAGGGGCTTTCTACCTCCGGGCTATACTCCCAAACCTATTTTATAATTTATTTGGAAACAGGGTCTCACTAAGTTGCTGAGAGCCTCACTAAGTAGCTGAGGCTGGCTTCGAACCTGTGCGATCCTCCTGTCTCAGCCTCCCATGCGCGGGGATTACAAGTGTGCACCACCACGCCCGGCCAGAGCTGCCATTTTTAATAGTAATGTTAGTATTTAAATATTATCATTATTTATGCCCTTTCCTACTTTGCACATTTTTAGTTTAATTCCACTGTTTTCCCTGCAAGGAACAATCTTTACATGCGTGTTTTATTTTTCATAGTTCAGAATATTCACTTAAATTAAAGTCTAAAAAAGTTAATTTGCACCAAATGATTCCTGTTATGGGCCGAAATGTGCTCCCCTGCAGAGTTTGTATGTTGAAGTCTTAGCTTACTGGTAGTATTGGGAGATGGAGACTTTGGAAGGCACTTAGTTCAGTGAGGTTATTGGGGTGGGGCCTAAAGTCAGTGGAATTGATGTCCTTATAAGATGATCAGGAGACACCAGAGATCTCACCACTGTCACAGAAGACCTAGGAAGGAGGCCGCCATCTCTGAGCCAGGAAGAGAACCCTCTCCCGGAATCAGATTTGACCACAGCGTGAGCTTGAACGTCTAGCCTCCAGACCGTGACGGAATAAATTTCTGTTCTTCATGCTGCCCAGGCTGTGATGTATTTTGTATGGCAGCCCGAACAGAAGCATATAACCTCACTGACATACATGTGTTGCCCATCTTGACTGTGTGAGCCGGCCATGCCGAGATTAAAGCCGTGTCCTTTTTTTCCCCTGGATGTTTATATAAACTTTTCTGAGGCTATCTTCTCTAACCTGACTTTTCTGTCCACTTAAGAGATTTGACTGAACTCCCTCATTTCAATGATTTATGAAGCTATATGTCAGAGCCTGGCACTGATATCCAGTAATTTAAAAATCATGAATTTTAGAGCCAGGCGTAGTGGCGCACGCTTGTAATCCTCACGCTTGGGAGGCGGAGACAGGAGGATCGTGCAGGTTTGAAGCCAGCCGAGCTGGCATAAGAGACCCTGTTTTCAAAAATATAAAATAGGTCTGGGAGTGTAGCCCGGAGGTAGAAGGGCTTCCAGGAACCCCAGTACCACCAAAAAAAAAAAAAAAAAAAATCATGAATTTTGGATTTTTAAGTTATACTATAAACTTAAAAGATAACAAACCTTCCTAATTATGATAGTTCTCATTTTTTTAGATCATCCTTGTCATGTGCCAAGAAACACAGAACAAAAATGACCAATCCCCCCAAATCCCAGACAAGCCCCAAACCCCACCTAAAACCGAGGCTGAACACCCCTAAATATATTGAAATTCATGCCTAAGCCCATGAATATTTGGATATAGAACTTTTCTCAAAGTGTTTTATGTTTCCTTTTAATACATAAGGAGTATTATTTGAATACCTGCTGATAAGTGATTTGTATAGTTCAGGAAATAGAGAGGAAAACTGAAATATAATATTTTTCTGTCCTGTGAGTCAGCAAATATTGTGATGAAAGTTATTTAAAAATTAAAAATGAAGAGCTGAGGAGAGATTTACTGTAGGAGGGCAATTTGGCTCAGAGGCTTTCTGGGCCTACCAGAGACTCCCTTTTATGGGGCCAAATTTGCATGAGAAGCATTGTTTTTGACCATCAGTAGGAATGTCAAAGTCAGTTGATACACAATTATTAATTGTCCAAGATTCCTAAGGACACAAAAAATGCATTTCTCTACCCCCGGAATTTCCAAGTTCTTAGTTTTGCCCGAGTGTTGTTTGAAGTCTGACTGTGACTTACAATTCTGCCCCTGTGAACTTGCATTTGAGGTCTCCTGTACGCTACTATTACTTGAAAGAGGGAAACATCTTTGCTTCTCAGGTGTGTCTATTTTATGTTTATTTAAAGACTGATTATATTGTAAACTATAGACAGGCCAGGACTTTTTGAGAGATTAGTGATATCTTCAGATGATCCAAAGTAGCCCAGGGACACTCCTGGGAAGGGCGGTGACTCCCGGATTGGCCCACTTGAAGGACAGGAGGCTGAAGCGCTTCTTCATCTCCCATTTCCACTGACTGGGAAGATGAACATCCCTTCCCACTATGAAGAAGTGCCTGCAGGCATAGATTCTCAAAGTCAGGGATACCACCCCCAGGGGGGATGCTAGAATGATTCAGGGGAACAGTAGTAGCTTTGGGTGCAATTAGGGAGCTTTGAATAAAAATAAATGGGCAGTGGAAGCACCTAGGGGTGCTTTCTTCCCTTGAAAAGTAGTGGCAGTAAGGTAATCAGTTTGGGAATCTATTTTGTGTGTCAGGACCCTAAGGAGTTTGCCTGGCAGGTTGCTGTACAACGTCAGAGGAGTGTGGGCTCGTTCCGGACGCTCCAGAGCACCTGTGGACGACAAAGGCAGAGATGGGACTAGGGGGACCACAGGCATCTGCTTCAGGGAATGCCCTTTTTTCTTTTCCTATTTGATTTTACAGTCAATTATTAGGGAAAAATGGAATATCTGAAAATGGCAAATCCTAAGAAATCGTACAGTATTTGCTGCTGCTTTCAGATTATGAGAATTATAAGGAAACAAACAGTGAAGAAGCCAGAGTATCGATGAGCAGTCTCCCACTGTCTCTGATGTACCAGAGGCTCTTCTCTGATAGACCCATACGAATAATTCAACTTAAAACTAAAGCATGCAAATCAAAGGTGCTTTAAACTCATTGATCTTCTCAAGGCCAAAGTGGGCGGGTGCAACAGTTACCTGCACAACATGGAATTTAGGTTTTTTCTCTGGAAAATGCACAGCTCTCACCTCCAAAGTCAGAGGCAAATTGTCGTAGGAGCATTAGCTATGGTTGGCTGTGTTTTAGGAGAGCACCAACATACTCTGGATTTAAAAAATTTCATTATTAAAACAAAACTAATAGCATCTGCCTGAGTGTAAGACAACATAAAGCTGTGATTCATGCCTTCTTAAGAGCCTAAAATACAGAACAGATTATGGAGGTAAGAGACTAAACAACAGAGTCAACCGTGCAAACATTGAAGTGAGAGTAATAAAAAGTAGCCTTTCAGCACCATCGCCAAGTGGGGGGAGGTACCGAAGGTGGTAATGGGATTGAAAGTTTACTCTGGGGAGCGTGGCTGGGATCCTTGGCCATTGTTTTTATATAGTGATGAGTTCTGTGGGGAAAACGGGTCTGAGGGCTGCTCTGACACAGGAAGAGACTGTGATGGGGCCGGGGTTTGAGGATGGGTAGCCTGGGGCCCCACGGATGACTTGGAGATGGAACTGTGGCCCCTGGTGTTGAGTACATCTTCCAGGAAGAGTGTGTGCATGCTTTAGGCAGTTTGGAGAGCTGCTGACAGAGAGGCCGTAGATCATGTTGAATTGATGAGTGAAGACAGATAGATGGGATGTGAAGGAGCCCAGAGAAAGAGGGGTGCATTTTGTACTGATTCACTGTGGCTGGAGAGGAAGAGAAAGAAACAGTGTCAGGGGTCAGAGGGTGGCGTGAAAGGTCAAGCAGTGGGCCAGCGGCCCAGTGAGGAGCGGGCTTCAGCAAGCACGGGGATGGTGGGAAGGGTTCTGAAGGAGCTGCCCTAGGCCGAGGCTTCCTTCACTTGTGGGCAATGGGTTACTTAACGGGCGATGGGTTGGTTGCTCGAGACCTTCTCGGGGCGTGGCTTTGAGTGGCTAGCTTCTCTTCACAGCACTTTGGCTGTAAACCCACTCTCATTACAGAGCCCAAGCACTGGGTTTCATTTTTTATTTTCTTAGCAGTAAAAGCTAGACACGGGTGAGCTGAGCACAAAGCACGTGTAAGTGGGGCCCTAGGTGCTCTGTGGTTTGTCCCCGCGAACCCATGCAGGAACTTGACCCCCAAAGTCAGATGGCAATGGTATTAAGACAGAAACTTTATCCAACTGTGGTGCTCAGAGGCGGAGTCCTTGGGAAGTGACTAGATTAGATGACACAATGAGAGAGAAACCTCCATGATCAATTGTTCTATCTATCTATCTATCTATCTATCTAATCGATCTATCATCTATCTAATCTATCTATGGAGGTATGTACTTCTGCCATGATGTGATATAGCTGGGGGGGGGGGTTCAATGCCCTGGATTTCCAATCTCTAAAACTGTGATTCCCTGTAAACCTGTTTTCTTTATAAAGTACCATGTCTCAGGTATTTTGTTATAGTAATGAAATGCTTACAAAGCACCAGGGAAGAACTTGCGCAGTCTTGCCAAGAGAACAGCCAGTGACTTCTTCAGATAGGACTGCCTTCCTTTGGCATGTCTCAGTGTGCTTTTTAAGGGTGAGGGGTGCAGGAATCCTGGAGAGACCTCCCTTTCCCAGCCTTTCTACCTCCACTGGTTTCCCAAGTGCATAGTTAGAGGTATTTATCCACACACACCTAAGACCATCAGGGATAATCGAATCACCGCCATCCTCCAGGAGGCTGAGCCTGCTGACTTGTGCTTCCATTAGGCAGATTCTTTTATCCTTTCCTGGGCTCAGTCTCTCACTTCCTCTTAACCTGTCAAGTGGATGCTATGGTCTTGTGTTGCTCACCCATCAGTAACCTTCAGTGCGGTGGGCACAGCTCTCCCACAGAGATGTGGATTATTTGGTGAGTGCTGGGATGTGCAGATGTGGGAGTGCAGATGTGAGGGCCACATTGCCACTGTGGTTTTTTTTTTGGGGGGGGTGGTACTGGGGTTCCTGGAAGCCCTTCTACCTCCGGGCTACACTCCCAGACCTATTTTTACATTTTTATTTGGAAACAGGGTCTCCTAAGCCAGCGCGCGCGGCTGGCTTCGAACCTGTGCGATCCCCCTGTCTCTGCCTCCCAAGCGCGGGGATGACAAGCAATCACTGTGGGCTTTGAAGATGGGGTTGTGAACCAGGACGGCGGCAGCCTCTAAAAGTAGCAAACAGCCGGTGTGGTGGCGCACCCTTGTAATCCCAGTACCTGGGAGGCTGAGACAGGAGGATCTCAGTTTGTGGCCGGCCTCAGCTGCTTAGTGAGGGCCTCCTCAGCTTAGTGAAACCCTCTTTCTTTCAAAATAAAGAATAAAAAGAGGCCTGGGGGTATAGCTCAGAGGTAGAATGCCTCTGGGTTCAATTCCTGCTACCACAGGGAAAAAATCAAAAGAAAAAAAGTAGTGACCAGAGTCTGGGTCCCACTGGGAGCCAAACTCTGACAATAGTTCAAATGAGCGTGTGGAACCGGGTTCTGAAGTCCTTAAGAGTGTGGTAGACAACGGCAGCAGCAACAGGGAACTCATACCACCCATCACGCCATCACCATCATCCTTGTTGAGGCCTCCACCTTCCCTCCCCGCCATGAACTCTCAGTTGCTTCTACTCCACAAGATGGTGACAGTGATACCGTGGGAGCCAGGTCAGATCATGCCATCCTCCGAAAGCTCCTCCACACGTTTAAATAAAAACCCAATTTCTTGGCCTAGCCCCAAGATGGCGCATGTTTACTGCCTGTGACTTAACATGATCTCGAGTCCTTCCTTCTCCTTTTCTCTCAGTTCAACCACGCTGCTCTTGTGATGTCTCAAACATGCCATGCTCACCCCTGCCCGGGGCTCTCGTCTCTGCAGTGCCCTCCCTGAACTCATGCTCCTTCTCCAGAGTCCTGGGTCTGCTCTCTCTTCATTCCTGTCTGTGCTCCTGCGCACCTGCGCGGCCAGGACCTCTCCACCTGCCATGTGTCTCACTCCTGCCTCCTCTCCATCACCTGCTCGGCTGCATTTATTACTTTTTAGGATTTGGACTGATTTTTAAAATAGCATGATTCCTTTTTGAGTTGACTGCCACTAGAAAACCAGCTTTGGCAGAACCCCCTAAGAGTTTGTCTTGTATGTTTCTGTCTTGTGTGTGGCCAGCTAGGATGGTTTCTAGCATGTCAGAGGGATTCAAAATAGTTTTGCTGAAGAATGGGTGAAGGACTTGGTGTGGGTCGGGCACCTGAGTCTGGCTCACTGGATTCTTCTCTTCCCAGTCTCTGTTGGGAACACAGAGCGACACCCTCAGTTTTGCAATGATTAGTTCCTGTCAGTCAGATCGCCACAGCAGAGGGTGGTGCAGAGCTGGGGACACCTGGGGAGCTGGATGTGAGCGCTGGCACATCTCACGTGTCCTTGTGGGGGTGCCTGGAGCCTGCAGAGCCCAGCCCCCCAAACGGCCTGAACAGAAGTTTTATTGTATAGCAGTAGAGTCGACAGGATACAGTTTTGGACCCTGTTAGTTGAAGTAAATTTGCGCCATGTTTCATCCCACTGGCCTCTACTTCAGGCAGGGAGACACCTCTAACTCTGTGAGGCTCTGGAAGCCTGGCCCTCGGGTCTCTAGGGAAGCACTGTCCGGGTCGGCAGGGGAGGCTGCCCACAGGGACACCTGGCCGTACTGTCTCTGAAGGCGGCAGGAAGCAGAGTGGGCGTCCGGTTCACTGGTGACCCTGTCGTGAGCTGTAAGCCACGTCGCAGCCGCAGGATGGAGAGGGCTCGAGGGGTCCCCTCTGTCGAAAGTCGGCTTCATCTTCACCGGGTGCTTCTAACTCTGTTAACGAAGGGCTCATGAGCGTGGTGGCGGCGCTCTTGAAGAGGGGACTGTCCTGTGAAATGCGGACGAGGACTCTGGGCAGGGAGGCTCCCGGGAGGTCTCTCCCTGCGCCCACTGGGCCAACAGGAAGCCCAGGTGCAGAAATGAGCTGAAAGTGCCACCTGCCCCCAGCTGGAACAGAGATTGCTCACTAGGGCACACGCTCAGAGCGGAGCTGCGGGCAGGTGCATGCCATCCCTCCTGGACACCCACGGCCCCTCAGCAAGAGGGTCACACAGTATGGGGCACGTCCCTCCCCGCGGGATCCCAAAGATGGCGACTTACATTGGTCCACTGTGACTTGGGTTTGTCCCTTCTTGGGGTACTTGGACTTCCTGAGCCTATTCAGGTGGACCACGGCTGCCCAGATGACCAGCGGGAGGACGCTGGTGAGCATGGCACCTACCACAATGCCCCCTACCCTGAAGGGGTTTATTATGAGAGGGGCTTTGGAGTTCTTCTTCTTCTTCTTCTTGCACTCTGAGGAGGAAGCACACGTCCGTGTCAACCCCGCTCCCACAGGCCCGCGGTCACTGCCCCGCGCCTCGTCCTGCGAGGTTCCCTCCCCCACTGCCCCCGATGGATGAGGGACCTGCCCTGGCCCCTGCTGAAAATGCTCCAATCGTGCCCAGAGGCCACCGGACACAGCCTCTATTCACAGAGGAGGGGAGGCAGGTCTCCTGCCAGCCAGGCAGAGCCTCGATGGGGCCAGCCTCCGCGCACATCCACTGCCTGCGGGAAGCCAGTTAGCGCCCACCAAAACCCGCAGACACCAGGAGAGGCCAGTGCCCAGGGACCAGCACCACACAGCGGAGTTAGGAATGGCGGTCAGCTCTCTGCCGCACTTGGCTTGCCCCGTGGAGGGTGCATGGTAACCAAGGCCCGGGACCAGAGACTGACCGCTGGTGAGGCCGTGGCGGGCCCACATGGGCAGGGTCTTACCTCCCCCTGCGCCTGTGTAGCCTCCTCCTGAGCGCAGCGCCCTCCTCTGCGGGCCCTGACCACAGGACAGAGGCACTAAGGTTTAGTGTGGCCCTGTTCACGGGCCCCCGACACTGACATCCTCCTGGGCTCCTTCCTGTCATCTATGCTCTGCACAGAGGCCTGTGGTCCTCGCAGAGCCCAAGCTGCATGGCCAAAGTTGCCCCACACCAGACGCCAACCCAGATCTATTCAGCAGAGGAAGCCAGAGATGGCGGTGGCCCTGCAGGCTGGGTGTGCAGCCCGAGCCCCGGGCACGGCACACGGGGAGCCTGAGCCCCGCCTGCTCTTCACGGTTCCCATCTTGGGGGCAGCTGGGGGCCCCAGGCTTAGTCCAGCAAGAGCCCTGGCATGCGCCTGCCTGGTGCCACCTGTGGTCATCTGAGTGGACCCCCAGATCTGTCCCCGGCTCCTGGAGCAGCAGTGGGTGTTAGGGAGAATCCCGGGGCCGTGTCCAAAATCCTCGGGGCTGCCCATCACGTCCTGCTGCCCAGTCCAGCATCCCCAGCACCACCGGCCATCAGCACTCAGTGCGCCTCCACACTGCCCCAACCCGCTCCCACGCCATCTGCTGAGGTCCTGGACCCTCGGCCCCACCCTGTGCTGCCACCAATCCTGTTCATCCCAGACAGGCTCTGCCACGCCGCCCCAGGCTCCACCAGACCCACCCATCTCTGCCACTCTGCCAGGTCCTGGACTGAGCAGTGGTCCTGAAAGGACTGTGTCCACCTGGCTCCTGATGGGTGGGACAAAACCCACCCATTCCCTGATGGGACAGTGACCACCCAGCCCCTGACAGGATAGTATTCACCTGGCTACCAGGTAGACTTAAAATCACGACTTAGGCCACACTTGTAATCCCAGCATTTGGGAGGCTGAGACCAGAGGATCACAGTTTGTGGACAGCCTCAGCTATTTAGTGAGGCCCTCTGCAACTCAGTGAGACTCTGTTTCAAAATAAAGAATTACAAAAAAGGGCTGGGGGTGTAACTTGGAGGTAGAATGCCCCTGGACTCCATCCCTAGTACTGCAAACAAACAAACAAACAAACAAACAAACAAACAAACAAAAAAACCAAAAAAATCATAATCATGATTTAGATGCAGTACTTTGCTCCTGGGCCTCCAGTGACAGACCAGAACTGCTCCTGGACTCTGGGGCCCACGGCCTGGTGCCCACCACCCTCACCACGGCCTCTGACCCCCGTCCCCATACTCTCCTTTCCCTTCAAGAAAACTGCCAACTCCAGGGGGGCCCACCCAGGGTCTCTGCGTCTTCTGATCCACCCACAGCCCCCTGCTGTGGCCCCATGCTTCCCCTCTACCTGGAGCATGAACCCCGAGAAGACCAGGGCAGTTCCCAGGTTCTCGGGAGCAGAGCCGAATGGAGGGGGGGGCAACAGCAAATCGGGATGAGCAGTACCCGGGGTCTCCAAGACTCTCCACACGAGGGGCCGGTGTGGCTGCCAGGCACTGGCCCTGGGGCCCCCCATCAAGTGGGATGTGCCCAGCTGGGTTGTGTGGCACTCCAGGGGTCCTGTGCCCAGTGTGTGGCTGTCTCCCAGGACACCCAAGTGCTGTCCCCTGCCTGACGCGGGACCAGTAAGGCAAGAGGAGTGCAGGGGAGGCCGGCAGGTGGAGGCTCAGCCCTCCCTGTCGAGCCCCCAAGCCGCTCACCAGCCAGGTGGTCCCAAGTGGGGCTGGGTGCCCTCAGGGCTTGCATCCCACAGCTGGGCCTGCCTCGCCCTTGGAAGAGCGCGCTCCCACTGCGGCATGGTCCCGTGGCCATATGCAGAGGCCCTGCGGCCAGAGCTCCGGTCAGCGTGTCCGCCTGCCCTGGCCCTGCTCCCTGGCTCACCTCGGTCCTCGCTCACGTGGACGTCGTAGCTGTCTCTCCCGTCCCGCTGCCGCAGCGTGTAGGTCATCCAGCAGCCCTCCGAGTCCTGCTGCTTGCAGGTCTTGCCCGCCCACAGGGGGGCGCTCTGCAGCCGCAGGTCTGCACACAGCGCCTGGCAGTTCCTCTCATAGGGCCCCTTGCCGAACTTCAGGCACTCGGCACAGAAGCTGCGGAGGAGCTGGGTGTGAGCAGGTGCAAGAAGGTGTTGAGGGGGTGTGAGGGCCTGCAACATGGGATGATCTGTGGGTGTGCAAAGGTATGCCTGTGCAAGAGTGTATGGGTGTGTCAAAGTACATGGATGTGCAAAAGTGTGCAGGTGTGCAAGGGTGCTGGGTGTGTTAGGTGCATGGGTGTGTTAGAGAACCTGGATGTTTGAGGGTGTGTGAGTGGATAGGTGTGTCAGTACACAGGAGAGTGTGTGGGTGTGTCAGGATGCACAGGTGTGTGAGGATGTTAAGGGTGCATGGGTATTATGCAAGGGGTGTGGGCATCTGCACTCCAGCCGGTCCCAGCTGGGATCCTGGGTGCTCTCAGGGCCCAGCGCAGGGGCGTGGGTTGGGGGGACGCAGTTGTGCTCCTGAGACAGGATGGAGGGCGAAGCAGGTGAGGCCCAAGGGTGGAAGTGAGGTGCAGGCCTGAGCCCCTGGGTGCAGACCCCACAGTTCCCCGCTCCAGGCTCCTGCCCAGGACTGCTGAGCAGGGTGTTCTCAGGGCCCCAGGTGAGCTGGGCCACGGGCAGTAGGGACTCACATGTACTGGGCACAGGGCGAGGGACAGCCGGGGCAGCTCTCGCACAGGGGCGGCTGGTAGCCGGGGTCACACTCGCAGGTGTTGCAGCGGCATCGGCCGCGGCCGCTGCACTCGACCTTCGCGGCGTTCAGGCAGCCTGCGGTGGACTTCTGGCACTGACACGCCGAGCCCTCGAAGCCCTCCTTGCAGTGGCACTGGTCACAGTAGCAGTGGCCCCTGTCTGGAAGACAGCGCAGGCCACAGCGGTTCAGCCCCCTGCCAGGCCCAGCGGCCAGGAAACCCCTGTGGGGCCGCTCCCTGCTCTGCCCAGCTTCTGTGGGGGAGGTCTACACCCCAGCCTCCTCCGGTGCCCTCCTCTTGGCCTGTCCCCTCTGCCATAGCTTCCAGGGCACCACCAGCAACTCTGGTGCCCAGAAAACCTCCCATGCAGCCCCTAGGGGACCCCCAGCCTCCTCCAGTGCCCTGCCTCCCTGTCTATTCCCTTCAACCCATCAGGGTGTGTTTGGTGGAGGACTGTGCTGGAGCAAAGATACTAGAGAGGCCCTCCTGGCCCCACCAGCAAGATGGCCAGTCTGGGCCTCCACAGCCCACCTGTGAAGGGGCTCCTGATCAGGCTACCACTGTTACCTGTGGGGCCCTCCCATGGGTCATCTGGGCTTCACAGAGGTAGAAACAGGCCTGGCAGGGAGGAGGGTCAGCTCAGGTCCTGCTGCCACTGAGCTGCTGTTCGGGCATCATAAGCATCTCTGTCCCTAGCAACCCACTGTTGGTCTTCTGGTGCAAATGGACCAGAAAGCCCCTGCTGAGGGTCCTTGTCAGGGCATGCCATGGCTTGGACACAGACTGTGCCCTGAAGATCTCAGAGGTGACAGAATTGAATCTGGAGGGTTTTAATCTCACCAGTGGATCAATCTATTAAAGTGGATTTACTGGGTGGTAACCTATGCAGGGAGTGGAGGGGTGCATGGCTGGGACCATGGCCCCAGGGATTATATATGTCTCTGATCCCCCTTCACGAGCGCGCTCTCGGTGCCCGGCACCCATGCTACGAGAGCTGAGCCTGTGTTCTGTCTCTGCTTCCTGCCACCATGGCCTCAGCTGCGCAGGCTTCACCTGGCCTAGCATGGACCGAATCCCTGAAATCTCCGGAACTGTGAGCAAATAAATCCTCCTTCCTCTAAGTTGCGGTCATCTGGTCATCAGTGTCTTGGGTCACAGAAGTGAGGATGCTGAGGGACTCCCTCAATGGGCAGTGCCCAGCCACTCACCCGGGCCGCCGCAGACCTGGCCCCTGTAGCGCTCACAGTTGACGTTGTCACACTCGCAGTACTGCCCAAAGATCTCCTTGTGGGGGACGTCACTGGGGTGGCACCGGCACTGCCCGCAGATGCAGTCCCCCAGCCCTGAGCACACGAGGGAGCTGTTGTCCTTCCGGCAGCTTCTCTCGAGTTCCGGGCTGCTCTGGCATTCGCAGTTTTGCCCAGTATAGCCAGGGGGGCACCTGAGGCAGGAGGGACCGCAGGATCAGGCCTTCTGCTGTGCCGCGGGACCCAGCAGGGCTGCGACACCTGCTAATGCAATCTCACCTGCTCTCTCCTTAAAGGTCTCCCACATACCTCTGCGAACGAGGCCAGGGCATCCCCCAAAGGGTAAGGAAATGCATGATCTTGGCCCAGTGACCTTGGCCATGAGCCAGGAGCTCTGGCAGGCTCACTGGGGAGCCATCCCAGTGCTGGGGTGCTGCTGCTCTGCTGGGGGCCTGCGTCTCTTCTGCGTGATCCTGCCTCTCAGGTGGCTCAAGGGGACCTGTGCTGTGACCCCAGCATGGCCCCACCCCACCCCTCATGCACACACACTCTCGCCAGCCATTCCCTATGTTTTTACCCACACTGGGCATGTTGGTAGGGGCACGAGGAGACAAGGATAAGCAAGAAAGGCAGGCAGCTGCTGAGGCAGGGCCTGGGAGACCATAGAGACAGCCAGCTGCACGACTGCCAGGATGTGTGAGGCCTGGGGACCCGAGGCCTGGGACAGAGCACCATGAGGAGGACATGCTCTGGAGAAGCAGGCAGGACGGGGGGATGTTGGCCTGCTGCAAAAGGGGGCAGGTGCCCTGGAGCGCTGGCGCAGCAATCTGGCCAGGTGACTGTGGCTCTAGGCTCCTCAGCAGATGGGAAAGGGCACGAGGGTGTGTGGGCTGGGGATGGATGTCATTGCAAGCACCTTGCTTGGTAGGGTCCAGAAGGTGGGGCAGGCCACTGCTGAGCAGTGGGCACTTGTGGGGGAGGACTATCCATACTCCTCCCCACATCTCCACTCTAATCTAACCTCTCTGGGCCTTGGTTTCCCCACCTGATGAAGGGGGAGCAGCTGGTTGGAGTTGTTGGGACATTGAAGGGCTGTGGGTTCTGCCTAACTGCCCCCGGGGGTCGATCCCTGCCCTGGGGAGTAGGCAAAGGTCTGTCTGCGCCCTCCCTACTATCGTACTGAGGAATGGCATGGATTGAGGGTCACAGGGACAGGTGTGCTCTGCGGACTCCCGGAAGACTACCCCACGCTCTGAGTCAGAGGGGCTGTCTGTGAAGGACTTGGGGGTGGCATGGGCAGCTGGAGACTGGGGACATTGTGGTGGATGGGGACATTCCTAAGAGAGGGTTTGTGTCTCTGGGGGCATCCAGGGCCACTCGTGAAGAACCCCACAGCGGCTACATCTGTGTCCTTCTGGAGACAGCACCTGCACCTGGCTGCATCTTGGGAGAAGTGTGTGTGTGTGCACGTCCGAGGGTGGCCAATGGGCCAGAATGCAGGTGGGGAACACCTGTCCAGAGGCCCTTGGGCTGCCAGCCGAGAGAGGGAGGCCATGGGGCTGAGGCCAGGCAGAGAAAGTGGCTTGGCCCAGGCTCTAGGCATGCACGGTGGAGGCTCCCTGATCCCCTGAGATGGTCTCCGTCCTCCTGCTGGCCAGTGCCCTGCCTGGGGCTCCATGTCAGGGACAAGGGAACACAGTTGCATTGCTGAGGAGTGTTCAGCCTTGGGAACAAAGCAAGGGCTTTGGGGGCAAATCCCAGCTCTCCTCCACCTCCTGCTGCCCGCCCTGAACATAAAGTGGGGCAGGTACCATGGGCCGCCTTCGACTGCCTCACCTGTAGACACCTGCCTTATGGGTCCACCTCAGCTGTAGACACCTGCCCCCTGCGGTGGAATGGGCACCATGGGCTACCGGTGCCTCTCACCTGCAGACGCCGCACTCCATAGAGCCCTTCCCTCCGCAAAGGCTGCGGTCCTGCCTCCAGTCCCTGCAGCGGCACTCGCACTGGGGCAGGATACGCACGGTCACCGTGTCTGTGAAGCCCAGCGCCCGGATGACAAAGGACTGCTCCTGGATGCACTCTGTGGCCGTGACCTTCACCTGGAAGGTGACCTGCAGGGGAGTGGCAGGGCTCAGCGGGCCGTGGCTGACTGAGTCACAGCCTGCTCCTGTCCCTTGGCCGGCCTCGGAGGACATGGGGCTTGTGGGGATGGGGGGGGCACTGGCCTCTCTTGGGCCTGGATGGAGCAGATCAGTGGCGGAAGGAAAGGAGAAGAGATCTGGAGCTTGGGGTGGAGTGGAACTGGGGGACACAGCAGCGCTTACCAGCCAGCACCCAAGAGCGTCCCTGCTAGGGCCGGGAGGAGACGTGCTTAGCACACCTTGCATTACACATGCAGTAAACAAGACTTTAAATTGACTTCACAGGGGACAATATGTCCATGTTTGGTGTCCACTGTCCAGTGTGCCAGGATGTGAGTCCCACAGGAGTCCTAGGTCCTGGGAGGGAGCTACATTCTGGTCCTAGATAAAGGGTCAGAGTCGCAGCCAACAATCCTTCACCTGGGGACAGTGAAGGGGGCACAGCGGGCTCCAGGCAGAGCAGACGTCTCACAAGGGCTGGGTACAAAGAGGACAGACATCGGCACCGGCTGCGGGCACGCCAGTCTGTCAAGGTGAAGCCATGCCTTGAATAACTTGAAATGCACGGTTGCTTTATGACAGAGCGTGAGCATGAGACGTGTGACAATCAAGGAGGAAATCAGAATGGAACTGGGTAAACCTCCACGTAGGCCAGCTGGTATGGGTGGGCATGTTTTGGCAGAAATTCACAGGTGAGGTCTGGGAGGTGACATCTGCAGGGGTTCTAGTGTGACATCTATCCATCATCCACCTATCTATCTATCTATCTATCTATCTATCTATCCTATCTATCTATCATCTATCTGGTGGTACTGGGGCTCCTGGAAGCCCTTCTACCTCCGGGCTATACTCCCAGACCTATTTTATATTTTTATTTGGAAACAGGATCTCTTAAGCCAGCGCGGCTGGCTTCAAACCTGCGCCAATCCTCCTGTCTCCGCCTCCCAAGTGCGGGGATTACAAGCGTGCGCCACTACGCCCGGCTCTAGTGTGATATTAAAAATGCAATAGAAACAAGTCTTTGTTGAATCTTAGTTCACAGATATCACAAAGAAAAATGAAATAATTAGATAATTTCAAGTCTAAAATCCAAGGGAAATAATTTGATGCCTGTTACTGATTATCTTTGGGTCCCATGTTTACTGTTTTTGTCAGGAAACACACACACACACACACACACACACACACACAGAAACAACAACAACAAAAATAAACAAAAATCAGGAAAACCCAACCCAAGCAGATCCAAGAGCTCGCCCAGCTGTGCATGTCCAGCAGCTGTCCCCAGGGGGCGCTGTCCTCACGGGGTCATGCATCCACATTGGCCGCACCAGGTGTCTGGGGTTTTGTTGTGTGGATTAGCATGGCGGTGTGATGAGGCTGTGTTAGGTCCCCTCCCTAGGTCCTCTTCTGACATTTATGGCACAGAATCACTTGAGGGAGGACCTCGCCTTGTTGGAGAGGGTGTTGGAAGGTAGGAAAATGGCAGGTTGGTGGACTATGGCTACTTTTGCTGGTCCCCATGTGAACCTCTGTTTCCCTCTAACGTTTCTGGACAGAATCATGGAGACCCCCCGCCCCAGGCATCCTAGTGTGTGGGGTGGAGTCCCAGCCAGGCTCACCGGCACGTTGATTTGCACGCCGTCGCAGTCCCCTCTGGGCTGGTCCATGTTTGACTCTCCGTTACTGCAGAAGGAGTCGTAGGTGACTCTCAGGGTGTCGGGGAGGGTGCTGTGGTCCAGGAAGACTCTGGAGGAGAGTTTCTGCAGGCAGAGAGCAGCTGCTCAGGTGTGCTGGCCGCTGTTCCCGCCCTGCTGGCCAGAGGTGCGGACCAGGTCCCTTCTCATCCCCGCCCTTCATGGTGAACGGCACCGTGCCCACCGGGAGCTCAGCGGGGTGTACCCAGACAGGATGGAGGGACTGTCAATGCCACAGGCCTGCCTGGGAGGCAGGACAGACACCTCAGGGCACCAGTGTGGACGCAGGCCGCGAGCCCAATGATGGCAGCCCTCCCCGTGGAGCCTAGTGTCAGCATGGAGGGCTGGACAGGGCTGGACAGACGAGTGAAGAGAGAGGCTGAGGAGGGACAGAGAAGTGGAGAGAGAGAAAGAAAGACAGAGGAGAGACAGAGCCAGTGAGGAGTGGAGAGAGAGGATGGAGAGACAGAGAGACAGATAGAGACAGACAGTGAGGAGTGGAGAGAGAGGATGGAGAGACAGAGAGACAGATAGAGACAGACAGTGAGGAGTGGAGAGAGAGGATGGAGAGACAGAGACAGAGACAGAAGGAGAGAGACAGAGGCAGAGAGACTAAGAGGAGAGACAGAGATAGAGACAGAAAGAGACAGAGGGACAGAGACACAGAGGAGAGAGATGGAGGGGCCGGAAAGAGAGACACAGGACGGCGAGCCACGCCAGCGTCCGGCTCATCATGTTGACACGGGGGGTGAGCCAGCGTGGCGGCTGCGTGTCCTCCGAGTAAGGACAAACACAGGGCACGAGGGCCTGTGGGCGTCGGGGACCTCCCCAGGCTAGCGTGCCTCTCGGATGGCCATGTGCTGTCTGCAGTCAGCCGTGGGACCTGCAGGACTCTGGCCAGGCGAGGGCAGGCCGAGCTTTCAGACCTCTCCCTTGTGGGGTAGATTTCCAGGGCGGCCAGGCCCACAGGGCCGCTGTCCGGGCCGACTCACGTTGTAGGCATTCTTGATGAGCTGCACCACGTTGCTGGCGTCCTCGGACAGCTCCCCCACGGCCGACTTGGGGATGATCTCCGTGAGTTTCTGTGCAAGAGAAGACCCCGCGGGCGGCTGGCACCTGGGGGCACGGCACCTCCGCCCCACCTGGTTCTGACCTCGGGGTTCCCGCTTTGGGAGGTGGCTCCCATGATGCCCAGCGCAGTTTCTCGCGTCACTGAGTCACGAGAGCGCATGCGCTGTGCTGTCAGGTGCTCAGCCACGGGCTCTTAGGGGCTCGCCCGTCCTGTGGTGCGCATGCCCCCACCCCGTCAGATTCAAGCTAGTGACGTCACTGAGCGGGAACACATGGCACCATGGGACTGTATCTCCACCTGTAGGCAGGCTAGGCAGAAACAACCCCAGGGCGCAGACAGCAGGGAGATGCGGCAAGGTCACAGGGCCCTGGGTGTCTCAGTGGGCATCCGTGGTTTGACCTTAACAGTACTGTGTGACAATGTCCCCGTGACAGCGGCTCTGGCAGGGGCCTGCCCTCTGTCCAGTGGCGTCCCCAGAGACAGGCCAGGTAGACCCCTGGATGGCAGACGGGTCACCCCCATCTCATGCCTGCCTGCCTTGGATGGGCTGCCAGCCAGGATGGCCGGGCTGTTTCAAAGCCAATGCCAAGTCTGGTTTTTGTTTACTTGGGTTTTATCTCTTGGCCATTGAGGCATTTGTGGACGGCTTGTCCCCAGCCCCTGGTGGGTCGTCTCTGGAGGCTGCCTGTTCTTGCCTTCACCACCTCCAATCTCAGTCCTGCCACCCTGTCTTCATGGATGATGGGTCCAGGATGGCGCACAGGCAAGGGGCCCAGACACGCCCACTGAGAGAAGGAACGCCTCACCTCGTAGCTGTCCACCTTCCTCTTGGGCACCGCAAAGATGGGCTGGATGTTGTTTTCTGCCAGTGTATGTGCCAGCTGGTCCACCGATGGGTAGCCCTGGAGAGGAGATGTCCAGTCAGATGAACATCCCTGATATGGTCGGGGCGAGCCTTCCAGACCTGATGGGAGAAGGTGGCTGGGCCTCCGGGGGCTGCACCTCAGGCCTGGCCTGCTTGTGCTGAGGATGAGGCCTTCTTGAAAAGAGGTTTACAAACGTGTGCAGCAGTGGCATTGTGTGAGGACCAATTACATTAAAATACAACTCAGAAAATACTGACTAATAGCCAGGTGTGGTGGTGCATGCCTGTAATCTCAGTACTTGGGGGGCTGAAACAGAAGGGTTGTAAATTTGTGGACAGCCTCAGCTACTTAGTGTGACCCTGTCTCAGAATAAGAAAATAAAAAGGGGTTGGGTATAGCTCAATGGTAGGACACCCCTGAGTTCAATCCCCAGTTCTGCACTCGAAAAATATATTGAAAGTTGTGCTGTGAGCTAGGCATGGTGATGCATGCTTATAATCCCAGTGCTGGTAGGCTGAGACAGGAAGATTGCAGGCTTGAGTCCAGTCTGAGCTACTTAGTGAAGCCCTTTGCAACTTAGTGAGACCTTGTTTCAAAAAGAATAGTAAAAAAAATAGGGCTGCGGGTGTAGCTCGGAGGTAGAAGTCCCCTGGGTTCAATCTCTAATACCACAAAAAATAAAAAAGAAAGCTGTGTTGTGAATCTATCTATCTATCTATCTATCTATCTATCATCTATCTATCTATCTATCTAATCTATTATCTATCTATTATCTATCTAATCTATTATCTATCTAATCTATTATCTATCTATCTATCTATCTATCTATCTATCTATCATCTATCTAATCTTTCTTGCAGTACCAGAGATGGAACCCAGGGACATTCTACCTCTGAGCCACAACCCCAGCCCTATTTTTTATTCCTTATTTTGAAACAGGGCCCCAGTGCGTAGCTGAGGCTGTTTGGGAACTGCGTCCTCCTGTCTCAGCCTCTCAAATGCTGGGATTACAAGCGTGCGCTGCCATGCCTGGCTTTGTGCTTTGATTCTTGTCAATGCACTAACAAAGAAACTGAGTTGCCAGTGATCATTCCAGTTGGTGGCCCTTCTGTGGGTGCTCTGGTTTCTAATGAGGACAGAATCGCAGGCAGCTCTGCTCACCATGGTCCCACCTACTTGCATAGCTGAAGGACATTTGGGGCAGAGACGATGAACATAAGATGTCACTCTTTCCTGTCTAAGCTCAGGACCCTTGATTTCTATCCCCTGAACTCCACCTCCTGAGTCTGTGGCTCCAGGTGGGAGGCCCTGAGTTGTTCCATCTCTAAAATCCTTTACAGCACCCAGAGTTTACTAGTTCAGGACTTGGGACATCCTCAGAGTGCAGGTGCCGGGACAGATGTCAGGGAAAGGGACTCAGCCCCCAAACCAGAGAGTTGGCACCTGCTGCTACTGGCGGAAGAAGCCTGGCCGAGGTGCGGCCTTTCCTTCCTCTCTGCCTGTCCGGATTCTTCTTCCCTGGCCCTTGTGACCTGCTCCCAGCCCTGGCATGTAAGAGGAAAGGAGAGGGGAAGCCAGGCCTGCAAGGGGAGGAGAGGGTGGGCAGATGTCCAGGGATGTGAACCTTAGTCTCTGGAGCGTCTCCTCTGGGGAGCCCTGCTGGGGACAGGCTAGGGCACAGGCTAAGCAGGGGCGGGCAGCTTCTGTACCTGAAGTCACAGGCTCAGGAGTGCAGACCCTACCATCCTGTCTGGGCAGGATGAAGGGAAGAAACTTCTGGAAGAATCCAGAAGATTCTTCATGAATGTAATGCAGGTTGGAAGGCAGCATGCTGCTCCGGCGATGTGGCCCTTATGTGGCCCGGCATGGGTGATCCTGCCCTGATCCCTCCCACCTTCCTGTCACTCCCAGAGAAGGTCTGTCAATGGCCTGTTCCACATGTGCTTCCTCCCATGCGTGTCCCGGTCCCGTGTCCTGCTGGGGCTGGCACCTCACAACACCTGACTGGGGAGAGCGCTCACAGATTTGCTGCTGCTTTTGTACACGTTGTCCTGCAGGTGACAGTGGCTGTCGCTGGGGGTCCGATTGGTGCCCTGCGTCCTGGTCTTGGTAAAGTGGAAGCTGTTGTCTGTGGCAAAGACCAGCAGCCGGGTGACGTTGCGCCAGCCAATTTGCTCCTGAGAAGGAGATGGTAGAGGGTGCCTCTTTCTCCCCAGTGGAACTCTCCCAGAGCCAGAAAAATGTTCCTGAAAGTAATTGAGCTGAGGGGAACTGAAGCACAGGTCTAAACTTAAAAAGAGACCAATCCTGGTAGCCCCTTGATTCAGATCTGAGAATAAATCCTGAGGAAATAATCCCAAACAAGAAAGTGCAGAGGTGTCCACCACAGCACAGGACACCTCAAGTCAGAGGGAGGACGGACGACGGAGCCCCACAGGGACCCGAGTCCATCCTGCGAGGTCCCTAGAAGAGGTGCGTGTCAGTAGCACACATGCTGTGGACCGTCCTTACACACATGTAAGCGTGAGTCTGCGATGTGTCCATAGCAGGCCCGGGCCCCGTAGAGCTGTGGGCCACGAGCAGGGCCTGGGGCGCAGGACTGGGCATGGTGGACATTGGTCAGTGTTAGTGGGACTGCTGTACTATACACAGCTCTGGGGTAGGCTTGGGGCAGGGACAGGCCAGGGGCACCTGCACTCGGGTAGCTGTTTCTCTTGAAGCTGGGAGGCACTCTTTTGCTCCAGGGACACCAGGCTCAGGCCACGCAGGAATCTTGATTTACATGTGACCTCTAGCATGAGGCCACCAGTTGAGATCTGTGGGTGGTTTTCAGGCCCCACTGCCAGCCTCCCTCCCGTCCCTCCTGCCCTCCCTTGCTCCCTGTCCTGTGGGACTGGGGTGGTGGGAGCTGTGGAGAGCTGCTCTCCCCAGGTTCAGGGCCACAGGGGCAAGCCAGGTGTGACCAGGTGGGCTGATGGATGGCTGCAGTCTCAGGGTGAATGCCCTGAGCCCCTGGCAGGCTCCCAGGCATGGGGAATTGGGATGCCCAGCAGGCACAGTGGCCTCACCAGGCACACAGCAACTTGCATCATGGCGTCCAGCCCGCCCTCGGAGGTGTCCAGGTGTCCAGAAATCAGCTGCTTCCTGAACTCTGTTAGGAACTGATTGGAGTTGCCGGTCAGCTTCAGCATGTGCCTGAAGGTCTTATTTGTAATGAATCCAAAGCCTGTGAGACACATGTATGAGGCTGGGGAGGCCGGAGTGGCAGGAGGTGACAGGCTGGCCCCTAGAAGGGGAGGTGAGCCTACGGGCAGGGGCATGAGGCAGAGCTTCGGTTTCCCCATCTTGCAGCACAGCAAGGAAGATAGCAAGATGGTGCTTTGGGAGTGTGAGAGGGAACATACATGTGTGAACATGTGTGAACATGTAGGTGTGTGGCACGAGCGTGTGTGCTCCTGTACACAGGTGAGCATGTCTAGGTGTGGACATACCTGGTCTACTAGTGTAATCAGGTATTGTGTGGTCATGTGTTTCAGTCAGTGTTCTCACTACTGTCTTCCAAAACAACTGACCACACGATTCAGAGGATGGGAGATTCACTGGCTCACAGTTTTGGAGATTTCAGAAGTTCAGTCCATGTCAGGATGGGTCTGTGGAGCTCAGGGCATGTCAGTGGGAGGCAGAGAGAGGAAAAGAGTGAGGGCTCTGTTCTCACATTGTTGAACCCAGACGTCAAAGTGAGCAAAAGGATTCAAAGACACAAGTACAGTCCCTAAGACCACACCCCAGGGACCCATCCCCTCCAGCCACACCCTACCTGCCTAGGTTGCCACCCAGTAAATTAGTTACAATAGGTATTTTTCCACTGATAAAATTACAACCCTCATGACTTAATTATATCAAATTTGAACATTAATACATACCTGAGAGCTATAAGCATGCATCCACATATGAGTGTGCATGTGTGCGTCATATATGAAAGGCAGACTATGCTCTGGAAAGACTGCAGGCACAAGATGGGGCTGCCCTGCTCCCTCGCATCTTACAGGTGCTGTATGTGTGGCTCACGTTTTGTGAACTCAGTGTTGTCTAGCGCCAATGCCCCTTGGCCTGCAACGTTTGCTGTGATTATTTCTTTAAAGCTATGATTACTTTGCAGTCTATATACTTTTGTGTTCTTTAATTTTTAATAAGTAACAGCATAATCCTATTATATTTTAAACTGATAAAAAGATAAATAAAAGAGAGAAGTCAGCCCTGGTGGCTCATGCCTCTAATTCTATTACTTGGGAGGCTGAGACAGGAGGATTTCAGGGTTGGGGCCAGCACATGGTAACTTAGAGAGGAAGAGGAAAAGGAGGAAGAAGTGGAGGAGGAGGAAGAAAAAAGAGGAGGAAGAAGAGAAGAGGAAGAGGAGGAAGAGGAGGAGGAAGAGGAGAAGGAAGAGGAGGAGGAAGAGATGAGGAAGAGGAGGAGGAAGGGCAATATGAGAGAGAGGAAGAAGAGGAGGAGGGGGAAGAAGAGGAGGAGGAGGAAGAGGAGGAGAAGGAAGAACGCAGACCCAACTTCAGTTGGATGGATGGCCCTGGGGGCATGGTGTCTGAGGTCCACCCCCCCCCCCCATTTTCCTGCTCCCTGTGTGTGGCTGGGAGGGTGAGGGCTGCTGAGAGCTGGAGAAGAAGGGCTGAGCTTGCTATCCTGCGGGGCCGCAGGCCTCACCAATGTGGCCGGACTCAGTGGTCTCACTAAGGGCCTGCAGCAGGTCGCCACCCAGCATCTGAAAGTTGGTAAGGCCGCTGCGCGTGGAGTTAGAGTTGGCCATCAGGAAGTACAGGTCAACCGGGTAGGCCTGGGTCCGCTGGAAGTTCACGCTGAACGTAGCTGCTTGACCTGTTGGCAGGGACAGTAGGGTGAGCGGCATGGCTGGCTCGGGGCAGCACGGGGCCGTGCTTTGAAGCAGTCGTTGTGGTCAAGTCTGTTGTGTAATACCCCTTCAAACAGTTCCTCAGTTTCTTGGCTGCAGGACTCATCAGAGCCTTTACTCTGACAAGCAGGCCACAGCCTTGCTGAGAAGGAGCTAAGTAGTGTTTTCCAAGTGGCATGCTCCCTTCTAAAAACACAGAATATAGGGCTACAAGAAAAACCAGGTACCCAGTGTAGACCCCGGGTATTGGGGTATCCACATGGGGGTAGGAGAAGTGCCATGAAGGAGTTTAAACTTATTTACTTTTATAGTACTATGCTATACATACATACATACATATTACTATGCTATATATATATATAGTACTATGCTATATATATATATACACACACATTATATGCTATATTATATAAACTATAACATATATGATCTATAGCACAAATATTTATATTTTGTTATAAATGCTGTATATGCTAGATCTTATCTATATACCTAACATATATAGCACATATAAAATATATATTAATGCATATAGCATATATAAAATGTATATTATATAGCATATAATCTATCTATAGCCTACATCATATATATATATGTATTTTTCCTCTTTTGGAAACGGGGATCTTGCTAAGCTGCCTAGACTGGTCATAAACGCCTGGTCTCCAGTGGTCCTCCTGCCTCAGCCTGCCCGATAGGTGGGCTGCAGTCCTCAAACGCTCCCGTCGAAGCCCAGACTGCAGCCACGAGGTTCCCAGCAGCCTGGGCCTCACCCGGTCTGTCCAACCCTGATACACATCGTCTGGCCCCCTGACACCAGAGCGGGGCGAGCTCCCAGACACACAGGGGCCGGCTCCCACACAGCCCAGGCCCGCCTACCTGGCCGCAGGTACAGCGTCACTTGCTGTGGGGACAGGTGTTTCCGGCCGCCCCCCTGGTCCTCCTGAGGCTCAGCGAGGCTCTTGGGGTTTATTATGTCCTCCGCCGTACAGCCCCTCTTTAGCAGCTGCTCCGGGGTGTCGCAGCGGACAGAGTCTGGCTCCCATTGCCCTGTGAAGTTCTGAGGAGGGGTCTCAGGTCAGAAGGAGGCCCCCGCGGGGCTGGGCCCAGCACCCTGCTCTCACCTCCCCATCTGCAATTAGAACTTGGGGCAGAAGTTCTTGCAGGTGAGGGGCATTGGAGAGCCAGCCGGGGGCACCCTGTGTCTCCTCGATGGCTCCCAGAGCTGTGGGGAGCAGGGATGTCCAGCCCCCACTCTCTGCCACTGACTTCAGAAGCAAGATCAACTGGGTTGCACTGACTCCAGCTGGAAGCAGATCCAAGAGGGGGAGCCCCAGCACCCCAGAGCTGGGAGAGGCGTACCATCCAGCCCTGGCCCAGGACTTCCAAATGCTTCCTCAGCGACTCCTTGGTCCTACGGCTTGCTTCCTCCCAAGCGACCCATGTCCTGTCCTAGCCAGCAGGCAGACACCCCAGGAGCCCCTGGAACCCTGGGGCATAGACGGGAGCTCGGGCCCTGGCAGTTCAGAGGAAAATGGCTGCCAGAGGGAGTGGAGCTCTAGGCCCGGGGGCTTTGTTTTTGGCCACCTCGTCCCTGCAGAGACCCTTTGCACTTGACACAGGCTGTGCTTGGTCCTGAAACTGGGCTGAGCCTGCTCTGTCCAAGGCAGAATGCACTGTGAACATCAAGCGCCAGGAAGTGCACAGCGGTGCCTGCTCACTGCACAGAGGCTGCTGGGAGAATCATCCAGGGCCAATGAGATGGCTCAGTGCCAGCCTGGTGGCGGGCGGGGCCTCCTGAGCGCGCCTTGCTCAGCTTTTTGGAAACTTATTAATGCTTTAAGGACTCAGAGAATGAAAGCAATCAAGAATGAGGGAAGGCAGGCGTGGTGTTGCATACACTCTTGTAATCCCAGTGCTTGGGAGGCTGAGACAGGAGGATCGCAGGTTCGAAGCCAGCCTCTGCAACTTAGTGATACCCTGTTTCTAAAAAAATAGGACTGGGGGAATAACTTGAATTCCCTTGGGTTCTATCACCAATACCAAAAAAGGTGGGGGAGAAGACCTACAGTATAATCCACGGGAAACCAGCGAATCGGACTGTGGTTATTTTTAAAGAGCAGAGTGACCACTGGACGTGGGGGACCAGCCTACCCCAGGGTGATTAGAGTCAGTCTGGAGAGAGGAGTCCAAGCTGAATGTGTGGGAGTCTGTCTCCCGGAGGGAAGGAGCTGGGAACCCTCGGGGGTCGCTGGATGCTGGGGCTGGGCTGAGGGAAGTGCAGGTGGCCTGGGGCTGCTCAGTATTTGAGAAGGGAAGAAAGTGCTAAAAAATGCAGGGTGTGGTGGTGCACACTTGTAATCTCCGCACTTGGGAGGCTGAGACAGGAGGATCGCACAGGTTT